>NW_028258296.1:1400000-2100000 GCF_053883595.1 Heterocephalus glaber | reverse complement strand
TGTGGATGTGCATGCCTGTGCAGCCACTCTGGGAGGCTGAGGCAGGAGGGTCAGGGGTTTGAGTCATGCTGGGCAACCTAGTGACTTAGCAAGACCCTGTCTTAAAATTTTTAAAAATACATATTTACTAGGATTCTCGGGAAATGCTGGTTGCACAAGGCATTGGGAAGCTATGGAATGGCGTTTGGTAATCATTAATAAATGTCAGGGATTATTATAATCATAAAAACTGCATTCCCGTGTGTTATCCAAAGAGTACTGCCAAGCAACATGACAGTAACTGAAATACACTGCAGACTGATTACACATCAGGCAGTGCATAAGCTTTCAAATCATTATTCATCCTAATCCACAACCTCCTGAGGTAGGTGCTGTCACTGTTCCCACTGTACCGATGAGGAGACAGAGGTTCTATCGCAAAGAACCCAAGCGTCAGAGGCCTCGGGAGCTCAGGCCCATCTGACTCCCAATACGTCCAGACTGGGGCGAATCCTTGTGCCCTACATGCTCCCGGAATTTTCAGTATTTCAAAATGCAACGCTGAAATGTTCAGGGTATGTGTGGTGTGGCCTCTCTCCATCCGCTCTTCTTTACTCACTTCATTTTAAACAGGCCTGCAGTCCCCCTGAGGATGCTGCCGAGGGCACTGGCCTAGGCTCTTTCGTGCCGGGTGCTCGCCTCTGCCTGCTCCCTTGCCAGCCAGCTGGCCGCTCGCTTCCTTCCTGCTCCCTCCCTTCCTGCTCCCCCTGGGGCAGAGGGATGCAGAACACAAGTGTGTTCAGCCCAGTCCTGGGCAGAGGAGTTGGGACAGGGCGGGAAGGACTCAGGGGTAGAGCGTTTGCCCAGAAGGCACAAGGCCTGGGCCCCACCCCAGTGCCATGAAAGATAGATAAATAAATAAATAGGAAGAGTCATTTTCTTAAGCATGCAACATTTCTACGGATTTAGGGCGTTTGCGTTATGTTCAATTATTTAAGAAAGGTCTTCAGAACAAATAAAATAGTCTACTGGCGCTTACTCACACATGCCTGACCCGTGTCTAGCACACAGTAGGGGCAGAATATATTTGTTTAGGAAAGTGAGTTCTAGGCCTTCTGAAGAAACTCTTTTTTTTTTTTTCAGAATGGAAAATGCCTAGGATTATTTCTCAGTCGACATGAAAACCTTAAATGAAATACAGGTGGAAGGAAAGTCCTTTGCATTAACCTAGACTGGGGCGGATTTGCTAACCTTAGTGTGAGAATGTGAGAACTTTAAGAAAACTAGGCCACAGAGAAGAGCAGGGCAGCCCGGCCTGGGGGGTCCGGGTAAAACGCCCCCCTCCCACCCTCGGCGCAGGCACTCAGCAGCCTCGCTAACAGATTGCCGCGCCGCCTCCCGCTGCTCCTGCCCGGCCTCAGAGGCCCCTGACACGGCTCCAGGTGACCGCCACTCATCCATCAGAACTGACATTCGCGCCGGAGTCATCTGTCACCCTTGATGGACCTAAAGGCTCGCTCGCTGTGGCCCGGGGGACCCAGAACCAGCGCGAGCTGTTTGCGGAGGTCTCCACTCGCCAGGAGCTCCAGGAGCCGCGGTCCGCACAGCTGCGCTCCGGACCACTCTGATGGGTTGAAACGCAGTGAGGAAGAGTGAGCCTTCGTCACGGCGTGCGGGTTACCTGAGGCCGGGAGCCCGTGGGCACGTTCACACCAGCCAGGTCCCTACGGTCGGCGTTGTCCACTGTCGGAATAGCCTCGCCTATTGGAACAAGAGGATTGAAACGAAGCAATGCAAAGGACTGAGACGGAATCATCTGCAGAGGTGATCTTGGGCCCTTATTGGATCTTCTCCCCAGACAGAGTAAATAACAGGATCTCAGAAACAAATGTCTATGTCCCAAGGTTCAAAGAAACTTCTAGCTTGAAATGTTGCGACAGAAATTGGGAATACACTTTCACCCGCAGCCACGCGATGCTGTATGTGCACCTTAAATTATTTTCTAAATATGCATTGGTTAGAGTACTAGAATCTTGAAATAGAATTTTCTGTAACTATAAATTACATAATCATTGATACAGTCCCACATGCTGAGCCTTTAGAAAAACACAGTACAACCAACCCCTAGAACTGCCTAAAATGAAACCCAAATCTTTCCTTTTCATTAACGCACATTCCAAAGAAAGACATTTAAAAGGACAGTGAAACCGCACCGTGGTTAGACCGTCTTGATTTTATTCTGTCATTTTAAATACCACCACTCGTGATTCTGAAATCCATCAACGTTCTCTGAGAAGGGGCCGCCTCGAGAAAGACATTTTCATCACAGCCGAGAGCGGCAGGCTCAGCACTGGCTCGGAGCGGCCGCGCGGGCCCGGGAGACCCCGCTTCTCCAGTGAAGGAGAGACAGCTGCGGGTCCTCGCCAGGAGAGGGTCTGCGGCTTGAACCGACCGAGTGCGCGACGCAGGTCACTGTCGCCGCCCTCGGAGAGGCCACTCGCGCACCACGGGGAAGCAAAGGAGGGCGGAACCAGACGCCACCGTGGGACCCGTCACGGGACGGAAACGTGAAGGGCACTGACAGCGGGCTGCTGCTTTCTACGCACCGCGCGTATCTTACAGATTCCTTGGATGAAAACTACCTCTGTGAAGTCCAGCCAAAATAATTATACTCGAAACACACAGATCCTGCATCCGCGTGACGCTTCCCTTTGAGTGGACGCCTGCTGCCAGGCCCTTGGCCAGGTGCTGTATCAGCCCCGGGTCGCCCAGGGGAGGGCCACGCGCGGGACGTGGCTGAGGCAGTGGAGGCAGGATTTGAACTCCGAGCCCGAGCTCTAGGCCTCTCGCTAGGTTTGTAACCTCAGAAAGGAGGAGGAAGGGAACGGTGATCTTTTCCTCTGCCTTTAACTTGCACTGGGTAGAGCTTTTCCATCACAGCCTCCCAAACTCACAGTAAACAAGGGGATAACTTTGCATTTCACAGCATTAAACTGAAGATGGAAATAAGTCACCAGACGTCATTTTTGAAGCTTCTATAAAAAGAACCCAGTTTAAATAAAATTTATTACACCTTTTATGTCTGAAGCGAGGCGTGCTGGCAATACAGATGACGCGGAGCCTTACACATTAGAGGAAGGTGGACTCCAAAGCGTACAGGAGAGACAAACACACGGAGTGACGCCCAGGGCCTCCAAGGACCGGCTGCCCTTCGGACCGTGGAGGGTTTCGGGCTCGGAGTCTCCCGGGGTCTTTACGCGCGTGCTCCCTGGGTAGCCACAGCGCTGTCTAACTCACAGCAAGCTGCGGAAGTTTTCCTCTGTCAACAAATACTCGAGCTCCACTGGGGCCCGCACGGTGAAGCTTCCACGTGAGCATCTGGAGCCCGTGCACGCCGGCGAGGTGGCCTGGCCGAGGGCCTGCTGTGGCCGGTCACACATCGCTCAGCGGCCCATCTGACCCATGCTGCCCGCGACACTGTCCCACTGGCCTGACGTGAGGCTGGAAACTGCAGGGCGGCTGCTCTGTGGCTGTGACTTGGCAGCACGGGCGTTTGGGCCTGGAATCAATCTCTGTTTACGGACCATTTCACGCCCTCTACCTGAGCGGAGTCACTCGGTGTCCTGTAAACACTTCGGGGCGGATAATGCTTGGATTAGCATAATGGCGGGGCTCTGAGCTCTTCACCCAAAGAAGAATGCAATTAAGGACATTACACTGCCTCGGTGGAAATATCATCGAGGTTAAGGACAGCCCCAAACAGCCCTCTCACCTTTTTATTCTGAGTCTAATAAATGAGGCGTAGAAATTGAAATGTTAGTAAACAGTCCTACTTGCAAGCTCTTCCTGGATCATCTTAATCAGATCCTCATTTGCCAGTCATTTGCAATGGATTTAGAAATATGTATGCTGAATTCTTCATTTAGGGCAAGAAAATAGGATTCACTGAAGGAATTTCAAAGTCAGCACTGATTTATTTTTGATAGTTTTTAAATTTTAGCATCAAGTTACATAAAAAATATTTCCATCCTCTTATTCTGTGATATGACAAGAGTTATACTGTTAGAGGTGATGATGGTGCAGTGACTTCTAAACAAAGGGATACTCCCAAGGTCCTTCCATACTGCTTTTTTAAAGATCAGCTTTATTGAATAAAATTCAATTTTAAGTGCATAGTTTAATGAGTTCTGGCAAATATACACAGCTGTATGATTACTATAATAATCAAGGTCTGGAATATTCCATAACCTAAAAGGTTACCTAATCCCAACGCCATGGTTACTCCCCTCCCCCTGAGCCTGGTAACCAGTGATCTGCTTTTGGTCACTAGTTTTGTTCCGAATTTCACAAGAACAGACTCGGGGACTCTGGCATCCCATATTTCTTTGTATCTTTTCCTCTGTATATTGGCAGTGGAAGGTAAAGTCGTGGAAACACGACTGGGGTGGGAGCCAGCATTTCCAGTCAGTGACCTTCAATGAGTTATTTAAATTCTTACTTTCCTCTCCTATCAAACACAGATGAGACTCAGGCTGAGAGAATAAACGTGCCTATGAGGGCAGCCTAGAGATGGTGTGGAGCACTTGCTCCGCCAGCGCAAGGCTCACAGTCACCTTCTCCTGGCTGGTGCTCTTCACAGCTCCCCGCGACTCCAACGAACGCCTGGAACTGGAATAAGGCATGGGGAACTTCTCATAATGGGATTTACACAAATTATACATCTGTCAAAACTCACCAACTGTACACTTAAATTTGAATTTTTATATTAAATTATGACAAGCTGGGTTTTTAAAAAATCTAAAAATAACATCTATGAAAAGGCTTGGGGTGCGAGTGACCTGTAAGATAACCCTGACCCCATGCTTCCCAGCAGAGTGCCGCTGTGGCCAAGCAAGGCATGGCCAGGCCTTCCCTGAGAACAGCGGATCTCACACAGCCAGCAAAAAGCCCCACCAGCCACAAACACTGTCTTCGCGAGTCAGTCTTTGTGTTGACTTTTTAAGAAAGCAGTTGTGCAATGAGAGAATGCAAGTAGTGGGAGAAAAAAAATCCCTGTACGTGTGTAAGAGGAAAAATGCAATAAAGTGACACTCTAATACCTTCTTGAACGAACAGCTTTAGCATGTCATAAACAGCATATTGGATATCAAAAACATTCAAGAAAATCTGAGCTCAAATGTGCTAATTTAGTGTTACTTTTTAGGGACACTGTTATGGTCTAGATCTAAAATGGTCCTCCAAACTCTCATGCATTGAATTGGAGCTTTAGGAAAGTGCCTGGACCATGGGACACTATACTCACCAGTGGATTCATGTGCCAATGAGTTCCTAGCTGAAGGTGCTATTAGGAGGTGGGGCCATGGTGGTGGGAGGTGGTCACTGGGGAGTGGGTCTCTCTCTCAGGCTCTTCCTTTCTCTCTGCTTCCTGGCTTCCATGGCTCAAGCCGCTTTCCTCTGCTGTACCTTTCTACCATGTCATTTCTATCTTGGAGCCAGCTACCCATGGACTAGACCTTCTGAAACCGTGAGCCAGATAAACCTCTCCTCCTTTATGAAGCACAACTCAGGTATTTTATCTCAGTGACAAGAAAACTGGCCAGTAGACACTGCCCTAGCTGTCAGGAATGACCTCGTTCCAGTCTGAGCTCACCACCCCTCTCTGTTCTGACATTACTCTGTTCCCCCCTCCATCACACGGTCATCTCACGGATTTTAATTATCGATCTATGTGTCTGTCCTCTTCCAAAGACTTCAGCAACCTTTGAGGACGTCTTTTCTTAGCCTTCATATTTCCAGGACCCTGAACAGCACTTAGAAGATGCCCATAAGCGCCTGAGGGGTGAAGATCTTGGTCACATTGCCCTCACTCATCAATGAATAATATTCACTGCAGGCTCTTTAACAGTGATCTGGGTTCCACATGCTCACCCCGCTGCTGTTACTGCTCAGGCTCCTGCCGAGGGGCCATGGCAGGAGAACAACAAACCTCTTCTGATTCCAGCCTCACCAACTTCCTGTTTGCAAGTCAACTTCCTGTGTGAATCTGTGTGCACTCTCCGCCACGGTCTGTGGTGACCAGCAGGTGGGGCCCCGAGTGGTAACAAGCCCCATGTGTAGCAAGTGTTCTGCGGCACACATCTGAGTTCTCAGCCCACCGTATTCAGCAGCCAAGCAGGCCTTCCCTCTTTCCATGCTCACACGCAGACTGCCTCAGCCTTCAAGACCCAAGTTCCCTCCTCACCTGCAAGCTGCCCAGACCACACTGACCGCCTGGATCTCACAGATGTATTGTGAACCACTGTTCTCATTTTACTGACTGTAGATTAGCCTTGTGTCTGCCACTGGATCAATTAATCTCAACCTCTTCTGAACCGTGGCTCAGATCTTCTGATCACCTGAAAGCTCTCTGATTTTCTCCTAAAAAAGTGCACACAGACATGAAAATGTGCAGACAATTTCAAGATGCCAATATCCCCTAAGCCTCAGAAGCCAGCTGTGACCTCCCGAGGGCAGGGCTGTGCGATGCTCTTCTGTCTTCTGCCAAGGCTGCAGAGGGATTGGTAAGGACGGGGTGTGGGGGGTGCTGGGAGCCCCCGCATCCGAAGGTAGCCGGTGGTGCGGACACCCCAGCAGCGACTCAGTCCTTGTTGTTACCAAACACAAACATGGCACCTGGAAGCTTCCACTGCATTCCAGAGGACAGGAGGCAAATATTGGAGCAGAAATAGAAAACTAGGAAGTTGGTAACCATGGGAACACGCCAGCCTGGCCCCATCACTGTGTTCAGTCCACAGAAGCCAAAGAAGCCCTCTGCCCTGACCTCGACCCTGAGCCCGACTTTTCCCTGGACTTTGCAGCCCCTCACCCAGGTAAGGTGCTGGTTTCCTGGTTTGACTCTATGTTTTCCTCCCTTAATTTCACTTTAGATTTGGAATTAAACAGTCCACTTTCATCTCTGCCCATGCAAAATTCCTGGATGTTAGCACTCCTGCCATCCCGAGTTAACAGGGGCGGGGCCTCCCCTGGGTATAAGGAGAGCGCTGAGCCCATGGGAGAGGCCCAGGACAGTGGATTTTCATGGCTCAGGGACAGTTGCCCTGTTTACCATACAAAGTGTCCTGCTCCATCCTACAACACATACCACTAGACAACAGTCCAAGCCTTATTTCCTTTAGGATTCAAAAGCATTTCATTGGGGCCAGGGATTTAGCTCAGGGGTTCCACTGCATGCCTCACAATCGCAAGGACCTGAGTTCGATCACCAGTACCAAAAAAAAAAGCATTTAACTTCTTCCTTCTATTATGCAAAGTTACAAAAGAAAAATCCAATTTTTCAGGCTTTGGGGGCTGGAGCAGTGTGGGAGATTGGGTGGTGGGTCTTCAGAGGATCTGCTGTGCCTCTTCATGCAGCGCCCAGAATGCTGCAAATGGACCAAGGCCATCATGGAGGCCCTCCTCGCTGTGGCGGGCGAGGGGAATTACCGTCAAAATACCCCAGCACACGGATACTCCGGGAACAATTGCAATCACCGGCAAAAACAGGGCAGCACGCGAAGAGGCAGTTTCTAATTTTATTCTGCCTACTCTATGCTGAGGAAAAAAGATGATAAATAGCCAGAGAGATTTTCTAGACATCACGATTAACTGAAATTTCAAAATAAATCAGTTGTGCTGGTTTTTAAAGAGCTACAACCAAACTATCCCTGGGTCGCTTTATCTGGTGCCCGGCTGAGTTTCAGGTGACCCGTGGCGCGTGTGACCGGGGAAGCCTGAGAACGGCCACACTGGGCAAACCTCGAGGCCAGGTTTGATTTAGTCCAGCTCGTGTAATAACTTTCTCTGAAGTGTGGGCTGAGGCTCAGGTTAGGAACCCGAGGCCACAGGCTCATCTTGTTCTTGTTACAACTCCGATGCCCTGCGGTCCCCGCACCATATATCAGAGGCTCGGCTGGCGTCCCAGCTGATCGGAGAGGAGCCCGGCTCCCTGCACGTCGGAGCTCGGGAGACACAAACAACGACGTGGTGGTTTGCTCGGGAAATCCCGTCCCCAGAGGCCACGGGCAGATCGCCCAGGAGCCCGGGGCCAGGTGAGCCGCTGCTCTCCAGGCCAGGAGAGGACAGCACGGGGATGGCGGGGCCACTCAGGGTGCGCCCGGGCGCCTCCTGCCCCTCTGGGGCTTCGTCATGGCCGGTGAGGGCTGGACCCCTGACCTCCTAGGCTCCGTCCTACTGCAAACTAGCGATTCCCACGCCCACGCCGCGAGGGCTCGCAGTCCCTGAAGGACTGACTTCCCCCTTCCCCGTCACAGCAGGAGGCGGACCAGGGGCCATGCTGTTAACCCGCAGGCGCGGGCCTGAGTTCACAGTGGTCTGGCACCATCTTCACTTGGCCCTCAGCACCCAAGGACAGAGTCCCCTGTCCTTATCTTACAGGGAAGGAGGCCACACCAAGGGCGGCCCAATCAGAACTTCTGGATCTGAGGGGGAAACAAACCCAGGCAGTGACTCCAGACAGCAGCGCACACACATCAAATACGGGGGTGTCCGACGCCGCCGGGGACGGGCAGAGCGCCCCGAGGCGAGCCTCCCGCTGTGCCCCACGGCCTGGAGGGAGCCCACGAGAGCCGCAGAGAAGCCCCGGGGGGGAGGGCGTGGCCTTCACTTCCAAGATGAGGTCAAGGTTGGCTCTGAAAGGAGGCGACAGCTTCAGGCAGCGGGCGACACCGATCCAGCCAGGGACAGCGGGACAGCAGCGGCCGCTGGTGGGAAGAGTCTGCAGGGCTGCACCTGCCAAGCCGGAGCCTGCGGGGTCGCCAGGTCTTGCGCCATCTTCTGGCCTGCAGAGGGTGAGGGAGCCCGGAGAGAATAAGTTTGGTGAAATAGTAGAGTCTGTAACAGGCAGGTTTTAACACACTCACAGAAGGCACGTGAGGACATGCCCGCGTGTGCACACACACACGAAAGATAAGGGCTTATTCTGTGGCCTGTCATTAGAGAACTGCAATTCTTGGGGTGGTGCTTCCCATCGGAACGTGGGGCCTGCTGGTAGAGGAAGTCCTCAGGTGATGACAGGTAAAGTGAAGGATGACATCAACTGGGGTGAGCAGCGGAGTCACAGACCCCAGGGCCACCTCAGAACTGGCCCAGCCAGGCTGGGGTAGGAGGCAGAGCGGAGACCGGGCAGCAGAGCAGGCCCAACCTGGCAGCGCCCCCTGGCCGCTCCAGGGCGAGGGAAAAGTGAGACGAGAAGAAGACACAGATGATAGCTAAGAAGGCAGCGGTTCAAGGCAGCCATAAAGTTTACCACAAAACAGAAGCCATGGCCGTTAGCATGAGCACGCTGAGTCCGGGACAAGCAGGCTTTGCTAACAGGCCAGCCCTCGGCCTACGAGCCTGGGAAGGTGGTGTAGGGGGACAGTGTGTACAGCCCTTCACAGAGAGCCCAGAAACCAGCGGAACCAGGCAGGCCTGACAGGGTAGGAGCCCCTGGGCGGGGTGTTGGTGGCCAGAGGCGCACAGGCACCAGGGCTCAGCCTTCTGGTGAAAACCTGCACCAGGCCCTGGCCTCTGCGGCCAGGTCCCACGAGAGTGCGCGGGCAGGCTGCTGGGGCCGCATCTGTCCCCGGAGTGTGGCCACGCTGGTCAGGGGCCTCGTCCCTCTACAGGCAGCTAGAGCCAAGCTGCTGCACATTCCTGAGTCAGATTTCTGAAAAGAAAATCACATCCGGATGGCCTCAGGGACACAAGCAGGACAGCCAGAGAAGGCAGTTTCAGCTCACTGTGCGGCCAAACCCCAGCGCGCTGGGCTGAAGCTGGAGGTCTCTGTCCAAGACACAGCAGAGTGGCTCCCGTGGAAGCAGCTTTGGACAGGTGGCTTCTGAGCCCACCAGGGCTGGATGGGGCTCCTGGCCCTGAGATCTGCTCCGTTCTGGACGGGGGTCAGAGGGAGCCTGTGGGCCACAGCGTCCTGCCGTGTCCTGCTCCTCCAATGGCTTGCTCAGCAGAGGACCAAGAGCCAGCTCACTGAGAATCCGGGCACAGGAGATGCACTTCAATGCCACAGTCGGGGCTGGTCTCACTCAGGTCCCCGAGCACTGCCCATCCAGCTGGTTTGGTCCAAGTCTCAAGGAGGACTCAGGAGCCCTTTCTTCTCCTCAGCCCCGAGATCCCTGCTTTAGTTCAGCATCGCTTACCCAGATGTCCTTCAGGGGCCTCCACCTCAGTCACCCTCTGCTGAGCCCGAGCCACTCTCAGAAAGCACAAATACCAGAGTCTGCTCTTTCTTTGTGACAGCTCCCACTGGCCATATGAAATAGCACCAGCCCTTAATGCTGCCGCCAAAGCCCTGTGGCCTCCTGTTCTGGGACTTCACACAAATGCTCCCAGGCCCTTACACACACACACACACACACACACACACACACACACACACACACTGTGCCACAGGGACGGCGACTCTCTGCACACAGCATGTGGTGACACTTCTTTGTTGCATTTCGTACACTGTCCCCTGTGTCACTGAGACGCCTCCACCCTCTCCATGGCCCCCTTACAGTCTGGAGAAACTGCTCACGTTTTCATGCAGCACAGGTTGGCATGGGCATAGTCTTTGACGAAGCCTTCTTTTACCTTAATCCGAACCCACACCAGCTCCCAGCGTCAATCCTGCCTTCCTATTGGCTATGCCATTGCTTTTACATGATTCTATTATAGCATCCACTGCACCATATTGAAAGGCAATTGTCTTCAGCACTGCTCTTGGCCTCCAGTAACACTGATCTACAGATCCCCACCCCGGCCCAGTGCTCTGCACAGTGACCTCTCTTAGGCCTTCAAAGGGACCTCATGAACACATCTCCCCCATGTGCTGCTGTATGGGACTTTGTCTTACATCACACATGAACACCAAATTCTACTGTGGAAAACAAAGTTAAACTCTTGGGGTTGCTCAGTAATTTTAAGTTAAATAAAAGGGTCCCAAGGAAAAAAGCTTAGAATGGGCAAAGGGGAAATTTCAGCACATAAACTTCCAGCATCCTTCTAGCTTGTGTCTTGAAAAGCTTTGATGAGGAAGCTGGTCCCAAAGAACACCAGGCCTCGAGTCTTGGGCTCTAAAATGAAAACTCGTAGCCCACTTACTGGGATAATCCAAAGTGGATATATTGCAACTACAGTGATATAAGAAAATAGTTTTACTATATAGAATTATAAGTTACTAATATGTATGAGAATACCACTACTTAGTGTTATTTCACATTATGCACAATGATAACTTTATAGTTGGAATGAAGTGATGGTGTGCACTTTTTGAGTATTATGTGCTGGAACTATTCTAAACACTTGATTTATTGAGGTCTAATATGTTATAGGCATGTAAGTATTCTACATGCTAGGGATTCAATAGTAAACAAAATACACAAAAACTTCTGCTTCCTAGGACTTTACATTTTGCAGGGGAAACCACAAAAAAACAAACAAACAAAACAGAACTCTAGATGCTGTTAAGTGCAGTTGAGAGATGTAAAGCAGAATGGAGACAAGCAGTGGGAGAGGTGAGAAGGGGCAGCCGGGGGACAATTCTCACTCCCATTCTGCAGCATTGATAATGGGGTCAGGGCAAAGACACCCCCCAGGATTTGTCTGGTGAATAGGCAGGTGAATAGGCAGAATTGTCATGAACTGAGCTGGAACATGGTGGCAGAGGCAGGGGAACGTGGAGTTTGCCTTGGTGTTAAATCTGAGATGCCCACCAGCATCCGAAGGGCAGTCCAGTGCAGGTGGTGAGGGCTGGAGTCATGAACTTACGAGGAGCCACGTGTAGGTGACATTTAAAGTCACAAACCTAGAGGAAATCATCATGGAGAATAAATATAGATTGGAAGACAGACCGTGCACTAAGATCAAGGATACGCCAACATTTACAGACTGGCGATAGGACAAGAAATTGAGGAGGAGTGAAGACCAGACAGGACACCGAGGTGCCCTGCAAACCAAGGGACAGGGAGGGATAAATGGCGCCACGGGTGGCCACACAAACTGAGAACTGATCATCGCACTTCAGCACACAGACCTGAGAAGTAGGCCGGCCCAGTGACATTGTCTGCTGAGACCCATAGCCCCACATGACTGGTGCTCTCTGGAGATGAAAACTGGGCCACAGGGAGGTAAGGGGTGCACAAGGTCACACAGGAAATGGGTGGAGCCGATGTCGGAGCTCAGGAAGTGTAGTGGTGCTGTGCACCCTGGGAAATAAGAAAAACAGGACAGAGACCTTTCGAGGGAAGTTGGCTAGATGGCAGGGAAGAGCCCGGACTGTGGTTGCTTTGTTCTGGTTTTCAGTGCATATAGGTTTTGCACACTAGTGAGCTTCATGGTGGCATACTGGTATACGCATGTAACGTATTTTGCTACCGGGGATCGGACTTGGGACCTTGCGCTTGCCAGGCAGGCACTATGCCGCTGAGCTAAGCCCCCTGCCAATGGAACGTATTGATCACCCCTTTCCTTGTCTCCCCTTCCTCCACTTTCCTAATGGTCTTTGTCTTTCATGATCTCAGCTCTCCCTCCTCACCTTCCTCTCCCCAGATTCCTCAAGAGAGAAAATGTCACATTTGACTTTCTGAGTCTGGTTTATTTTACTCAATAAGATGGTCTCCAGTTCTATCCATTTTCCTGCAGATGACCTGACTTCTTTATGGCCAGACAGAATTCCATGGTCTGAATATGAGACTCGGCCGAGGAGAGCCAAGGCTGGTTCTGAACTGAGCTATTATTGATAGCTGGCTCGTGCTGGTCTCTCTATTGTATGCCAACCTTAACTCTTTCAGGAAGCACTGAGGAGCCGTAGAGTTGGATCAAATGGTAGCTCTATTCAGAGTTTTTGAGGAACTTTCATACTGGTTTCCATAATGGCTCTACTAATTTACGTCCCCATCCACAGTGTAGAAGGCCCCTTTTCCCAAAAATTTATTGTTTTTTTGTGTCTTGATGATTAGCCATTTTTACTGGGCTAAGACGGAATTTCAATGACATTTTGATTTGCGTTTTCCTGGTAACTAAAGAGGTTTGAACACTTTTCAAACATCTTTAATAGATACTTGTACTTCTTTTAAGAAGTCTGTTTGATTCATTTGCCCATTTAGAGATTGGTCTGTTTTTGGTGTTAAGTTTCTTGAGTTCTTTATATATTCTGGGTACTATTCTGTGTCCCAGGAGAAGCTAGCAGACGCTCTCCCATTCTGTAGGCTGAGACCCTGAATGTTGTTATTAATCCATGATTATCCTGGGCCTCTACTTCCATTTCTTTTCCTCAGCATGATCTGCTATGCAGGTTTTTGTGCCAAGACAGGGGGAAAAAAGGCACAAATTGATTCCAAAGTCCCATTTATATGGTTGGGCACAATGGCATCTGCCTGAAATGCAGCTATTCAGGAGGCTGGGGCAGGACAACTGCAAGTGGGCAGGAAAATTCCAAGTTCAAGGCCAGCCTGTGTAACTTCGTGAGAGCCTGTCCTAAAATGAAAAATAAGAAGGGCTAGAAAGGCAGCTCATTGGTGCAGCATCCTGCATTCAATCCCCAGTACTGCAAATAAAATAAAATCTCATTTTTAAGGAGACTCCGTGGAAGCTCACAGCGGGAGTTCAGCCTGGCCAGCACAATGGGCGACTGCATGAGTGACACACACCCCTGAGCACGGGCCAGGCAGGCCATAGCAGAGCTCTGTCTTTGGGACATGGGCTAAACTGTCTTTTGTCCTGGACAAGCGTCTTCTCTAGAGTTTCAGAGTGTTGGCTTATTGCCTAGAAAAGAGAACTCTGTGCCCTATCACCGAGGTGTTAGGGTCTCTCTCGTCTAAGAGGACATTACACTCTTCTTCAGTGCTGAAGAAGAGCACGGATACTGTGCGCACATCTTCACAAGAAGCCAGCACCCTCAACAGTGGAGGTTTATAAAATCATGTGAACCCTCTGGAGACCAAGAAGTGGCTCTTAATAAAAATGGAGCCCAGTGTGGCAGCAGGCGCCTGGAATCCCAGCACTCTGAGAGGCTGAAGCAGGAGGGTCAGGCATTCAAGCCCAGCCCGGGAAACTTAGCAAGACCTGTCTCAAAATAAAAAATAAAAAAGGTCTGGGCCGGGGATTTAGCTCAGTGGTTTCGCCGCCTGCTGCGCAAGTGCAAGGACCCGAGTTCGATCCCTGGTACCAAAAAAATAAAAAATAAAAAAATAAAAAGGGTCTGAGGATATAACTCAGTGAGAATGTATTAGGTTCAATCCCCAGTGCCACAAAAAGAAAAAAAAGAAAAAGAAGGAATACGCCATATTCTGGAACCAGCGAGACTAATATTAAACCTAAATAATGCATCAGCAAAGATCACAGCCCGCCATTCAGGGATTTCTTTGGATAATTCTGGGAGAGGAAATTTTAACGGAGTAATTAATTTCTGAACCAGCGCTGGCCTTCAAGGGAGCATTAGTGACCCAGCAACACACAGCCCACATGGCCGTGGACAGCTGAGCCTGCCTGTTACGGCTCCAGGGTCCACTGTGGTCTAAACGCACAGGTCGGTCCCCACCCCGCGGTTCCCTCAGGTAACCATGCCCTGGCAGCCGCTCTGCTCTTGGATCCAGTGGCCCAGCTCAGTTCTGCCAACGTGGATCTGCTGTATTTTTGAAAGGAATGAGGAATCTATAATGAACTAATCGCTGATGTAACTGCAGTGGTCACTTGTAACTTCCACTCTATGCTAATTCACTAACTTAAGAATGTTTTGACAAAAGCTGCCAATGTTTTCCCAACTCGCTTACATGTCAAATTTCCCACAATTCTTTTATTTAACACATTTTATTTTATTTCATTCCCCCCTCCCCTTACACTCCCTCCCCTCCCTATGTACAGAAGTTGTTTCCATTTTCACTTTTTTCTCGTCTCTTCCCTCCTTTCTCCCCACTCCTCCCTTGTTCCCCTTCCCATTTGAACACTTTCTTTCCATTTCCCAACCCCACAATTCTTGGAGTCAGAACAACTATTGACTTGTTTGTTTTCGCTGCAGTCCAGGGGGGAGAAGCCTTCTTTCCAGTCCGTGGGGCGCTGTTCAGCTCTCCTTTCTTTCCCGGCCACATCTAAGGCTTGTCTTGATGCCCCTGTCTGTGATGAACCACGGTGGGCAGCAGACAGAAATGTGAATCCAGACGCGGGAGATGCTACAGAGCCTGGAAGGCGTTGGAGACAGGCTCTCCCAGCAGCTGGCTTCCTCCCCCCCGCCCGTCACCCGGAACTCACACACGGCGCTCGAAGCCCCCAAGTGGGTCTGAGTTTGCACCTCAGGCTCTTCTCGACTCCCGGCCCAGTGAAGGCTACTTCCGCGCTGTCCTCCTCCACCAGAGGCACTGCAAACAGCTCCCGTCCCACAAGACCACCCACCTAGCATCGTGCAAGTCATGTGCTCTCACTGTTTCCTTTTTAGCCAGTATGGAAGCAGGCAGGAGAGGACAAAAAGCAAAGAACATGCTCCTAACAGTGTGGCAACAGCTTAACTTTTTTTTTTTCCACACTGACCCAAGGCGGGTTCTTAAGAGCTAGAGAGAAAATCTGACCAACAAAAGAAAGACTCTGGGGCCGGGGATTTAGCTCAGTGGTTCCGCCGCCCGCCTTGCAAGCACAAGGTCCCAAGTTCAATCCCCAGTACCAAAAAAAAAAAAAAAAAAAAAAAGACTGATCAGAAGGCTGTGGGCGGAAAGACTGTTTCCCACTGACGGTAGAGAGCTTCATGACAACTTAAGGAACAATTCAAAACTTAGGGACATTTCAAGATTACATCCACCAAGCAACCGCCCCCATCCCTTTTGATCAAACACAGCCCTTGAATACAAGGGGCAAACAGCGGTGCTTTAAATTCTGCCCATAGCTGGCAGGTAACCTCCCCAGCAGTCCACAGATGAAAATGTGGATTTTCTTTTGCAGCAAAGAGCTTAAACATAATCCTATTACTATCCTAGGCACCTATTAAATATGATTGAAACAATGCCCATTGGAAGTCTTAAAACCTTAACCACCAGTTTTACTTCCAAAATAAAGTAAACTGCCAAAAGTTCTGATAAAAGTGACAATTTATATTTTTAAGTAGTACAACTGGAATTTTCCTATAGCTGTAGACAAAGGAATTCTCACCCAGATAAGTGGAAGAGCACCAATAAATTTAAGGTAGCTTATGCAAGTTAGGCACTAATGAATGTCATCTTCTGTTTTGTCATGAAAAAAGATCTTTCTGCTGCTAAAGGAGACTGATTTAGATTATGAATAGCTGTAGTGATTTGCAAAAATGGCTCCAGAGAGATAGGATGAGACTCCATATACTCACGGCACTTGAGGTTTCTGCCCTTTTTGTTGAAAATTAATTTGTCCTGTGGGTTATTGGATTCTAGCTCAGCCAATGTATATTGCTCAGTCATCACAAATTTACTTAAAATTTAGTGTAGCTGAAGTTCATTCAACAAGACAAAAGTCTACAGTTGAAAGCTTCTAAAAATCTTTTTAAAAAACTGGCTAACAGAGTAATTGAAAGTGCTGGTGTCTAAGTAGATTCACATAATGTTTTGCAGGTATCAATATATACTATATTACTATGTTAGAAATAGATTTCTCACTGTTTCCCAAGATAAGGTGGATAGGGAGGATTTATCATCCTCTGGGAAGAGGACGTGTGGGTTGAAGTTTCCATATTCTGAAAATGTATAAATCCCTAAATTCGGATTGGATTCTGTAATCCATATCACAGATTTCATTCATTCCCACACTATAACAAATATTTTAAAAGCAAATAGATTATACACCTCTTACTGCTCCCAAACCCTAAAACTATTACAGTTGGAAACATTTTAAAATGTACAGGCCCCATCTCCCTATCTGACTCCTCTCACCATGGCCACTCACTTCCTTCTGGGGATGCTGGGTGAAGCCTCTCCCCTGGACAGGGGAGCACCAGAGCCCGCTGGAGCCCGCACCCAGTCAAAGAGGGCAGAGCACGGAGGCCGCGCCTCACCTGCAGACTGAGAGGGCAGGGATCCAGCCTTCTTCAAAAGAGGCCTTCGTGAGAAGAGATGAGGTGACATTAAAGCTAACAGCCAACAATGGGAAACAGTAGCTTCTCATTCTTTCTTAAAGCGATTTTCCTTACTATCACCTGTATGTCTCATTCGTACACATCTAAATTCGTATACTATCTCATACATTAAACACAAAGATGTGTCTGGTAGTCGTTTTTCTCTTTGAACATCTAGATGACTCTCAGAACTTATTTAAGAGGTAAAATCGCACCAGAGAACCTCAACTATGGTTGGGACCGTGGGGAGCCTCCTAATTAAATTAATGATACACAGGCGGCAACAAACACTACATGTTCATTTCATTTACAGATGAAAGATTACTAGATAATAAGACTGTTTCCTATTTAAATGTTATATTAATTAATTAATCTTAATTACTACGAAGTAATTAAGAGCTAAACCACGGTGGTAAAAAACATTAGGATGTGAGTCATCTCATTAACAACAACTACTATTCGGGCGGCCTAAAGCATGCTTGGGAGTTTTCCTGGGGCCAGGCTGCGACGCAACCACGGACGGACAAAGGCCGAGGGAGGGACGACTGCACAAAGTGAGACACTGGGTGCTAACCACATTGTGACACAGCAGACTGGAAGTTTCAGATTAATAAACCTCTTCCGGTGGAGGACTAAATAACATTTATGGTTTTATCCATGGTTATTTGTTTCACCGAAGATTTATCATCCTCTCAACAGATATGCATCTTATCCTTCACTTTCCAAATTAAAGAAAGATGATTTTAAACAGGCCTCTGACTGGCATAATCTGGAATTGCAGATGATCTCAATTTTTTAAAAAATGCTAAAAGAGAACTTGCAAGTCAGATGAAAATGACTGCGCTCTTGGAGTGCGGGCGGGGGATCTGTGTGGAGCTGAGCCCACGTTCCTCTGCTGCCCACACCAATGCCCTCGCCCTGCCCTGTGTCAGCCAGGTGCAGGCCGCACGCTTGACCAGGAATCAGGACTCTTCATGCTTTAATTGATTGATGCTAAAAGTTTAGAAAATACAACGGAAGCAGAGATTACAAAGCGCCTTTAAGCAAGCCTTCTCTTTTGAAAGCAGCGTCCTCAATTGAAACTGGCAGACCACATTTTTAGGTTTCAAGCAGCTCTGTCATTCTGCAAGGAATGTGTCTGCCACTTCACACGAAAGCTTGAGCTGAAAGACATGTACTTTGAATCAGAGAATCAATAGAACACTTAATGGACAATTAGGGGAACAGCTGTAGGACTGTCAGCGGCCCATCTGTACACAGCTCAGACGACAGCCTGGACAGGGCCTGGAAACAAAGTACACCGCTCCGGGCACTGGCCCCGCTGCAAACCTCCCTGCAGTTCTCATTTAATGTTAATATAGTGTTCTTTTTCATTACAAATTTTAACGCGTGTAGAAAATTATGGAAATTGCTTAAGCTATTTGTCAACTTATATCATGTGAATTGATCGATAAATTTCACTACTTTGTTGTTAATGTAGATAAATTTTGGCGTTTAATTAAGCTCCAGCGAAAATGTGGCCACTTTTAATTTCAGCAGATGCTGTTGTTCCATTTGTAATACATAACTACAGGGTAATACAACCCAATCATGAGTCATCACTAAATATTTATAGACAACATCGCAATTCAGAAAACACACAAAAGATTTTTACAGTGAAACAATTACTGTGCGCAAAATCCGAAATAGGTGGTGATGAACTCTCGGGAGCCGTGAACAGAATCTTAATACTGTAGCTCCACAAAGGAATTGCATATGTATATCCCTCCCATCATTCTGCCTCTACCCATCCTCCATTCAGCAGAAATAGGATATTTCCACAGGATATTTCTGAATGTTCAAAGGCGGTTCACTAAGTTTGTGAAAGTATATTAAGATTTCTAAGTTAAATGAAAACCCACCCTTCTATGTTTCTGCTTGTTAAATTTATTTGGACACAAATTGGGTGGCTTCTCTCAGCGGGAAGAGGAGGGCCTTGTGGTGCTTACTCCACACAGGTGGTCGGGGTTGGGCTACATGCTGGTCCAGGGGACGCGGGGGTGGGAGACAGAGGAGCCGCAGACAAGGGAAAGCAGAAGGAACTTCTGAGGCGGCTCCGAATGGCCTGCAGGGCCCCGAGATGAGACCCGGCTCTGACAGCCCGAAGCCCTATAGCCTTAACCCTCCCCGGCACAGTCTGACATGATAAACTGCTGTATCTCATTTGAGGGGGACCGGCTGCCTCTTGGTGATTCTTCTGGTGCCTGCAGGGAAAGGGGATTCAGAATCACGCTGTGTTTCATGCACTCCCACCATTGTCTGTCTGCAGGCCTCGAGGAGAGGTCCTGGCTGGGGCCCGATGACTGCATGCACTGCAGAAAAGCAGGCGTGGGTGCTTGTGTGCAAATCCTTTGTAAGTGTGAAAAAAATAAATTTTAGGGAAATCAAAGCTGATCCCTCATTCCTATTTTTCCAATGTCTCCGTGTCAAACTGGCCATCACTACGCAGGCATTTTGGCTTTTCTGCTCTTCTGGCACAAGAGAACCTGGTCAGAGATGCTTCCCTCAAATCCCACTCTATTAGAGAAATTAGAATGAAACAGCCAAAGGGAAATGGATAGGGGCTTCTTGCTGAACCAAATTACTCATCTAATTTTCCAGCCAAAATTCTCTTTCTGACTCACTTTCACATTTTAATATTTCTTTTTATTCCAAAATTTAAACTTCCTAGAACTTAAGGCCCATTTTTTTTACATCCCTAAAAAGTAAAAGAGGCAGAAAATCTCACACAGATTCTGTTCTCACAGATAATTAAGCATCTTTTTTAATCTCTGAAATCAAGGGTTTTATGAAGTCATAACACAAGTATTTTCTGAGCCATGTATGTCTGTGACTTTGTGTTTGGGGAAAACTAGGGAAAAAATAAATTATTGCTTAAGCTGAGGAAATAATGGCATTTCTTGAGTATTTTAGGTGGACACTGAAGAGTTAAGAAAGCTAAGTAAAAGATTAATTGAGAGGGCCAGGGATGTAGCTCAGTGGTTCTGTTGCCTGCCTCACAAGCGCAAGGTCCTGAGTTTGATCCCTGGTACCAAAAAAAAAAAAAAAAGGATTAATTGAGAAACTAAATTAAGAGCCTAAAAAATTAAGATTGTGGTGGATTAAAGATAGTCACAAAATTCTTTACCATTTCTCCATTGATAAATGGAATCTCTTTCCCTTCACTTGGGCTGGCCTCAGGAGTTGTTTTGCTCAACAGAAGGGAGCAGAAGGGAAACTGCCCAATCCCAGGCCTCGGTGATACTGCCTTTGCATTCTTCAGAGCCAAGTGCCCTGTAGTAGAAAAATTCAGGTCAGATCACCAAATGATGAGAGGCCACTCGGAGAGCGGAGAGCAGCGCTGGAAGGTGAAAGCCATGCTGGAGTCCAAGCTCCCAAACTCCCTGCCAGCAACGCCACTCGACCAAGTGGAGCAGAAGAGCCTCAGAGCTGAGCTCAACCAAGCCCCTGCCCACGAGGAGCAGCAGACCCTTACTGGGTGCAGACAGTAAGTTTGGGGATGACTTGTTACACAGTGACAGATAAATGAAATCAGGTTTCATAATGAAATTGCCAGCTGGCAGGCAACAGCTATTTTCCTATTCCTCTTGCAGGAATGATCCAATAACAATCAAACAAAAAGCCAAGGTACTATCTGGAGGGAGGAGAAATATTTTTGAACATGTAGACTAGACAGATTCTCTCTGCTGTTCCTTCACCCTTTTTCTCGACTCCAACCCCATGATCAAACCGAACACCAAAGGAAAGGCAGAGTCTGCAACAAAAGCTCCATCCCTTTCCAGAACACTAGTCTTTAAAAACAGCTGATGACAATTTACTTAAAGACCCCAGCAGATGTTCTGCTATTTATATTAAAGTTGTCAAACATTAACTCTTTGAAATATCTTTCAACTAAATGTACACACTAGACAAAAAATTGTGGATTTGTCACAGGTAGTAGCTGTGTAATTCAAGCAAGCTATCTTATCTTTTGGGATCTCATGTGTTTCCTCATCTGTAACAAGAAGACATTGCCTGGATTTTAGGTCCTGTAAAACTTTGCCATCTTTCAAAGACGTATGTCATTTTTTCGGGTGACCCCAACTCTCTCTAACCCCTTTTTTTGTGAACTAAAAAGTCCTCTATTACTCAAGGCAGAAATTAATATATCCTAAATCTAATATTCTGTCTCTGAATAATTGAGATGGTCATATAATTAACTCAGAAAGCATAATCTAATTTTTTATTCCCTTATTCTCTAAGAGCAAAGAAGTATGATGATTTGTCTTTACTGTAAGGCCCTAAGTGGATACCCATGTTTATACAGCATAAGGAGCCAGTGCATGGTGTGATTGTGAGACCAGACCTGAAAGGGACCCAGACGGCTTCGACACGGAGGGCGACAGCCTCAAAACCCACAGGTTCTTAGCTTCTGCCTGACTCTATCACAGGAGATTATTTTGAATTTCAGGGGATCTTCAATGAAACCTTGCAAATATTCACCTGTACATTTTCACCTATGATATATACCAAGGCGAGGCTAGGAATAATATAGTTCATTAATTCCACAGAAAATCCCAAAATCTAGTAGTTTCAATCACTTATGGAATCAAACAGATCTGGAATTAAATCCTGATGTATCACTTACTGGCTGGGTATCCTTGGACAATTGGCTAAATGTAAATCTCTAGAAAGCACAGATTTCTGTTTATGGTGTAATAAATGCCTATATTCATATCAAGTGCCCAGAATAGCAAGCACTGAATGAATTTGTTACCAGTATAATGAGAGCAGGAATCGCCCCTGTTTTACTCACTTTTCTGTCTCAATTTCAGTTTTTTCCCTCTGGCCAATAGCTCCACCTTTTCCCCATCATTTTGTTACACTGTTTATCTAATAAAAACCACTTGGTTCCTTGTTACTAAGGAGGAATAAGCCATCTAAGCAACAAACACAAATCAAAGGTATAACCACTACATATTCCTAAGTCACTGATCCCAGTAAATTAAAAGTCAAGAGTATGAAGTACAATCACAGTTCACACGGAATAGGAGAATCTTGATCCTAAGGTGAGCACCTTTGGAAGTTGGACCAACTCGTTAAGGCCACTACCTTGGTGACCTGCTTTGGTGAAAGCAAAAAAAAAAGCAAAGAAATCTGATTCTAGGAATCCATGCAGAGTTTCTGAAACGCACTCTGGTAGTGGAATAAAAGAGAAAGAGGTCCTAGACAATTTATTCCAGGTCAGTCAGTGACCCAATTAAAATTAGAATGCACATTGCAAAATGTGAAAAAGTTCCGTTAGTGAAAAGTCACAAAAAGTTTGGTCAACGGCAGGAAGCAACATTAGCAAACAAGGTGTGTTTAATCTGTATTCTCAATCTTCCTTCAGGGAACTCAGGCTTAATTTACAACACACCAGAAGAAGGAAGCTTATAAAATCAATGATCTTAAAAGACCAATATCAAAGCCTGCCCAGGGGTCCTGAGTAACTGACCCACTGCCACCCCCATGCTGAATCAAGTCCGGTTCTCTTTTGTGGCAACACACTGTTAGTGAGGCAAACACAGCGAAGGTTGGACTGTCTGATCCCCACTCAGTACCCCATCCATGCCTGATCACCAGCTCCAAGGAGCCCGGAACCCGGGATCTCCACACAGACCAAACACAAAGACCTATGCTCTAAAACAAACCTGCGGACCCACCGGTCTATCATTACCGAGAGGTATTATGGCTATTAATAAAGTCAAAGCCAGTGAGGACACAGTATGACAAGGCTTAAAAACAGAAAAGAGAATTTGGGAAATCTGCCAGAGAGGAGGCCAAGCCTTAATGACAAACCCTGGGACCAATCACATCTGCTAGGTACCTGATAACACATGAGATAGGACACGAATTCACATCAAACCCACACTGCCTGGTACAGCCTAGCATCAAGCCCCTGAATCTCAAGACAAAACCCAAACCATCCTGACTACCATCACCCCTTCTCACTCCCAGGCCTGGGAAGAGGATAGGAAACTGGTAGGTGACAGGAAATGGAAAGTTTGTGAGGCACAGCCTGGGTGGAATAACCGGCGCTGGACACACCAGATAATCCAGAAGCACCGAGATGATTCTAAATCTTCCTGCCAGTGTGCCTGTACTTTCTGATGAGGCTGTACGGCTCTACAAGACAGTCTACCTGCCTGCCGAAATGTAAACAGCAGCAGTAATAACTCTGGTGTTGCTTTTCTGTCCACGCTAACATTAACAATGTCTCTGAGCTTCTGCAGTAGTCAGCCTGACCAGCCAAGCTCTGTCTGAGCTGGGGAAGGAACCGACCTGAATTAGAGATGTGGGCTGGTTCAGTTTCCAGAGCCTAGCAAATAACTCGAAGGGGCCAGAGAGAGCTGAGTGCTAGTTCTCCAGAAGTTGATGTGTACATGTGCATAAAAAATGTATATTAGAAGTATATTAATACAATTCTATCTCAACACATTTAATTCTTAAATGCTACATATACTTGTTTAATCTCCCATTTTAAAAGTAGAAAAGGTTAGATTATAACATCAGGTTAGCTCTCTTGAAGCAGGTAATAATTAAGTTGATTCACTGTTGCAATTACTGTCAAATCCCCCTTAATTACCAGAGATTTTATAGCGGCTTCATTACACGTCGGCTGTAATGCACTGTGGCCCCGAGGAGAGCGGCTGCAGGAATTCTGCATAGCGTGGATAATTCCAACTTGCGGTTACGGCTTCCAGCGAAGCCTCCCGCACTGAATTTATCTTTTTTTGACATTTCTCCCTGTTACTCAAGTAGTTAAACCGAGGTAACATTGCTAAAATACCTACCTGACTTTGAAAGTTAGAATTGATTTCTCCATAGATATTAAAAACAAAACAAAAAAGAGAAGGCTGGAGAATGGACAATTATTACTGAACAGGCTTAAATTATGTTTAACAATGAATCTAGATTTATCACACTCAAATAGATGTGAGCCCTACAATCTAAATCAGAAATGTATCTTACATTTCTACTGTTGGTGGATATTTTGCATAGTGATCAGGAAAAAAATTAGTACTGAATCCCTGACAGATAATTTTAAGGAGGACAACCATTCCTTTTCACTTATTAATGATTTTCCAACTAACTTCTGGGGAGAGTAATCATTAAAATAAAAAGGTCATTTTTAAGTTTCCCTATCACTGCTTATTTTCATTGGAAAAATCTTTACAAATCAGATCCTGTAAAATGAGTAAAGTTCAAAACAGGCAACTGAATGCCTCTCACAGATCTCTTCTGCACCAGGAATTCACTGCGCGGAGCACATTACATTCAGAAAGGGCCCAGTGTCCGTGACACCACGGGCAGCTGTGTGACAGTGAGGGCCTGGCTTTGTACAGCAATAGTTATTACATTTCTCCAGAGACGATGACTCATTAATCAAATATTCATACATCTCTGTAAATACACACTGAACAGAGAAGAGCCTCGGAGCTGGGCGCCCAGCACAAGCCCTCTTTCATGTCCCACTGACAAAACCCTGAGAACATGTGGTCATGTTTTGCATTTCTAATGCACTATGTACTCTCTAATACTCCATTTCCTAAAAACAGGACACAAACGATCCTACTGACTGCAAGTGTTAGATGGTTACAATTAAAATTACTCTGCTATTGCTTCATGCCATCTTTTTAAAAATTAAAGACAGTGAATTGATTCTTCTGTTCTTTGTTTACCATCAAACCAGTAATTTTTTCCCAGGCGGATGAAGAAACCCAGGGCCATGCTCCTATTAATACAAGAATTTGTATTAGCATGAAAACAACAAGTCACTACTTAAGCCAGGGAGGCCAAATAACTTAACATATTAGCAGACATGAACTTGCTATATTTTGCAAAGTCCTCAGTCTGTTTTATACCACTGGGAGTTCCCCCGCCCCGCTGTATGGTAACAAAAGGTCTTTTTCAATTGCAGTCTCTGGAAAATTGAGGTCTGGAGGCCAGGCAAAGAAGAGAGGCTCAAAATGTCACCTCATCAGGCTACCGGATTCTCACCTCAGGGCGGGCAGGGTGCGTGCTGGGGAGGGAGAGAGGACCGGAGGGCCTTAAATAAACTTCCTGTGCAACTTGCAACTTGGTTTCCAAAACAATCCCGACCTGATTCTCAACGCCACTAACAGAGAACGAATCTGTCAAGGGCTGCCTGTCTCTCAGATCCTCTACCTACTGCTCAGACGGCCCGTGTCTTTCTTTAGTCTGCTTCTGGAATTCTTTCCAAAATTTAGATTTCCCTTCCGCAGGCTCCCTATTTTCATCCCCATCCGAGGTATCATTGCAACCGCTAACCCCTCTGTCTCTTTGCTCAGCTCCAACTTTCCGTTCCCATCTCACACTCCTGGGCTGAGGCGCTCCGCGATCCCCCTCTAGATGCTGACTGTACCCCTACTTCTCATCCTCACCCGCAACGCTCAGACCATCTGCTTCTAACCTTCCAAAGTGCTCCAGCTCCACACGTCAGCCTGAGACCCTGATTTTCCTGTCTTTCTCAACCTTCTATTCCTCAAACTTCCTCACTCTACACCGGAAATCTGGTAAGGCCTTTGGGAGCCCTCAGAAAAATGTTCTAAAATTTAGCTGAAAATACACATGGCTAAAGGGAACAGTTAACTATCCTAGGAAAACATCTAGTTCCTTCTAGTGAGAATAGTCCTAGCGACTGCTGATACGACCGTACTTTGTTGCCTACTTTGCTAGCAGAAGGAGCTACTATTTTCAGTTAGATGTTAGTAAAAATACAGACGGAAGCTTTTCCCTGTCCAAGTTCCCGAGCCCTGAATTCTATTCCTGGGTTCATCGGGTTAAGAAGCCCTACATAAAATTACCTACCCTTTCTTAGCCCCATATAAATGCACTAAGTACATCCACTGAAACTACAGATTTACACCCTGGTAAAGTCAGCCTCCAACAAACGGGACAGAGAAATCATCTTCCAATCTTAGAGTGTTAAACTAAAGCCTCGTTCTGATTCCTAGATCACTGGCTTCTCTCCTTTCACGGCCCCTTCCCTTTGTCTCCACCGGCACCCAGCGAAGGAGCGTGCGCTAACCCACGCGAGGCCCACAGCGCTCTGGAGCCTACGAGTCGTCCGGCGTCACCGCTGCCCTGTGCACACCAGGGCCGGGTGCTGCGGACCGCGCCCTGCTCCAAGCTGTGCGCAGGGCCTCAAATGTGCCCCAGGGGACAGCCCCCTTCCAAGCCCACTTTCCCCCGAAAACACGCCCTTGGGCCAACTTGGCGCCTCTGTGCAGTTCACCACCAGAATGCAGAGGTCAGCTGCCTGCCTCGAAACCACGCTCCATGGTTAGGGTTCGCCTCAAACGCAGCCTTTCCCGCCAAGACCCTCCTCACCAGTCTAACCCCACACGCTGCCCGCTGAAGGGGGCGCCCTCCACTGCCTTTGATTTTTGGTGCGTCTCTCCTGCCTACCACGTGTGACAGTTTGTGTTGCTTCCCTAACCATAAGCAAATTTCTGAGCTCCCCGACAGAAAGGATGTCACTCTTTAAATTTCAACGTATTCTTCAGGGCCTTAAGAGACATTCAGTACTGAAACGAGTAGAGGTTTATCTTTCTCTCCTAATTCTTACACAGACCCTCCTCATCTATGGACTCAGTTCCGTTGTTCTTGGGACTAGGTCATTAAGATTTGGTCACTAAATGAGGAACTGTACATATACTGTACACTACAATATGCAGAGCACGGCAATGCTCAAAGGAAACCCCAGCGGATGGCTCTGCTGTTCTCCACGTAACTCCCAGGCAGGACTGTGATGTATCACAGAACCCAAGACCACAGTACTGCTCTGTGCAGCACAATCAGAAAAAGCCAGTGCTGTACAAGCACCGTGCGCCTCACAGAAGACACCAAGGCTCGATCACAGGACGTACAGAACTGGACAAAAAAGACAGTCATCAGTCCGAGGGGAGGGTCATCAATCCAAACAATGCACTTCGGTCGCAAGTCTGGACAGTCGTTAAACAGGTAGGTCATTAACGAGGTACTCCAGTGCCAGTTCAAAACACGAAACAAAAAGACTTAAAGACTAACTGCTACTGAGTACTTGCTGTGTGCCGGCATATGCTTTGCAACTGTTTCTGGCCGTAACCCACCCATGGCCTGTGTGGACACTGGACACTGAGTTACCGTGACCCTGTGTGATAGGCATTAAGTTGCACAAGGTCATACTTCTACTAAGTGATGAAGTCCCTGAATGCACAGTTTAACCAGTTCACAACGCCATCTCTACTGTGGAACACAGGTAGTTTGGTAGAGGAATTAAATGTTTTTCCCTAAATACAAGGATTCCCAGTTTTCCCAAATAGTGGTGGAGCAGCCAGGAAAGGTCTTACTCCTGAAGCACTCGCCCTGGCCAATGCCTCGGTATAACATATCCTGAAATCTGACCTGTCTGGTATGGTATGATCACAGTATAAGAGCGTATTTTACAAGTTTTATTTTCTAAACATGGATCATCAGTGTTTTGGCATAGCCAACTTTATGCTATGTAAAAGTTCAATAAAGTCTTGTTTTAAAATTGAAGACTAGGGCCAGGGATGTAGCTCAGTGGTTCCACCACCTGCCTCACAAGCACAAGGCCCCGAGTTCGATCCCCAGTGCCAAAAAAAAAAAAATTGAAGACTAAAAATAAGGAAAAATTGGGTGAAATTGACAAAATCCTAGAATTCCTGAGAAATTCAGAATTGCCAAAGCAATACTGAAAAAGAACAAAGTTGGAGGACCTACACTTTCCAATTTCAAAATTTACTAAAACACTGCCATAATCAAGACGTGTGGTACTGGCACGAGGACAGGTAAGTGGGGCAGAGCTCAGTCTGGGTGGGGGCACGGCAAAGGACAGTGGGCTTGGCTTATGCAAGACGCTGTGGGGGAGGACAGAGGGCACGAGGAAGGGGAAGAGAACTGAAGTTAAAGCCCAGGACAAAACCCTTATGCTTTCAGTGTCAGTAATGCCAACCGCCGCCAACAGGGCAAAGAAGTCTTTTCAACAACAACAACGGTGCTCAAACAACCGGGTATCCACACACAAAAGGATAAATACAAATCTACTGCACACCACAGGCAGAAATCAACTCAAAATGAGCAAAAGATCTAAAAGGAAGAACTAAAAGTATAAAGTTCTTAGAAGGAAATATAGGTTTAAATCTTTATGACTTTGGATTAAGAAAAGGTTTCTAAAGTATGACAAAGTACAAACCAAAGAAAAAATAGAAAACAGAGAAACTGGACTTTATCAAAATTAAAAGCTTTTTATGTTTCAAAGGACATCATCACTAAAGTAAATGAATAACTCATATTATGAGAGAATGTTTACAAATCATACAATTGGTAAATGACTTATATCCAGAACAAGCAAAGAATAAGTACAACTCAATAATATAAACTACCCAATTTAAAAATGAGCACTAACATCACTAATGACTAGGAAAATGAAAATCAGAACAATGAGGTTCTCTTTCACATGTACTATGATGGCTAAAATAAAAATGGCAGACAATACCCAGTTAGTGAGGACGCAGAAAGTCTGGAATCCTCACATGTGGTGGGCAGGACTGTATAATGGTGCAGTCACTTTGGAAAACAGGTTAGTTCTGCAAACAGAGTGCCCCCTTGACTACCAATTCCACCTCCAAGGTATATCCCCAGGAAAATGAAACACACAGTGCCACGTATGAATGCTCAGGTCTGTGAATCCTCGTAACATTACTCATAATAGCCAAAAATGTGGAAACAACTCAAATGTCCATCATTCGATGAATAAACAAATGTAGCATATCCATCTAATGGAAATTGAGTCACACAGAAAATGAAGTGCCAATACACTTTACAGTGTGGATGAACCTTGAAAAAGTCATCCTAAGTGAAAGATGTCAGATACAAAAGGCCATTATTGTATGATTCCATTCAGAAGAAATATCCAGAATAGCAAATCCAGAGTAGTGGCTGCCTGACAGCCTGAAGTGGAGGGGTAGAGATCAGGGCAACAGGTAAGTGGCATGGGGTTCGTTTTAGTAACGAAAGTCTTCTGGAATTTCACGGTGGTGACCACTTCACAACTCTGTGGCTGTACTGACACCAGTAGACTGTACACTTTGGAAGGGTGAAGTGTCTCGTGTGTGAATATGCCTCCATAAGCTGCTACAGAAGAAAGCCACAAGCTACTCCTCCCTTGCACTGGGATAGCTGGTCTGGGTGGGTCCCCCAGAGGCCCATGTGTTGAAGGCTTGCGCTGCCTACAGCACTGCTAGGAATAGTGGAAGCTCTGGAGGTGGACCCGTAGACAGAGGCTGAGGTCAGGGACGTGGCCTCAATGGGGCCCAGTCCTCCTTTCGATGAGGCGGGCAGCTTCCTCTGCCATACCCTGAACTGGCCACAGGGCCGCCTCACCACAGCCCCACAGCAGGGCCGAGGGACCATGGACTAGAGCCTCCACAACCGGTAAACCTTTCTTCTTTTGAAGGCTGATTATTTCAGGCATCTTGTTACAATAATGCAAAGCTAACAGATGACTATAATAAAAAGACCTTGCTTGGGCCTTATATAGATGTTACACATATGTAATCAAACACCTCTACACCACTCAAATAGCAAGTTATAAAATTATTGAATTTTATATTACCATTTGTTTTATAAACATGTTGGGAAAACAAAAATGAGTGATGAAACTGGTGGTAAGAAATGCAAGTCTCATAAATTTAATTAATATACAAATAGAAATAATCATTAGCCTCAGTGAAAAGCACAGGTGATGACATACTAGAGTCAGCTTTCAGTCTGTCAGCTACATGCTCACTACAAAAGAACAAAATTAAGGAATGTCTCCAAAATGCTAGAACTGTCACACCATGATCATGTCAAGATCATATATGATTAAAAGTAGGTTTTTAATATTTTTACAATACTACTTTAAACCCCCTGGGAAAGAATCATACTGTTTTAAAATATCTGCTGTTCAGTTCCTTCTCATTCAACTGTCTCAAGTATTTATAGGAACAAACTACATACAAAAATAAGAGTATCTCTAGGTACGGGCAAAGGCTGGCAGCTATAAAACCAGAAGAGCAGGCCAGAGACATAGCTCAGTGGCACCACGCCTGCCTGGCAACTGTAAGGTCCTACGTTTGATCCCTGGTACCTCCCCCACCAAAAAAACACTAGCAAAGCACGGAGGTTGTGTCTAGGAACTAGTCACAGCTCACAGGAAAGAAGCCTGTGCAGCTCAAGGCCTAAAACAATGCCTCATCTAATCAAAATATGAGAGGCTTCCTAAGTGGAGGCCCCTTCTCCAAATGGAACACCATTAAATAGGAACCCAGAGCCAAACTGCTGAACATGCTTAAAGATTAATGTGACATGAACCTACCACAGAAGGAGCTATGGAAAATGAAAGTAACATGTTCAAGTATCAAAAGTATCAGAGGATTTTTTTCTATTGTACCTATTTAGGGAATAATTTTAAATATACATGGGTATCTCTCCAGAAAATCCTGTTCCAGCTGCACTCTTGAGCATGGGCTGTCCAAACCTAAACCATTTCGTGAACATCCAAGCCCCAAGAACCATATTCACTATATTTTAGTACAAGTGAACTGAGCACAGCAACACTGAGGACAATGGAAGCAGCATGTAAATATTAGCAGAGAGAAGCCGCCCAACTCACCCCTAAGGGAGAAGCACAGCACGGCACGGGCGCAGGGCCCCCATGTCGGCACTGGCACGCACTTCCCGCCGGGACCTGCATCCACGCTGAAGTCACACCAGTTACAAGCCTTTTAAATCCGTGCACCTTTGTGTCCGCTCACGACGGTGTGTTTGCCTAGACCCTCAATACTTACTGTTGAGAATTCTTCCAACCTTTTGCTTTCAGACTTCTACTGGCTCTCCAACCTCCTTTACCTTTCCTGCTTTTAAAACAATTTTTAAAATCCATGATCTGTCACTTTTCATTAACTTAGCATAAAACATGCATGTTATTTATCATACTTGTAATTAACTTAATTTTTAATAATTTGAAAGGTAATTCTCTATAGAATACTTTTTATGACTCACTCTTGGGTGACAATCTTAGAAGTCTGAGTTTCTAAATTTCTGGAGGAATTGGCTAGAGGGTAACACAGTAAAAAGTAAAAAAGTAATTTTTCTACCTAATAACAAACAGGTATTCTCTACATTTAACATACGTTTCTTGTCACTGTGGAAGAATAAGTGCAATCTTCTAACTGTGGTTGCAAATGTTTGGGGCCATTGCTTGCCACCAATAATGTCAAGAAGAGCATAAAAAAAATGAGAGGAAAACACTAACTCAAAACTGTCTGCAATACCAACTCCAAATATAATATTTTTCAAAGTTTATGGGCAAGGAGAGTCTTTAAATAACCAGGAAAGCCACACAAAACTGCTTAAGGTTCTTAAACTGACTTAAGATTCAAAATATAAAGTTATATACAATTTATATTTTAGAATCAATAGATGTTTCCAATTTATCCTGGTCTGAAGTTGCACCTTTTCAGTTGTCAGACTCCCCAGCGTAAATGCTCAGGTGAACAGCACTATGAATTATGACTGACTGATAAGACTCAGGCTGTAGTAAACTCCCCGCAATAAATATTTATCCTTTAAAAATTTTGGAAGACATTTGCTCTTTTTATAGAAAATAACAATCCTTTGTCTTTCCATGAAATTCCCTCTGTCATATATTACCGATATCTTGCTTCTGTATCACCACTTTCGTATTTTACACACTCAGTTCCTCTCTCATCTTCAGTCTGTTTCGATCACTATTCACACAGTGATTTAATATGCATCTACAAATTGTTTCTATTACATGCCCTTTTTCTTGTTTCCTGTTTTTTGAAAAGCTGTTAGTTTTCTATGCTTATACTGTACATGAAAACATAGCAAAAAGATGCTTAGGTGTCTAATATAAGACATGGAAGATGATCTATGATAAATCGTAAAAATGAAACTTCTTCCTAGAAAAAGGAAATCAGAGAAAAAGAGAGAAAATGGCTGGACTGATATGATGTGACCAGAAATAAAATGCTTTCTGGCATGCAATAACAGATTACATGCAATAACAGATGGTAACTAGAGATTGCTTGAAAAAGTAGGAATTTCTGACAAAAACTGGAGAGACTATACAGGTAAGTCATTTTTGTTCTTTGTTGTTGTTTTTGGTGTTCTTTTTCTTTAGTTCCTCTAAAACCAAGCTGGAATTAACATACATACTTTTTGATGTGTTTCCCACTGGACAGTGTTATACCCTAACCCTAACAAGACACAAAAGTGACCTGCATTTTTAATCTGATAAAGTTGTCTTCTCTCTAATACAGATTTAATGGGTTTGGTTTAATATAAAAACAGAAAAATGAACACCTCAGGGACTTTTTTGGGGTATACTTACACTATGAAAAGACCTTTTCATTCACTCATTCAGCATACAATGACTTTCAAAATTGCCTGCCGGTCATTAATACACTGACAAAAAAGTATTCGAAGTGTCAAATCTTATGAAGAAGAGACAAAAGAAACCTTCACTAGCAAAAAGTAATATCAAGAATTTTAAAAATTCATTTCTAAAATGTTAATGGTAAAATCCAGGATCTTAATAATGGTATCCACGTGAAAGACGCCATCCCAATTCTAACAGGACCTCATTCTTCCTGATGTCCCTTTATTCAAGGCTGAGAGGCATCCACAGGCTTTAGTGACAGAGCTTCTGCCCCTCTGAACTTGGAATGAAACCTGAGTTCAAAACAAAGCTTGAAACCAGGACACACAGTGCCTCTGTTCTAAACCTAACCGGACAGTTTTGTGGCTGCCAGTTTTCCCAATGAAAGATTAACCTAACTCTTGGGTATCCTCAGTTGACACTGAGCAAGCAAACCACATCAGCCTTTCTCAATTTTCTTTTTCTCGTACAGGGGATTGAACCTAGGACCTCATACATGCCTGCCAAGTGCTCTAATGCTGAGCTACATCCCTGCTCTTTCTAAGACCATGAGACAGAGTCTCCCTAAATTGCCCAGAATGGCCCCAAACTTTCAATCCTCCTACTTCAGGCTCTCAAGTAGGTGGAATTACAAGCATGTACCACCAGATCTGGCACTCTCTCAATTTCCATTTATACATTCATTCACTCGGACATATTATCAATTTAAGTGCATGTATTATGCTAATGATTCCTGATTCTGTTTATTCCCGGTCACGTGGATGACTATACTGTAATGTATTTTTGTTTGTTCAATATTCTGAGTGTAGTATTTGCAATACAACTCAACGCAAAGGAAGCTTTGCTTCCTCTCACCTTATCTTTGTCCACATGCAATTCTGTCTCCTTCCAAAATTCCACTTAAAAATGATCCCTAAGCAAGCTGGGAAAATAATAAGGCTATCCTGTAACTCTCAGCTTTTATATGGTACTTCTAAGAGAACACTTACATCAGTTCAGATCCATTTGCAGGTTTGAGTGCTCTCATTTGATGTGTTTATTGTTGAATCCTGCAAATACTGTGGCTGTGTAGAAACAGTAAATTTCAATGGCTTAGACGAGAAGACCGCACAATATAAAACCTGGCACACCACCGGCTTCTTGTTCTTATACTATTTTGACCTTCTAGGAGAGTGCTGGACTTAACGTGTCCAAGTTTTATCTAGGGGAAGGGAAAATTTCAGATTTCAGACCATTCCAGTTCAGTACACTATCGTCACCAGGAAACACAAGTCCAGTTGCTTTCCTCAGGCACACCAAGCTGCCTGTCCACTTCCTGTTTCAGCTTCCCATGGCACTCTAAACACACAGGCTGCTCCGATGGAAAAGATCAATGATTTCAGATGATACAAAATTGGATGTCTTTATACTGAGTTGCCTTCCCACACGGAAACACAGACAGTCTATAAAATAAGTTAATATTTTGCTTTCAGAGCAACAACATTATCTGCCTTCATTATAAAAATATAGACTTCATTGGATATAATGATTTTTCAAATAAAAGGGTTAAAATAATCCCAACATTGAAACTCAAAGGCATTTTATGTTCTCATATCTTTATTAAAGTATTTATTTTATAATCTTGGCTCAATAATAACTGATATTTTACATCACAAATTTGCCTTTAAGTAGCACATAACACACTTAAGGCAGATTTACTTTGTAAATGGCCTCAGTTTCTAAACACTACTATACTGCTTTAGACAAATAACAAACATCAGAGGAGAATCTATTCCTGCCTTTCCTGGTACTTATCTGCAGATTTTAAAACTACATAAGCTGAATTCTCATAAAATTCCATTTTTGAGGTAGGAAACAAACACTACTACTATTTTATATTTCCACTATCTGATTTGAATGGATGCAGTTACTATTAATAACATAACCTTTAAATCTGTGGGAAAAGCTAATACTCATCCAGTCCTCATAGAAAGTACATGTGCAAGCTTAACAAAGAGCTGTTATAAAATCATATTGCTAAGTATGATCTCAGCGCAGAATCCCGCTTATGTAATTATATGCACATCACAGCTAACATGTACTGTGCAGATTATTAGGGTACATCCCAAAGAGTCCTCCAGTTGCATTAGCAGGAGTCTATGTACCACTGAGGACTCTTTCTCTGGCCTCCTGGTCATTAACAGAAACTGAGGCTTTGGAACTATCTGGTGACTGAAGACTTAGAGGGGCCTCGCACACACCTCCAGGGCAGCAGGGGGAGACTCAGAAGGTACGGGCTTGCAGTTCAGGAGGAGGTTCATAGCAGATCTCAGGGGCACAGAAATGCAACCAGAATCACTTCATATTTATTAGAAAGGAAGAGTCATTCAGTCATTTCAGAAAAATATCTTTGAACTTGTATATTTTCAAATGCTTTTTAAAGAACATACAAAATTAATCTATAAAAAAGCATCAAATGTACTTGCTATTCTTCACTTCCCCTGCCAAATGAGTTCTTCTCAACAAGCACAGATGTGTGTTCGTCCCTACAGTAAGACAAACTCCTCTGTGCTGAATCTTTTTAATCTTTTCTTTTCATCCTCTGAGAAAAGGCCTTCTTCACTAGCCGTAGTAGATGTAAAATCATAGTCTCTGGAAGGTCCATGTACAAAAGTAAACAAGGGATATTTCTCCTTAGATGACATTTTCAGCATCTGTAAAGAAAGGATAGAATCCAGTGTACACAAGGATGTGAGAACCACAGGGTAAAAACTAATGTCTTAGTCTCAACTTCTCATGGTAGCTCCTCTTGTTTACATTCATCCAGTGTTATTGTCTCAAGTGTTCTGGCTAAAAGAGTAAAGTTGATTAGCACCATATAATTTATAGGTAACTACGTGCTTCTCCAGTAGGACTGGATCATCAAAAATTAAGTTCACTCCCAGTCCTAGGCCCCCCAAAGCAAGTCTTCTAGACACATTAGCTTGAAGGCATCTACTACAGTGTTCAGTTGCGATTTATCATCCCTATTACTAATATACACACAACAAAATGGTATCAGTGACCATGGTAAAATACTGGGAAAGATTTTTTCTAAACCTAGCACAGACAAAAGAAGCATTCAAGTGAGTAAGAAGATCCATTTTAATCTCAGTTGTACAACTCAGCCTGATAGGACCGTGGGCAAATCGCTGTCATCTATACATCAGGGCAGAAGACGCCCATTTTCCTACCTCAGAGAACCACTAAAAAGACCAAAAGCAGTTACTTTTTAAGTTAGTTCTTTTCAATGATTCCCATATTTTAAAAAATATTTTGACTGAACTATTTCTACAATAATCTAGCCATCATGAAAAAAAGGTTCTCAGACACAGTACGACCCCCACTGTACACAGTAACACATTCACAACAGGGCCATATTCATGTCTCACTGCCAGGAGCCTTGGCCCACCAGTGGTACACGCATGACTGTCCCACTGGGTGGCTTTTTATTAATTTTCATTAGTAAAATGACCGACACAAGTGATGAAATCTTTCTGTACCATCAGCAGTACAAGCCGCCCAACGGGTCGGTCACGCACATGCACCAGAGGTCCGGCCGGAGGGAATGTGTTGCCTCCTGAAGCTGCATCAGACAGTAGAACAAGCAGCATTTAGAATGTTATGGGGCTACCGCAGCCTTTACAGCCTGTAAACTTGGGGTTCAAAAATACTCCAAGCAATTTTGAATCTTCATATTAAGTTTTATTAAATTTTCATTAAAAATTAATTAAAAACTGTGAATGAAGAATGTTTTGACACAAAGAAACTTTTCTATTGGCAAACAGGACCATATAGAAGGATTCTGAAAGTTTGTGTGAGTTACACAGAATGCTGAAAAAATACCAACAGTACTTATATGCATCATTAATCAGTTAAATATAATTTTTAAAAATGGTAATTACAGGGATAAAACTAAGTTCTCCCAAATGTCAACATTCAACTGAAGGATCATCAAATTCTTATATATTACATTTATAGATTCTCTTGAAACATAGCTAAAATAAATAGGTTTACCATTCAGAAGCAATGTTAAATTAAAAACAGTTCAATGACACATTTAAAATACATATTTTAGCATCCGAATTGAACAGACATTTCTCAAAGAAGTAAAAGCAGCAAATAAACATGTGAAAAAATGTTCAACATCACTGGTCATTCGAGAGATGCAGATGAAAACAACACTGAGATTCCATCTCACTCCAGAAAGAATGGCTGCTATCAAGAAATCAACCAATAACAAATGCTGGCGGGGGTGTGGGGAGAAAGGAACCCTTCTCCATTGTTGGTGGGAGTGCAGACTGGTGCAATCACTGTGGAAATCAGTATGGAGATACCTCAAAGAACTAGGGCTAGAGGTCCCATTTGACCCAGCTATTCCCCTGCTGGGTATCTTCCCCAAAGAATTAAAAGAATCATACCACAGTGATATATGTGCACCCATGTTCATAGTGGCACAGTTTGTAATAGCTAAAGCTTGGAAACAGCCCAAGTGCCCATCAACTGGAAACTGGATAAAGAAGATGTGGTTTTTTAATAAAATGGAGTAGTACTCAGCCATAAAGAACAAGAAACTAGAGTCACATATAGTTAAATGGATGCATATTGAGGCCATATTCTTAAGTGAAATAAATAGGACACACATGTGTAAATACTGAATAGTTTCTCTAGTGCGAGAAACTGAAAGTGTAAATAAGGATGAAAATGATTAAAACAAATAATTGATAATTTGAAATAGGAAAAGGTCCAAAGGTGGAGGGGTGCTGGGAGGGGAAGGGGAAAGGGAAGAAAGGAAAGGAAAAATGATGAGAAAGAAAAAATGGAAACAAAGTCTGTGTAAATAAGGAAGGGTGGAGGGGTGAAGGGCACATAGGTAATGGGGAAAAAAATAAGAACTAAGATACATCATGTACAAGTACAAGCACCCAATGATAAATGTAAATGTATTGTATACCTAAAATGTACCAATTAATGTATAAATTTAAAAAAATGTATATTTTAGTTTCATAAAAATGAACCATTTAAAAACAATCAAGTAAAAAAAAAAGCGATGAAAATCCTCTTATAATTTCATATCATGCTTCTAATGTATACATGCTCTTCTTTATTTATATCCTACAAAAAAGGGGAGGAGTATCTGATAGTGCATCTTTCCCCATGGCCAACAGCTGGAGTACTGTCCACAACTGCTTGTCATTTTATAATCACCCAATGTCTCCTGTAAAATCCAGTGTCTAACAGGCAAGTACCCAGATGCTACCATTTTCAGATCAACATAGCAGAGCTCACAATATCATCTCTTTCTCCTTCCTTTCAAGATCAAAAGGTCATTTGGTTTTATTAGTACAGAACTAAACTGCTCATCAATATAAAAATCAAATCTGTGGCCCCAGGGAAAAGTGTTGGAAAGGAAACCTTTACCCTTTAATTATTAAATGCACCTACATTCTGCAAACGCTCTTACAATGTAGGCCTCCTTAGGCACCCAACCTATGAGAATTATTCTTTTTCCAATTTTTCTGAGCTTAAAATACTTTTAAAAGTAAACTGTGGTACATCCAGATAATGAAACATTATTAGGTGCTGAAAAAAAATGAGCTATCAAGCCATCAAAAGACACAGAGAAGCCTTTCCGATAGTGCTACACTGGTGGACACGTGTCTCTACACGGCTGCCCACACCCACGGAATGCACGACACACAGAGTGAACTCTAACGTACACCACAGGTTTCGGGCAATGACATTGCCGCTCTGCACTCACTGAGTGTAACCAGGGTAGACTCTGCTCGGGACACTCACAAAGGTGAAGGAGGTACCCGGAACTTGACTTTTTGCTCAATTTTCTATGAACCTAAAATTCTAAAAACTGAAGTATTTTAGAAACATATTAATGAATAGTTAACATAGGATTAAAATATATGTAATATATTTTAAATGTAAATTTGAAAGTAAAAGATAACCTATTAGCATATAAACGTGACACAGGAAGGAAGATGTAATTTTAAGACAAATAAAAATGGAAATTGTAAAGGAGCTTTTACTAGTCCACTCCTTTTCTAACTGGAAATTCAGAACCAAAGGATTGAAATGATGATGTGGTTGTTACAGATGATATAACAGCAGCAGCAGCAACAACAGAGAAACAGACAGTGAGGGCCCGAGACTTCATGACTTTCAAATACTCCCATAACTCAGCACCATATCAAGAATGTTTTTTCATATTTCTTTCTTTGAAAACTAACGACTGATCTGAAATTTTGATTCTGAAAGCTTATAAAAAATGTTTTCAGTGTTTTTTTAGTATTACAGCAATGGCTACAATGTGATAATCTTAGTTTTCCATAATAGATAATATAATATATACACAAAAAAATTCTAAATTAGGTTACGTATGTGACATGGAATATAATCAAGCCATTATAAAGAAAAAGATAATGTAAATTATTAAATAACTGAAGGAAATGTTAATTACATAATCATAAAAGACAAATTTGTGTTTAATGCTTAATCTCAATTATATTAAAATTTAAATATGTATGTTGAAAAGACCGGAAGGAAATACAGCAAAACATTAATTGCTACCTCTAAATGAAGACTCAGTGCTGGCTGTTCTTACATTTCTATTTTCTAAACCTTCTAAAATATATTTTTTCTGTAAATTAAGAAAAAACTATTTTTAAAAAGTTTAAGGTAACTGAATTTATTATCTTATAGTTGTTTTCAAAGGGATTTCTCTCTCTCTCTCTCTCTCTCTCTTTTTGGGAGGGGGTATCGGGGATCGAACTCAGGACCTTGCACTTGTGAGGCAGATACGGTGCCACTAAGGCCCTGGCCCTCTTTTTCTCTTTTTTGTGGTGTCGAGGTCGAACCCAGGCCTTGCACACTCAAGGCAGGGGCTCTGCCCCGAGCTACACCCAGCCACAGAAGGACCATGGCAGGAGGCAGGCTCAACTGTTATTTTAATAACATCGCTGACGACACACTGACACTGCTTTATTACCTAAAAAGTAAATCAGGGATTTCTTTTCAAGGGATCAAATATTTTATCACACTCTCCTATGTCCTGAGTTGACAGAGTGCAGAATTTACAAAGGAAAAAGCTGGAGGGCAGAAGGTAAGCAACGTATTCTACCATAAAGGTGGTAGGTGCAAGTAAGAACAGAACAATCAAAAGCTGACCTCTTCTCTCCAAACCCGGCCTCCTCTGCCACTAAACCTGTGCCCGCCACAGAGCAGCCTGTCCCCATGCAGTCTGTGTCCACTACACTGGAATGACATCCTGCATAGGGGCGAGGTTCTAAAGTCAACCCATAATGTGAAAATCAAAGAGTCGAGATTAACGTGGAAAACCCTTCTACTGTCTAAAGAGTGGTGTGTATGATCTCGTGTGCATAAACCCGTTAGTAACGTGTAAATGTACAACACTCAGCAGTGCTTAGCATATAATAAAAGTGCACGTGGAGAATACACATCGGACTACAGTGGCTCACACAGTTGAACAGCACACACTGCGTGAGTGATGCTCATTCCCTGTATCTCTCACTACTCAATCTTAGAAACTTGTAGGTCAAATTTTAAAATAATTCAAACTGATCAGACCAAAGTAAAAATCATCATTTCCTCCTCCCCAAATTAGCTCCCTCTCAGAGTTCTCTCCTTCTATCAATAATGATATCATTTATATTAATTAGTAGTGGTTTGCTGCAAGGAACAAACACAGAAAGCAATTCACAATGTCTGTAAGTAACAGAAAATAGCCTAACCTATAGTTTTGTCCACTGATTCAACAGAAAGGTCAATACAATCTTCTTGTCTTCCACTTACAAACGTAAGGACTACTGAAGCCTCACCACACCCAGGGCAGGGGCAGGTGACACGAGAGCGACAGGGTCGCCTGCATGTCCCGTTTCATCAGGAGATAACTTCCAGCACACACCATTTAGGCCTCCCTGACCACACTGTGTCTAAAGCAGTGTGAGGCTAGACAAAAGGGTGTGTGGGGGAGCATGCTACCACCCCAACACAACTGGGATCTCTCAGCAGAGGGAAAGAGTGGGTGTGGTGCCACACAGCTAGTGCTCAAGAGGCTGATGCAAGGTGATCATGGGTTGAAGGTCAGCCTGGGCCACATAGCAAGAGCCAGGCTAAGAGGGGGCCAGGCTGTGGCAGCAAACCCTGCGGGCGGGTGTTGGACAAGCACACCATTCCAGGATAAGAACCACAATGAAAACACCGCAGGGCCATGTGCTGGGAGGACCGGAAGGCTTCTCCAGACTATGTCGTCAGGAAGACCAGACGACACCCAGATGGCGTAAGGCGCTTCAAGTAAAGGCCCTGAATGAAGGGCACTCCAGGCAGAGATCAGCTGGTGCAAAGGCCCTAGGGTGCCAGCACCCTTCAAAGAGCCAAGGAGGGCCACTGTGGCTTAGGGTGTGGGAAGAGCCAGAGCCACACCTGAGGCTGGATCACACGGCCCTTGGAGCTTAGGAGTCACTATTCCCTGAACAGTCTACCCAGTGACGGTTCTACCGAAGTTCCCCGAGACACTGTACCTTAGTATGCCACTCATGAAGTTCTTCTCATAGTCATCCTTCACACTTCCTTTCTGACTGCACAAGCTCTGTGACCTTGAAGTCTGTTTTAGTCACTTTCCTCTTTGCTGGGGCAAAATACCCAACACCCGCCACCTAGAGGAGGAGGAGTCTGTTTCGGCTCACATTTCAGAATGAGTTTCAGTCCTTGCACGGTTGGCGGGCCCCAGGCCGCAGCAGCAAGACAGAAGGGTCTGGCGGGAGAAAGCTGCTCACCTCACGGCAGGCAGGAAGCAGAAGCCAATGGAGGCGCTGGGAAGGAAGACAGACGACTCCACGGACCACCTCTTCCGAGCAGACCAGACCCCACTCCCAACAGCGAGCCAGGCATCAGCCCCATAATCCAGTCACATTCTAAACACTGGAGGCTTGGGGGGTCATTTTAGACCTAAACCACAATAAAGTTCCAGCCCAATTTCCACTGACAAATATCTCAGTCTGCAGTGATTACCTCCTTGTCCAGAGTCCTACAGATTTACATAGCACAAGGCTCACTCACATGGACTATGAACTAGGCAGTCTTAGTTCAAACTGGCTGACAGCTACTAACTGCATAACCCTGCGTAAGTTACTACCAGACTGTCTCATCTTCCTTAGCTGTAAAATGTCAGTAATGATAGTATCTATCAAACAGAGATGTTGTGTAGATCAAATGAATATATGTAAAGTATTTAGAAGATTGCTTGGCATCTAATACGTTGGCTTTATCATTATTATTGCCATTATTATCATAATATTAGTCTTCTGGGATTTACTAAATATACTCTTGTATAGTCATTTATCTTTAATGTCCATTTCTTGACTTCCAAACTAAATTACAAGCCCCAGAAGATTTCAAAAGAAACCAGAGAAGCTGGGTGTAGTGGGACCCGCATGTAGTCCCAGCACTCTAGAGGCTGAAGCAGGAGGATCACCATGAGTTCAAGGCCAGCCTGAGCTACACAGTGAGTTAAAGGCCAGCTTGAACTACATAGTGAGACTGTCTCAAAAAACCAAAAAAGAAAAAAAAAGAAAAGAAAAGAAACCAGAGTTCCTATCATTAAATCCCAGAAGGAAAAAAGATCAACAAAAGAAAAATACACCTCAGATTTTCCTTGGAAAGCACAGAACTAAAAGGGGCACCTCCAGGAAACATAATCATGAACATAAAAGCCTGAAAACACTAAAGTGATTCCAAAAAGACATTTACCAAAATAGTGATGGGCATGGGAAATTGTGTGCCTTTAGAGAAAATGAGAATGTTTATCCTAGAAGAAGAAGAAGAAGAAGAAGGCTTTTTCTCTTTCTCCATGAGAGATGGGGGCTAATTCCAACTCAGTATAAGAAAAGCCTTTGCTTCTTTTTTTAACAATACGGTCTGTCTGAAAACAAAAAAAGGCTTCCAAGGAACACCACTAGCTCACTATCCTCTGACACCACACTGCTCAGCTCTCCGGACTGATGTGTAAATAAGGGACTGCTGGACACAGTACTGAGGAGCACATGTTCCTGAATTACTGACGACCTGAATCTCAGCACTACTATTGTTTAGTGGAAATTACTGAACCTTTCTAAATGTAAAATTCTACATCCGTAAAGGGGACAGAGGGGTACTTCCTCAGGTCTGTGCAGACTGAACAAGATAATGTCTAACTGAAGTGCTTTGAACAATACCACCTGAACTACAGTGAGGACTCTGCTTTAGACCGATGAACCCCTAAGATTCAATGGCTGCAATATAAATTTTGTTCTGTAGCTAGAGGACACCTGGCTATACATCATGTTTTTCCTGTGGTGATATCCATTCCATAATTAACTGCCTAATACACACATTTTTTTTGCAATTTCCTGGCCTCAAACATCAGCACTATTAGACAATACATTTATCACTGAAAAGGAGTATCTTATCTGATAATAATCACTAGGCCAGGTGAAAAAAAGAGTATAAAATAAGATAAAAATAGTCTGTATCAGGCCACATATACAATGACAGAACAGAGACATGACACAAGTTCACAGGCTGGTAAGGAGATGTGCTGGCAGGACACCTACAGAAAACAGATGGTTCATCTCAAAGCTCAGAGAAGAGCCATACACAGAGCAAAGCACACCACAGCAAGCAGAGCAACAGCGAAACAATGAGATCAAAGGAAAAGATTTAAATGGCACAGACTTAATTCCCAGGTCCCACTTTGTAACCAATACTCTTCTTCAGCCATCCCACCTAGGAAGTAAAGATCTATTCTGTGAAAAACTGAACAAAGATAGGAACTCTACTGCTTAGGCAAAGTGATGACTTCAGAAGGTGAGACATGGAGCAGCCATCTCACAGACTCAGCATCCTTCACTTCCTGCTCCTGGAGCACAGGCAGACAATGGCAGAACTTCTCTCCGAGAACACAGAACAGATCTAGAGAAGAGACCACTGCTCGTGAGCACAGGAGGCACCAGTGAAAAGGCAGGCTCAGCATACATGCACCACGCGCCCGAGAGGCCAGGCCCCAGCCAACAAGCTGGGCTCAGACACACAGAGCTTCTCTGGAGATCTTCAGGGCCCGCTCTCAATGTGATTGGGCCTGGAACATCACCAGCACTCGGGGAAAGGCACCCAATAAAGACAATGATTACATTGCAAGAAAAAACAAGACAAAGCAAAAAAAAAACAAGACAAAGAAATGGTCTAGAAGGAAATAAAAGAAAAGCTTTAAATTATTATGATTAATTTCATCAGGGAAAAGAGAAAACACATTCTTTAAAACGGGAATACTATGAAAAAGTAATAGAAAAATACAAATAACACTTAAAAATCTAAATTTTATAAATGAAACTTAAGAGCAACGGAAGAGTTAGATAAAGCTGAGAAAATCTCCCAGTACAAAAATGTGAAGTCATGGAAAACACACACACACACAAAAAAGTAAAATTAGAGAAGCAATCCGGAAGGTCCAACAGCCATATAATAAGAGTTCTGGAAACAGAGAAAGAACAGAGAAAGCAAAAGAGAGGAAATAAATTTTTTAATTTCAAGAAAATTTCCCAAAGCAGAAACAGGATAATCAACTAAAATGAATGCAAACCAAAACACATAAGGAAGCTTCAGAATGAGAGGGATAAATAATACATTAAGTCCCTGACTTCCAAACATTCAAGTTGCAAGCCAATCGCAGAAGTAGTTCACGTGTCTGCCGGCCGCTGTCCCAGCTGTGTTGCCGTGTGCTCACTGTGCAGTGCGATGGAGCACAGTAGTGCAGTGCTCAGTCAGAGCACAGGACGTCCGGAAGCAGGAGGAGAAGAAGCTGTGATGTGGAGGGGCCTGCTAGGAAGCACAGAGCAAAATACACCGTACGTCTGCATCAAAACTATGTAAGACTCACTTTGTCCAACTTACCAACAACTCCGACTTACAAACGTTCTCCCAGAACAGAACTCTTTCATAAGTCTGGGACTTACTGTAGCATTTAATGATTTATTTAGAGCTACCATAAGTCAGGCACTATTCTATTTAATCTTCAATCTTCGTAATGATTTTACAGAGTAGTATTACTGAGGAAACTGATGCACAGAAAGCTAAACAGTACCCCCAAGGATACACAGCATTATATATACATAAAATTATATTACATACACATTAGGTGGTAACAATTGGGATTCAAATTTGAAAACTTTCAGATAAAAATAAAGTTCTCATTCAGAAGAAAAGACTTCAGAATGACATCAAAGTTCTCAACAACAACTCTAATGCTAGGAAGTAGAACAATGCCTTTAAATTTAAGGGAATTATTTTCATTTTAGAATTCGGTACCCAGTCAAATAACATGCAAGAATTCAAGAGCTTTACCAGCTATGTATCCTTTTCTTAGGAAGGTACTAGAAAGTATGCTCCTACAGAAGAAGAGAATAAACTAGAAGACAGAAATCCCAGTGTAAAGTAGCACTGGGAATGTCCAAATTGGCAACTCTGTACCAGCCTAGAGAAGAGTGAACAATGCAGTGAACAGAAAACAGAGAAGTCTCCAGAAGGAGGACAGGAGAACAATAAAAATAATTTTTCCTACATTTGTACTTAGAAAAGTTTACTGCTAGATATTTGACCATTATGACTGAACATTTAGAAAAATGTAAATAAGCACAGACAAAGCTAAAGGGTTAGAAGTAGAAGTAACTCCAACAAAAAGGCTACGAAAAAATGGAACACAGTCCTTTACTTTATTAATGAACAATATTATGGAGACATGCTGTGAAATAAACAGCGATGTAATGAACATCAGCCATGCAGCTAGGCTGGGAGTGTGGCCGGGAAGCAGAGGAGGGACAGGAGCGTGAGAAGACAGGTAACTCCTCAAGTACTCGACAAGAAATCAGCAGTAATGTCTAAAATGGATTAACCAAGACTGGCACTCACGAAGGGAGGAAATGGACACACAGGGAGTAGGAACTCTCTCACTGCTGTGTCCCTGCAAAGAAGCCTGCAGCGCAGTAGAAAGACCTCAAACAGAACGGTACGTGTACACTGCCTTAGTAAATATGAACACTAGCTTTTTGAAAAAAGTATATTTTCAATTATTAAGTAAATGAACTACTATAAATTTTAAGGCCACAGCAATTTAAGTAAAATACAAATGAATAGGTGAAAAAACAGTGAAGATATTCTATTACTCAATCACTCAGATCCTGGTTAACTTACAAGAGAAACTTGTAACGAAGCCAGGCAGTACCCAGGCCAGCAGGGTCAGCAGGGATTGCAGAGAAGCAGGATGTGCAGGGCACGGCGCAGCAGGATCCATCCATGTGTGTGTGCATGTGCACGCTTAAGGGAAAGACAGGGACACGCACCATGGAAGACAAACACGGAAGGATGACAAGCCTGACAAGGGTGCCTGGGAGGCCTGAGAAGGGGCCACTCAGAAGAGACTGGGAAGAAGGAAGGAAAAGAGGCAGGAGGGGAGCCGCAGGAAGAGCACTCCACCAACCGGAAACCAACGCCCAGCAGCAGCAGGGACCCAGCCATTCCCAAGGACCAGCGCTGAGGGTGCTGGGGGTGGCAGGAGGGGAGTGAGGCAAAGAGGAAACAACAGTGGAGTCCCTTCAGGGTGCCCAAGGCCTGCGGACTGCTGAGGGTCAAGGCTTTTCCTCTGGAGGGGTGGGAGGCTGTGCCAGGCTCTGCAGCCGCAGGTGCAGCCTAATCCAGTGACGGCAGACCTTTTAGAGCTTTCAGTGACAACACACAGCCGGCTGTGGCCCTAGGTTCTCCAGCATGGGTTTCCAGTCACCCTGGTGGCTGTGCTGCGAAGGCAGCGTGGGGAGCAGGGGTCACAGGAAGCCTCGCATTGCACCAGAGCACAGCAGCGATGGGAGAGGTGACAAGCGTCGCCCTGGGAGACTGGTCCTGAAGGAGATGTCACACAGGGCTAGGTGGGGGCTGAGCAACCGGAAAAATGTGTTGCCAATTTATAGAACACTGAAATCCTTTTCATTTATTTTACTCTAGTGCTTTTATAATTTACTTTAGTATCAAAATTTCTTTGGATGGATATAAGACAAATCCAATGTCTTTCTATAAATAGCACGTGTGGTAAAATTCCAATGGAATATAGAAACAAAACTAATCTTCACACTATATTTAAAAATGGATCTTTTTAGAGTCAAACCTCATAGTTGAAAAGAAATAGCTGAATTGTTTCTAAATAAATTAGGAGAACTGCGATGGAGGGCCCTGTATCGCAACGCCCTCCGGAGGAACGAGCCTGAGGCTGGGAGCGCAGAGGGAGGCGAGGAGTCGGCGCCCGGGGAAGGCCACGCAGGCCGAGGGCAGAGGCCTGGGATGCGGGAGAACCGTCCGCGGGCACCGGCAGGAAACAGGGCTGACAGGCAGCTTCACGCCCAGCAGAAAACCCTGCACCCTGGAGGCGCTTCTCCCCCTTCCCTCTGCAGACCTTCCACCTCCTCGGAGGGTCTGGGCGAGCAGCCCCTGCAAGGGGCGGCAGAAGCACTGACCGCCACCTGAGTCAGCGTGGCCAGCGAGGGCACGAAGGGCCAAGGACGGCGCACCGGACACGCCCCAGTGAGGGGGGACCCACGGAGTGTTCAGGTGTCCTGCTCCCAGAAACAGTGCTCCTTGTCTTCAAAAATAGCAAGGTCAGGATTCCGAGGTACAAGTCAAGAGGTGAGGAACTGTTCTAGACAAAGGAGACGCAGGCACCCTCGTCGGAGTGGGTGCCTCTCCGGGCCTGAGGACACCGCGCACAGGCCTGGGCCTCAGGGAGGGAGGGAGGCGGGCCTCACCTGTGGGAACCTCGCTCTGCTCAGGGGTTCGCGACGGGCAGCAGCGTGGTGGCAGCTCACTCTCACATGGTCAGGAAAAGTCATTTGCTAGATTTTCAACTTCTCTGTAAAATTTGCAATTACTTCAATTTTATTTTTGTTTTATTAATTAATTTTTTGGTAGTACCAGGGAACTGAGCCTGGGGCCTCATGCGTGCTAGGCAAGCACTCTAGCATGGAGTCAGATCCCCAGTCCTGGTTTAATTTTTTAATGAAGGCAAAATAAAATGATGTAGTTAAAGGAACGAGAAAATTTTGCACTAGCAAACAGCACTACAAAAAATAATAGTTGAAATTCTTCAGAAAAAAGCAAAATGACCCCAGAAGGAAGCAGAGTAATACAGGAAGAAATGAAGGCCATCGGAAAGGGAAATGTTAGCTGCTTAAAATACAAGGAATTTTGAATCCTGCGGGGTTCAAACTGCTAACAACAAAGCACGAAGACAGAATTTAAGCCAAGAAATATAGAGATAGAGGAACATATAATTACAAAAAGGTTCAATTTACTAGGAGAACCTCACAATCCTAGTTAAAACTATGTATAGTTGTAAGTCAGGCATGGTGGCACACACCTGTAACCCAGCGCTTAGGAGGTTGAAGCAGGAGGATCACAGTGAGTTTGAGGCCAGCCTGGCTACACAGTGAGTTCAAGTTCAACCTGAATTACACAGTGAGACACTGTCTCAAAAAACAAAACAAAACCAACAACAACAAGATAGACAGATAGATACAGATATATAACAAAGAGGAAAAGAACTTAAAGGAGAAAGAGGTAACTTCATACCCACGACCAGACTTTCATCACATTATCTCTCAGTAACTTAAAAGCCAGTCAGAATTGGATCCATCACTCTCACCTGACCTTCACACTGTCTGCCCCTCTCAGTGCCCCCAGACCTGCCTTCCAGGCCATAGGCGTCCACCTGAACACCTGAATGAGGTGGGAGAACTCTAACTACCATAACAGTCTGCTCTCCCCACCTGCCAAACCCTGCTGTTCGCTTTACCTGCTCCGGAGCAGGGCTCCTGCATTCAGAAAGTGAGTCATCAAGCAGAGTTAATTCACCCTGTTACATTCAGGAGACTCATTTCCGCCTGGTGAAGACATTGGCACATTTCACCAACCAGTTAAGATCCTTAAGGAAAATCATGAGTATACGCTATTAAATGTTTTTGTACGCCCAAATTAAATGATGTCTCTTTTTCTTTCTTTCAGCACTGCTTTTTTCTTCATGGAACTTCCTGTTTTTGCTCTGTACTTCTGTGTTTAATATCCACCTCGTCCACTACATGGTCAGTTCATGGAGCAAGGAGTCATAACTATTTTGTTCACCACTGCACACCAGCTTGAGAGAGTCATTCGGTAAATAAAGGGAATACTTACTCTGGGCTGAATGCAGTTGTAGATGCTTTGGAATATGTTTTGATTTATGTTTTAAAAGGATCACCTGGGGCTGAACTGCAACAAGATTAGGGGGAGAGGGGAGGCCTGGAAACTAATTAGGAGCAGTGCGGTAAGGGTGGTGCCTGAGCCAAGACAGCAGCAGTGGGGCGCAAAAAGGTGGTCTGACTCTACAAATATCTGAATCTGTAATGGGTGAACACATGAGGGACATGACAAGTAGAAGGTGAGCTTTGGGTCTGAACAGACAGAAGGATAAATTCCCCATCACACGAGATAAGGAAAACAGAACAGGCTTAAGAAGGAAAATCAGGAATGTGATTTTTGGGTACGCACATCAGACACGCAAGGGATGCTGCTGGTCACAGATAATCTAAAACTGGAGAAGAGATCGGGCTGAGGAGAAGATCTTGGCTTTAGACCACGAAGATGAAGAAGACGTGGGAACTGAAGACTGAGCCTTGGGGCGCTCCAACAGGAAGAGGCCAGGAAGAGCAGGTCGCAGGGACTCAGAAGAGCACCTAGTGAACAGTGGGGAGAACCACAGGGCAGGTGCTGGAAGCGGGGTGTCAGCTGTGCTGAATGCTTCTGTTACAACAAATGAGGTAAAAACAAGGATTTGGCCAAAGACTCAGCAATGTGCAGCTCATTAATGACCTTGAAAAGAAGCTCTGGTAGAAACTACTCAAAATCTTGTTGCCTTAGTGAATAAGCACATTAGTGAACTATTCCTTTTTCTCCAGTACCTAGATGGAACACAGCCTTGTTTAGGAACTGGCCCTCAACCACAAGGCCAAGCGGCCGGCTTATACACTGATTTCACCTCTGCAACCTTCTGCTCCAATCCCACAGCTTCAGTTTTCATCCAGGTTCGAGAAGAAGACATTATAAAGCAAGAAGGAAGGTCAGACTTTCTGATAAATGATGCTGAAGCAGCTATTTTTCTATGCAAGGAGGAAAAAAGCTACTAGTTAAATTAAAACGTATACAAGTCCTAAATGTGAAACATAAAACTTCTGGAAGGAGAACATGTTTATGATCTTTGATTATTAAAGATTTCTTTGATATCAAATTCAAAAACCATAAAGGAAAAGATTTCATTTCAATTAGCAAGAATAGTAGCCTAGCTAAATATATTTGCAACACATATAACCAACAAAATAGTAGGATCCAAAATCATAAAGATTTCCTCCAAGTTAAATGGCCCCATCGAAGAGAGAAAGAAAATGTACAGGAGATCCACAAAGGAGGAACCAAATGGAGTGATAAACCTTGATAAGATTCTCAACCTCATTATCAATCAGGGAAATATAAATTAAAAATACAAATAGCTATTACTTTATATCCATAAGATTGGTTAACATTTTTAAAGTCTGGCAATATTAAGTGTTGGTAAGGATGTGAAGCACTAGAAATTCTTAGACTGCTTTTCTGATCACACTGGAGAGTCTCTGACAGGACCTAGCAAACCCCAGCGCATTCGTGCTCCCCAAGAGCTCACTGCTCCATAGGACCTGGAATACTAGTCCAAGTATTAGATGTGTATAAGAGATATGCACGAGAATATTCTTGAAAACATTCTATGTAATTGAAAGTGAAATACACCCTTTTTAGGTTCTCAAACGAGTGACCATCAACAAAACAAAGTTTAAATAAAAAGTCGTATGTTGTAGAACTGACTACTCTTCAGCAACTCAGATGATAAGCCAACAAGCACAGACACATCCCCAGAGTCCCTGTCAAACTGAGACTGTAGAGAGATACCCACTTTATTACGTAAAGGCATCACTGAAGCAAAGCTTAGCGACATGCAAAGCCCACGTGTTGTCTGTGGAGCTTGAAAGGTGGGTGTAAGATGCTCATTCAGGAGAAGTTACCACTGGGAGGAAGAAAAAAGGAGTGAGGAGAGAACCAGCTCAATAAAGCTCACCAGTAGGACATGGGCACTTAGCACATTATTCTCTATGCCCTATATGCCTGGACTGAATGTAATAAAATTAGTACATGTTTAAGTCATTCTTCTGTCTGGCATTCACGCCTCTCCATGGCAGGACTTCGACACATTCTCGCCTCGTTCTTCCCCACGTCCCACAGCAAGTATCTCCTAAGCGTGGCCTTTCACATCACCTTCATGGCTTTCGCTCTGTATGCTCTCTCTGCTCTGATTAATGAGTGTTTTCCTTTTTTACCATTTATAACTTAAGTAGCCTTATACTATTAATAAAAATGGGAACTCACATGTTTAATATGTAAGTCATCATTCTAATATGAATATAAACACATAAGCATTACAACATCTGTCCTAGTGCCACCTAGAAACCTCACCAGTGTCACACTGTGGGGTGTGACCACCAATGTGGTGACCGAGCTTGCAGGGTGGCTTGCTGAAAATGGGGCTCCCCAGCCACCGGTAGGGGTTCTGAGGAGATAAGAGGCCAAAATCCTGCCGTCTTTGTCCACAGTGCCTGCCAACTGGACTGTTATTTTACTGATGAGCGCCTCACTCTCCTCCTACAGCTTTCCTCTTATTTCTCAGCTTAACATGCCTCTCCTTCTCACTAAGCCAATGGAAATTAAGCCTTCGCTTTAGGGCTCACCTTAACTATCACCACCACAGTGAAGAACCTAGCTCGGATGGAACAGCCCTCTCATTTCAACACCCTTCCTCCCCAAGCAATTGATTTCTATTTCCACGTAGACGCTTATCATATTCAGTGTCACGTATGTCTATTTGACTTAGCTCCCTCCTCTAGCATAAATGTTACATGCGGGCAGAAGCGTTCTATCTTGTTTAAAAGCAGGGTTTCCATCTTGGTTGTTATATGCTTTGTATACAGTAGTTACTCGGATACTTGCTGCACTGAACGCTGCTAAATACTGACCTCGTTTAACAATGTTTATTAGTATTTTAAAAATCACACGCATAGAGCATTACAGATTGAACATGAGTCTCTAAACTACCTGGCTTCATTTTCAAAATAAGAAAATTGAGAATACATGCTACATAGTGACAAATAATTTTTCGGTTCTTTTAATTTTTCAAGAGAAGAAAACAATGGTTTAACTGAAATAGTTTTTAGGGAAAAAGAAAAAAACTGCTTAGCTTACAACTACCCAAGCAAAGTAAATGATCAAATCATTAACTGACAAAGAGAATTTTTGATACTGCTACTAAAAGGTATTACCTTTAGATAGCCACATTAATTGATTCTTACAAAATTCTCTGTACTTTCAAGAGACATTTAAACACAGTTTCTCTTTGCTTTAATAATGCACACTACTCTGACACATTAAGAACAATAATTTCTATCTTTCCAATGTAAAATCCACAAACACTATGTTTTTCAGCAGAAAACATCAATATACAACTCATTTGTAACTTTGTGTTTCTTAGTTTGGTATAATAATTGAGTTTGTGTCTATTCCAGGAGTAGACCACTCTATTTTTTTAAAAAACACACTATAAAAAGAAAATAAATTAATGAAAATAGAAATGGGGCTTTTTAATGGAAGATGTTCCTCGACATCAATGCATGTCACAATGTAAGCTGGATTTGTATATTTTAGCATATACATGACACTTTATAAAGACAAAGAATTACTAAACTAAATATACAAATCTATACACTAATTTCAAGTAATAAGGGAGGGGAACGATGAGAATACCTATTTTGAACTATTCACTTGGCCTTCCAGTTGAAAGGAAGAATAAAAAGCAGACAACTGTGAGAAATGAAGAATATGGAAAGGTTCTCACATATCTCATTTTCTCGAACTCTCCTCATTCATTTTTCTGTCACATGCCAGGCCAAGAAAACAAAACCTATCACATGAGAGTCTTTCTACTTAACTTTTTCATTCTATTTTCACATTGTTAAAATAAGATTTCAACCTATTATGTCCACTTTCATGAAGAAAATTAACTGAAAGTAAAACAGTGCTGCATAGTCTTTACATCTGAGCACAGAATTCCCCGAAACAATCCTAGCAGCGGTTTTACTTACCGTACAGGGTCAGCTACAACTGTGGCTACTAACAGAGAGGTCCGTCCAGTTACACTCACTTGTTAAGCAAGCAATCTTTTGTCTCCATCACTAAACCTAGACAGGCAGTAAAGCTCTGTAAACGCTTTAGCAGTACCCAAGTGACCACAAACATGCAGAAGTTTAAAGGTAATGAGAAGAAGTTAAATAAATCTATTTGACAAATCCTGTAAGTAAAATAGATCAGATTAGACAAACTTACTGGAAGGTAACAACACACCTCATTTGATAAAGCAGTTCTGAGAAATCCAAAAATACCAGTTCTTTAAAAATAAATAAATAAAAGAAGCAGTTGGACTAACAAGAAATAATGCACAATTTGGCTTGATCAAATACTTCATTAATTTTTTTCTACCCTGAAGGGACTGCCCTTTAAAATCCTCTCCGAATGGAATAGAAGCTAATTGCTTGCTGGGCTCTCGGTCTGAAGGATTCTTGTTTCAACAGTGCCACCTAGTGGAGTGAGCAATCCTTCCAACTGGTCAATGGTTTCATTTGTTTTAAATGCTGACTACCCACAGTTTTACTTTCTGGTTCACAATGCTCCTAATAATATGACAAAGGAAATTTTACAAAAAGACCGTAATGTAAAGATTTCTGTAATCTTTATGCTATCTATAATAAAAATTAAGTCATTTACAAATATAATACTTTAAATGAAGGTACCTTAGTGATATCTTCAGAAGCTCGTTGGAAGTCCTGAACATTTCGACAGTAAAATCCTATTGTACAGCTAGGATCCATTTTTCGAAACGACATCTTTTTGGGAGAAGGGCAGTGGAATGTCTGTAATTTTTAAAGTTCTTTAGGATTAATGTACCTTTACTCGATGGAATTAAGTATATACAAGAATATTACTAAAATTTGCTTTCTAGCTTTTTCTCAAAACTATAAACACAATTTTCAAATGGTACTTGGACCCTCCCACGCAGCAAGGCTGTAAGATACAAGAACCAGAATTCTATGTAATTCCTGACTCCACCTTTTGTGACACCAGTGCTCTGCTGCAAAAGGGAGCCTGTCCCGCGTGGACTGCAGCCCTAGGACTGGGCCGAGGAAAGAGACAGGCACAGGCAGGCCCTGGGGCCAGGCCTGCTCAGCCGCTTCGAGGACGCTGTGGTTAGTCCGCCTGTTAAGAGATTTTTCCTTCTTTTTAACACTTATAAACTCTTAACCATACAAGCAATGTAAACATTATGTACTGCAACCATGTACTAGTAAAAATAAAATAAAAGTCTTTGACACAAGTAGTCATATAAATGTCCTGTACTGATATGCAAAGAAGCCAACTTAAGCATTTAACAACTGACACGATTAGTACAGAATGGTATCTTCTTCCAACTTGCTGTCCCATTATGTTTTACTTTTTAGGGGGAACTGGAGAAAACAACCCCATTAAGGCCTCTGCCCTCTCTCCCACTCGTCCTCTTGACTTCTCTCAAACAGTCACAGTGCCCAGAGATAAATGTGCTGTGCAGTCTGGCCTGGTCAGCTTTGGCTGTTAGCAGGGAAATGACTACAACGTTGCTAATCATTCCAGTCCTCCTGTTCTTTACCACCACGCTTTAGTAGCATGTTAAAAAGATTTTTTTAAAGCTTGAATGTTTGGATATCCTACCCTTAAATATCATTCACATTACCAAGTATTTTTCTGTAAGTTATTTTTTAAAAGTCCATGTAAAACTGGAAGGACACAAAACTATATATATTTGCATAAACTGTAAGGATATGCAAAAATCACCAAGTTTAGGAGAGAGGGAGAGAACTGGGCAGACATGTGTGGAACGTTCTTAACTTATTTCATGTTTCTGAATTAAAGAACAAATCCAATTAAGAAGTACCCTACAGTGAATTAGAACTCATGAACTTAGTAGTTCCCTACATTCAAAACCATAAGACTACAAGATTTTAAGTTGAAACATTACAACACAGAAACAGAAGCTGGGTGTGGTGGCTGAGGCAGGAGGATTGTGAACCCAGCATGGCAGCTAGGTGAGGCTCTTCTCAAAAATGAAAGGCAGGGGCCAGGGATTTAGCTCAGTGGTTCCACCGCCTGCCTTGCAAGCGCAAGGTCCCGAGTTCAATCCCGGGACAAAAGAAAAGTAAGGCGCTGGGGATGTAGCTCAGTGCCAAGGCCCTGAGTACTGCAAAAACAAAGTACAGGCTGTCGTATTTGTTATGTTTATGGCGAGTCTCCCCACTGCCTGCTAGTGAGCCATCTATGCTTAACTAATAGTTACTTTAAAGCAGCAAGAGTCAACCTAGCTAAACTAGAAGCCGCAGGATACTAGTCAATACAAGTATTGCCTAATTCGACTTTTCCTAATTTATTATTTCACCTGTTTTATTTGCAAATAAAAACATCTGTTTTGATATTAAAAACAGATCTGGAGAGGCATAGAATAGCTAAGGAAACTTATTAGTTAACATACAGGAGTAAATGCATAATTTTAAGTTATATATATATTGGGGGGGGGTTACCGGGGATGGAACTCTGGTCCTTGCACTTGCGCAGCAGGCAGCGAAACCACTGAGCTAAATCCCCGGCCCCAAGTTATATTTTTAAGAAACTGTTCCACATATTTGCCCAAATTATCCCAAAGCCAGCAACAAGGAATGCTTCTTTAATTTTTACTACGTGGGGATAAAGAAGAGGATCAAAAAGTTTGCAGAAGGTCCAGTAATATGTTTTTAACTCATCTCTAAAGGTGTCTTATATTACCTAAAGCACTGATTCAAGTTCACATGTAGGAACCAAGGACACTAGAATGGGCTTGTTTCTGTGTCAGTGTATTGCCCTAGTCATCACAGATAATGACAGGCACGAAGTTGTTATTTATCACTATTCTGACATCTACAAAGAACTTCTCAAATTATTCAAAGGAGCACAGACACCCGTCACTGAGCACTGCAAACTGAAGTTGTGGCGGGGTGTCACTGTGAACATCCCAGAACTGAGAAGCACTCTGTCACTCCGCCTAAAGTCATGCTTTGTGTACTCATGACTCTGAAGTCTAAACAACACTAATTTTATCATTCAAGATCCTTTCTTGTTATTGCAAAGCAAATTAGACTTTCAAGTATTTTCCCAAGTGGTATTATAAAGCTACATTCACTTTGTGATCATTCTTTGAGCTGCGCACTTGATTTCTTTTTAATTTTCAGAAGTCTAATATTTGGTAGAAATAGCAGTTTCTACTTCACAAACATATTCTAGGTAGTGTTCACTACATATACGTCTGTGACAATGAAATATGTTTCTGATAAAATAGGGAAAGTCAATTCCCACTTATTTCATTTTTCAATACACTACTTGTTGCCCCAATAAATAGTTAACTAGGCACCTACCAGGCACTACTGTGGGCTTATTATTTATTTACAACAGTGGGTTTTATTACCTAAACATATAAATAATACCTAAACAAACACTTTTGAGTGTATTTTAGCATTTTTAAGTGCTATCTTAAGAGATTTAAATGAAGATCTCTGAGGTAGAGAATACCCTCACTAAAAACTACTTCCATAAGTAGTGTGATTCATAGTGTGTGATTCATAAAGGGTATTTTTGCACTGAAAAATTCACTTGTCCACCTACCTAATGACTTCAGTGCCACTATTTCTGAACTTACTAGGACAGATTAAATTATCACCACTGTATGAATGGCCTATAATCTGATACTTGGAACTGGGGACAGCAATCCAAACAGCCTAACATGTCTATTAACAGGGTTTTTACAACAGCCTAACATGTCTATTAACAGGGTTTTTACCTTTCAGAATTTGGTATCTGTAAGAGTTAGAAACTGTCATTCTGAAAGTACATATAAACAATAGGAACCAGTAGTCTGGCTTAGGAAACCTAGTCCATTAATTGTATACGATGCATTTTCTATGAATGTGCACACACACACACATATATATAAAGTTATATGTGACATATAAAGCGTGTGTGGTGTGTGTGGGGGTATATACATATATATATACACACACATAGCATGTGTGCGCGCGCGCGCGCGCACACACACACACACACACACACACTAATTCTCCCATCCCAACAGCTGAAACCCTGCCCTTCCCTAACCAACGATGGAAACGTACACCTCAACGTGCCCTCACTGCAAAGACCTATCCCATTCTTTCCATTCTCTTCCAATTTTGTGCCTAAAAAGAGTTCAGCAAATGATAGTTTTAAAATAAAGAGAAGAGCTGGTCTGATTTGGTTTCAAAATGTTAAAAATTCAATTCTGCACATGTAGGAATTCAATACTAAAGGAATAATAACAAATGATAAAATCTATTTAAATCTCTTCTTCAATCTCAAACATTCTGATATTCTACTTAAAATTCACAATTCTGTTGGATTTAGGGCATTCATATAAACTATCAGAACCATAAGCAACTATTTAAATAGACACAGATAGAAGATCTAAGATTTAAATTTCTCCCTCTATTGACCAAAAAGAAGTACTCATCAAAAAATCTTGCCTACAAAATTGATTTTCATAATTGAAGTACGCAGGTGGTTTTGGAATGTGCATATAATTCAATAGGTCAGTCTCCAAATGTTCACAGTGTATACACTCACAACCAAGACAGCAAAGCAAGGACAGCTAGTAATGCGGCGTAGCTAAAACACCTCTGCTTGGACCATTATAAACTAAAGATATGACAAAAACAGAAAGTATAATTTTATTCCTATACAAAATAGACAACTTGCTGTAATTTTTTATGTTCTAGGAACATAAATGATGCTATTAGCTAAATGATCTAAGATAAATCCCTGCACTGAAGAAAACAAAAAACTCCTAATAGAAATTCCACAATCGCAAGAATATGACATCTAAACTGCCTGTCAGTGTTCTGGGACAATAAGGGTGGCGTGTCAACTTGACTGGCTTTGGGACCTGCCCTGGTGACTAGGAGGGTCACAGAAGTACGGACTTGGGGTCTGTGGCTGTGCCCTCACCCCTTTCTCTGCTGCTCCTCTGCTCTGCTTCCTGGCAGCTAGGAACTAAGCCTCTTTGTTCCACCGCACCCTTCCACCACGATGTTTCATGATGGAGCTGGGGGACCGTGGACTGCGCCTCTGAACCAAATTAAACCTCTCCTCTTTGAAGTTGTGGGTGTCAGACATTGTGTCCCAGAAACAAGAAAGCTGACCCATCCCCATGTTACTCCTCTAATGTAAAAGGAGTAAGATCTGTGCCTTTAAGTTACTCAATTTCACCAAATTTAACTTTCCACAGTAAAACCTTTAAATTGGTTCTTCCTTTCCGTCTTTACTACCACACCCTACTTCAAGCTGTTATTCCCTCATGACTGGAGGGTTGCAACAAGCTCCAGTAATGAGTTGCAACCCCTCTAATCTTGATTGTGTAGAAATAACCAAGATATTTCTTGATCTGACAGCTGCAGAGCCTCTCAAGATATACAATGGATCTCTACTGCCCAAAATAACCAAGATCAATCATCTTTTAATTTGCCTATTTTATGTAAAAGTGAGATACATATTATGAACCATTTTCTATCTGAATCTCAAGTATCTGCTGTTTATATGGAGTCAATTTGGCCCAGATACATTGAAATGTAACCTAGACCTAAGAATCCGGGCCACAAGACCACACTGTAACAAAAAGAGAATTACAGTGAGGTTCCCATAGCACAATTCTGTGGTGCCTCCCTTCAGTTTCAATGGCCAACTAGCAAATATTTCTAAGGTTTATATGCACTGATGCTATGAAGGAAACAGAAAAACACTGACCTTGGTCTCAAGATGCTTGTATTAAGTTGAGGCAATAATTTACAAAGGAGGCTAGGATGTTTTACAATGTTTCTCTCTAAATCAGATTTCAATCTTTCAGTTTATGTTCATAAGCTACCCCTTAAATACTATGAGGCATTAATATTAGCAAGAAAATATTACTAAAACACATTATGTAACTAACTGTATTTCCAACTTGTGATCCATGCCATTCCAGTGACTTAAAATTACTTTATTCTATAAAATCATTTTAGCCTGTAAAAGAATCAACTGGGAAAACCAAAACCAAAGCTATGTAATAATTACGTCTCATTTATGATCTCTCAATTTTTTGTGAATTAAAGTACTGGATCACAAAATGATCTATAAAAGGAGAAAGGAGAGGATTAAAAAACGAAAGCTAAAACAAATATCAGAAACCCAACTAAGCTCTTGGAAACCTCTAACCTAGAGGCCATGACCTAATTATTGAATTTAAAGCTTATTTTGTTGCTCCAAGTCCATAATGTTCTCTTTCATCTCTCCTTTGTTTTGAAAAAACACACCTAACACTTTGAATTCATTGGGACTGTTTAGCTGTCTTTCTACAAAATTACTTGGAGGTTTGATCATTTATTTTAGTAGGGATAGGACATCTAACCAGTTGGAGACAAAGATAAATGAAGAAGAAAGTATATCATAAATTAACATTCAGCAACAAAGTACTAACCTTTGACCACAGTGTTGATTACAGTTTTGTAAATCAGCAAAATATTAACTTGGAATTGTACTACTATAAAAGCATAGCTACCTAACACATTTCTAAATAATTAATTTGCTCCCATGGTAAGAAAACAATACAGCTTTCCATGCATAGTACCTCAAGAGGGAAATCCTTTATGCTGACATCTACAAAAGACTGGCAGTAATGAGGGTCCATGTAAATCAAACTGTCATCTGCAAGGACAAAACAGAAGACAAGTAATTCAAAAAACACCTTATTATTACACTGCTTACAATCCAATTTCTATGTAGAGCAGTTGAAAAAAAAATCTAGGGAGTAACAGCTTGCCAGGCTGATACTCATTGACTGAAACATAGGTTTGCACAGGATAGATTAACTTTTGCATAATCAAATATGCTTGTATAAGCAGAATTTTTATAAAGTGATGAAACTGTCATTTAATTTTTGGTGATAAAATTACTTTCACAAACACACAATTATATTCTACGGTTTGCATAAGAAAAATGTACTGCACTTCTTTATCCTGACAGGGAGAACATATTGCTTGTCATTTTATCATCAACCAGCACCACTAAAACTGGTAAAAAGTAAATATGTAAATACCAACTGCCAGAATGTGGCAGCAATGTCTTCTGAAGTTTAGCAAAACCAATAAATTATGCCTTGTGTGTGCAATAACAGAAATTAAGCATACATTTTTACAGAATCCAATTATGCTGTGGACCAAATGACAAATGAGTGGCCATGGTGGGACTGATGAATGTATCAGGTACTCATTTGGCCTGGTTAATCATCCTGCTTCCCGATGATCTCATATTAACTTTCTGACTTTGAAAAGAAAACAATGGATCACTAACCTTGAAATCCAGCAAAGTAATAGGACTGTTTAGGTTTGCCACCAATAATACCCACACAATATTCAAGGCTTAAAATCCCCTGCCAAAAGAAAGTAATACAGATTCAAAGTCAACAAATGATAATCACTTAAAACAACCAAATTTGTATCACCAACATTACTGTTTCCCAAATATTTCACCAACTAGTTACCATTTTTATTAAATTTATCCTCATGTTCTGAAATCCTTGTCTTTCAAACTACCTTCCATTTTCTTTAAATCATTCAGCACTAACATAATGAAACCAAACAGTCTGATCAGCATGTTGCTCAACAACATTAAATAACTGAGGATGCAAACACAGCATTAAAAAAAATCAATAGCTTTTCAATACACCAATAATGAACTAGCTGAAAAAAGATCAGGAAAACAATTCCATTCCAAAAAAGTGAAATACCTAGGGATCAGCCTAACCAAGGAGGTAAAAGATCTCTACAATGAAAATTACCAAACACTGAAGAAAGAAATTGCCTTGTTCATGGATCAGCAGAACTAATACTGTTAAAATGGCCACGTTACCAAAAGCAATCTACAGATTCAATGCAATCCCTATCAAAATTCCTATGACATTTTTCACAGAGGTTGAAAAAACAATTCTAAAATTCATATGGAAACACAAAAGACCCAGAACAGCCACATGAATCCTAAGTAAAAAGACCAAGAGCCTTGGAGACATTACAATACCCAATTTCAAATTATACTACAAAGCCATACTCCCAAACCAGCATGGTACTAGCACTAAAATAGATACATAAAACCAACGAAGTAGAATAGAGAACATAGAAACAAATCCACACAACTACAAATATCTGATTCTTACAAAGGGGCTGAAAACATACATTGGAAAAAAGACTGCCTCTTTAACAAACAGTGCTGGCAAAACTGGATATCCATTTGTAGAGGACTGAAAGTAGATCCCTCTTACCCTGAAAATCAATTCAAAATGAACCAAAGACTTAGATATGAGACCTCAAACTTTGAAACTGCTAGAAGAAAACATAGGGGAAACATTTGAAGCCATAGTGACAGGCAAAGACTTCCTGAGTAGGACTCCAAAAGCACTGGAAATAATACCAAGAACCAATATATGGGAGTACATCAAAAAAGAGTTTCTGCATGGCAAGGGAAACAACAAAAGGAAAAGACAACCTACAGAAGAAGAGAAAATCTCTGCCAGCTACTCTTCTGAAAGAGGATTAATATCTAGAATATATAAAGAACCAAAAAAATTAACATCAAAATATGAAATAGCCCAATCAATAAATGGGCAAATGATCAGCCGCTTCTCAAAGAAAGTATATGGCCATGTGAAAAATGCAAATCAAAACTACAGTAAGATTCCACCTTACTCGAAATGGGAAAAAGTTATTAATTATATAATGAAGAGATCATGATGTTGACATTAATTTATTGAGGTGAAAAAAATACTCCACCTAGCGAAATAGCAAGGTACAAAACATATATAATGGCCTTGCCAACTTTTTATTTCAAAAATGCATTAGTGCATATCAAGAAATTATCTAGAATAGTGTTCAATTAACCGTTTTAATCTGTCTATGGGTGTGAGATGCTGAGCACATATTTTTTTGTTTTAAGAGTCCATATTTTTGCAGCTAGCATGAACAGTTGTAACCCAGCACTCTGGGAGGGTGAGGCTGGAGGACCGCAAGTTAGAGCCCAGCCTTGGCAACTTAGTGACTCAGCACCCTGTCTCAAAATTTTAAAAATTAAAAAGGACTGGAGATATATCTCAATGTGAAGGCCCTGGGTTCATGCCGCAGTACCAGATTGAATGAATGAATGAATGAATGAATAAATAAATACATAATTTTTTGACGTGCACTATATTATATGTCTCCAAGCAGAGGAAATAAAATTCCTGCCAAAGTCAAAACACTTGGCCTTTCAGTTAGCGGGTACAGCCTTACTTATTAGGACTAATGTAATATTTTCATCAGGCTTTTTTTTCTCATCAAAGGACTTCACTTGATAAAATATTTGTCCTGCTTCATTTGGAATAAACATAATGAGTAATTAAAACAACTTAATCCAAGGAAAAATAATTATTATTGTATCTAAAGCTAATTTATTTTACTAATCAAAAATACTAGGGAAACCTCAATAAAGTGTTTAGTATGCCCCTCTCCATACTAAATATGCTACTCTAAGCAAATTCCATAAGTTGGGCCAAATAACTATACTTTAAAAAAAAACATTTCCAGTGGAGTCAATTAAAGGTGTCCAAAGGAGTCAATGTCTTATCAATAGTTCTTGCATTAATTTTGATATACAACACTAATAATCATATTGTAAAACTCCAACAGTATTGAGCAGCTAAACTTCCCTTCTCTTACTTACCATGTTCCAAAGCCTAGAGGTTATAAAAGTGAGGAATACCAAGGCTGCTGACTTGCAGTGGTCCAGCTTACAATTTCTCAGCAACAACAGTGCAGAAACTGTCCCCATTCATGAAAGCCCACACTGAATTCTGGATTCTGGTCCTTCCCAGGCTGGCAGCTATAGTTTGACCTCTAGTTCCCAAGGCTGGGCAGTGGCATCATTGTAGCTTCCAGCCAGCAGGGCTCCCAGGGAAAACCACTGACCCTCTATGTGCACTGTTGGGCTATAGTGAACAGTAGGCGAGGTGCAGGAAACGTAGTTTTTAACCTGAGAGTTTTCAACGCACGACAGCCTATTAGGATGTAACCACAATGTGTGCTGAGGAGCATCTCATATAGGATACGTTCTTTTTCTGTCAGCAAATAACCAAACCATAGAGGTTTTCTTTTTTAACTTAATTGTTTTCTGAACAATAACATGTGGTCATGGTAAAAAGCACACAGAAAACAGAAAAAGGTAAACATTTCCCAAAATCCCAATGCCCACAGCTCACCATTATTAACGTCTGGGCGATATCTCCTTGCTACCTGGACCCACACACAGACTGACATAGAATTTTTTACATGGGGCATCAGGCAGCACAGGCTATTAGAATCTTTTGTCATTCCTGTCGTGAACATCCTTTCATATCAATAAATAGACATGAATGATAATATTTAAGGGCCACAAAATATCCTATTTTATTAAGATAACAAAAACGCTTTTAAGCCCCTATTGTAGTTATTTATGTTGCTGTAGGTTCTCAAGGTTAAAATAACCCTCTCCTATGGCCTGAGTGTTTCTGTCCCCTCCAAATCCGTGGGAATGGGGAACGGATTCCCCAGTGCGAGAGCACTGAGGGGGACCCTCTGGGGAGGAGCGGGGGTGACAGGGCTGCCAGCACAGATGCTGCTAAGAAAAGGACAAGGTAAGACGACACTCAGAGGCCAGCGCTTTATCCTGGGCTCCCCACTCTCCAGATCTGTGAGAGAATAATGTTCTGCTCTTTATAAATTATCTCGTCTCAGGTACTCTGTTACAGCAGCCCAAAATAGACGGAACCATCCTGACAACTTCATATATTTCAGTCTCATAACAACATCAGAGATATTTTTTGGAAAGAAGAACTGCAACTGAAAAACATGAAATAAAACCAAATAGGTATCTTAGATTAAAATCTTAGCAAACAATAGCTTACCTGATTTAGCTAACTAAAATATAAAGATAAAAGTTATACCCCAAAAACAAACATTTAATAGTAATCAAACCATTTAGCATTAAGGATTCTATTGCTGTCCCCCCAAACAAAAATCCTTAACACAACTGATAGTTCCTTACTTGAAGCTATGGGACCAGCTAAAATGAGATGTTTATGTGCTTGGGACGCATGAAGAGGTGTACGTCCTAAGTCTCTCAAAGCTGAGAAAAGAAAGAAATAGAACACAAGAATCATCACTGACTCTCCTCAGAAAAAGAATGAGTCCAAGTAATGGAGGCAAGACTCTGGCTTTTGATGTCTGTATTTCCTTTGCCACAGACGAGAACAGATTTAGCAATAAACACTTGGCAGATTAGGAGCAGGAATGCCATTACACATAAGAGCTGTATCACTGGAAACTTGAAACACTTTTCAGTTCCTAAAAGAGCTTCTTCACAGTCATCTCAGGGCAAGAATTTATTGAGCTGTACCCATGAAGCAATAAATAAGACTGAAGCAATCAGTCAAAAAGGAAAGTACTAATTTGTCTTGCTGAAGAAAACATATTGGGTTTTCCTCATCCCGGGTTCTTAAAAATATATAAATAAATAAACCTATTGTATGTAGTAAGGGCTGACGAAGCATGTGCCAAGTTCCCTTCTCCGCACAAACGTGGCAGGATGCTGGAATGGTGCCATCTCTGAAATTCTATGGAATTACTTTAATAAATTTGAAAAACAGAACTGAGTGGTGAATTTTAGATTTCAACATGTGTATGAAATGTATAGGATAAAATACAACTACTGTCCACACAAAGAAAAAGGAGGAGGAGGAGGAGGAAGAACAAGAGAAAGAAAAACGATGATTATCTTTCTTTCAGGCTCTCAGACGCGTGCTGTCACCTCGAAGAGTGTCTCTTCATCAGCCCCCTTTCTGGCCATTGACCAACTAGCTCCTCTGGCTGAGGGGAACACCCACCATATGATCTACTTTGCTCACCCATTTCAGGCATCTTTACCGGATAACTGAAAATTGACAATGTCTCAATCATCCCGCGCTCTCATTTTGGTGAACTACAATGTAAATCAAATCAGTAAATGTTCAAGGAAATGTTATACTTCAAACATTTTTTATTTTAGGGGAAAATTTGAAAAATAACGAATTGATAGTCAAAGTTCTTGGCTTGGTGAATGGTTTGTTGTCTGAACTGAACATACCACTTAACTTCTGTCTTCTCTATTTTCTAAAGACAACCCGGTCCTAGCTGTCTGAGGACAAAATGGGACATGTGTATATGGAAAGTGTTATGCAGATGGGACCTGACAGATACCGACCGTGTAATTCCTGCATGCTAGGCACAAAAGGTCACTTGAGCAGCTGACCCCGGCTTGCTCACTACATCTCAGGATCCAAGGAACCACTCACGAGCAACGGGAGGCCCCTGACGGTGCTATGGCGTTGCCCATAGCAAGGCCCTCCGTGAGCCGTCTGCAGCTCGGGCCACAGGAGTCAGCCTCAATGACATCAGTTGCTAATGATGACATCAGAAACTACATCTCTCAAGGTCATTCTCAAGGAGCAATGGCACAGCAAACACAGATTTGGTTAGAATCCGCCCAGAGGTGACAACATGCCAGCAGCCCCAAAGCCTCAACAGACTCGCCAGATGAGGGGGTTAGAAGCTTCCACTCTTCTCAAGAGCCCATGTGTCAGACATCAAACCTATCCCTGAGGGAGTCACAGGTGCTCCATGTTACGTACTATTACTGCTGGCAACAAGTGTGCTTCTAACTATTAAGAAACTCCAGGCCGGGGATTTAGCTCAGTGGTTTCACCACCTGCTGCACAAGCGCAAGGACCCGAGTTCGAGCCCCAGTACCAAAAAAAAAAAAAAAAAAAAAAATCCAATTCACCAGCGAGAAGAATCCATGTATCATGTGTTGAAAGCAACATCTCTACATTTTTTGAGCTGGTACCAACCTATGTATCTGCTGCACCTATATACAACCAACACACGGGAACCAAGGCTGGGATTACTGCTCCACAGAAGGAACAAACCGTGACGGAAGAGCAGAAGATAGGTCTAGACTATTTCAATGTCACTATGTCCCTTAAGACTCCATTCAAAGAAGAATTCTGTCTCTGTCCTGGAAAGGAGACTCTTGAAATATGAGGAGCTGTATTAAAACTGTGAAAATAATATAAAAACTATAATCGCAGTCAGAAACTAAGCATCTCAAAGGTCATCTTGTCACATCTGAATGTCTTGGGCTAAAACATGAAAATGTAACTAGACAGGTTTTTTGGTGCAAGAAACAGAATTATGCTCTGAAATAGAACATTCTTAACTGGCTATGAAGAGAACAAAGCTGAAGCCCGCTCCTATGCTTTCTATCTGTATAAATGATATAAATGATCTAACTTCTCATTGACCTCATTCTGGCACAGGAAACAAATTACGACCTAATACAGAGTCATTGAAAAGTCAGGTTGTTTCAATGATACAACTTAATGGTGATTTTAAGAATACATTAAGGTAATGGATATATTTTTAAGTCACAAAAGAATACGGAATTGTAGCCACATTAAAGGTTTTGATTATTGTTAAATCTGTCTCCTTGATTACCTAGAAAGACACAAATTTTTCATTTTGTCATAGAACACTGCTCTCCACACACCAGTACACACACACACACACACTCACATCCAATCTTACAATACTGGAATCTACTATCTCTAATGTCACACTTTACAATGTCACTGTAAAATCATCACTGCCCTTTTCATAGAAAACAGGCTGCAAGTCTTCTGTGTTTTCTTATTAGCTAGTAACACTTTAAAGCTGAGCACTCATCTCATACCTTCACGAACTCCAAGTAGTCGGTGTTGGTTTTCTCTCCTCCAAGCCTAACAGGAACTAGAACAATAACAGCTTTGCTGTCTGCGTGACCAGAGCTCATGGAAGCACTCTGTTTATCAATCACATCTGAACTGTAAACTGAGGAAAACATAATAAATATGTATTAAACTTTATAAAAGTGATTTTCAGAAGTATTTTTACCCTAATCCCACCCTTCTCCACTGGCCAACCATTTGATTCTGATATCACCATCAAAGTCCCAGCAACACAGAAACACCTGCCTCGTTGATGGATTCAGTTTTTACTTACTGGGCAGTCATTACAGGACACTGGAGCTTCAGCAGTGGGCCAAAGAGAGAAAAGCCCCTGCCCTAATTGAGCAGATCTCTAACGGGGGGGTGGGGGGGTGGGGGGAATAGACTACGAGGTAAAATGTAAAAAATGTCAGGTGGTGGCAGGTGCCCTGAGGAGGGCCAAAGAAAAAGGCAGATGGAAAATGCTGAGGGGAGAGGCCGTTTAATAAGGGAATCAGTAAGGACTGCACGACACTGAGTCAGGACTAAAGAAAGTCAATAAAGACACGTGGTGGGGAGTATTCCAAGTAGAGCAGTCAGCCAGGACAAACACCCCCTGGCAGGTCCTAAGAATAAGAGGAAGGAGCAAGGGGAGCAAGGGCAGTAGGAGATGAAGTTCCGGGAAAGAGGAGAGGTCAGACCGGGGCTTCCAGAAAGACACTGCAAGGCTTCAGTGTCCGAGTGCGTTTCTAGGAAAAGAATGTCACGATCTTTTTCATGCTCTAACAGCCCAACTCCTGGTGGATAACAAACTGGAGGGGCAAGGGCTGGAGTATAGAGGAGTCAGAAAGCCACTAGTTTTCCAGGGAGCCAAGACAGCTCCTGAACAATGGCAGTGGTTATGGAAACAGGATATGGTGCAGTGATGGTCAGGTGGAGGTGGTACAGATGATCACTGCACACACTCGGACACAAGGACTGACTGTAAATGTGACTTGCATAGTCGGACACAAGCAAGCAGAGTAAGAAGGCTGCCATTCACAAAGAAGTCTGGAGGAGGGAAACTCAAGAAGGAGAATCGGAATTCAGCTGCAGACACATCCAGTCTGAGACACCAACCAGACACACAAGAACAGAGTGAGCAGGCAGTTTAGGGACACAAGGGCGTGAGTTGGGGCGAGGACTAGGATGGACCTGTACTCTGGGGTCTTGCCTGCAAATGGAGGGCACGGCAAAGCCTCGATACTGGGTGAATTCAAATCAGTGCAGACAGAAAATGACACGAAGTCTGAAGGCTAAAACTTCCATATGTTTAGAGACCCAGGAGATGAGGAAAAACCAGTAAAGGGGCCTAAAGGAGTAGAGAAAGAAGTGCAAGGAAAGCCTGCAGAGCTGGAAACCGAGTCAACACCACGCTCTGAGGAGGAGAAGTGGTCAGTGCATCACAGGCTGCTGACTCTGCGTGATCTGAGGAAGGAGAAGGGATCTGGGGTTCGGCAAGGTGAAATTATTGCTATGAGGAGGGTGGGTGAGACAGCCAAAGTGGAATAGTTACAAACAAAAATAGGCAAAATTTCATATATGATAAATTAATTTTATTCAAAACTTGTTTTAAGGGCCAGGGATTTAGCTCAGTGGTTTTGCCACCTGCTCCGCAAGCGGAAGGACCTGAATTGGATCCCCAGTACCAAAAAACAAACAAACAAAAAAAACTTTTTACGTTCACACCCCCTTTTAATCTAACCAAACTCTTTTTTTTTTTTTGTACTGGGGATCGAACTCGGGACCTTGCGCTTGTGAGGCAGGTGCTGGAAACACTGAGCTAAATCCCCGGCCTAACCAAACTCTTCTACTTTTCCCAAATAAAGTAATTAACAAATTCTGCTACTTTTGTCCCATTTCTTTCCCTGAAATTCCAAATTGAGATGTGCTATCAAGCTCTGCACGCCAGCTTCCTGGTCTCCCCTAGTCTGTCCAGAGCTACAGCAATGTCGCTGCCTCTGCCTTTTCTATGCCCCTAACCCTCAGCTTCACTCGTACACACCGAGGCCCACTGCACTGACGTGTGCTGCACTCGCACGATCCTCTAGCTTGACGCCTTGGTGCTTTTCCACCCACACACATGTAAGGGCTGTGACCTAGTCCAACTCTGCTACAGAAAGGCATTATAGCAGCGACTCTCAACTAAAGGACCCTGACACCTTTCCTCCACCCCTTCTATTTCAGCCCTCAGTGATGTACAAAGAGACACAGATAATTATACGGTGATATCACAAGTGAATTCCAAGTATAATATCTAATAGAACTACTTCCAGAAACTTACAGAGCAAAGGGAAAAAATAAACTAATTCTGCCCTATGAAAGTTGAAAGTGCTCTTGAAGAACAAGTAAAAATTCGCAAGAGGCTTGGTAATAATAAGAGGCATTCCCAGTAGGCACAATAACACACATGAAGACATGGAAATAAAAGACAATAACAGCGTTTCCAAGGCATGGACCGAGGTTGACTGTCGTTAATGTACTTGTGGAAGACAGGGTAGGGAGATGGTGCTGGAAATGTAGGCTGGGACAAACTTTACAGAACCTCATGCACTTTATATGCTAAGAGAACCTGAGGCCAGAACTAATGGGCAGTTTCAGGTTTTTAAACAAAAGAAGGACATCATCAGCATCTTTTTTTTTGGTACCAGGGATAGAACTCGGGTCCTTGAGCTTTCGAGGCAGGCGGCAGAACCACTGAGCTAAATCCCCAGCCCTTCAGCATCTTTTGATCAGCTGAATCAAAAGGAAAAAATTATTAAAAATCAAATGAAATAAAAAGATAAGAAAATCAAGGTCTGAGTTACAGATAAAGGTGTGATCTAAAGCAGAGAGCGAGGGGAGAACAGATTCCAGGGACCACTGCACAAGCACAGTAAGCTCCTGGGGACGGCGGGACCAGAGCATGAGATGCAGTCGGAAGGAGGGGCTCTGCCTCCAGAGGGTGTGTGGATGGAGTCCTGAGAAGGCAGGAAGTGAAGAGGGGCAGGACAGGGAAATCCATCTTCACACATGCCGTCCGGGGGGTTAGGAAGCATCTAGGCGCAAACAGTTAAAGGGCAACAAAACCACAAATCACTTCACAGTGGGACTAGTCCTCTAGTCCTCAAGTGGGACTACAGAGGTCGTTTTAAAAATCTTAGTGTATGATGCATAGTCCTGAGTATTGAAAGCCATCGAAAGATATCCATTACAAAGAAAGAAAATAAAGAGAAAATGAAACTTTTAAAAACAAGAAAGGGGGAAAAAAATCATTGATGGACTCTTGCTTTGTCTAGTTCCTAATTCCACAGTCTAATAAAACTATACTAATATTAATTCTCCATTTAGGATTGTTAAACATGAATAGTAAAAACTTTAAGACCTATTTAAAATCACACAAACCACTTATAAATGAGGAACTCTGCATTTTCAATTTAATTAAGTATGTGTAATAAAGATGAAGGCTGATCAATAAAAATAAAAGCACAAAAAGCGAATTCATAAATTATTTAATTAGTTGTTTAAGCATATCCTTAGTGTTAATTAGAAGTTTTACACAGCAGATTTTATTTGCAAGATCTTCTATTGGAGAAATAAACACAGTATCTACAAAACTTATATATTGTATCTGAAAATTCATGACTTTCATTTTTATACGGTTATCAGTTTTTCTTTAAAAGGAAGTTAATCTCAACAAAAAGCCAAAGAAAAAAGTGTATATGTATTTGGTAACTGTACCTTCCATACTACAAACACTAGCTGGTTGTCAGGATAACCTTAAATATTTTGTAGACAACCTCATATTAAATATGACTCCAGTATTTTCAGTTTTTCCTAAAACAGTAATCTATTTAATCTTCTTAGTAGCCGTTCTGTAAAAAACCTAACATCACGAGGTAGCTTATTCTCTTAGGAAGTCATGGTCTCTTTTATCCTCAACAAAGTTTCTAAGTTACTACTGACGCTGATCACCTGGGAAAGCTGAAGCAGCGCAAACCGGGATGACAGCTGCCTCCTCACCAGAGGACTCACTGAAGCAGTGGTGGGAGACAGCTCCTCCTAAGACCAACTCCGACTTTCCGTCCTTGAGCACAACCACCAATGCGACGGCGCCTGGCACACATGCAGGCCCAGTAAAACTCATGCTAACTTCTCCATCTACTCCTTTTGATGTAGTCATTTTAAATGCTGGCATTTACTTGGAGAATTTATCGTAACATTATAATCAATAATTCACAGTATGTATTCAATAAAAATGTCTAATAAGCACATGCTATATCTAGGATGCTGGGTGGACACCAAAAGTGTGTAAGATGTGGTCTCTACCTGCATAATCATTGACAAGACACCATGACTGAACACTCAGGAAATTCTGACCAAATAAACAGATAAAAATCAGAATTATAGACCTCTCTTACCTGTACAATCTTGTGCAACATAAACAGTTATTCCTTGTAAATCAGGGTGTCTTGCTTCTTCAACTGCTTTTCTAGGAAAATAATAAAGATCTGCCTTTAAAATGCTAACACTGGGCCAGGGATTTAGCTCAGTGGTTCTGGCGCCTGCCTCCCAAGCACAAGGTCCTGAATTCAATCCCCGGTACCAAAAAAATTAAAATGCTAACATTTCCAGTTGGTAGCTAAAGATTTAGTTTCAAAAGGAAACAAAGTCATCACTTTTTGACTTCCTACTGAACCTATGTGTCTGCTGCCAAAACCATCATCTGAATGGATCAGAAATCAGGGTAAGTCTCTCATAGTCAAATATTGCACTAAATTAATAAAAGAACATTAAAATGCAAGTTGCAAAATGCATTTTAAAAGTCTGGGGTATAAATCAGTACCACCCACCCACCCCAAGAATCTCTACTAACCACTCATCTGGCGACAGTGAGTGTTTTCTAACCTGTGGTTTTACAATATGCTCTGAGGTTTGCCTTACATTAACTTACATTACTGATCAGGAATGAATTACTGTTTATCCTCTGATACATTTACGAAAGTTTTCTTTTCTTCAAGCAATAGCCTGACTTTTTTTCCTTTGTTCAAAAACCTATATGAGGGGTTAGGGGTGTAGCTCAGTGGTAGAGTACTTGCTTAGCATATGTGAGACTCTGGGTTTGATACTCAGTATCGCAAAAACACAAAACAAAACAAAAAAACCACCTGGAAGACCTGAACAAATACACTTCCTAATTTCAAATCTTCGAATTCTGTAAGTTAAACTGCAAAATGAAAAATATTTCTAAGTGAGTATAATGCTCAATGGTACAAATGCTGTGAAAATATCATCATGTCTATCAAAGGAAATTATGCACCTGAAGAAATACAAATATTTTTATTTAACTGCATCCTTATAGTTCTTTAATTTAAAATGCTCTATATGAATGTGCTAAGTGTTAGTATGGAAGAGGCATTGGCAAATTACGGCCCACAGGCCAAATACAATCTGTGGCCCATTTTTGTACATAATCTGTGCAAGCTAAGAATGCCTTTGACAGTTTTAAAGGCTAAAAGGAAAAAAGAAAAATGGACAGTAGAAACCTTACAAGGCTTGCAAGTCTAAAAGATTTACCATTTGCCCATTTGCAGAAAGTTTTCTGAGCCCTGGAAGGGTTCAAACTATGCATCTATGATTATGCTTTTACAAATATCATGTAAGCTGGGACTAATATTATTACTAACAAGCCAATTAATAACATCAGGTACTTTTCCCATTGTAAGCATCTGGCCATACAAAATATCAAAGCATGCCAATAGGCAAAAATGCTGTGTAATAACTTCAAATGGATATGATTATAAGAGGAGTAAATTTACCATAACTACCACACTTAGATCACATACTGATGAATTCATTCATAATAATGGACAGTCAACAAATAATATATATATATTTTTAAAACTTGGGTGATATCTAAATAAATGGCATGTAAAAGTGTTAGTAAAATTTGACTTTCCACTTTTTTCTAACTACCTGAATGTCACAGACCATTCACTCTTACTGATATAATTATAATATTAATAGTCCCATGTTCCATACATTTACAATTCACAAGAATTTGATGTGCTGAAAACATCAATTTTAGCTCTTGACATTTCATTATACTATCAGTACATTACAGCCCCCAGGTTACATTATCAAAAAAAAAAATCTGTAACATTGTGCACATTCCAAGGTTGAAAGAGATGTTAGTTTTGGAACATTTCAATAAGGTGGTCCAATGAAAGCCTGGCTAGAAGGAAACTCTGGATGGCTACACCCATGAGCAAGAGAAGAAAACTCTGTCAGTAGATAAATGTGGCTAGAGCCACAGTGCACCTTGCTTTTCCCTATTAGCAAATGAAAGTGCCCTTGTGGACATTCTTAGTTAGACTTTACCTTTCAGTTACACATACACACTGCAGAAATCAGTATCTCCACACCCTCACAGCATGAGATATTAAAACAATTTTACCTTAAAATGTGAGCAACTACCGCTGGTCCATACCAGTCTCCAGCCTTTTTCCCAGACTTCTTTCCATGTTCTATTAGTTGATGCAAGCCAAAGAGAGCCAATGGGGAATCGCCAAACCAAGAGATGATTTTCCTGTGATAAATCTCATTTTGCACTTCACAGTCATCAGAATATTTCCCAATTGTTTCCTTCAGAGAAGTGGTTGGAGTTTTTAGTTCTCTTTCTCCTGAAAGTGACGCTTCGAAGGATGCAGTAAACTTTTTTACAGTGTGCGAAGTCCATGACTCGGAGTCTGAATTTTCAATATTTAGTGCATCAGGCCAGGTCCAAGCTATAACAGTTCCAAAACAAAGTATTAAGATCCTTTAAACAGACAGGTTTTAACAATTCTCCTAAAATAAGTATAGCACTTAAAAGTCATATGGGTTACTGCTAAATTAAAGCAGGAAACTGAGGAACAGGTAAATATACATACAGCAGATTAACAGCTGCTAATTGAGACACTGGGAATGGTTTCTTATGTTTCTCTGGGAGAGGATAAAAATGTTCTAAAATTAAATTATGGAAGCTGGGCATGGTGTTGGACACCTGTGATCCCAGCACTCTGAGAGGCTGAGGCAGGACGATCTCAAGTTTGAGCCCAGCCTGGACAACTTAGCCCTGTCTCAAAATAATAATAATAATAATAATAGTAATAATAATAATAATAACTGTAATCATTATTTTAAAAGGAGGCAGTTGGGGGTATAGCTCAATCCCAAGGCCCTGGGTTCAATTCTCCCATACTAAACCAAAAAACAATAAGAATAAATAAATAAATTACGGTGATGGAACTCTGTAAATACACTTAGGGCTGGGGATGTATCTCAGTGGCAGAGGACTTGTCTGCCATGTGTGGGGCCCTGAGCTGGTTCCTCAGCACTGTGATGTGTGACTTTATGCTACGGAGGTTATACCCTAATAAAGCTGCTTTTAAAAATTAAGGTATAAACAGACAATTTAGCTGCACTCAGGACATTCAAATCTGAATGGTCATGTTATTCTCAGAACTGTTCTGTAGTTTGCAAAATTTCTAAAACTGGAACATATTATACACAATCAGGAAAACACAAAAATTAAAGACAAAAGAAAGAAAAAATTAAAAACAGGTACAAGTGGTAAACTTTGTGGTGTTTTTCTTTCTTCTCTAAAGACCTTGCTCAGAGGATAAAGACTTCTGTCTCCATTATCACACTGCTTGTCAGCACCAGTCACACATAAAGCACTCAGGAGTGAACACAGCCACAAAGCAGGTTGTTGGATTACACATTAAAAGAAGTCTGACTACAGCAATTTTAAATTGATTTCAAAATACTTTTCCATAACATTCCTTCAGAATAACTTAATCCTTTTTAGAGAGTAATAGAAATTCTCTAGTAAATAAAAAGTTAAACGAATTTCCAAAGATTAAAAAGTGCAAGATACCCACTACTTCACTGGTAAGTTAGTGAGAAAGATTAGGAGGCCTTATCAGTACTATTATAAATATTCCCATTCTTCCCCATGATTGCCCAAGACCACAAGTAAATCAACCCACAAAACCACTTTAAAAACCCTTTCCCTGCATTATTCATACCACTCCTGAATAAACATTCTAAGTAATCTCATTAATGATATCTACAGAAGGGCTACTAAACACCTGTCATGGAGTGGGAAGATACTAACACTTTAAAATTCTGATTAATATTTATTAACAAGCAGAGACAATAGCCCAAAAGGGTAAATTAAATTCCTCTTACAAATGTATACATTATAAAAATGGACCAACAGGAAAGTGGCACATTAGGAAAAGAAAACATATATGCAAGTATCAATGACATTTTTGAGGCTTTAACCAATAAGCATGATGGCCTTATTAAGAACATGTTTAATCAGTTTAATATAACAGATGACAGTCATTGTTATGAAAATGAAAATTTTAAAGTATTATTGATACACAGAGAAAATAGATAAACCAGAATAAAAACTCTTTAAGATTTAAAAAGTACTTATTTTCAGAGTCACAGATGTTGAACTGCCCAGGAAAGATACTCCAAGGAGTTCAACCAAAAGAGAAAGAAGTAACACAAAAATAAAAAGGCTACTAAAAGCTAAACTAACATAATTCACTTGGTAACAAGAATAACAAACTACCCTATTGTTTTGAAAAGACAATCATAAAAATTTACACACAGACTTTTATGGCCCAGTTCAATAAAAATATAAAATGCTAGATTAGTCACATTTTCAAAAAACATCAAGGAGTCAAGAAATTAACCTGACAGAATTTTATACAGTATGCAAGCTGAAGTTCAAATTAAATAAGCACAAGAAAGAAACAGAAAATAACCCCAGGAATCCGATATACCTCTACCAAGAAAGTGGAGCATGAGCCCTTGGGCCAGCAGCATCTGGCCCGACCTCAGCGTACAGCCCCAGCCACAGTCGGTCGTCCACGCTGAGCCTTCTATTGGAGGAAATTCTTCCCTGTAGGTCAGCCAGACTCTGGAAATGAAATCTTTACGAAATTCTTCTACATTTCCCGCAATCACACGATCTTCTATTGTACAACCTGACCTTGCAGTTAACATTTTATTTTCATCTACAAAATAAAAACATAGACAGGTAAAGAAATAGCAAGAATGGTAATAGATTACCATTACTGTCCTAAGACATAGATTATATCACAATCTTTCCATCACTTTTTTCTCATTTAAAAGCAGAAGAACTCTTACTCTACCTGATCAGGCTGTTACAAAAATCAAATGAATGAATCCTGAAGTGTTGTGTACATTGGAGAAAACTAATATAAGGTATTATCAGTAATACTGTAATAAAAACATCCTATATTCTACAGATAATCCAACTCTTTGATGAGTGGAGAATACTAAAATCATTTTTTTAACCTAATTTGGCTTGGGATATACATATTAGAACTCTGAAATGTGATTCACAAATAAAATGTCATTTAAAAAAAGTCATGACTTGTCAATATGTAAAAATGTAAACAATCACATAAGCTAGTTCTTAAAATCAAATAAAATGTGCACACAGCATTGTCATGAATATTTCTACTCAAATTGTAAGGTCAAAACTAATAAACAAAAGGGAATATAAAATTCCTAAAGTATAATTATCCTTTTATGTTCAAATATAATTTTTCAAAACTTGCTGCCACCCACATATAATTCTTAAAGGCTTTTCCAAATTGATTATCTCTAACACAATTCCCATGAAAAAGCTATGGTCATTTTTTGCCTCATAATTTCCAAAACACTGTTGCTCAAAATGAACTATCATTCTTTGATTACTCCCAGAGAAGTCTTACTCATCTTTACCACCTCAGCATCCAGACAGGTGCCTAGGGTAAGTAGATCCTAATAAACAGTGGTTGGTTTGGGCAGGTGGATAGGCAGATGAGTAGATAAATCTACCTAGAGCTCTTAATTCCAAGGAGGTCAATTTTCAATGTCCTTCTGCAAGACATTAAAAGCTAGAAAAGCTTTATCATACACATTTCTCATCCTCCCTCTACCAATCCTTCTCTTCAAGCTCATTCTGAAAAATTTACAGTCACCCTAACTTTACACATATTCTAACGGAACTACACTGCAGTAGATAGTTTGATAATAAAGACATGAATGCTAAGCCTCTGTTATAGATGCCTTTCTCTCAATATTATGTAGAATGTGAAGTTAGTTACAAATAAAAGTACCTGTAAATTGAATATGGCATGATAAATGCATTCAAACTTTCCAGCTTAGACATTTAGATTTGTTTGACATTTGATAAAATAATACATGATTCGCACACTTCATCCTGTGGCGTATGCATCATATAGTTTCTAAGCTACTACTTTGAGGAGTGATTAATTCCTTTTCCTCTTCAGATCTCGTCTCCTCTAAAAATTACTGGGAAGCTGCTGGTACTAAATGAAGTTCTTGCCCCATCGTCCTTCCACTGTAATATCACCCTCACTGCTCCAGTCTCTGACCAACTAGACTTCCTCAAAATCAATAATAGCCATAATTTTTATCTACATTTGCCTTTTCTCAGGTTTCAAGCATCCCAGAGAAGAAATATATTTATCTTCAGCATGTGACAGAGTTCCAGACCACAACAGGTGTGCAATAAACATTTGTTATGTGAACATAAGATAAATGAACATACTTCTGTTCTTGCTAAGAGGATAGATGACTCAAGAGCAGAGCTTTATGAAGAATGAAGAACATTTCAAAGAACAACTAAAATGAATGGAAATAAAAACTGATATGTAATAGAAGAGAACTGCTAGTAATATTGAAGCTTAGTCAAGGCTAATGATTATAATAAAAAACTCAAAAATCACAATGAAATGAATAGAAATAATCAGAAGATAAAGAAATTGTAAAACAAGTCCTCAAAGAGTACGGCTATTGTAATTATTTAATAAAATAAGCATGCACATGTCTTTTTGAAAAAAGGATAATGAAAGTTAGTCAAATAACAGAAAACAGACTTAAGATTTCAGCCCCTGAAAGAAAACTAGTTTCAGCCCAGACTGATATAGCCTGCAAAACTGTCTTTGAAAGCTGATGGAGAAATAAAATATTTCCATGTTAAAGAGCACCTAAAAAAATGTATGACCACCAACCCAGTACTCCAAAAAACTCTCAAGGATATCCTAGAAAGAGACAATGAAAGTAATAGTGACAAAAGCGTTAATATAATGACTACATATAGGGTTAACAGTTAAGTAGAACGAAAAGAAAGGGAATCAGAAACAAGAAAATAATGTAATGACAGGAATAAGTCAACACATTTCAGTAATAATTCTCAACTGAATGGTCTCAATTCCCCAATCAAAAATCACAGACTAGGGGCTAGGGATTTACCTCAGTGGTTCCTGCGCCTGCCTTGGAAGCGCAAGGTCCTAAGTTCGATCCCCAATACCAAAAAAAAACAACACACACACACTGGCAGAATGGATTGAGAAACAAAACCCAACAGTATGGTGTATACAAGAAACACATTTAACCCCCCAAAAAATTCATAGACCATTCAACAAGAAGAGATAACAATTACTAACATACCTACCAAGAGCATACCCAACTTCACAAAATAAACAATACTGGAAATAAAAGATAAACATAAATTCAGTTATGGTGGGGGACCTCAATACCCCACTGTCAGAAATAGACAGATCAACCAGACAAAAAAATCAACAAAGAAGTATCATACCTAAACAAAACCTTCGAACAAATGAACTTAACGCAACAGAATACATACTCTTCTCAGCAGCACAGGAAATTTTCTCCAAAACAGATCAAAGACTAGCCAATAAATCATGCTTAAGTGCAAAAGAATCAACATTATCCCAGCCATATTATCAGAGCATAGCACAATAAAACTAGAAATCAAAGGCAAAAGAAACTATGCAAATGCATGGAAATTAAACAATACCCTCATGAACAATCAATGGGTTACAGAAGAAATAAAGGGAGAAATAAGACAATTCCTACAATTAATGATAATGCCAGTACAACATACCAGAACTTATGAGACACAATGAAAGCAGCCCTAAGAGGAAAGTTCATAGCTGTGAATACACTAATACAATTGTAGCGGGGGGACCTCAATACCCCACTGAAACAAATAGACAGATCATCTAGACAGAAAATGAACAACGAAATACTAGAACTGAACCAAACTTTTGAACAAATAGACTTACTAGATGTCTACAGAGTCTTCCACCCAACAAAGTCAGAATACACATTCTTTTCAGCTGTACACCGGTCATTCTCCAAAATAGAACACATGCTAGCTCATAGAACATGTTTAAGTAAATGCAAAGGAACTGAAGTTATCCTCTATTTATTATCAGATTATAGTGCGATGATATTGGAAATCAATAGCAAAAGAAACCACAAAAATTTCATAAATACATGGAAATTGAACAACACACTTCTGAATAACCAATGGGTCACAGAGGAAATCAAAGAAGAAATTAGACAGTTTCTACAATTAAATGATAATGCCAATACAACATACAGGAACCTATGGGACACAATGAAAGCAGTTCTATGAGGGAAATTCACAGCAGTGAATGCCCATGCTAGGAAAACAGAGCAAGCGCAAATAATCTAATGCTGAACCTCAAGCTCCTAGAAAAAGAAGAGCAAGACAAACCCAAAGCTCATACAAGGGAGGAAATTATAAAGATCAGAGCAGAAATCAATCCAATGGACACTAAGAGAACAATACAAAAAAATCAATGAAGCCAAGAGTTGGTTCTTCAACAGAATAAAATCAACAAACTGTTAGCCAACCTTATCAAAGAAAGGAAAGTATAGGTTCAAATCCATGCAATTAGGAATGAAAAGGGTGAAATCACAACAGACCCAGCAGAAATCCAGAGGCTCATCAATACCTACTTCAAGAACCTATACTCCAATAAAATGGAAAACAGAAGAAATACAGATTCCTAGATACATATGAATTACCAAAGCTGAACAAAGAAGATATAAAAATTCTAAACACCCCAATTTCAATCAGTAAAACTGAAAATGTAATTAAAAATTTACCAACAAAGAAAAGCCCAGGTCCTAATGACTTCACTGAAATTTAGGGAAGAGCAAGTGCCACTACTTCTCAAACTCTAATGAAATTGAAAAGGCAGCATTACTCCCAAATTCACTCCTGGAAGCAAGCATTACTTTGATTCCAAAAACAGAGAGAGACCCAACCAAAAAGAGAACTACAGGACAATCTCCCTAATGAACATACAAAAATCCTCAATAAGATACTGGCAAACAGAATACAGAGGGTCATCAAGATCATACACCCTAACCAAGTGAGATCCATTCCAGGGATGCAAGGATGGTTCAACACAAGTAAATCAATAAATGTAATACACTATATTAACAGAGCCAAGGACAAAAATCACATGATCATCTCAATAGATGCAGAAAAAGTGTTCGACAAAATCCAACACCCATTCATGATAAAAACCCTACAGAAAATTGGAATAGATGGTTTTTGAATAGTTTCAACAACTGAAAGCTTTCACACTAAAATCAGGAACAAGTCAAGGATGTCCACTATCACCACTCCTGTTCAATATAGTTCTGGAAACATCAGCTATAGCAATTAGACAAGAGAAAGAAATAAAAGGAATAAACATAAAAAAGGAAGAAGTTAAACTGTCATTATTTGCTGATGACATGATACTCTACATAGAAGACCCAAAACACTCGCTAAAAATCTTCTAGACTTCATTGACAGATTCAGTAGAGTACCTGGATACAAGGTCAACATTCAAAAATCAATTGCCTTCTTGTACACAAATAAAAGACTCACTGAGAGAGAAACTGGGGAAACAATTCCTTTCACAACAGCATCCCAAAAAATGAAATATCTAGGAATCAGTCTAACAAAGGAAGTAAAAGACCTCTACCTTGAAAATAACAGCACTCTGAAAAAGGAGATTGAAGGAGATATCAGAAAATGGAAAGACATCCCTTGCTCCTGGGTAGGAAGAACCAATATAGTAAAAATGGCCATATTTCCAAAACTGCTATATAGATTCAATGCAATCCCGACTGAAATCCCAATAGTGTATTTCACAGAACTAGAGAAAACAATCCAAAAATTCATTTGGAACCAGAAGAGACCTAGAATAGCAAAAGCAATTCCAGGCAACAGAGACATGGCAAGGGGTATCACAATCCCCAACAAGAAACTATACTACAAAGCCACTGTGATAAAAACAGCACAGTACTGGCAAAGAAACAGACCTGAGGATCAGTGGAGTAGGTTAAAAGATGCAGACACAACTCCAGACACACTCAGCCACCTCATCTTTGACAAAGGAGCCCAACACCCTCACTGGAGGAAAGACAGCCTCTTTAATAAATGGTGCTAGAAAAACTAAATTTCAATCTGCCACAGATTAAAACTAGACCCATATTTTTCACCATGCACTAAACTAAAATCAAAGTGGATCAAATATCTAAATATGGCTGGGGATTTAGCTCAGTGGTTTGGCCGCCTGCTGTGCAAGCACAAGGGCCCGAGTTCAATCCCCGGTACAAAAAAAAAAAAAAAGATCTAAATATTAAAACAGAAACACTAAACTTGCTGGAAGACAGGTTTGGTAGAACTCTTGAAGACATGGGCATAGGAAAAGACTTTATGAACAAAACCTCAGTAGCACAGGAACCAACACAAAGAATCAACAACTGGGATCTCATCCTATTAAAAAGCTTCTGCACTGCAAGAGAAACCACCAACAGAGCTAAGAGACAACCTACAATGTGGGAAAAATTTTTACTAGCTGTTCCTCAGACAAAAGATTACTATCTAGGATATATAAAGAACTTTAAAAAATCAGACCCCCCTAAATTTAAAGACTCAATTCAAAAATGGGCATCTGAAATGAACAGACATTTCTCAGACAAAGAAGTAAAAGCAGCAAACAAACACTTAAAAAAATGTTCAACATCACTGGTCATTCAAGAGATGCAGATGAAAACAACACTGAGATTCCATCTCACCCAGAAAGAATGGCTGCTATCAAGAAATCATCTAACTAAAAAAAAAAAGGAAAGAAATCATCGAACAACAAATGCTGGCAGGGTTGTGGAGAGGAAGGAATCCTGTTTCATTGTTGGTAGGAGTGCAGACTGGTGCAACCACTGTGGAAATCAGTATGGAGATACCTCAAAGATCTAGGGTCAGAGGTCCCATTTGACCCAGCTATTCCCCTGCTGGGTATCTTCCCAAAAGAATTAAAAGAATCATACCACAGTGATATATGTGCACCCATGTTTATAGCGGCACAGTTTGTAATAGCTACAATTTGGAAACAGCCCTTATTGCCCATCAACTGGAGACTGGATAAAGATGTAATTTTTTAATAAAATGGAGTACTACTCAGCCATAAAGAATGAGAAACTAGAGTCATTTATAGCTAAGTGGATGCACATTGAGGCCATACTCTTAAGTGAAATAGGACACACGTGTAAATACCGAATAGTTTCTCTGGTGTGAGAAACTGAAAGTGTAAATAAGAATCAAAATGTATAATAGATAATGTGAAACAGGAAGAAAAGGGGGAAAGGGGAAGAGGAAGTGGGAGGTGTAGGGGAAAGGAAAGAAGGGAAAGGAAAAAATATAAGAAAATGAAAAAATGGAAACAAAGTCTTTGTAAATAGGGAGGAGTGGAGGGGTTGAAGGGAGGGCAGGGGAATGGGGGAAAAAATAAGAACCAAGATATATCATGTAAAGGTACAAATTCCCAATGATGAATGTTATTGTATTGTATACCTAAAATGTACCAATAAACTTAATGATAAAAAAAGCTTAACAATGAATTTATTCATAGATTTTTAAATGGTTTACAAATTTGGGACTTACCTTCATATTTAAAATGGTAACATTTTCCAAGCAACAACACAGGGGAATTTCTACTAAAATATGTCTTTGTTTTCAACACCCAACCTAAATGAAAAACAAACGGAGGTTTGCTATTAAAAGATTAAGAGGCTAGCCATATTTGTTAAATTTCAAACCATTAACTATCACTTATGGGTGTGCATTTTTAAGAGGTGCAAAATATCTGGATAATGAATTAAAAATACAAGTTCTTAGGCCGGGGACTTAGCTCAGTGGTGCCGCTGCCTTGAAAGCACAAAGTCCTGAGTCTGATTCCAGGTACCAGAAAAAAAAAAAAGTACAAGTTCTTTATGCTACTTTCAAATAGTCTTTCAATCACAGTCCATTCACTTAAAAAACATGAGAATAAAAATATTTTTCATCTTAATTTACTTTGACAAGTCACAGAGTTATGGTACAAAAATGAAATGTAGAAATTCTGCTTCAGCTTTCCTAAATTGTTTGAAAATCAAAAATAAGGCTTTCAAAGATGGCAATAAGACAGAGTAAAGAAATAACATGATTTTCTGGAGGATCAGAAAGGGCCAGAAGAATGATTTGCTTATTAATTTTTTTAAAGAGGAAGCCAAATTTTTATACATCATATAGTCATGCAAGGAAGGGGAGAAAAACTCAAAACACAAAAGACATTTTCAAGAAAGCACAGTTATCCTCACATCATAACACTGACTTTAATGAAAATAACCCTAATTACACACACTATACTCAGAGAGGGCCCAACTGGGGAACAGGAATGCTGGATCTGAATCCTAGTTTCCAGATATATGACTTTGAACATGCTGCAAAATCTGTTTTCTAATTTATTAAAAACAAAACATGTCAACAGTTTGGGTGTTCAGCATCCCTCACAGGGCCATGTGTTGAGGGACTGGTGCCCAGCAGATGGCGCTGCTGAGAAGTAGTGAACCCTTCAGGAGCCCTGCCTGGGTGCCTCCTCCAAGTTAGGCCTCCGGGGCCACCAGGGACCCGGGACCTCAGCCTCCTGTCCTCTCTCAGGACCATCGTGAGGGGAGCAGCTACTACAAAGCCCTGTCCACAGTGGGCACTCAGTCGACACCAATCCTTCCTGCATTACTCACTCTACACAAACAATGAGAAAGGAAGATACACAAGAAGGAAAACAGGAAACAGAAGATACTAAAATCACTAAAGTAAATTTGAAAAGTAATAAATGGGAAGACATCCAAGTGAATCAATTTGATGGCTTCATATTGTTTTTTTTGTTTTGTTTTAGTTTTGGTACTGGGGATCGAACTCAGGTCATTGCGCTTGCGAGGCAGGCGGCAGAACCACTGAGCTAAATCCCCGGCCCTGGATGGCTTCATATTGTTAAAATGGCAATATTCCTGAAATTGATTTATAGATTCAGTCAGATCCCTATCAAAATCCCAGCTGGCTTTCTTACAGAAATTGACAAGGTGATCATAAAATTCATATCAAAATGTAAACGATCCAGAATAACCAAAACAAATTTGGAAAGAAAAAACAAAGCTGAAAGGCTCACTTTCCAATTTCATACTTTACTAAAAAGCTATAGTAACCATGACAGTGCAGTACAGGCATAAAGATAAGCATAGAGGGCCAGGGATTTAGCTCAGTGGTTTCGCCGCCTGCTGTGCAAGTGCAAAGACCGGAGTTCGATCCCTGGTACCAAAAAAAAAAAAAAAAAAAGATAAACAGAGAGATAAATGGAATAGAACTCAGAGTCCAGAAATAAACCCATACACCTATGTATGGTCAGTTGATTTTAGACAGATGTGTGAAGATCATTCAGTGGAGAAATGAAACTTTTCAACAAATGATGCTAAGAAAACTAGATAGCAACATATAACACAATAAAGCTGGACCCCTATCTTATTCCATATGCAAAAATTAATTCAAAATGGATCAAAAACCTAAATGTAAGACCTAAAACAAAACTCTCAGAAGTAAACACATGTATAAATTTTCATGATCTTGATTTAAGAAAGTTTCTTTATTATGACATCAAAAGCATAAGCAACCAAAGACAAAATAGATAAACTGGACTTCATCAAAATTAAAGCTTTGCACTTCAATGGTTACTCTCATGGAAGTGACAAAAAAATGCAAGAATGGGAGAAAATATGTACAAATCATGTATTTGCTAAGGGATTTGTGGCTAGAATACATAAAGGACACTCACAACACAATTTTTTTTTAAGTCAACTGAATTACAAGATGGGCAAAGGGTCTGAATAGACATTTATCCAAAGCAGATATACAACCAGACATGATATACAACCAGGTCACGAAAAGAGGCTAACCATAACTAGTCATCAGCAAAATGCAAACCAAACCCCGAGTGAGAGTTCACTTCACACCCACTGGAATGGTTCACATAAAAAAGATGGCCAATAACAAGTACTGGGGAGAACGTGAATAAACTTCAATCCCTAACATTGCTGAAGGGAATATAAAATGTACAGCCACTCTGGAACAGCCAGCAGTTCATCGAAAGTTAAACATATGACCAAGCAATTCTACTGCTACAATAAACCCAGTGTACAAAGACTTAAAAAGATACATTCACACAAAAACTTGTACACAAATGTTCATGGCAGCACTACTCATAACAGCCAAAACAGAAATGACTCAAATGTACATCAACTGATGAAAGGTAAACAAAATATGGTAGCCATACAATGAAATTATGCAGTCATATAAAAAATGAAGTTCTGATACATACATGCTATCAACATGGATGAACTTTGAAAACATTGTGCTGACAGGGGCCTGACATAAAAGGTCACAAATTGTGTGGTTCCATTTATATGACATGTCCAGAACAGTGAAATCCATAGAACAAAGTGAACTGGGAATAGGAAATGCCTGCTAATAGGTACAAGGTAGCTTTGGGGGATGATGAAAATGCTCTAGAACTAGTGATGATTCTAAAAACCACTGAGTAGTACTTCTTTTTTAATTGGGGCTGAGGGTGTAGCTCACTGGTAGAGCATATGCTCAGCATGCATTAGGTCCTGGATTCAATCCCTTACACCACAAAAATAAATAAAAATTGTACACTTTTGGAAAAAAATAAGAACTATGAAACATCATGTAAAGGTACAAGTTCCCAATGAGAAATGTAAATGTACTGTATACCTAAAATGTACCAATAAAAGAATTTCTTTTTAAAAATCAATGAACCCAAGAGTTGGTTCTTCATAAAAAAAAAACTGTACACTTTAAAAAGGTACAATTTATAGTATGTGCAATATATCTCATTGTAAAACAAAATGATGTTCAAAATCTTCATGCTGCAATGTCATGCTATTGCCAAGTTACAGCTGTCTGTCCAGCTGTCTGGCTATCACTTTCAGTTGACCAGGAGGCAAATGTCAATTATGTTTTACCAGAATTGGCATAACCCAGGGCTTTTACTGAATTTTGTTGTCATTCCTGTTTAATGGGTATGAATTTCTTCCTGTTAACACTAGTTCTGCCTGAGTACTTCTCCATCCTGAGGACTCCTTCACCTCCAACAATCCTTATGGATTTGTTTGTTTGGATTTTGTTTGCTAAGAGTAATTAGGTCAAAAAATAAAAGCCTGGGCCAGGGATTGGCTCAGTGGTTTGGCTGCCTGCCTCACAAGCGCAAGGTCCAGAGTTCAATCCTCAATACCAAAAAGAAAAAATAAATAAATAAATAAAAGCCTGAGGGTTGATGCAGGAGAAGAGGCAGTAGTAGCAGGGCATGAAATTGACACTACTTGTTTTTGTGTTGAGGTCAGTTTTGCTGACTGCCTGGTCAGTCACAAGACTGCCTGGAGCTGAATCTGAAGAACTGAGGTATCGTCATCACTTGAATAAATTTTGTCTGCTCTGGGATGCTAAAAGAAAGTACATAAACTGTATGCATACCAATACACTCCATCGAGTTAGGGAGAAAAAGAGAATCACACAGTAAATCTGAGTTTCTAAGCAATGTTCGTCATGACAGTCTCTTTAAGAGATTCTTAGCTATGTAACTTACAGAAAAATATTCCATTTAAGACAGCGTATTTCATTCATTCTCAAGTCATCCTCAGTGATTTAAGGAAGATGACACAGGTCTACATCTACTTCTTTGGATTTATGTAATTCTTACGTCATGATACTTACTATACTTCATGTTGTTCCAAGCAGATATAAATTTAGTTTTTAGTTTGTCAACTTCATCTGTCCCCGTAGCCTCCATATTCAAACTCTAACGAAAAAGCCATCACTGGATTGCATTCTTCTGTACTGACTTTAAAAATTAAGGAAAAGTAAGGTACATATTATATGGTGCCAGACTGATGAAGTTACTTAAATGATTAAATACAATTTGAAGTGAAAATGAGCAGACCAATTGCTCTTTTGGAAGCAGAAGTCTTATAGAATATGATGCTCTGTATCTTAACCATAGAAAGCATTCAATACCAAACATGTAACAGCATAATCATCACCCAACGCCAAAACATAACCTCCCCATCACTCACAAGCGGCCACAGTAAATGCAGCTCAGCTCTGAGGCCTGTAACAATAGTTAAGATTTTTAGTTGTAATTAGAGAAAGTGATTTGAGATCTTATTAAAAATGTTCACTATCTTCAGAATGGAGATTTCCACTTATATTAAGTCACTATTTCCATATATAGCCTACTTATTTCACTTTACTTTTTAAATTATGGCATTTTCTACATGTCCTTCGTATCTCAACACTAAAGCATTTTTTTTTCTTTTCTTTTCTTTCGGGGGAGTGGGTACTGGGGATCAAACTCAGGACCTTGTGCTGGCCAGGCAGGGGCAACACCACTGAGCTCAATTCCCAGCCCACTAAAGCATTTTTTAAAACACAGGAATGGCTTAAATTTGTAACAGCAAATGTTTTCTTACTTTAAAATCAAATTAAATGTAGCTCCTAAGTGTGTGCTCCATAACTTCACTTAAGGGAAAACTGAGGTATGTGATAAAATCTGAAAAAGGAACAAATTATAACTGAAAATGCTTGTGCTTATTTGAAATAATTCACACAGTTTACTTTTTAAGAAAAGAATGCTGCACAGAACATTAGCCTTTTAGTGTTATAAATACATACTCAGAATTATTGATACATTCATTTCTCTCAAGAATAGGCATTCTGTTTTATAATTTGTATTCAAAGCCATTATACCTTACAGGTCTAGGGCGGAGAAAACATGATCTACTGGAGGAATTCTGGAAAGCCAGTATGTCCACAGCACAGAGTCCGAGAGGCGAGGCTTCAGTTGCACTGCAGGGCTGGAGCTCACAGGGCCTTGCAGACCAGGGTGAGAATTTTGTTCCCTCTCCTCAGAGCAGGGAAGGCCATACAGGAACACCAGAGCCAGATTCTGTGTGTATGGTTTTCCATAGCAGCAAGGAGTTCCCCCAGGCCCCTTGGGCGGCACCACCACAGCCCCGTTACACTACTGTAGCCTGCAATTACCTGTTTCCTCCCTGTCTCTTACACTGGACATTAAATATCTTGGGATGTCTTAAATCCTGCCTGGCATGCATCTGAAATGAACTGATAAACTAATGAAATACAGATACTCCATATTGCTAGTAGCACTCTCACCAGAATGAGAATGTTTTCAGCTAAAATAAAGAAAATGAAACAAAATTTTTCTTCAAGAAAACTGCATACATATTTGGCAAAATTTGGAAAAGCAAAAAGAGTCTATAAAATGTGTGAATGATACAGAGTGCATCTACGTGACAGGTTACATGTCCATTGCACGTCTCCGAGGGGTTTGTCAAAGTGGGGCACCACATAAATCTGAAGCTTGCGTACCACAAAGCACGGGTGGAGGAGGGTTAGAAAGAAGTACACCAAAATGTTAACAACAATTTCCCTCTGCCATTACTTTTATATCATGATTGTCCACATTTTCTGAACATTATCCAAAGAACACAAATTTTTTTAGAATTTAAAGTTTTTTAAAAGCCACCAACCTCGAATCTTCTAAATCCAGAAGTTTTAAGAGAATGTACATGCATGTATCTCTTCCTAAAGCAGAAAATGTAGGCCACAGGAGACTGGTTCTGCAGTTCCCAGTGCCAGAAGCCAGCACTTGGGCCGGTCCTTGGCAGGAGTCAGGGAGTCAAAGGACAGGGCCTAATGAGGCGGCTCCCAGGGCAGTCTGCACGCAGACGATCCTCCTAAACAAACCAACAAGCAGGCAAAATGCGACCACAGACACAGAAATTAACAGGCGATATCCTGACCTCAAGGAATTTACAGTGGGCTAAATTGCTGATTTCTTCCTTTTTGTTATTTTTAGCTAAAATTCCTGCTACGTAGACTATTTACTCAGAATATTTTATCCCCAAATGTGAGACATTTGAAATGTTTCTGGACCATATCCTTAACTATTCCATAAGAGTACTTTTATTGTCATTGTTATAGAGAGTATTGAGAATAACAGAATCATCACAGGATTGAACTAAAGATAAGTTGTCACTCATTTAATAATTCAGTAGAGCTATTTTTCATATGACTAAAATTGAATTCCATTCTTTCTTTTTGGTACCCGGGATCAAACTCAGGACCCAGCGCCTGCAAGGCAGGCGGTGGAACCACCGAGCCAAACCCCTGGCCCTCCATTCTTTCATAAAGATTGAAACTTACTTTATAACAAAAACTTTAAATGACTGTTTCTAAAACTAGAGCAGAGACTATTTTGAAAGGTGATCCCTTGAACCATGTTGAAAAGTGTTATAAATTGAGACACTTTATAAAGGAATAACCAAAAATACCTAATGAGATTTGCCTTACTGCATATTAGACTCATTATAAGACCACAGTAATTAAACTTCAGTACTAATTAAATTTATTATTCTTATTAGCACAAGATGACACCAAATAAAACATAAAAGGGGATATAGAAATACACCCAAGCATATTTGAGAATTTAGTACCTGATATGATATTTCACATCAGTGAGAAAAAATGGCTAATTTAATAATACTAGAATAATAAGCAAGCCAGCTTAAAAGTAAAGGCTGATGACTACCTCACACATTATGAATTTAAAATGAATCCAAAATGCAAATGCAACACCAGAGCATATGTGTGTATGCTACAAGAAAGACAGATTAAAATAATCTAAACAATTTTGATATAGCATGGTGTGAAAAACCAGAAGTCAGGAAGAAAAACATAATCACATAAAAATGAAAGCATCTGCAGAGGAAGAAGAAAAACAGCATGACAAGGCTGAGTTAGAATCCCAACAAACAATAAAAATTCAATTCTTACTGCATATTCAAAGGGTTAAAGCCCCTAATATGTAAAATATCAATGACGTTAAAAGAAGCTCTTTGTGGTTCTCTTCAGTATTTAAATTGTTCACATAAGCCTCTTTTAAAATAACAAAATTATGTGAAAATAAATTACTCAGGTTGGGCGTAGTGGCACACAGCTGCATTCTCAGCACTCTAGGAGGCCAAGGCAGGATTGAAAGTTCAAGCCCAGACTGGGCAACGTAGTGACTTAGTGAGACTCTGTCTCAAAATAAAAAATAGCTTACAGATTTTTTTAAAAGCTGAGCCATTTTTTATTTGTGTTTTTATGGTGAACAACTCTATTCTTACAGTTCTCAAAGCCACCAGATTCAGCTATTTAGTCATGTGAAAACTTCACTTCCTTAATTTAATTCCCCAGGGCAGCTTTGACTAAAATTACTTAAAGGATATTCTTTGTTATTCACAATTTTTGTTTCACCTTAAAATAAGTGTCATGAGATTTGGAAAGAGGAAAAAGAATAAATTAACATTCAGTTTGTTCAGTCTATTCTTTCCATTTGTGTGAGATGAGCCCAGGAAAAGCAAAACAAACAATACTTAACACTTTTAACATCAAATGAGCAAAAGAAACACAAAAGAGGAAACCACAAAGAACCCTAAGAGTAAGAACAGTGTCATTCCAGAATTCTGAAATATCTTCATCCACAAACTCCCATTCCAAAAACTTCTCTAGTCTTAAAAATAAACTTAAAGTGAGTTAAAATTCACCTGTCTAAAGACAGGCACTAAAGACAGCACTGTGCACCTAAGAGGCAAAGGCCAGAAGGCCAGGAGTTCGCCCGGCTGGCTCCCTACCAAGACCCTTCTGAAGACAGCCACCTGTCCACAGCACACAGTGCTGATTTCGCCATTACCCAGAGTACCTCAAGCCCTCCAGGAACAAGACACTTCCTGCTCGGGCTGACCCACGACCAAACTGATCCTGCCAAAGTCCTTGTTTATTCTGGTGGTACAAGCCTCAGTCTGGAAAACCACCAAAATAACATTTTCCACAACCTCCAAATTACTTTTTTAGAAAGCACTTCTAGTGTATTTCTTAAAACTTTAGGGCAACCACTAAATCTTTTTTCAGACAGAATGTTCAGAAAAAATATGCATTCTTTACTCATACATATTCTACCAGATCTCACCATCCACCTTCTCCATGTTTCTGTTCACTGCTTACATTCTGACACATCTCTAATTAGAGAAGAAAACTCTGTGTAACCCTAGCTCAGTGAACACAAATCACGCTATCTAGATAAGCCTTAAGCTATACTGTACCAAAAGCAGGCTGGGGCCTGAGCAGAGTTCTCGTGAAAGGCAAATCATCAACGCTTCGTGTGAAAATCAACTGACACCGGATGTCATCTTCCCAACATGAACAAGTCTGAGGCACGTGCTCGAGTCGATGGACTTGAAGGATGGGTGAAGGCAATCGGCCTGTGCCATCTGCCAACAGATATGTTTTACCATTGAAGATTTAAGGTCACCTGGGATTTAAAGTCCCCACAGCACTTAGGAGCTGATTATACAGAACACATCTAAGTCACACTGGACAGTGGATAAGCATGCAGGCTTTCGGTATTTGTATATGCCTGGACATCCTCAAATAGTATAGCAAGATGAAATTCAGATATTGATTTAGAATTTTTGATGAGCTTTTAACCATGTCATAAAATAAAATGAACTGAGTGAGGGTCTACTCTAAGTTTTTCTTCTATTATAATCTTTTCTACATGTTTGCATTTTTAGTAACAAGTATCAATAGCTTATCAGCTATCATCTCTGCTCTTAATTTCTTCTCTTCATTTCAGTTTTTTGTTTACAGAAACATCAATGTGTCCACTTCTATTCTTCCTTCTTCTACACCTGCTGATCTTTCATACCTGAACCTGTACTCTAAAACCTGTTTAGATTATAAATTCTCTTCAAAAGATGCCCATGGGCCCAGAATGCTTAGTGAAAAAAAAAAAGGAAGTGGTAAGGGCAGATGTAAGAAAAGGTTGAAGGGAAGAGGAAGTAAAAAGGACTAAGATGTGACATCCTTAGGTACCGACTCCCCACAGCAAATGTTCATCTTTGTGTACCACAAACATGCAGTAATAAACAGAGAAGAAGAAAGGAGGGTGAAGAGGATAGGGTAGGCGGGGAAGGGGAAGTAAAAGTGATTAAGGTGCAGAGTGTATATGTACCAGTTCCCCAACTGTCTGTAACTATGAAGAACTTCAAGGGGCCAGGGATGTAGCCTGCCTCCAAGCACAAGGTCCTGAGTTCGATCCCCGGTACCAGAAAAAAAAAAGAACTTCAAATATATACTGGTAAGTTAATATGTAGAGTTAGCGAGAGAGAGAGAGAGACAGAGACAGAGGACCCTTTTAGAGCTAAGTTAGGCAAGATAGATAACAGTAAGACAGGAATAGCAACATGGTATGAGCAGAGCATGCATGTTCAGAAAAAGGTTTTAAAAGGAGAATAAAGGGCTGACAGCAGACAGGAAGAGTTCTGCCCTAAGGACACATGTTATAAACACTCTTAAAGGGCCTCAGAGTACACCCATTAGTTAAAAGCCCTGTGTCCATGCACAGCTACTTTATAGTGATGACTTAAATAAAATGTAATCCTTTCCTTCTCAGACATAAAAGGTGAAACACACGCAGGAGAAAAGCAGTACCGAGCATGGTATGCGTTCCCCTCACACATGCACACGTGTGGCAGCACTGCACGTCAAGCCTGTAACCAGAGAAAGGGGGTAAAGAGCGCCAGTGACTCAATGGGCCCTATGGCTGCAGGAGGCACTGCTGCTGCTATCTGCATGGCTGAAGACGGGCTTCTCTGAAGCCCTGATCTCACTCTGTGAAGAACATAACTCTTGCTATAGCTTGATAAACAAATTTCAATTATGCCAGAATCTTAGTAACCTCTGATGAATCCAATGTAACCACAAATGTCTGGAGCATCCATACTTTAAAATGCAACTTTCCAAGCTATTACATGTGCAGTCTGAATATAAGTAACACAAGAAGTCAAACAAATCATTTAATCAACAAAACATAATCAAGCCCTATAAGGACTGAAGGTGTCAGAATCTCAGGATTGAAAGAGAACTCACAAAGCATTAATAGTAACTACACAGGGTAACAGTAGTTTTGACCACTACTCCTGTACAATGCACACCCATCTATTAGTGATCTCTCCATCATCAACAGTGATTAGGTGGAGAGGAGCAGTGAAAGAAAGTGTGTCAATTTAAACGACTGAAAAAATATCATCCCATCCCAAGGAATCTCTCCGTGTCTTGTTCAGAGGCCCTAACATTAACTGCTAATCGGGTTCAAGTGCCCAGAGTGACCTGCAGTAATGAGCCCGACCCGGGGCTCCTTCGGCTCTGCCACACTTGCAGACAGGGGCTCAGGACTGGGTGAGCACGGCACAAACTGAAAATACCACCGCATGTTTAAAATCGGTCATGTTTTAACTGCAACTGTTCTAGAGCGCCCATAGTAACTACATGAACCGCGCTAATTTTAAACAACTACGCTTGATGGAAAGATGGCATATGGAAGCAAAGTTCTGTCCCCTGTAATGTCCACTGATGTCCTGTGTATTCTCTCCTTCCACTTGACAATCCAGCTGACATTTAGAAACATACTTCCTAATCCGCTCTCCTCCAATCTTTCCTTCTCCACCTTAAATATCCCCAATTCTTTAACTAACTAGTCAGAAGACTAAATGAGTGGTGGTAAGACCCTCAATCGGGGCAGTAAGTGGATTAGAAATGAGAAAACACAAACAACAAGGTGAAAGAACATACCCAGCAATATCACACAAACGTATGAGTGTGTATGCTCACACGCACGTGAGAGAAGACAAAAGGGACCCTGAGGTTTCAGGTCTGGTATCCAAGGGGACAAGTTTCCATCAATACAAACAGGGAGCCCAAGTGAAGAAGGCTAAGATGAAAATGGGGAATTCAGTTTAAGAGTGATTTTCAGGTTTGTAACAAGTAAATATGGATGAGATCTTTCCCATTTTATTAGTTACTCTTGCTAAGAAAAAGGTGTGGCTCATAGTTTTAAATCGCTGAGGCTCGTAGCTACATGTCATCTAAATACAAAATACCTTACTTCACTCAGTATTATGGTCTCAAGATGCATCCATTTTCCTGCAGAAGGTTAAATATTGCATGGCTCTCTAATATGAGAGACTCAAAAATATAAATAATGTAAAGAGCAACATAAAAGAGCCACGTTAAGAAACAGGGAGAGAGACTCAGCAGAGATGAGGAGGGGAATGGGAAGGCTGGGGAAAGAGAGGGAGGAAAACCAACAGGGATGCAAGGTGTGTATGGATCTGTCCCCCAAGCTCGACAGAATCACTACGGATGGCACATAGACACAAAATACAATTTTAAAAATAAAAATTAAAAATACATACAAAATATAACATTTGTCCATCAAATACTTGAGTATCTGCTTTAGCAAGGCACTGATGGAGATAAAATGAGCCATGAAACTTAGTTCCTGCCCTAATTAACCTTATATTCTAATAAGAAAGATGTTTATAGCTAACCATAAACCCAGCTAAAAGTGGCTACATATCTCAGAACAGACATCAAATGCTATAAAAAGAGAAATGTTTCCCTCTTTCCAATGAGAAGATTAATACATGAATGAAATCACAGGGTATAATACAGTCACAACTGGTATTCTTCAAATACAAAGAACAAGGACATGCAAATGACAAATATTTCTATTCTGAAAACACAGAAAAACACTAGACATATTACTTCAAAATGGGCTGAAGTATTTTCAACAGTTATGTCTATTGTTAAAGATTAATGCTTGAATTGTACCATCGGTCCAAAGAAGAGTATTGTTTAAACTGTTCACAAACACAACTGCCTTGGCTTACAAACAGAATTGGCTGATGTCAGTTTTCCTGTCATTCCTAGTTTTAAATGATGCTATATCAACTGGAAAGCAGAGCCACAGTTTAAATCTTCACAAGTTAGAACATTCACACACACATTCTTCAGCTGCTCTAGAGTCCCTTATAGTCAGATATTATGATAATGTTTTAAATTATCCCTACTTTAATTTTACAGGTAACTAATTTTACAAAGTCTACTAAAAATAGTTTAGTACAACCTAACTACATTTTAAGTCGATAACAATAATTCCAGTAATTCTGAACATCTACTGGCATTTAACGATGTGCCTCTAGTGGAATAAATCTAAGGGCCTAAAATGGCAAAGAAATCTTCCCTCGTTGGGTGGTCACTGAGGCAATAATGGTCTAGTGACTTCGAAAGTATCTTGTGTGTACAAGGGGAGAGTAGATGAGTAAATATATTGATACGGTTGAGAATCTGAGTTCTCCCAAGGAAAAAGGAGAGGTTAATATGTTTTAGAGGGAGGTGAACTCCTTAGTGATTTTGAGTTGAAGGTATTCTGTGAATTCATGATTTAAGAAGCGTGCATGCGGGGGTGGGTGGGGGTGTGTGTGTGTGTGTGTGGGTGTGTGTGTGTATGTGTATGTGTCTGTGCGCGCGTCTGTATTTAAAGAGTTTAGAAGCAATGCTATCCAGCAGCAATGAGGATGTTCAAAGGCCAGACACTGAATTCTCAGTGTCACTTCACACTAAAAGGAACATGGACTCCACGATAAAACAGCTGAATTGTGGGTCTGGAGCAGGGAAGGTACCTGGGGAGTTCAGAACATCTTACCATACAAAATAGTAAAATGTACTCAGATGGCAACTGGGCATAGCCAAAGGCCACAGCAGCCAGCCTGAGGAACTGCCACTGACCAATTTTAACCACACAGAGATAACAAAATAAAAGCAGAGAGATAAAAGAATAAATAAATAAATAAATAAAAGCAGAGACGAGTAGAGCATGGTGGCACATGCCTATAATCCAGCATCCTGGGAGGCTGAGGCAGAAGGATTGAAAGTTCGAGCCCAGCCTAGGCAACTTAGCAGGCCCCGTCTCAAAAAGTGAAAAAGACCAGAGACGTAGCTCAGTGTGAGGGCCCTGGGTTCAATACCCAGTGGAAACAAACAAGCAAAACAAAACAAAACAAACAAAAAAACAAAAACCCACCAAGGTGGGGATGGGGCAGGGAGCTCTTCCTTGGAGAGGCCAGCCAGACAATATGTGTAAAAGCAACAGCACAACTGGGAAGTCACTATTTGGCAATTCCCAATGCACTGACTGATTCAGGCAAAAATTATCAATGGCATCAAAATAACTGGATAGAAAAAAATTGCTGAAAAACAGAAAGTTTACAGGATCATAAAGTACACTATAGATTAACTATTAAACATGAAAAGAAAAACATACCTCTAGAATGTAAACATCTGGCTAATCTTAATGACTGATCTTAACATCACCAATGACAGGACAAACTATCATATTCCTCAATGGGATGAAATGGAAAGTTCACATCACCTAAGTCAGAGCTGAAAAACTGCTACACTGGAAATTAATTGTGAGGAATTGTCAGATATATCAGTTTTGTGTGGTATCCTACACAACTACTGGTCTAGACTAAAAATGACAGTGTCGATGGAGGGTAGAACACTCGCCTAGCATGGGTGAGGCTGGAGGCCCTGTGGTGGAGGGGAACTGTTACAGATAAAACAGAGACACATACAATTCATGATTTCCAGCTGGACTCAGTATTTTGTAAGCCTATAATGGCATTACTGGAACACTTGGAAAACCCTACATTTTGCAGGCTGCCTATGCTAACACCATATGAAGGTTAAACTATCTGGGTACGCCAACACCATCCCAGCGATGCAGGAGTGAGTCCCAATTCTCAGAAGACAGGACGCAGCCCTTAGGGTGAAATGCCATGATGCTTCCACCTTTACTCTTACATAATTCAGCAGGAAAAAAAAATACTCGTGCATACTCAAATTCAGAGAGCACTTACACGAGGGAGCCGTGTGAGGCACGTGTTACCACCTTAGCAATCTAGGAGAAGGATTACTCACACAGCACAGATATTTCTTGTACTATTTTCAACTTTTTTATAGATTTGAAACTTTCAAAAGAAAAAAAGTTGGAGGAAAACACTGGGGTGAAAATTAAGTTGACTTCTTCAGAGCAGCCGATCAGACTCTATAATGCCTACTTCTTCACCCTTCCCACTAGGTCTAAAAGTAAGTGCAAAGGCCCAAAAAGTTTAGCTAACTCAGCCATGGTGGCACATGACTGTAATCACAGCTACTCTAGAGGCTGAGGCAGGAGGACTTCCAGGTTCAAACCAGCCAGCTTAATTTAGCAAGAACTTATCTCAAAATAAGAAAAAAAGTACTGGGGATGCGGTCCAGGGCTCCCTTGGTTCAATGCCCAGCAACAAGGGCGGGGGGGGGGCTGACTGAAAATAAAGATGATAATTCTAACAAATACTAAGTAATCAAAGCAATCCAGCATCGGGTTTCTATCACAGCTGCAGACTGAACACAATCCCTGCTGAGAATTCTGGGACGGACAGAAGCTGACCCACCTCAGACAACAGGAGATATGCAAATCGTCTGACACAAGATTTTCTCCAAATCAAACCCAACTAGCCAGCAAACTTTTTCTCAATTTGAGTTTTACTATTCATGCACAGCCCCAACTCTAACGCACTGTCACAGAAATCTAGAGGATCTCAGACCTGCTGTTACTGTAACAGTAAACACTGTGGACAAAGGTGCAGGCTCATCATCTCCTTTAATCTCACAAGGATAAAACTATTATCCACAACTTGTAAATAAAACAACAAAATTGTGGAAATGCTACATAACTACTGCAAGGTCTCAATGCTAGTAACAGCCAGAGCCTTGGGATTTAGGTATCTGACTCCAAAGCCCACACTCTCTGTTTACAGACTCTGTCACTTACTGTGAAATACAGAATTTAAACTGACTGTATTGATCTAGTATCTCTCAAAAATTAAACAGATGAAACATTTCAAGGAAAAAAATCAAAAGTATGTCTTTATTCCCTGATGTACAACTGCATTTATATTCGCACCAACAGAATGAAGTTAGAATTTAACCAGATGCCCAACTTACTGCTAAATCCCAAGCAAGCTACTCAAATACTCGGTTAGAATATATTACATTAGGTCCAAAACACATACCAACCTTTCATCCAGAACTTCACCCCTGCTCATTTGAGAAAAAAAACCAAACCAGAAAATGTACTGTAAACACCCCAGTATTCAAATATACCAAACTGAAACACGAAAGAGAAAAATAACTAAGCAACTAACCTTGAACACCGGTGCCACAATGAAAAATACTAAAAAGCAAAGTACCTCCTCCTAAACCTGGCTCTGGCTGAGTGTTCTGTCTCAGTGACCCACGCAGCCTGCCCAGGCACAGGGGCTCAGCCCTCGGGTGGCCAGGGACATCCTCCCCTCCCTCGCTGCTCACGCCTAACGCACCGCCCAACCCCCAACATCTCCAAGCACACCCCCACCCTCCACAGGCGAGATCAGGCTCCTCCGGACACTCCAAGCGCCTACTCGGCCTCCCCATCTCCAACCTACTCCGCCCTAAACCGCCCCTCCGAGTCCTTTTCCTCAGCACTTAAAACCGCTGTAACCTTAACTTTCTTCTGCCGATTTGATCTCATCGGCCTCCGGCAAGCACAGTACACGCTGAGGGCAGAGACTGCCTCCTCACTACCTTGTCACTGTGGCCAGGAAGAGGCCGAGTGAATGATTACATGCTGAGTGGCTGACTGTGTGTCAAAGATTACAGATGTATAAAAACGTACAAGAAACAAAACAAGCCGTCATAAGGAGGTCCCTCATAACCTGAATTCTAGGATCTTACATTTAACACTGAAAGTGAACTGGCAGTCCTGGTCTGTCTAACTGACACTATTTTTTCCTTTAGTGATTCATAAAATAACGGTGCATTTTAGAACTGCACAAAGAGCTCAGGAGTCTACAGCTCACTGGCCCACTGCGCTCAAACCTGGCAACCAACCGAGCCCCCTTCTCTCTGGGCCATGACCCCACCCCTAACAGCCAATGACCAGCAGCCCCCTTCCTCCCCGAGAGCGCTCCAACCCGCCCTTCGCGCACCCCACCGTGTGCAGGGCTCCAGCCTCCCTCCCACCCACCGCAGCCCCACCACAACTCCATTTGTTTAAACACTGTGTTTTCCAAATCCAAACAACACTGGGCACCTGCTATAGGCAAGAAACCGAAGAGGCGAAGCGGTTCACTGCACACCCTCTTGGATCTCTCTGTACTACCTACCTTCGGGATTCTGTTCACTTTATACTTCCATCTGGAATTACTTTCTTCTTAATTTCTACTTACGAAACCCCCACCCGCTGTTTAAGTTCCGGATTACAGGTCGGCTTCAGGACACCTTCCCTAGTTAATCCCTATTTTCAACTTTCACATTCTAAAACCCTAGAATCCGACACGTGCCAGTCCTACTCTCTGCTTCTCATAGCTGAGGTCTGCATCTCCTATACTACCTCATGAACTCCTCGGGACAACGGTGCTCCGCGCTCTCTTTTTTTTTTTGTACTGGGGATCGAACTCGGGGCCTTGCGCTTGTGAGGCAGGCAGCGGAACCGCTGAGCTGCATCCCAGGCCCTGGGTGCTCCTCTCTTTTCGCGGAACAGTATCTGGCTCCTGGCTCGGAGGGTATGTGCGCTTTATACACTGCTGTTACAGGGCAGAGAATAAACTGAAGCTGCAGTGCAGTCAAAAAACTGGACTGGATGACGTAAACGCTGAGCTTCAGTTTGTTCAACTGCTAAATGTAAATAATATTTAACAGCCCAGGGAGTTGCCGTAATTAATGGAGATGATGCTGTAAAAGTACCTGCCACAAAGATGCGGACAAAACCACGTAAAATCTCAAGGAAAGTATCTATTTGAAAAGTAGGAATCTCAGGAGGCACACATTTTGGAGGAGATCAAAGGAAGCAGGAAGATGAGATGGCAGGCAAAGAGGTAAAATGATCCAAAATGATCCAAAATTGTATATACTATATATATTCAATTTTCAAAAATGAATATAGCTACTATGTATCACAAATATACACTAATAAAAAGTGGGAATCTCAAGAAAAATAGAAAATGTTTGAATGTCTACCTTCTTAATCTTTTCCCAATAAAGAATTCTGTGAGGGCCAGGGATTTAGCTCAGTGGTTCTGCCGCCTGCCTCAAAAACACAAGGTCCTGAGTTCCATCCCAGTACCAAAAAAAAAAAAAAAGAATTCTGTGAGTGAATTAATTCTGAAATATTATACATTTAGCCCCAAATCTTTAGCAGGGCTGAAGTCATTTCAGATCACTTAGGGACAACACTAACTTAGCAGATCACAAGAATCAATATGCATACTGTATTGCCGAGCAGGGATTCTACTGCTTAAAGAAGAATGAGGATCTTATCATTAGAAACTACAGCACACTAAGAAGAGGAGCTGCAAATCCACTTGAGTTACACGGTGCCCAGAGAGCAAGAACAAAATTTCCTTCTACAAAACATTACTGAATAGTATACAAGGCTGTTTACCAAAGCTATCAGTTTATCTAGAAATACTTCATAACAAATTATCACAGATGAATTTTCAATATATTTGTTATCATATTTTACAGGAAAAAAGCATCAAGTAAGTGGCTTTTAAACTTTCTTCTAAATTATATAATTCCTTAGAATATCCATTTTTAAACTTCCAAACAGTTCTCAAGATTCTATAGCAAGTGAACGAATAGTCAATTCAATATATCATCAGATTATTTGACTAATTAGAAACCCCTCCCTCTTCGAGGAAAGAGTTTTATCAATTTGAAAATACACAGACTTTACCTTTCAAAGCTTCTCCAATCCCTCTGGGTACTTCCAGTGACTCAAAACCTAATTACAAACCACAAGCAAGAAAGATCACACCCTTGTCTGTTATCAATTGACACAAACACTGCAAAAATTCCACTAGGACATATGGTCCAAAAATAAAAACAGAAGAAAATTCCCATCTAAGTAATTCAGATATAAACAGCTCCAGGATAAGGTATTCTCAACTCTAGGATAGCAGTGGACCCCATGTGAGAAAAATGATCAATACAAAACAAAACATTAGCCAAAGAAATATAAACTCTAGGCTGGGCCTGGTGGCACATGCTTGTAATTCGAACACTCAGGAGGCAGAGGTTCACCCCGAGTTCAAGGCCAGCCTGGGCTACATAGTGAGGCTCTTTCTCAAAAAACAAAACAAAACCAAAAAAGAAATATAAACTCTTAAGCAGTCATGCTGAGTGTCTCCTGTTCCAAGTTATTACAGGTAAGAATATGTTCCATCCCTAGGCTACATGACCTATGGAATTACAACGCATTGGATGGAGAAGCAGATATGAGAATTTCAGCTGCCTTCTTTAAATCAGACATGACAGAATTTGCAAAAGTGTAATACAGTAGACTTAAACTTCTGCTTATTTCTGGATATACAGTTGATTTCATTTTAAGTATGTTATTTATGTCACATGTAATTATCTCAGTATTGTTTTAAATGCATTAAAAAATTCACAAATTTTTTAAAGCACTTTTACATTCTTTGGCAAATTTTGATACATATAAGCCACATGATGTATTATTATGTAAATAAGGTTCAAATGGTATAATTGATAATGTGAAATAGGAAGAAAAAGTCTAAAGGAGTAGGGAAAGTGGGAAGGGTAGGGGAAAGGAAAGAAGGGAAAAGAAAAAATGTGAGAAAAGGAAAAAACGGAAACAAAGTCTCCGTAAATAGGGAAGGGTGGAGAGGGTGAAAGGAGGGCAGGGAATGGGGAAAAAATAAGAACCAAGATGCGTTATGGAAAGGTACAAGATCCCAACGATGAATGTAACTGTATTGTATACCTAAAATGTACCAATAAACTTAATGAATAAAAAAAAGAACAGCTCTTTAGGATGTCCACTAACTTCTCATTTTTAATTTTAAGTTAACACATAATAAAACTGACTTTGTTGGCATGCAGTTTGATGAATTTTAACCCTATATAGATTCTTAATAACTATTACCACACTCAGAATAAAGAGAAGTTCTATTACAAAAAAAAAAAAGCATTCTGGACCACCCCAGGCCCCAGAGGACCTCGGACGCGGTGGGGTGGGGTGGGGTGGGAAGGCGAGTGGAGCCCAAACAAGCGACTGCACATTAACACCTGGGTGACAGGCATTCGCTCGCTCACCCAGGCTGTGCCACTGTCTGAAGCAGTGACCGAGGTGACAACGAGATCGTGGGGATTCGGGGTTTTCTTCTCTTTTAACGGAGAGGCCGGGCCGGCGAGCCCCGGCCGGCGCCCGGACACCTAGGGGCCTCAGGGAGGAGGGCGGCTGCCGCGGAGGCTCGCGTTCGCGAGCTTCGGAGCCCGGGACGGACGGCACCAGACAGTAGCCACGAGGGAGGCGCCCAAAGCCCCCGGGGCCAGACGGGGCCGCAGGGTCTCCTCTGGGGTCAGAGCCCCCAAGACACCCGGTCTCTCGGGGGCCAGAGACACTAAGTCCCAACCTCCTGGACTGCCAGCCTCAAGTCCACCCCTCACCGCGACGGGACTGGAGAACTGAACACGTGCACGAGCCAGCAACCCGCGAAACGCTCCGGCCTTAGCCGCCGCCACAGACACAACCCGCGCGCACACACGCTCGGACCTCGGCGCCGCAGCCACAGGTCTCGCCAGGTCACGGGAGTCGGAGCCTCACGCTCGGCCCTACCGGGCCACCGTACTCAGAGCTACAGCCTCGCGCCAATCCCCGGCCGGCCGCCGTACTGAGAGGGACAGCTTCAAGCAGAAGCCGGCCTTTTCCGTGCAGTAACGCCCTCCCACTGCGGCCGCCGCCTATGGTCTGGATCGCTTTCTCCACCTGCTCTTCCCCGCTCTCACCCAGTCACCACTGCGGCGAGCGAGCATCTTTAAGCGAGCTCTACGTGGGACAGCATCTGTAAGCAGTGTCACTCTGGTAGACAAACCGCATCACGGTCTTCCGAGGCCTAACGAAAAATTGGATTTCAACTCCCAGCATGCCAGGTGACATTACGCGCTTGTCTCGGCGGGAACTACAAGACCCGGCATGCCCCGCGCCCACTGCCCTCGCGCCCGCTTTGCGCGGGTCTCTAGGAAATACCGCTTTGCTGAAAATACTCGTGTTCCCTCTCAATCTGCTGTAGGAGTGCTCCAACCTGAGCTACAGCGAGGACTCATAATTAGGCACTTGAAAAACATTCCGAGATATGTCCACTCATTTTCTACATTCAGATTCAAGTATTGAAGCAAAACAGTCTTTGGAGAGGCCTCATTCTTGAGAGATGTCGAGAGAAATACTAAATTATTGCTCAATGTACTCCTGGGTCGTGTTGCAGTACCGCATATACTAGTGGTCCAAAGGTTACCAGACATGATCCTGACGTGCATAGGAAGTTACAGTAGACAAGAAGTAAAATAATAATAATAATAATAATAATAATAGGGGCCGGGGATTTAGCTCAGTGGCACCGCGCCTGCCTTGCAAGCGCAAGGTCCCGAGTTCGATCCCCGGTACCAAAATAATAATAATAACAGCAACAACAATCCATACTGCCAGACTATGAAGCCATGGCAGAATGAAAACCTTACAGAATGAAGGGTTGAAAAGTTCAATATTAAACTTGAAACATGTATTTAAATTTTTAAGGTGTTTAGCGGTTTGCAATCATTTATTTGTATTATTCTCACAAAAACAGGTAACTAGCGTAACCAAATCTATTTATTTTCCATTCACATGATGGACCCACCAAAGAAACAGTCGAACGGTATGACAAGAAAACAAATGGGACATTTATTAAAGTGAGCAAACAAAGTAACTTTCCTTGCCTGAATAAACACCCTGTGGTTCCATTTTTTAAATTCAGAACGCTCTGATTACTTAAGAGTAATAGCATGAATCAAGTAAGCCATCTGTGTGCTTTTTTTAACTTCCATAAAGACTTGGATTACAAGAAAGAATATGTCAAACAGGCCATGAGCAACACTGTTTGGGTTTATAAAATAACTATGAAAATGATGCAAAATTAAACTGTGAGTATACCACAAACATTGACTTTTTAATGGATTTATAGCAAAACAAATTTTAATTGGTTAGAAGAGGGGAACAACACCTTTCCTTTTTACAACTTCATGTAGACGTCACAGAGGGATATTATATTCTGTAACACGGACATGGCATCAGCTACCATGCAAGCTGCTTTCCAACTCCAGTGTGCTAAATTATGCAAGGCTAGCAAGTAAATATTTAAAATCTATGATGACAGAAAACAATCTGCAGCTTTCCATACTCATGCACCAGAACAATATGCATCCCGTGAAAGAGAACATTTCCATGGGAGTGATTCAAAGTTAATATTAATAAACTATAATTAGGTTATCTGCTATTCATAGGCATTTTTAGTAAATAAACACATAATTGCAGCCACTTATTAGTAACGTTATTAAGGAAGCTTTAGCATATGCTAAATATTTGATATAGATATTTGTACAGCACTTTCAGTGATCAATTGTGTAAATGAACGTGGAAGAGAGTTAAAAGAGTACATAATTTATGTAACAGATGATATCTTCTAAAGATTCTTTTTTCACTGCTAAATATGGTTGTCTTTATTTTCTTTTTCCTTGCCCAGCCCTATCTAAACATAAAATAAAACTTCAGGACCGAAATTAACAATCCATTAAAATCAGCAATAAGTTATGAAAATCATAAAGCTTTTTTTAAAGTAATTAAGGGTAGTTAAATTATTTAAAGTATACAAAGTCCAAAGGGGGGCTCCCCAGGAAGACTTCCTGGGGTAAGCTTGAGGACCAGAGGGAAACCCTGGTGTTTGAAAGACAGTGGGAACATGTGACATCAAAGTGCAGGCTAGGAATTTCACTTAGAAGAAAATAACATTTCTGAAAGTATCAGAGCACCAATAGCACCAGACAGTGGGACTGTGAGACGAGACGAGAAAATGGAAGCAAATCTTTACAGTAAAATGAAGTAAGTACTGAGCTGAACTATGTCAACCACGATAGTGTGTCTCCTGTGGATAGCAGATGGTTAAAACTGGCAAGGGTACTGAGTCTAAAAGCAAAAACTGCAATGACCTTTTTCTACCTACCCCAGACCTCTTTCCTTTTGTGCACTATAAAGAGGTGTTATTATCAAATGCTGCATCAGAATAGATTTTTCCCTATGTTTTTCCACTATAAAAGACATCTATGTTTACTTGTGGAGAGCTTTAAAAAGACTCTTTTACAGATTCTCGCGCCTGTAGCACTCAGCAGTATTCTTTCCTCTCAAGTCTTTGCTTTGCACTGGGCTAGTTACCAGCTGCACAAGAGTAAAAACTGAACAGGCTGTCCATTTTGGTTCAACAAATAGCTGATGAGTGCTATGAGGCAGAGCACTCTAAGTACTACAAGCTGTTTCTGAAGCACAGAAAGCTTGGATAATTGGAAGAGATTTAATGTTATATTTATATAAGTTGAATGCTGCCTTGATGAGATGAGTAACTTGTAGACTTCTAAAGGCTAAAAAGTTGTTTTTAAAAACTTGGTGAAGACCTTTTCTCCTTTCCAAGTGACCGTATTTCAGGCCTTTTTCCTACATCTTCAATTTCCACCTCTCCACTGCCCCCTTCATCTCAGTCCACAAACACGCACAGGATCCCCATAATTTTGAAAACACCTTCGGTGAACTCAGCTTCCCTACCTAATGCAATATTTTTCTATCTTCTTTTCCCTTTTATACTCATACTTCAACAAGTGCTACAAAGAAAACCTTAGGCCTGATATGATGCATAGGACATCTTCACAGCAACTAGTATTTAAACACCCACAGCTGTACCAGGTCCTGGGAATATAAAGAAATTCAGATGTGAGCTTATGTCCCATAATGCAGAGTGATAGACCTTGATAGAGGTGTGGACAAGAGCTAAGAACACAAGGAAGGGCGGTTACTCTCAAGTGGAAGGATCCCAGAGGAGGAAGCTCCCGAAACCATTTAAGTGACAAAACTAAGAATCGACTCCCTGCAAAAGAGAGTGGCTCAACCACAGTAAGATGAACTCATTTCAGCAGGCACATGAGCATGGTTTGGCGGTAGTGATATGACAAAGCACGAAAAGACAGACTGGAGCTACTGTGTACAGTGACAGTGATCTTAAATTAAACTGGGTATGAAGGGAACCATGTAGGCACTGATGTGATCAGGTTGCATTTTAGGCTGCTAGGTGCAGAACGAAGGACAGATTGGGCTGACAAGACCGGTTAGGACATTGTTTTCATAATTTGGGTTTTTTTTAATGGGAAGTATGAAAACATAATGATAAGGAAAGAGCAAAATATTGGTCAGAGATATTAAGATAGAATTGAGATGAGGTGGAAGTTATGGATGGAATCAAGGGAGACAGAGGTTTCTGGCTTTTCGATTAGAAATGTATGAGTTCTCCCATGGCTATGCTTGGAGACAGCTCTGTGCAGGCTTCCAGGGGACATTTGAGCTGAATACAGTGTGTACCCCTGGGACCCACCAGCTTTAATGACAGGTGGAACCATGCCCAGGGTAGGAGTGTGCGCTGGGCGGATGGGATGTGAGCTGATAACCAAGAGGCCAACAGGCAGCAGTGATGATGCAGGAGAGAGATGGTGCAGACTGTGTCGAGAGATACTCCAAAGGAACTCAATTTTTCCACAAAAGCAGGGAGTACTGATCTAAATGTGGTGTTGGAGAGCAAGGGAGAGCTGAACTCATCCCTGGATCCAGCATTCATGAAAAGTGAGACTGAAAAAACAACAAAGCATAAATTCATGACAGCTTTAGGGGTACAAAATCTTCAGGGCAGAGCTGGCATTTGTTAAAAGCAGGGGCAAAGCAAAAATTCTGAGAATCGGGATGTAGCAACTTAGAGCGTCAAAGAAAGAAAAGGGAGATTTTGAAGGGGAAAAGTAAAAAGCAGGTGAGAAGATGGTGACCAAGGATGACAGGGCTGCAGAGCGGCATTCTCCAGGCTGGAGATTTCAAAACGGAAATTGTGCACAATTCTGAGCGTCCCCTAGCCCATGTCCTTACCTTTGATGAGTCCTGGGAGCTGAGAGTGTACAGGCCTGACTTACACCCTCTACTCATGTCTGTTCATAACAGAACCCACTCTCCTCCTCCTAGTAACTGCCTTAGGAGAGAGCGACCACGCAGCTCTAATCAGGAGGCAGGGTTTAGGATCCACCTCACGTCTAGACTCCAAACATTTGCCTGAAGTTTACAGTTCTAAATATTGTGGCCCATTGCTTTGGCTTCAACCATAAGCCTATAAAAGAAGTTCAAGCAATGAGATGTGGAGGAAAATGTGCTGGAAAGGTTTTAGAAAATGTATTTCTCCCTAATAAAAAGCAGTATGTGTTGTACACTTAAAGTCCTAACATCATTATTCACAGGAGCTAAAAGTAGAAACAACCCAAGTATCCACCAGCAGAAGATGAAATAAGCAACATGACATGCATACGTGCGCTGGAATACTACCTGGCCATTAAAAGGAAGGAAATTCTGGCACGTGCTGTGGTGTGGATGAAGTGAGAGAACACTATGCTCAATCAAATAAGCCAGTTATGAAAAGATAAATACTGGGTGACTCCACTCACAGCAATTCCCTAGAGTGGTCAAACTCGTAGAGACAAGAAGCATGGTGGGTGCCAGAGAACAGGGGTAGGAGGCTTGGAAAGGTACAGTTTAATGGAGGTTTCAGCTTTATAAAAAGAAAAGTGTTCTGGAGATGGATGGTGGTGATGGTTGCACAACAATATTGACACACTTATGCTACTGAACTGTACATTTAAAATGGTTCAATAATAAATTTTACTACAGTGAAAAAATTGGAAAAAAAACCCACTGCATACCAAGACCATTCAGTGAAAAAAGAATAGTGTCTTCAGTTGGACCCCTACTTCACACTGTATAGAAAATTTAAATCAAAATGGATAAAAGTCTTAAACTTAAGAGTTAGAAGTCTTAGAAGTTTTCTTATTTCATACAAGTAAATCTTTAGCACTTGAATTTGGCAAGAACTTATAAGATATGACACCAAAAACATAAGCAAAAAAGGAAAATAGATAACTAGGGTTACGACTGTGTCTAGTCGTCCCCCAAAGCCTCATGCAGTCATAGGTGGGCTTTTTCAGAGGTGGCTGGATCCAGAGTGTGTGACGCTGGAATTGATTCATGGTGCAGTGCTAGGCTCAAGGGCACCAGGATTAAGGGTGTGAGTGCTGCCTGCTCAAAGTAGTCTGGGTGGGATAAAGGGGGCAGGAAGACACTATTAAGGTCCATTATTGCTTTACTACCTTCTAACCACCATGAACTATTTCTCCTCTGCCATGCCGCCCTGCTTTGAAGTCAGCCAATTGTGGACTGAAACCTCTACACACTGTGAGCCAAATAAACCTTCCCTCCTTTAATTTTGGGAGTCAGATATTTTTCTCAGCAATGAGAGAAAGGTGACTAACACAATTAGTCTCTAAAATATATAAAGAGGGCTGGGGATTTAGCTCAGTGGTTCCACCCCCTGCTTTGCAAGTGCAAGGTCCCGAGTTTGATCCCCGGTCCAAAAAAAAAAAAAAAGAAATAGGCAAAGGACATCAATAGATAGTTTTCTGAAAGACCAATGGCCAATAAGCCCATGAAAAGATACTCACTGTGTTAGTTATTTTTCTCTCATTGCTGAGACAAAATACCTGACACCCAAAGTTAAAAGGGAAGGGATTTATTTGGCTTATAGTCATAGAGGTTTCAGTCCATAGTCGGCTGGCTCCAAGACAGGGAAGGCAAACATCAAAGAAGAGAACCAACATAGCATGCACAAGGTAGCAAAAACAACAAGGGGGTTTAACAGCATCTTTCTGACCCTTTCATCTTATTCAGACTACTGGAATTAGGCCACTACCAAACTAATCACTCACATGTAGTGGTTTAGTAATCACACGCCCTTAACCCCAGCCTCACACACTCCAGATTCAACCACTTCTGAAAAACAAAGTCCCACCTCATGTGCATGAGGCTTTGGGGAACATCTAGACACAAACCATAACACGCACCATCACTAAAGGAAATCAAAATCAAAACCACAATGAGATACTACTTTTATTCTGAGAACTTAGATATAGGCGTATGGTATATTCAGCTCAGTTCAGACACAGGAGAAGAGACTAGGCTGGAAGGAAAGAGTTGATTTTACACACAGGTCTCAGAGAATGCCACCACCCATCAAGCAGGACCATGTGAGTAGTGCCAGGCTTGGGTCAAATATCAAAGGATAGGAGGGAGGGAAAGTCTAGGCAAGAGTCTTTATGGAAAAAGCAGAGCAGAGCAAACAGCTTAAGATTGGCTGGTTCAGATAATTCAGGGAGGCTCTGGAAAGCAGAGATGGTCTCCTCTTACCTCATTCCTGGGCCTGGGGTGATTTAAGGCATGGGCAATACTGGCTTGTGTGTGAGAATTAGATAAAGAGATGCTTTGCAGGATTAACAGACTCGGGATTGGTTTGTTTACGAAAGCCACTCTGAAGCAAATTGTTACCCTCCTTAGGAATGAGCTCCCCCTGGCAGAGACAGTCCATCTCAGCCTCTGAAAAGCCCCTGCATGCCAGACCATCAAGAATGCAGAAGGTACAAAAATGGCTGCTGTAATATTAACTCTGAAATGAATGGATTTAAGAAATAGACAGGAATGAAAGAAAACTCAGAACAACTTCGTGCCTGCTAGGTTGAGTATAACCAAAAAATGAAAAATAACAAGTATTGGTAAGCTTGGGTTGTAGCTCTGTGATAGGTAGAGTGCTTGCCTAGTGTGCACAAGGCCTTGTGCTCAATCCCCAGCACTGCAAAAGAGAATAAAAATATTCATGAGGATGTGGAGAAACTGAAACTCTCATGCATTGTGGATGGGAATCTAAAATGGTGCAGTTACTGTGGAAAATAGTTCAGTCCCAGAACCAAGGAGCAGAGCTGCCCCAGCACAGGGAGGTAAACCTTCTGGGCTGCCATACCACTGCCCCAAGCCCTGAGGAGGTGAGCCATGAGGGCTCCAGCAGCACACCTCTCCCCACCCCCCGTTGAAATGAGAAGACACATAAGCAGACTTCCAGATCACCTAAAGCAACACCAAAGGGAAATGAGATGGAACAATTTGATACTCAAGCACCTGGACTCCCTGAACTGGCAATGAAAGAGGATATGGAAAAAATGAAATCAGAAATAATTTCTCAGATAACAGCAGAGATTGTGCCCATAGTGCAAAACATGATTAATAAAACTAGAGAGGACACAGATAAAAAAATAGAGGAAATGGGCCAGGGGTTTAGCTCAGTGGTTCTAGCACCTGCCTCGAAAGTGCAAAGTCCCGCCCAGCACCTGGAAGGAAGCTCCCCCATGGCCATCCCAAGCTCCTAAGGCAGAGAAGCTGAGCAGGTACCAGAACCCAGAAGGAAGCTCCCCGCCTCCATCCCAGGCTCCTAGGGCAGAGAAGCTCAGCCCTCCCAGCACCCAGAAGGAACCTCCCTGCCTCCATCCCAGGCTCCTAGGGCAGTGAAGCTCAGCCGGTCCCAGCACCCAGAAGGAAGCTCCCCCACTGCCATCCCAAGCTCCTAGGGCAGAGAAGGTGAGCCGCGTTGGCACCAGAAGCACCCCCCCATGGAAATGAGAAGAAACATAAACAAGCCTCAAAAACAGACTTCCAGATCACCTACACCAACCCCAAAGGGAAACAAGATGGAACACTCTGATACTCAACCACCTGGACTCTCTGAACTGGCAACAAAAGAGGATCCGGGAAAAATGAAATCAGAAATAATTACTCAGATAACAGCCAAGATTTTGCTCATGGTGCAATACATGATTAATAAATCTAGAGAGGATACAGATTAAAAAAATAGAAGATCTGAGGAACATGATGGAATCCCAACATAGGAACAAATGGAATCCACAAAACAGATACAAACAGATTTCCAAGAGATTAAAAACTCCATCAAAAGTCTGCAGCAAATGAACCAATGTGAGGATAGAATTTCACATATAGAAGATAAGATTGCAATTAGTGAGGAGGAAAAGAAAAATTGCTTTAAAATTGTAAGGGAACACGAGAAATCAATCCAGCAGCTGCTAGACGATGCAAAGAAGAATAACATAAGACTGATTGGAGTCAATGAAGAAACAGGAGAGAGTGCAGATGACATCAAAAAACTCTTCACAGAAGTGATGGCAGAAAACTTCCCAAGGAGGGGGAAAGAACTTGACATACAGATAAGTGAAGCATATAGGACTCCAGCTAACCTTAATAAAAAAAAATCTACACATAGGCATATAATAGTTAGGATTCCAGAAATCCAACAGAAGAACAAAATTCTACAAGCAGTGAGAGAAAAGAAACAAATCACATACAAAGGAAAGCCTATCAGAATTACAGCAGACTTCTCAATGTAAACCCTCAAGGCAAGAAGAGCTTGGAGTGATGTATTTCAAGCCCTAAAGGAAAACAGCCTCCAACCCAGATTGATGTACCCTGCAAAACTATCTTTCAAAATTGATGGAAAATAAGATACTTTCATGACAAAGAGCACCTTAGGAACTTCATGAATACCAAACCAGCACTCCAAAAAATTTTAGACAATATCCTAGGAAAAGACAATGAGCATCACAACCCCAGGAAGCCCAGCAGAATGAATCCATCAGGCATGACAAGAAATTAAATGCAAAGGGAGAGATTCCAACAAAAATAAAAAATCATGACAATAATAAGTCAATACATATCAATTATAATCATCAATGTTAATGGTCTCAATCCACCAATCAAAAGAAATAGACTGGCAGAATGGGTCAAGAAGCAAGATCCAACAATATGTTGCATACAAGACACATACTTAATTTAAAAAGAAACTCATAGTCTGAACGTTAAAGGGTGGAAAACAATACTCCATGTGACAGGAACCTGAAAAAAAGCAGGAATAGCTATCCTCTTTGCAGATCAAGTGGATTTCAAACCAACACTGCTTAAAAGAGACAGAGAAGGACACTACATCCTTGTAAAGGGAAAATACAAGAGGAAGAGACATATATGCACCAAATATTAGTGCGCCCAACTATATAAAACAAATACTAACGGACATAAAAAATCAAATAAGCACTAATACAATAGTAGTGGGGAACCTCAATACCCCACTGTCACAGATAGATCAACTAGACGAAAAACAAGCAACAAAATACTAGAACTCAATGAAACTCTTGAACAAATGAACGTAACAGATGTTTACAGAGTGTTCTACTCCACAAAATCAGAATACACATTCTTTTCAGCTGCACACAGGTCATTCTCCAAAATAGACCACATACTCACTCATAGAACCTGTTTAGCTAAGTGCAAAGGAAATGAAGTTATCTCCTGTATATTATCAGACCATAGTGTAATGAAATTGGAGATCAATAGCAAAAGAAACCACAAGAATTTCATAAACACATGGAAATTGAACAACACACTTCTGAATAACCAGTGGGTCACAGAGGAAATTAAAGAAGAAATCAGACAGTTCCTACAATTAAATAACAATGACAATACAGCATATTGGAATCTATGGGACACAATGAAAGCAGTCTTAGGAGGGAAATTCATAGCAGTGAATACTCATATTAGGAAAACAGAGCGAGCCCAATTAAACAACCTGATGCTGAACCTCAAGCTTCTAGAAAAAGAAGAGCAGGACAAATCCAAAGCTCATACAAGGGAGGAAATATTAAAGATCAGAGCAGAAATCAATGGACTAGAGACTAAGAGAACAATACAAAAAATCAATGAAGCCAAGAGTTGGTTCTTCGAAAGAATAAACAAAATTGACAAAACCTTAGCCAACCTTATCAGAAAAAGGAAAGAAAAGGCCCAAATCCATGCAATTAGGAATGAAAATGATGAAATTAGAATGGACCCAGCAGAAATCCAGATGATCATCAATACCTACTTTGAGAACCTATATGCCAATAAGATGGGAAACACAGAAGAAATGGACAGATTCCTACATACGTATGAATTACCAAAATTGAACGAAGAAGACCTAAAAATTCTAAACAACCCAATAACAATCAGTGAAACTGAAAATGTAATTAAAAACTTACCAACTAAGAAAAGCCCGGGTCCTGATGGCTTCACTACTGAATTCTACAAGACATTTAGAGAGGAACTACTGCCATTACTGTTTAAAATCTTCAATGAAATTGAATACTCCCAAATTCATTTCTGGGAGCAAGCATCACCTCAAACCCCAAAGCAGAGAAAGACCCAACTGAAAAAGAGAACTATAGGCCAATCTCACTAATGAACATAGATGCAAAAATCCTTAATAAGATACTGGCAAATGGAATGCAGAAGATTATCAAGAAGATCATACACCCTGATCAAGTGGGATTCATCCCAGGGATGCAGGTATGGCTCAACATACATAAATCAATGTAATACACTATATCAATAGAGCCAAGGACAAAAACCATATGATCATCTGCATAGATGCAGAAAAAGCGTTCAATAAAATCCAACACCCATTCATGATAAAAACCCTACAAAAAATTGGAATACACGGTCTCTACCTCAATCTAATAAAAACCATCTATGAAAAACCAACAGCCAATATCATACTAAATGGTCAAAAACTGAAATCCTTCATAGTAAAATAAGGACAAGACAAGGATGTCCACTATCACCACTCCTCCTCGATGTAGTCTTGGAAACATTAGCCATGGCAATTAGACAAAAGAAAGAAATAAAAGAAATAAAGACAGGAAATGAAGAAGTCAAATTGTCATTATTTGCAGATGACATGACACTCTATGTAGAAGACCCCAAGAACTCCACCAAAAGTCTTCTAGACTTAATAACCAAATTCAGTAAAGTATCTGGATACAAGGTCAACACACAAAAATCAATAGCTTTCCTCTACACAAACAACAGACTCACTGAGACAGAAATAGAGCAAACAATTCCTTTCATACCTTCCAAAAAACTGAAATACCTAGGAATCAACCTTGCAAAAGAAATCAAACAACTCTTCTCTGAAAACTATAGCACTCTGAAAATAGAGACTGAAAATGATATCAGAAAATGGAAAGACATCCCTTGCTCCTGGGTAGGAAGAATTAACATAGTGAAAATGGCCATATTTCCAAAATTGCTATATAGATTCAATGCAATCCCAACTAAAATCCCAACAGCATACTTCACAGATCTTGAGAAAACAATCTAAAAATTCATTTGGAACAGGAAGAGACCTAGAATAGCAAAAGCAATTTTAGGTAACAGAAATGCCAGGGGGTATCACAATCCCCAACTTGAAACTATACTACAAAGCTACTGTGATAAAAACAGCATGGTACTGGCAAAGAAACAGACCTGAGGACCAGTGGAACAGATTAGAAGATGCAGAAACAACTCCAGACATACTCAGCCACCTCATCTTTGACAAAGGAGCCAAACACCCTCACTGGAGGAAAGATAGCCTCTTTAATAAATGGTGCTAGAAAAATTGGGTTTCAACTTGCCTAAGATTAAAACTAGACCTATATGTCTCACCATGCACTAAACTAAAATCAAAATGGATTAAAGATCTAAATATTAAAACAGAAACGCTGAACCAGATGGAACAGAGGCTAGGTAGAACTCTTGAAGTCATTGGTATAGGAAAAGATTTTATGAACAAAACCTCAGTTGCCCGTGAACTAGCACAAACAATCAACAAGTGGGATCTCTTCTTATTAAAAATCTTCTGCACAGCAAGAGAAACCACCAACAGTGTGAAGAGACAACCCATAATGTCAGAAAAAATTTTAACCTGCTGTTCCTCAGACAAAGGTCTACTGTCTAAAATCTATAAAGAACTTAAAAAAAATCAGACCTCCCAAATTTAAGGACCCAATCCAAAAATGGGCATCTGAAGTGAACAGACATTTCTCAGACAGAGAAGTAGAAATAGCAAATAAACATGACAAAATGTTCAACATCACTGGTCATTCGAGAAATGCAAATGAAAACAATGCTGAGATTCCACCTCACTCCAGAGAGAATGGCTGCTGTCATGAAATTAACCAATAACAAACACTGGCGGGGGTGTGGGAAAAGAGGAACCCTGCTCCACTGCTGGTGGGAGTGTAGACTGGTGCAACCAGGTGGAAATCAGTATGGAGATACCTCAAAGAACTAGGACTGGGAGTCCCATTTGACCCCACTATTCCTCTGCTGGGGATCTTCCCCAAAGGATTAAAAGAATCATACCACAGTGATATATGTGCACCCATGTTCATAGCAGCATAATTTGTTATAGCTACAACTTGGAAGCAGCCCAATTGCCCATCAACTGGAGACTGCATAAAGAAAATGTGGTTTTTTAAAATAAAATGGAGTACTACTCAGCCATAAAGAATGAGAAATTAGAGACATTTATAGCTAAATGGATGCACATTGAAGCGATACCGTTAAATGAGATAAATAGGACACACATATGTAAATACCAAATAGTTTCTCTAGTATGAGAAACTGAAGGTGTAAATAAGGACTAAAAGGTATAATAGATAATGTGAAATGGGAAGAAAAGGGGCAAAGGGGAAGGGGAAGTGGGAGGGGTAGGGGAAAGGAAAGAAGGGAATGGAATTCATATGAGAAAATGAAAAAATGGAAACAGTGTTTGTAAATAGGGAGGGATGGAGGGGTTGAAGGGAGGCCAGGGGAATGGGGAAAAATAAGAACCAAGAGATTATGTAAAGGTGCAAATTTCCAGTGATGAATGTCTTTATACTGTATACGTAAAATGTACCAATAAAATTAATTTTTTAAAAAACAGTTCAGTAATTCCTCAAGAGTTAAACAAAAATTACCATGTGTGGGCTGGGGATTTAGCTCAGTGGTTCCAGCACCTGCCTTATAAGCTCAAGGTCCCGAGTTCGATCCCTGGTACCAAAAAAAAAAAAGACCATGTGGCCTAATAATTCCATTCTTACAAGCATACCAAAAAAATTGAAATGAGGGCCTTAGACACATTCACACCACTGTTCATCATTATTCAAAAAAGTGGGAAGAACCCAAATGTCCATCAACACCAGAATGTGATGCATCCTCACAATGACGTATCATTCAGCTGTAGAAGGAGAGAGAGAGCTGGGAGCTATGGTGCAGGCTGTGACCCCAGCACTGTGGGAGCTGAAGCAAAAGGGTCCCAAGTTCAAGCCTAGTCTGGGCAACTTATCGAAACTCTGCCTCAAAATTAAAAAGGGTCAGGGGCTGAACCTCAGCACGAAGGCCCTGCTTCATTCCCCAGTACCACCAACAAGGCAAGGAGATTGAGGACTGATTTATGCTACAACAGGGACGAACCCTTCTATGTGAAAGAAGCAGTTACAGAATGCAACACACAGCATGATTCCGTGTACAGAAAATATCCAGAATAGGCAAATCCTGGGAGACAGAAAGCAGGTCAGTGGTTCTCAGGGGCTGGGAGAGGAGTAGGGAGAATAGGTGACTAATGGGCTTTTGTTTTTTGGACCAGGGATCAAACTCAGGACTTTGCGCTTGCAAAGCAGGCAGCGGAACCACTGAGCTAAATCCCCAGCCCTAACGGGCTTATTTTTGATGAGAACATTCCAGAAGTCAGTAGTAGTGATGATTGCACAGCATCACAAATTTACTAAATGCTAATGAGCTTTGCTTTTTGAAATGTTTAAAACGATGGATCTTACATGCTTCTTACCACAATTTTTAAAACATGGAGCCAAAAAGTCTGCCTCTGCTGAATCACTGAAAGGATAAAGCACCTGTAAAGGCCCCAAGCATTAACAGGTGCCCGACACGTGACAGCCATCATCACCTAACACGGATCAATCTGTGGGTATTTACTTGGGTTTATGGCACAGTAGAAGAACTAGGGGTCTCTAAACAACGAATATGCTATTGGAGAGAAATGGACAATGATCTAGCCAATCTGCTCTTTTCAAAACTGAGAAATAAGACAGTTGAGAGAAGTCAGCATTTCAGTGACACATTTATAATCAATTAAAGCTGTTACTATGATTCTGCTTTCCAACAGTGGATTTTAAACAATGCTGGCATCTTTCAGATGATTTTTATTTCAAATGAGATAAGTAATCATAAAAGGATTTCCAGAAGTCTATACAAGGTTGTCATGACATTTTTTTAATGAAGTAAGATTATTATAGCTAAGTACAGTTTTAACCTTTTTGCAAGGAATAAATATTGGTAACACATTAATTCTTCATTTTTAAAGGTAAAAAATAACATTAAAAACTACTACTAAATTTATAAACATAAGTTTTGGTCTTTATAATGTGAATTTATAGTAGTATCCTGATAACTGACCACGTGTATATATTTCTATATTTATTGATTCAATGAATGAAAGCTTCCAGAAAACGCCTCCACCCTCCTTGGCCTTTAGCTGCCACCCTGGCTCTGTCCTCTCCATCACACTGAAACTTTCGAAAAAGTGATCTTCCTTCACTGACCATCTATATGTTTTTCAACTTTCTCATTAAATGTAATAAATCACCATTTTAATGGCTATTTTGGCCTCTGTAAGTTAATTATGAATCCTTCATTTGTTTGGGGGGAATCCCATTTTCAAACCGATAAGGCTGACAGTCAGGCTTTGATGCTGGTAAATTCACTAAAATTGCCACCTTGTAAGTTAACGTAGAGTCAGCCAGTCTTTTCTGCAGTTTGGAGAGTAAAGAGTTACAGTGACCTCAATAGTATTCAAAGCAATGCTCTTTAAAACAAAACGATGATAACACTTTGTACCCCAGAGAGTGGTCACACGCTCTCAATGCTGATATCCTAGTGTATCCGTCAGTGTTTACTAGAGAAACAGATGTAACACAAGATATACAAATACAAGTGAATTTACAAGATTGGCTTACCGTGGCCACCCACAGAGTTGGATGAGGAAGACTGCAGAGGGTCTGGCTGCACACTGGAGACCAAAGGATTTAGTTGAAGGACTGAAGCTCACTGCAGTGTCCTGAGCGAGTCCCTGTTAGGAGGCCGTTGGGTGTGCAGTGGAAGGCTGGAGAGTCTACCCCGGAAGTCCGAAGGATCTGGGGTAGCCAAAAATTCTGCACTGGAAGCCAGGAGACAACACCCAAGGTGAAGACTGGAGCGCCTCAGAAGGAACAGAAGTAGACCCTTCCTTCTTCATTTCTCCCTTATGCCACCCAGGCGACTATCTGCCCTAGGTGCGTCCACCACACTCCAGGCTATGGAGTTGCTTAGCTGATTCAGCTAAGATTCTCTTAAACAGCTCCTCAAGTTGACACAATCAATCAACTGTCACATCCAGTGTTGGAGAAGGGCCAGGGTGGCAGACATTAGTACAGTACAGCGTTGCATAAAATACAAATTGGTGAAAATTTCTGCAGTTGGATGACAGTATGTATGAAAAGTGTAAATAAAATGGATGGCATAGCTTAAGTACAAATTTAATTCTAGGGAAATGAAAAGTTACAGTTAAAAAAAAGTACAAAAATATGTAACATATCATTATTTATTAAATCACAAATTTGGAGATAAATAGTTATTATAGAGAATGATGAAAATAAATTATAACATGCCAATGAAATTCAATGCAACCAATTAAAGAGCATTTTAGGAGTATAGTTATTAACATGGAAAATGTTCAAAATTGTCAAATTAGAATAAGTCACATATTGTATTTTCATTATAACATTTATTATGTATATGTATACACATATTATGTATGAATGTACGTATGGAAGGATTGTGACTTTCAGTTCTCTATTTTGATTTCTGCATTGATTATAAAATTGATCATTTCTTCTAAAACATTTTCAAGTACTTTAGCTCTTTTTTCAACTGTCTGGTCCACTGTTTAAACTTCCTATTTAAACTGACTATATTTTTATTTCCAGAGGTTCTGTCTAGTGTTCTTCAAATTCACTTGGTCTTTAAAAATATTTTTTGTGGGCCAGGGATTTAGCTCAGTGGTTCCAGCACCTGCCTCGCAAGCACAAGGTCCCGAGTTCAATCCCCAGTACCAAAAATAAAAATTTTAAAAAAATATTTTTTGCAGTACTGAGCATTGAACCCAGTGAAGGCAGAGCCACATCCCCAGCCTTCTTTTAATTTTTTTTTTTTTGAGAAAAAGTAACAAGTTGTCCAGGTTAGGCTGGAACTTGTGATCTCCTGCTGCTCAGCTATTTCTTTTCTTTGTAAAAAGACTTTACAGAATCATGTTTCATAGTCTCTGCTGCAAAGATGTATTTCCAGATACTTCCAGGTTTCTAAGCGTTTGCTCTCTCACTCATGATAAATGGTGTTGTAGCTATGGATTGCGACCATATCTTAAGAAGAACAGGAATCTTGTGATGGCCTGAGGTTATGGCCTGAGGTCATTTCGATATTTGTTGTGATTATAGTTGATTCTCATCATTCACAAAATCTGTATGTGGAAATTCAGCTACTTGCTAAGTTATTTTGCAGCCTTATAATCAATACCTTTGGCTCATTCCTGGCCCTTTGCAGACAGAGTACAGAGCTGTGGGAAAATGAGTCCCCACGGGTGTCCTCGTCGAGATCACAAAAGGCTAGGTTCTGTGTTCTTTCAACTTTCATACTGCAAACCAAGGTCCCTTTCGTAGTACACTTAGTACTATCTTTTTCACATTCTTGCACTTTTTTTGCTGGTGATTTTCATTTCTAAAATGGCACCAAGCGACAGTGATTAAGCGCCATCTGGTATTCCTACGGGGGAGAGGCTGTGGTGCTCTTGTACATTTAAATATGTAAAATTTTATTCATCAATGATATCCCCATGAAATGGAAAAAGAGAGTTCAAGAAAAAAAACGAAGAGGCTGTATCATGCCTTAAAGAGAAAATACTGTGTGATATAAACTTCATTCAGTCATGATATAGTGCTGTTGGCAGGAGATACAACTGAGTCAACAAGCCAGGCCTGGTGGTACTCACCTGTGATCCCAGTACACTGGGAGACAGGAAGATCACAAGTTCGAGTCCAGCCTGGGCAACTTATCCTGAGGATATAGCTCAATGCATAGCCTGGGGTTCAATCACCAGTACCACACAATAAAAGTCAACCGCATACATTAAAGAGGACATATTTAAATAGAAACTTCCATACAACAGGTTGTGTAAAGCATGAAATAGTAAAGTCATGTCAATGCAGACAGTAAGCTGTGTGGAGGGAGGGGCGTGGCAGGTAATTTCCTTGTCACTGTGCACAAGTCAAGGCGGAGAAGAAGATTCAGTTCTCAGTCCCATCTTACATCACCTTGCCAGTGCTCAGGTCCCAGCCATGCTGGAGAAAACAAAGACCTACATGAGAGGAAGATCAAATTAAAATTTGCAAGAGCAAACCATCACCCCCGCTTTATTCTACCAACTCCAGAATAAGATAGAGACATCTAACTTAGGCATTATTTATCCATCTATGTATTTGTTACCTATTTTCTCTCAGTATTTCTACACACTGCATTTTATAGTGAGAGGTTTTGGGGATTTTATTGTTCCAAATATTACCTCTATTACTTTGATAACTGGGAAAGCAGATTACTGAGTCCTTCATTATCTAGCAGTGGGAAGAAGGTGTACAACACATACTTCAGTACCTGGAGTGTTTTTCAAGAGACAATACGGAGTTAGGAGTTTAAGCATTATTATCCATGAATGTAAACTAGGATGAGAGTCTGGAGTTTGGATGTAGACATTGCTAGATACAAGGTCTTCTCTCCCTTAGAGCCATGGATCCTAAGCAAACTAGTGAACCTCTCAGCTCCACTTCTCTCCACTCTAACACAAGGGCACTATGTGGAGCCAAGGTACTCACTGAGCTATAGCTGAGCAAGTCCAAGATATTCACAATGTGTTCAGAGGACCTCGGGGGGCTTCCAAGACCCTTCCAGGGGGCCCAGTCAAACTGCTTCCACTGTCACCCTGACACATTAGGTCTTCTTACTAGGTTGGCATTGGCACAGAAGCCACAAAAGCAGTAGTGGTAAAACTACAGGCAACTTAACCTAACTCAGGGCACTGGCACCAAACCATGTTGGCAGCCACTGCGTCACTGCCAGGCACTCAAAGTAAAACTGCCACTTTCCTTTTCCACTGATGAGGTGGTGAAACTTAGTAATTTTATAGAAACTCAACTCTGTGTGCAAGATTTTTGGTTCACAAAACAGGAAAAATCAATAAAGCACTTCTGGTGCACACCCAAGGGGGATGGTTTTCTTGAGGCAAAACACCTTTGTGAATTTTTTGAGTTGAAAACTAGACACTTTTTTGCAGGGAGGAACACCACTTTTACATCAAGGGTAACTTACAAACAAGGTAATTAATTATTAATGTAATAAACTCAATTGAGGTCATACCATAGGAAAGCCATTTGAAGTTTAGGATAATCTTCTCAGTTTATGAAAAAAAAAGCACTAATATTTTGATATTACATTGAATCTGTAACTCAATTTCAAGAGTATTGGCATCTTAATAACATTAAATCTTTCAATCTACAAACACAGGTGTCTTTCCATTTATTTAAATCTGCTCTAGTTTCTTTCCATAATATTTTTATTTTTTTTTTTAGAAATCTTTCCCTTCTTTTGTTAAAGTTATTCCTAAGTATTTTGTTCTTTTTTACTATTATAGATGGGATTATTTTTATAATTTCAGATTATTCATTGGTAGTTTATAGAAAAACTATTGATTTCTATAAATGGATCCTGTATCCTACTACCTCGAGTAAGCTTATTTATTAACTTTAATAGTTTTTCTGGGTTCCCTGGGATTTATTTTCTGTGTATATGATCATTTTTATCTGCAAATAGATAGTTTTACCTTTCATTTTCCAATCCAGATGTCTTCAATTTTTTCCTCTTACCCAAATGTGCTGGCTGAAACCTTTATTACAGAGCTGAATAAAAATGCCAAGAATGGATTGACTGGGCTGTCCCAATCTAAAGGGGGAGTCTTACGAGCTGTTTGACTCTGATGTCAGATACCTAATGTCCCTGTGTTCAGCTTCCTCATCTGCAAAATGAGAATAATCATACCTGCCTGTGAGGTTGTCGTGTAGATTACAGACTCAGTCAGAGTACTTGAGCCAGCGCTGGACACAGGTCATCTGCTCTTGGACGTTCACGGCTAAAGATGATGGGTCCTGTCATTGACATGCTTAGTGTGGCCAACAGGGTAGCCAAATAGCAGACCAATTCCTGAATGTGGATATCTGTGTTACAAATGATCACTATTACATCGCAGATATCCTCCTTCATACAAAATAGAAAATTATCCAGATTAAATGTATCCAGGAAGTTGTTGCTCATATTATTTATGGGAAAATATTTGTCATAGAAACCAAATGAATTCAGCAGGCTCCAGAGAGCTGCCAGTAGGTGGCAGCTCTGATTTGTGCTTTTAGGTGTTAAAACACTCAAATGAGGGTCTGATGAGGCTCTGGAGAATTCCTAACTCATTTGCCTGTGTTGCAGCAAGATTCAGCACCACTGTAGTAATTCATTTTGGGCCGTACCTCTTCACTTACTAGCCAGGGTTTTTCTATATTTTGGGGGGTTTATTGTTCTTATCTGTCATGATGGATGGATAAACATAATTTAATTTTTTTAAAAACGTCCAGTTTTTCTTGGTATCTCTCATTCTTTTCTTTTTTTTTTTTTTTTTGGTGTACCGGGGATCGAACTCAGGTCCTTGCACTTTCGAGGCAGGCAACGAAACCACTGACCTAAATCCCTGGCCCTCTCATTCTTTATAGTAACTTTAGAGCTGGCTACATAAGTCTTCCCTCAGTTTTTCATTTTATTATAAAGTTTTGTAATGACTTTAAAAAATCTATCTTTTAAAAATACATCAGAAACATAAAAAATACATCAATTGGTCCATTCCCACAGAATTTTACCCTTATTTTGTTATAGTGTCTTTTAGTGACATAGATTAATTTTACCATTGATTCCTCAAGTGTTAGATGATATGAGCTTACTCATCAAGACATTTGTTGCTGCCGAGGATTTAGTTCAGTGGTTCCACTGCCTGCCTCAAAAGCACAAGGTCCTGAGTTTGAGTCCTGGTACCAAAAAAAAAAAAGATATTTGATGCTGTGATAGATACAGCCAGTGCTCACCAGTTAAACTGCACTCCTGAGAGGACACAGCCAGACCCATGGTTTCCGCACAGTTCTAAGACTTACTTCCTCACAATTACATCTTCGAATTTCTAAAGATGCCTGTGCTCCACCATTCCACCCTGTTTTAGGCCAGAAGAGGGAAATACCAGTCCTTCACTGGTTCCATGCACACGCATGTACACACACACACACACACACACACACACACACACGCCTGCACCCAAGTACTTGACAGAGATCTACCGAGTCACCGAGGGACTCACAGGGCAAGATGCTTGTTTTGCCTGCTGAAACTGCCTTTTTGTTTCATTCCACATTTCCTCCTCTTCATTTCACTATTTTACCCCCTATCTCTGGCATAACTAAAAGGATCAACCTTCCTCTCCGCAAAAACAGTTCTGCTGAGGGTCAGACTTCCCGAATTCCTCAGATCTCTCACTGACCCCCAGGGACACTAAGGCTGCGGAAGGCCATAGACCTGTCTGAGTGGAGGCAGAGGCCAGGCCTTTGATATGTCCTGGATCAGTCCCTGGGTGCCAGCTGCCCAGCCGGGCACTTCCTGCGGTCTGAGGACAGTTCACAGAGGGAGACTCAGCTCCAGCCAGCAGCCAGCAGCAGGCCCAAAGGCTTCCTGCCTAGTGCTGGTGGCATCTGGACAACACACCAGAGTGTCATGTTTGGCCCAAAGAGTGAGCAATAAATCCAGAGGCCAGCAGTGTGATTGAATCCTTTGGTAGGCTCTCCCTTGGGATTCTTAATTACGGGAGCCGATGGATTTCATTTTCTGCTCAGGCAGTTAGAAATTGGGTTTCTGTCACTTGCAACTGAGACACTTGATTAACAGTACCTTGTGTCTGAAGCAAGCAATAATCACCAGTTCCCAATTCCACCACTTTCCACAGAGTTAGTATTATAAGGTATTTGTTTACACATCCATCTCTCCAATTAGATAAGCTCCACACAGGATCACATATTATTCATCCAATCTTCTGTGTCTACAGCAATGCATCAGTAAAAAAGAGTGAGCTACATTTGCTGAATCAGTGAATGGGAAAATGTCACAATGGTAGACACCCTATGGGCAGACACGGGGGGCATGGGGTGCACTCAGTGGGGAAAGCACAGTCAAAAATTGACTCGAAGCCACAATTTTAAGGTCTTGGATTTCACACTGTCCCCCTCAGCCCAATCTAAACGGGAATTTAACTAACACTCAGAGGTTTGACATCAGTAGCTTTAGGGTCACACGTAAGCTGGGTTTGGTGGAAGGCTATTGTCTCTTATACACAGCTCCCTTCCACAGTGATACCAAGTTCCGTGGTCGCTCGTGGCTATGGATGAGTTCAGTGTGCTGAACTGGGCTCTGGGAATATGCCTGTGAGTATCACAGGAAATCCTGCCCCCCCCCGCCAATATTTATTTTCAGAAAGGAAAGCAGATTCAAAACAAGCAATTACAAATGCAATGTGTAGTGCAAAAGGTAATACTGGGAATGTGTAGCAGAGTAGAACCTGAATTGTGAGATTAGGGAAGTGTCCCCAAGCAAGCGAACCAAAGGAAGGATAGGAGCCACCTCCATAAAGAGCAAAGGAAACAGTAAGAGAATAGCAGGGCGAGAGTGGATGTGCAGGAGAGATGCGAGGTGGGGAAGGGTCCAGAGCTTCTCCGTGGCCATCCAGTCGCCATGAGAGGAATCATGGGCATCAGGGGCTGCGTGAAGTCATGCAGATTTTATTACTTATTTATTTATTTGGTACCGGGGATCAAACTTGGGACCTTGCACTTTCGAGGCAGGCACCAGAACCACTGAGCTAAATCCCCGGCCCCCTTTGCAGATTTTAATTAAGGACACAGCAAGTCTCTGGAGGGTTTGAAGCTGGGAATAAGATGTTGCTCCGGTTTGTTCAGTGCTGCACCTTATTTGAGCTCCCTGCACAGAGGTGTGACAGGTGCTGCCTGACTTTCTCCGTGTCCTTATATCCGTGACATTACAAAGGGGCACCCTAGGAACTGTCGTTTCAGTCGAGCAGTTTTCTATTTTTCTCTCAGAACTGACATGAACAGTTTTGAATTCAGAATAGAAGCTGATTGCAAGAGAGGATACAGTATTTAGCTATAAATTACGGAAAAGCTGACCAAACATGGCTTAAGCAATTCAGGGGTTTATTGGCTTACATAACTGAAAAGTGAAGAAGTAGGTCGACCGTGTCATGGTTTCTTTCCATTTCTCTGGCTGGATTTTTGCACTGTCTCGCTTCTTCAGATGGCCACCCCTCCACGACCCCAGGCGGTCTCGTCTCCCTCTGTCCAGGCTGAGAGAGGAAGTCCCTCTCTGAGCAAGAAATTCCCTTCCCAGAAGCCCCAACACATGTTTTATTGCCTCATTACCTTAAAGAAATAAGCGTGCTGGAGGGAGTAGATGAATTCTCAAGTGGACTGCTGAGCTGGCGGAGTCGATGGGAAAGCATTAAGCAGCCCGTCCACCCGGGACCCAGTCCTGGAGCTGAAGGCGAGGCCAGACCCCACCCGAGTACACGGCTGAGAGAAGGAGAGAGGGCTGTTTCCCAGAGGAACGCTTAGGGCCCTGCTGCCAAGAAGGGTCAGAATGGCGCTGGGCGGCACAAGCGTCCTCTGTGGGAAGCAAGACGGGAGTAGGGAGCCAGCGAGAGGACTTCCCCGCAGCCCAAGTGGGAGAAGACGGCAGCTTGGGTAAAGAGAAGCCAGCGAAGGTCGGGACACGGACAGGTGGAGCCGTGCTGAAGAGGAAGAACGGAAGGGTGTGTGTACCTTGAGACCAGGACCTGAGTGGTTGGAGCGCATCAGATCCAGCAGCTTAAATATCACATGGCTTCTTTACGTGGGAAACTCAGAATCAAAGTAGAGCTAAATAAAGGGTAGTCAATAGGAAGGAGAGAAGTGCGTCTTTCTCAAAGAGGGAGGGGCCCGGGAGATGGAGGAAGGGGGAGGGGAAGGAAAGGATTTCGCTCAGCGGTGCCGTGCCGCTGCCCGCCACGAAAGCGCACGGTCCCAAGTGTGATCCCCGGTTCCAAAACAAGGAAACTGGAAGGAAAAATGGAAATAGAGCTTTTTCAACTGGGAAAGGGATCAGGAGCGGAGAGAGCAGGGAAAGATAAGAGGGGAAGGGGGCAGAAAAGAATCAAGATGTATGTACATGCACAAGCTCCCCACGAAAAGGAAAGTCCTCAACATGTACCAACAGAAAACTTTAAAAGACGTAGAATGGCCAGGCCTTGATAAACAATTGGCTGAGAAGCTTCAGAGATGCCTCCAAGATTAGAGCACCCTCTTACCCTCGCTGTGACATGGTTAGCCTGAAGGTTTTAAGACGTTCCTGGCCTGGGTCTACGAACGAGAAAAGCTGAGCCACCTGCTCCTTCAGAGTCTGCTCTGAGCTGACCTCCTGTGGCTCCTCCGCCCTTCAGAGCCCTCTGCTCCCTGGAGCTCCCGCGTCCTTCCTGCGCACGCTGTTTCTCATGAAGGTCATTTCCACCTTAGCTTCTTTGTGCGAGTCGCTGACCCTGAGTACACCCTCTGGTGACTGTCGGAGCTGGAGATCAGTCCAGTGTGGCTGTGAGGTGTCAGAGTAGCCACCTGGAAGGCTGAACACAAGTCGGACGGCTGCTCAGCCCAAGGTTCCCGTGGTTCTGTCTGGCAACAGACGCCAGGCCCCGGCCGCCAGAGCGGGCAGGCTGTGTCCACTTCAGCTCCTCACTGCTCCAGCTGTAAGTTCATTGTAAGTTTATCCACCTTAGGGTGTGCGGGGTCAGAGGGAGAGAGGGAGAGAGAGGCTGAGTTCTAAAATGACTAAGCTTGAAAGATCACAGTCAACTCCGGGTTCCATAGGCTGTGTTGCCTTCATGAATTCAGATCATCTGTAGAAGAAAGTTTCTGTTTTCTTCAATCTAAAGGCTACCAATTTATTGCAAATCAGAGGACTAATTGGCTAATACTCTTTCCCGTTTGGGTTATGAACTCCTCCTGACCCGTTTCCGGGTCTCCAACCAGGTCAGTCTCGCTGCATCAGGACAGCTATGCAGTGCACAGACACTGCTGCACAGTAGCAACCTGGCAGCTCTCTGGCTGACACCCTCAGGAGAGAGCTGTGTGGTGGAAGGTAGGTATCCTTGAAACGGGGCCAGAGAAGTTTAACCTTCCACTGAGACACACTGGAGCAGCCCTGTCCTCCAAGCCGAAAGCTTGCCAGGGTCTGGCTGAGCTAATGGCTTGTCAAATACTGCGAGTGACCTATGTCCCCAGGGGCACACATTATGCCGCACAATTTGATGTCCCAGATTTTCCAAAAGGAACCTGCCTTCTTTCTTTCTTTGTTTTCCATAACAAAGGTCAGTCCGTTATTGGATTTTGACTTTCATGTTCCTGGAAGATTTCTCATGTAAATAAACTTACATATTTGAATGAAAAATATTTTGCTAGATTATAAATCCCCAATTTTTAATTTAGAAAAGATGATCACAAAGTATCGATACTGGAAAAATTAATCCTCAGATGTGGTAATGAGATACTGACGATCAGAGGAGGATGGGGTGATGTGGACATTGTAGATATGAAAAACTTAACTGTGGCTCAAACTTTGGTAACCATAAGAAACTAAAACCTTGAATTCCCAATTTGCTCCATAAATACATCTGATGAATTCTAGTCTCATATATAAAACTAACTTATAAAGAGTGTTCTACCAGTGGATATCTTTTTGCTTTCGTGTCCTTATTAGGCAAATGGAATTTTAAAAATTGATCTCAGACCTTTGTTGGGTTCTTCTGAGGATTAAATGAAATACTGAATGTATTGCCTTTGCCAAAGAATCCTTTTTTAAAGTAAAATCTTACTCCTAGAGACGGGGAAGGGTAGGGGAGAGGGAGGATGGCAGGGGGTTGACAACGAGCTGAACAGAAGGAATAAGTACTGAATGTAGCTCACAGGAAACTTTCATATGTTCTAGGGAGAAGTGCCAGGGAGGGGCTGGAAGACTCCAAGCATTAAGAAACCATAAGGAGGTGGAAATGCTCATTACCCTGAGTTGACCGGCACCCCATATACATGTGCTGCAGTATCATACTGTGCCCCATAAATGCATTCAATTGCTACTCATTAACCAAAGACAAAAATAGCACCTGCCCATGGAAGTAAAAAAATAAAACAAGAAAGTTGGGCTGCTCTGGGTAAAGAGGACAGGGAATGGCAGGGCCTATGACCTCTTCTCTCTGGGAGCCTGAGGTAGGAAGACCGCGAATTTGAGCCCAGCCTGAGCAGTTTAGCAACTTAGTGAGGCCCTGTCTCAAAATTTCCCAAAACAATTTTTTATGAAGAGGATATGAAAAGCAGAAACACTTCATAAAATTAGTGTGCTATTCTTGCTTCTTATGTTTATTAAAGAAAAATGAAGACAAGAAAAGAGAGTAATCATTACCAACGATTCCACCACCTGGAGAACCACTATTGAACTGTGGATTTGCGGCCCCTGAAGAGCAGCTTCAGACAGACTTGATCAGCACCCTGAGCTCTTTGGATCTCTGAGTGAGCCTGGGAAGCTGAGGATCTGAACCAAGAGTCAGAGTTGGAAGTAAACGGCACCAAATCCCTACAACAAGAGACACAAGGACAGAGAGCGGAGACAGAGGTGGGGAAGCCACTGGGTTAGGCCCGGATCAGAGCCTCCTGAGCTCTGGCACAAGACAGGATCCTCCAGCTGGTTCCTCATGGCCAGCAGATGTCAGCTCTTTGTGCAGAGTGAAGAGGCGGCGTCATTAAAATACTTAAGCTTAGGTTGTGGCCATGCCATCAAACTGATGAGACTTCGGTTCTACATTTTTGGTTGTAAGTCTTGGCTATTGTAAAAATATTATTTGAAATTTACTTTGAGTTATAAGGACAAAAGAAAAGGATACTCTTTTATACTTCTCTCCATTTAATTGGAATACTCCTCAAGTGTCTGCAAAGATGGTAATTGCAAATTTAAAGCACCAAGCATTTGTTGGTGAATAATATGCATTCTCACTGTAAAAATATGTACCTGGGCGTGGTGGTGCATGCCTGGGATCTTGGTATTATAGACAGCTAAGTTAGCTAGCAATATTCTAGGCAGTCAGACAGGGCTAAGCCCTCAAGGGAGTCAGTGCAGAAGATGAGAACAGATTACAACTGTGGCTGGAGGCGCATCTGTTAAACACCAGGCCTCAAGATAAAGACAGAATGACCTGGCCTATGTGCCTCCCCAGGGGATAAGATAACTGGCATCACCTGATCCAATAAAGTCTAGATAGACATCAGTCACCCCAGTGAGTGACCAAGACCTCTGGATCCAGCCCTTCCTAAAAGAAGTCTTTGTACTTTCCGTGCACACTTGCTACGTGACCTGCCTCCTCATTGGATCAGTATTACCTACGCAGCTGGACTTGTGATCTTACTGGTTGATCATAGTTTGACCCACACTGTACTCACCTTGTGATTTTGCTCTATAAGACTTCCTTTGAGAAGTGGGCTTGTTGCCAATCAACTTTCAGGTCCCCTCCTGCCTCTCTCAGGAGCTATCTCTCTCAAAAAATTTTCCTATTCAACCTCCGTTGTTCCTTAGAATTCATTCTTTGATTTTGGGGAACATGAACTCAGCGTATCTGACATCTGGCAGGTTAGGAGTCACATTTATTTCCCCTACATCATTGGTGCTCTGTGAGACTTTGTGTGTGTGTGCGTGTGTGTGTGTGTGTGTGTGTGTGTGTGTGTGTGTGTGAAGTTGAAATGTTTAAAAAATAAAAGAGTAATGATTGGGGTATTTTATTTTCTAATACTTCCTACCATCAACTTTCTTGGGTCTCTAGGGCAAGATAAAGAGCATAACTTGCAGGAAATATGTTAAGGCCTAAATAGAGTTTTTCTACATCAGCTTGGTGCGTCTGGCAGGTGGTCTCTGAGTGACCCTCGGCCTCTCTTTGGGTCCTTGCCCTCACTTCAGTGAAGACAAAGAAATGTGGCTCTTGGGCCGGGAATGTAGCTCGGTGGCACTGCACCTGCCTGGCAAGCTCAAGGTCCTGAGTTCGATCCCAGTACCAAAAAAAAAAAAAAAGAAAAAGAAAAGAAAAGAAATGGAGCTCTTAGCAGAAATGGGAGAATCAAGGCTGGTATAGTTGGAAACAAAAGTTTATTTAGAGCGTGGCAAATGCTGAGAAACTATCTTGGCAGCAGAGTGGTGCTAAAAGACAGGAGGAGTCCCACTCTGGGTGCCGGATGAACATGAGATGTGCTTCATACTTACAGGGGTACGCTGGTTTGTAAAAATAACTGTTTCCCTGATTGGCGGTCTAGGCCAATCAGGGTCTGAGCTTGTTTCTGGGAAGGGGATAAGGTAACACTTTTGTAAGGATACAGCAGGGTACATTTTCTCAAGTACATGGTACACAGATAAGCACGTGAGATCTTACAAAGTTAGTCATCGGGTTTTGTCCTGTGTTTTTTCTATGCCCCTTTGGCCCTACAAGCTATTTTAAAACATTACTACTTTTTGGTTTATCCTTCTCTATACCAAATCTACAAAGAAATATTAAAATAGTTAAACCAGATGTGAGGGGCTGGAGTAGCTGGGTGGCAGAGGGTACAATCACCTCTATGTGTGAGGTCCTGGGTTCCATCCCCAACACCTTCTTCCCCCAGATATGGTTCAGATTTTTGGGTTCAAAACACTTGTCTAGAAACTTTCAACCCATGCAAGGCACAGCTCAGGACCATTGAGACATCTGAGCATTACTCCAAGCCCTCAGTCCCCTCCTGCACATCCTTGGCTATTCTCCACTCTAGCAAGTCCTTCCTGACCCATCTGGGATGGGCTCAAGGTACCCCTGAGTCCTTAGTACCCCGATGTTACTTCTACTCCTCTACCGTCTCCACCTACCACCTCCCTGGGGGTTTATCTGCGTCCAGCCGCGTCCTGAGCAGCCGTGTGCTCCTGCGTGGAGCCTTGAGTGAGCCTGTTTCCCCACCGCTGCCCCCTATACAACACTTGTGCAGGGTTTCTTTTCCCGCAGGCTTGGCCGCTCCCACTCTCTGGTCCTAGGGAACTGTCAGGACCGAGGCTTTCTTAATGTGTCACCAGTTTCCTCCCAGGATACCTTTTAGTTTCAGAAGATTGTTTGGGAAAAAATGTTTTAATGTTGGTCATTCCTGTATTTCCAACAATAGTTTAAATATGATTTTTTTTAAAACTGGGAGTCGAACTCAGGACCTTGCCCTTGCAAGGCAGGCACAGTGCCACTGAGCTGAATCCCTGGCCCATCCAGCAATAGTTTATAGGTGAAGAGTTTTGAAAGTCCAATCGCTCTGTAAGGATTAGATGAAGAGAAGCAGTCCTCCTGGTTTACCCCGATTCCCACCGCTCAAAGGCTCTGTTTCCCCACAGATGCACTGTTTCTGCTGCTTCCTGCCTCTGCCTCCTAAAGAACTTTGTGTGGCTGCTTCCTGGAGATGCCTCAGGATCTGGTCTCAGGCTCTGGTCTCAGGCTCCTGCTAGGACAGTGAAGAGGAAGCTGTCTCACACTTGTCCCAGGGTCCCCTGTCACACACCTGTTCACACACACCCTCTTCCTGCTGCATGGCTGTGTGGTTACCCTACAGCTCCTGGTTAAAGCAGCAGGACACAGTGCACAGGGACTCCATTTCCTTTCTTACACAACTTGTTGGATTTTTCCTGGAATTCATAATCATGTCTTCATTGTTCGCTTATGTGTACCCACAACTAATGCATCCCCACACATCCCTCCACGATGACACTTCCTCTTGTGACGTCCACATCAGCAGGTTGTTTCTCACACTTACTCCTTCTGTTCCCTGTCCCTGCACACCCACACCGCTCTCTGGGGAGCACATCCTCCAGCAGTGTGTGTGTGTGTGTGTGTGTGTGTGTGTGTGTGTATGTGTGTTACTGGGGATTGAACCCAGGACCTTTGCACTTAGCTGCATCCCCAGCCCTTTTTATTTTTATTTTTTGCTTTAAGACAGGGTCTTACTAAGTGGCTATGTTATCCCGTAGTTCCTTTAGAAATAGCTCACCAGTTAAATGTAGTCCAGGTCCTCTTTGCCTTGAACAAAGAATTGAACGAGACCAATCCAAAACGGTGCCAAATCTTTATTTGAAAAGTGAAGTTGAAGGAGGAAGGGAGAAACGGGCTCTGCAGAATGCACTTGCACCGAACAAAGAAAGGCAACGATAAAAGCAAAAATAAAAGTACCCGCTGTGCGTGGGAGGAAGAGGCTATGGCGTTCAGTCACCAGGGGGCGCCTCTCCTTTCTGCAGTCCACATCGAGAGAGCCTGAGAAGTTCTACATCCAGGGTAATAATTTCTTCTAGAAATTATTTGGCGCTGTCCTAGGACCTTGTAATGGACAGGTCCCACTCATTTCCCCAGCCTGCTTTGCTGCACCCTGTCTCCTGTCTCAGCTAAAGAGTCCACTGCTGGGCTTGAATTTGCAATCTTCCTGTCTCAGCCTCCCAGACTGCTGGGATGACAGGTGTGCACCACCATATGCACCATCTGCAGTTATTCTTGAAAAAGTGTACATGTTTGTACTCTTTTCTAAGTCTACCTCTTTTTTGCTCTCTCTCTCTCTCTCTCTCTCTCTCTCTCTCTCTCTCTCTCTCTCTGTGCTGGAACTCCTTTTTGTCCTTTGTGAATAAAGTTTCTCAGGATGTGCCTCACTGGGGTCTTTTAAATCCACTGTGGTTAGCATTTAGTGGGCTCTTGCACTACAAAGCCATCGCTTTCCTTTGAAAATTTTTCTGAATTTGCTAATCACCTCCGTTTTTTTTCTTTCTGAAACATCATTTTGATGCTGAACTAAGTCTTTCATTTTCCTACCTTTATAATTTTCCATTTCCATTTTTATTTTTTGGTCCTGTTTTCTAAGAGATTTCCTCCCACTTTATTTTCTCATCCCCCAGCTCCCAAATCAGCTTCCCGCTCAGTGAGTTCAGAGATGACCTCTCTAGACTGGAGTGTGTATTCTCACTTATGCCCCATTCCCATGTTTCACATTTTATTATGTTATCTCCTCTCCCATTCTCTCCATCCTCCTGTTTATGCCTTTTTGGGGTCACTCTGCTCAGGTCTCAGGGAAGTGAGGTGCAAATGCCTTTGTCTAATCAGCTGTACAATCAGGACCTTTGTCCCTGGCTGTTTTTGCTCTTGAGGCATCAGCCCTGCCTCTCAAGACACACAGACACCTCCGAGTTACAAACAGAGAGTCAAGTATAAGGAAGTACAGCAAAGAAAAGGCACAAATGTTAATATTTTGAGATGCTATCTTAGAACACTTCCCACAGGGCAAGAGCCAGCCCTTATTGGCTCACTACAATAGATGGTTTTATTTTCAAGAACTTTGTGAGCTACTTGTTAAAAGAGTATTAAAAATTAAATAAGCTCACTATGTTCATTAGAATGTGCAACAAAATAGATTATATTCAAAACAAAGGTAATAAATGCTCAAAACTATTTACTATTTTCAATCTTCTTACAGTTGTTTCCATGTGGTGCATCTTTGTGCTGGAAATACATAAGGTGTGCCGTTTCCAGCCCCACGTTCAGTGAAATCACATTAGTAGCTTAAAGGTGGTGGTAGTGGGGATATTTACACCAGGAAAATAACAAAGTACTACAAACAAGGGATTGATACTGTTTTTTTCACTGCCTAGACACAAAGTGACAGGGTAAATGTTACTAATGCAAATTAAACTTAAAAGTGTGTGCGTTTAGAAATTAGATTGCAACACAAAAAATTGGCACAGCGGTCTCCTATTCAACAGCTCTTCTAGCAGTCCGTGAAGAAATGACTCAGGCACTGTGAAACCTGTGAGGTTCTGCCATTCCTCTCTTTCCTCACTTTCACCTTCCTTTTAAATGAAAATACCGCCAACACTCAAGTGGGAGCTACACTCACGTGCCACTGGCAGCCGTAGTTGGTTGTGGGTACCAGAGTTCAGCAAGGATGAGGGAACTCCTTCTGTGAGAATCAATATGCCATACGATTTTACAATAAAGAGAATTCCATATATTATGATTTGCAAGTTGCATGTTAGGCATCTTTTTGTTAGTAAAGTACGGTGCACACATACATGTTTCCTGAGGACTGGTGGGTAAAAGTTTATCAGTGCGACCCCACCTGTAATCATCTCCACATTCTACGTTCCGGGGAAGTAGCAGCTGTTTGTGTTTGATTCCCCAGGACTGATGCAGATTCTATTCCTGAGATGGCACCCCATACATATTTATTGCATGAGTAAATGTAAGCTCAAAAACCTTGCCTTCTTCACTTTTCCATCTGAAAATAAGCGCAGTGCCTGATGCAGATGAAGTCTTGAGAAAGTGTCTGCTGACCAGGACTGCCCTGGAGCCACAGCCTCCTGGTGCTGAAAACAATCCCATGACAATCAAAGGAAAAGAGTGAGATGGTTTGCTTTCTCAGGCACAAGGCAGAGGTAGTCACATGCTTGTTTTTAGGGTAGATTTGCAGGGTAAGTCACTTGTTTGTTACAGTAAATCCAAGAAGAAGGCCGGATCTCCTGCTTCTAAAACACTGCCCTATTCATGAGACTTCTCTTTTCTCAAAGGCACCCACGCTTTCTGACACTAGGGTTGGACAGGGAGCTGCTTCCTTGCTTTATGACTACGAGCTTTTTATTGAAGACAGGGCCATAAGCAGAGTCAGAAGGGGTCAGAGAAGAAAGTATCTAACTTTTCATGAGCAAACGCCATGCTGGTTACAAAACAAGATTTAAATCCAGTAGCTTACTTTTTCTCAACAACAGTATATTGTAGGAATTATCCTGATGTTATAAATGAAGTTACTCAAAGTTTAGAGAGGGGCCGGGGATGTAGCTCAGTGGCTCCACGCCTGACAAGCCCAAGGTCCTGATTCTGATTCTTGGTACCTAAATAAATAAATAAATAAATAAAAGTTTACAGAAATCTGTAAATTTGCCAGAAGCACATAGCTGCTCAGCAGCAAGACTCAATTCAGAATAGTTCTGTCTTGAGACAAATCCCAGTGTGTTTCACTTGGACAACATTTCTAAACCATTAGCAGTCTATTCACCATTGTGTAGCTACCATTTTCAGGGTTGGATCACATCTCCATGCCAATCATATTATCATTTGTTTGCTATTTTCCTCAGACCTTTTTTGTCTTTAGCCTAATCGTAAGCAACTGCATCCATGAAGTTATGGGTTGCCATGTTAATATATTGTCCTAATGAACATTAAAGTGGATGCATAGTTATAAAAATTGAAAATGTGTCTGCTTGCCATCTAAAATGATCTGGAGGGCCGGGGATTTAGCTCAGTGGTTTCACTGCCTGCTGCGCAAGCACAAGGACTCGAGTTCGATCCCCAGTACCAAAAAAACCCAAAATAAATAAATGAATAAATAAATAAAATGATCTGGAGCACCATCAGAGGTACAGACAGTTTCCGGAGGGAAACGTCGCTTCCTGGGATGCTGAGCCTGGGACTTGTGCTGGGGTGGGGACAAGGGTAAGGCTCATATTTGTTGGCTTGCCTTAGGTTTAAAGGAAATAAACAACTGGTTGCTGAGGGAGAGAGGGAGAGCCTGACTCATGCTTCCTGGGCCAATTCTCACTGCACCCAAGAGGGAGGTTGACAAAACCTTCCTCCACAGTCTCTGAAACCTTCCAAGCAACTGAGCTGGAATTAAACTAAATGCCACTGGTGTTAGACAATTGAGGGTTTACTGCCCCAAGAAGAGAATTCAAGAAAAAGCAAACTGAACTGTTGGAAAGCACCTAGGCTGAGAAGCACCCAGGACTGAGAAACCAAAAGAAAGCGTCCTGGCATGTGAGCGGCCCAGCTGGAGTGGGCAGAATGGTTTCTGTTCTTTCTTGTAAGTGTGCTGGGGGAGGAAGTAGCTGGATTGTCTTTCTCAGTGTTTGAGTGGGAGGAATAATACAGCTTTATCAGAGAAAATGGCAAAAGGAAAAAGGGATTTTTTTCCCCCCTTTGGAACAGCTGTAAAACTAAATTCATATCTTTGTGAAAAAACCTGGACTGGGTTCAGGAGATAACTTGGACTGTTGTCCAATGTATTTAAAAGGGGGGGAAAGCCTCAGAAACAGTAATAGCTAAGACCACAGTGGTAAATTAAACAGCATGGGTAAGTTTCAAAGGCTTGTGAGAAGTAAATGTCTACATTTAGCTCTATCTCAACACATCTCCTTATGGTGCCCTCAGGTGCCTCCACAGAATGGCCCCGCCACACAAAGACGCCTCCGGGTGCTGTGCCCAGTGCCCCCACTGGCCCAGGCTCCCTGGCTCGAGAGTTTCACCTGCCTCTTGACTTTAAATGGAATCTGTAAATCTTAGTACTGCATCTTTTACTTCTTAAAACAAAAAGTTCCCCGTCAAATACAGAGCTAGGAGCAGTCTTGTTTTTCTTGAGGCAGTGGCGTCTTCACAGTGATGGACTCACAGTCACACGCATGTGTGTCTGTGCCCGCTGTGGCCGGCTGCGGCAGCTGGTCAGAGGCCATCACAGAAGAACGCAGGACATTTTCCTCCTTGTCCGCCAGACGAGAGCTAGGACACGGTATTCTGTTTCCCTTCACTCGTTGACCGGACCTGAGTTTGACATCTAGGGTCTTGGAGACTTGCTGCATTGACCTGCAGGAAGAGAGCGGCCGGTGGCAGAGAAGGGGCGGGAGCAGAGAAGGCTTTCCAGAGTGGGAGAGGCGGCCTGGAAGCGCCACTATGGATGAGCCTGGTGGCGTGTGCCAAGGACAGAGCACTGGGTGTGCCCTTCCCTGGGGTGAAGGTCCCAGTGGCCAGTTGGGCACAGGGAGGAGATGTTACCTTCAGCACAGGCCACCCCTTGGGTTAGAGAAGGATCTGGCCAGTGTTCACGTCACAGCAAAGAAACGAGTGGAGGACCCTTTCACACCTCTATTCCACACTGGTTTTCTCAAATTATGTACATCATGGCGTTCTTTGGTGAAGGTTGCAGTGGGGCCTTTTAAAAATAACTGATTGATGACCAACCTTAATAGGTCAATGGGTTTAATTTAACCTGGGAAAATGATAGAATTGCTTTCACTTGAATTACATGAGTTGCCAACTCCTGTGCAGTAATACCACACAGCCTGGCTTCACCCTGTGCTCTGCTCCGGGCCTTTCCCACAGCTTGTGGGTCTGTCACTAAGGGCCCGGTTCCTCCGAGGTGCAGTGGAGGCAGCCTGCCACTCAGGCCTTCACCCGGAGATTTGCCCAGCACAGGGCAGAGAGGCTCCCGGTGCGGGCTCCCTGCCTTGGTCAGTCTCCTGGCTAGGAGCGAGTGCAGCCTGCCACCTGGCAGGGAGGCACGCGTGCAAGCACCAGGAACATGGTATGGAGGCTGTGTCTGTGCAAGTCACAGGATAACTTCACACCTTTGCTACTAAGGACTTGGTGGAAAAATTGTACTTGAAATACAATAATTTACATTTATTCCATGGTTACTACATTCTCTTTCTCTATTTTCACTTTTTCTTCTATTTATAATTTACTTACTCAGGCCTTTTGAAACTTTTCTCAAATTGGTTGTGGAAAGAGGTGGTTATCAATAAATATACTTAAAATAAAAGTAATCATTTTATTAAAAGGGAAGGATGAGCCTAAAAGTATGTGACATGTAGTTTTCCCTAAAATGAGGAAAGAAACAAATATCTACTAAATAGTTTTGAAAAGATTTTCCATGATTTTTCTGTTTTACTCCCAGTAAAATAAATGTAAATGAAAACTATCAATATACAATTTAGTGTGTATCAGATTAGCAACCATTTGAAAGCTCTTTTGGCAAGGCTTGTAGGAAAAATAGATAAGAAATTAACAAATATGTATCACCATTTAGACATGGTAGATGCTGTGAAAAAAAGTAAAGCAGGACAAAGTTAGAGTGACAAAGTTGCTATTTTTTATATAGAGTGGTTTAAATGGTTTTTCTGAGCAGATGATATTTGTGCAGGAGCCTAAAGAGGCAAGAAGAGAGAGCTTTCAAATATCTAAAGAAAATGTGTTCCAGAAAAACACAAGCACAGCTCTGACCCAGGAACAGGCTTGCAAAGGCTGAGGAATAGAAGGCCAGCCTAACAGAAGCAGGATGAACGAGGAAACACTGGTCAGAGAGGTAGCAGGGCTGGGTTGTACAGGGTTCTGTGGGTGATGGCAACATTATTTCACCCCATGAACCAAGGCCCTGTGTGATTTGAGAGCAGAAAGAGAGATAATAGGATCTAAGTTTTAAAACAATCATGAAGGTTGCTACAGAGTGGAGGAGGGGAAGGGAAATAGGCAGAATGGAAGCAGAGAAACCAGTGGGATGAATTGGGCGTCTACTAAACGTGGCACGATGTTTAAGAAATCATGACTTCCAAGACCCCCTCTCCCAACCCGCTGTCCTGTATTCTTCCCGTGTAAGTAACGGCACTACCATTCTCAAAGTCAATAACTTCCTTTCCCATGCCACCCACATCTTTGATGAGTAAAGTCACTTGACTTTATCTAAAGAATGCAAAAATCTACCCTCTCTGTCCATCTCCATGTCACTCCCTTCAGCCAATGTGCTTTTGACAAACAGAAGAAAACCAAGTCCAACCCTTCCCTTTTCCTTGTGACTGGCGGAAAGGAGGTGACACAGCTGGGAGCTGTCAAGTGCCCCTCACTTCTCCAGATGTCTGGGGGATGAGACCAATGTCTTCCTCACACCCATGACATCCCTGGCCATGCTGTCTGGAGCTGGGCTTGAATGCCAACCAGGATAGGCCTCTCTGCTTACGCCAGACAAGGCAAAGACCAAAGAGGAACTGGACAGAGCCTATTTGGCATCCCCAAGTCCGCAAACTGCAAGAGACTCAATCAGCATTGCAGAGCTCTGAGGACTCTCCAAGCCCAGCAGGCTGGATTTCAACCCCCTGTCTCAGAGACATGGGAGCTGTCAGCCAAGCCACCTCTTCTACCAAAGCCCTGCCAAGATGCTACCATGGCAGCCGTGGCTGTCCCAGATGTCCCAAGCCCCCTGGGAGACATCTGCCTTGGCTTGAAACTTGGGCCAATTCCAGGCCACTCCTGCGGCTCTGCTTCCATCACTCTGTGAAAGTTCTCCAGCAGGGCCGTCAACTGCTCAGAGCCTCGGGGCTCCTGCACTCCCACAGCTGGTGGAGGAGGATTCCCCCGCACTGCTCCCCTGTGCCACAGCGCCAGTCCACAGAAGGCCTCCTCCAGGTGGTCCTGTAACCTCATTCTTATCTCCAGTCATGTGGGGAGAGCAGCGCAAATTGAGAGTTGGTGATACTAGGGCTGCCAGCCCTAAAGAGCTCCTGAGACCAGCAGCAACCCAGAAGATTGGTGACAACTGGCACCAGCAGAGACTGGTGACAACCAGTGGCAGAGACCAGCAGGGTCACCTGGCAGCATCTGACAGTGTTCAGTGGCAACTGGCAGAGACCAGCAGAGAACCCTAGCAAGGCAAGAAGCCAGAAAGCTGCCAAAGGGGCTATAAGCCAGCTGCTGAGGAGCTGGTGGGGTGGCTAAGAGCTGCCAGGAGCTGCAGCACTAACCAGGGTCAGTGGCACTCTGACAGCCATGGCACTCGAAGCTCAGAGCCGCGGATGGAGCTGCACTTTGCCAATTCATGATTTGCATATGACCTGAGGAGAAGAACCCTCAGCTGCTTGAGGATAGTTTCATCTCACATCTGATGGCTATATCCCCTCTGCTTCTATTCCAACCCCAACAATTCATTCTCCACATGGAGCCGAATTTTATCTTTTCTTTTGGAGACATAAACAGATCATGCCACTGATATGCTGAACCTTAAAGGTTTCCTTGACCATTTAGAATGAATCAATATTTCCCTGTCACTCCTATAAAGCCTTTTACCAGTGGTGGCGAACCTATGGCATGCACGTTATTGTGGTTTGTTGTTGTTGTTGCAGTTGTTGTTTTTGGTACTGGGGATCAAACTCACGACCTTGCACTTGCCAGGCAGGTGGCCGGCACCACTGAGCTAAATCCCTGGCCCCAGGTTATTGTGTTTTTCTTTTAAGACAAAAGATATTAACATATGAGGGTTTTTTTTCTAAACTAAAATCTCAGTATTCAGGTTTAATTGCAGTGTAGGCACTTTGCAATAAATAAGTGAGTTTTGGATTGCAGTCTGGCACTCGGCCTCTAAAAGGTTCGCTATCACTGCCTTATTCAGTCTGGCTCAAGGCTACCTCAAATGCATTTTGTACATGTGCAGCAGAATTTTGTCCCCATTGATGTTGTTCCCGTGATTATGGCATGTTTTATGGCCAAAGGGAGTTCTTTGAACCCTTAAAACTTCAGGCAGAAGGAGAAGTCAGAGAAATTCAAAACACAAGAAAGTTCTGAACCACCTTTTCTTACTTTGAAGGTGGAGGGAGAGGGCCACAAACCGAAACCTGCAACTGGCTTCTGAAAGCAGAGAACACTCCGGCAGGTGGTCGGCAGGGTAATGAGGACTCAGTCTTACATTAGCAAGGAACCAAATTCTGCCAGTAGTTTGAGAGGCCTTGGAAGTGAATTTTGCCCTGCAGTCTCTGGATAAAACTCAGCTGGCCAACCCGTGACTCCCCTGTAAGGCCCTAAATGAGAGCTGGGCCAAGCCCACCAGGACTTCCAACCCACAGCACTGTGAGTTAATAAACGGGTGCTGTTTTAAGTTTATTGTGATTTGTGTGCTGCGGAAAATTAATACAGTGCCACTTTCTCCTGCTCACTCACGGTGCTTTTCTGCTCAGGTCTCATTTTCCTGCCTTGGGAGCTTTAGGCGGCCCTTGTGCCGAGACACTTGTGTTTGGCTCCTCTTGTCTCTTGGGCTCAGGGAGTCCTTGCTGAGTGTCCTGGGTAGCAGTCTCCTAACAGAGGTCCCGGCCCCTCGCATTTCCCCGGTGTCAGTGCACAGCTCTCATTACCTCCTTGTGCTCGGCCCACACACATCTGAACACTTGGTGGACGTGCTCAGTTAATCCCCGCACAGTCCCAGGAGGTTTCGAAGGCAATGCTGTTATTTTCCCCGTTTACAGATGAGGAAATGTAAGCACCTGCAAAGATCACAGAGCAAGTAAATCACAGAACCAAAAATCAAACCTGGGCTGTCTAATCCAGAGTCTACACACTTAAAACTGTATTTCTTCTGCAGTATTTACCAAAACCGAAAACAATTTTATTCTTTATTCTCTTTCTCTCCCTCCAAACCCCTGACTATCACACAAGCTTGTTGCAGGTAGGTGTCTCATTTGTTCTGTTCACATAGTAGCTACTCAGCAAGTATTTTGGAATAGATGCGTTGTTATTGCCATTTCTCAGGCAAGGAAGTGCTACCACAGTAGTTGAGTAACTTGTCTGAAAGGACACAGTTTGTATGTGGTAGACCTGAGATTTGTACCTAGATCTCCCCGGTTTTGACCCTCTGTGTGCCCTGTGTTATTAGAAATAATGACAACCAGCTGCCACGCCCTTAATGTAGAACATTTCCCCAGGGCATGACTGCAGTTTTCCTCAATCGGCAAAAAAGTCACCCAAAATAGTTTATTAGAAAATATCGTGACACTGGGGAGGCTCATTGCGTTCTCATCTTACTTGATTCTGTGACTGGGTATGTGTGTTTCTTTAGGGTTTTCTCTGGCTCCTCCCCCTGGCATATTCTGGGTCGGGAAGTCTTCCTCGGACCCCCGCTGCCTCTGGCTCCCCGTAACGCTGGCAAGCAGTGTGTGTAACATTCACCACTCTCTGCCTCAGAAGTGTTAGTCTTCCCTGGCCGGCCAGGTAGTAACTATTTCCATTTCCCTTTCTTCCCACGCTAGTTCCTCTCTGGTGGGCGTAAGTGGCCCTTCCCACTCTGAATACCCAAACAACAGTGCATCCCTCGGAAATGTTCTTCCCCTCTGAGAACTTCCCTTCCTGGCAGTAGACCTCTGTTGCTGTATTCTGACTTTAATATAGATGGTCATTACTGTTTAAGGTCCCAAAGCAGACTCCAGAGACTCAGAAACACCCTACAAAGCCAAGATTCTAGCCTGCGAAGACTTCCTCAATAGCCTGGCATGAAACAAAAAACAGTCGTACTGAGGTATTTGACCCAGGCCTCACGAGAGCAGGGAAGTTAATTGTTGGGTGATTTCCTGTACTTGAAACCTAAATGCTTCCTTTTCCAATAATAGGCTCAGGAAAGCCTCAGTTGGTGCAGTGAAATGGTGAAAGGAGGCAGCCTGCATTCAGAGAACCCTCGGTGGCAATTCAGGCTGGGGGTGTGTAGCACTGAACTCTGGCTCCTAAAGCAGCCACAGGCCTCCCAGGTGAGGCATCTTGATTAGGGTTCTTTGTGCTCCCCGGGGTGTCCTGAGGCCACTGCTTACAAAGGACAGACAAGTGTGGGGAGTGTACACTTAGGAGCCACCAAGGAGCCCAGACCCCTGAGCACGACACCAACTCCCTTCATCCCCCCCCCCCGCCCCAGCCTCCTGCCAGGACTGCCTGCCCGCCTTCCTGCCCCACTTAGTCATTCTCCGCCTCTGCCTTCCTCACTCTGCTCCCTGCCCGAGGGTGCCCTTCTGCCACTGCTCGGCCTGCTGGCCAAGATGGCGGAATTCATCAGCCATGTCCCTTCTTCCCTATTCCTAAAATAGCTCAGGGGCTTAAAATTTCTTCGCTGGGTGACTGCCAACCGCTGACACTCTGCAGATCTCCAGGCCTGAACTTCTTTGGCTCCGTCTTCTACCCGCCATCCAGAGCAACTCACCTAAAACAAATTTGGCCATCTTATTCCTGCTTGAATTGTGAGACCAAAGTAACTCCATTTTGCTTCTGTGAGACCAGAATGACTCCATTTTGCCCAAAATGGAGTAGTCTCCTGTGTCCTCTCACATTAATGATTAAAATGTGCTTGATCTAGGACAAAAGACACAATCTGTAACTCAAGATTCCTAAGTTTATTACTCAGCCATCTGTTTGCCCTAGAAACAAATGTCCCGGGCCCACTATCTATAGGACAATCTGTTAATGTGCTGACTATCCACACAGGGTGGCCGTGACCATTAGTCAGGATGTCTGCTGACCATCAGTCTGTGATGGTTGCCCACTAACCTTTGTCCTTCTTTTCTTTTGTAAAACCTATACATAATCACCCCTTACCCCTGATGAGTTCAGCCAATCAAAAATGTACACTTCATGCTCGCTAAATGTTAACCAATCATGTAACTGCTAAGTAAAAAATCTCCAAACCTTGCTGTAACCTCTATAAAAACCCCACTAATTTGGAACTCGGGGCTCTCAATCTCGATCCGCTGTGCCGGTGACAATTGAGAGTCCCTGCTTAAGCTTGAATAAACGACCCTCATGTGCTTACATCGAAAATGGCCTCCTGGTGGTCTTTGGGACTTTGCAATCTGGGCGCTACAGAATGTTTAGTATTTATTTCGGGGACAAAGTAGAGTCCAAGATTATTAACATAAACATGAAGGTGAATCCTGGTCTTCCTCCTGCCTGTCTCTGCCGTTTTGTCTTCTGCCTCTTCCTGCCAGCTAGTTTTCCTTCTAAGACCAAACTGTATGAGGTTCCCTCTATACATCCTCTGGCCCTTTGCACTTCTAAAGTATTTCTTTTTCTTTTTTTTTTGTACTGGGGACCAAACTCGGGTCCTTGTGCCTGCGCAGCAGGTGGCAAAACCACTGAGCTAAATCCCCGGCCCTAAATTATTTCTTTTTCATACCTTTGCCTAAGTAATCCTCCAAAAAACACTCCTAACAACCTCCTCAAAACTTTGTAGGAATCCTCCACATACAGGGTGAGATAGTTTAGCTTGCTGTGTCAACTTGGGAGCTGTGCAGGGAATGATGGGTGGAGCACACTTCTGGACATGTCTGGGTGGCCATGGAGGCTGAGCTTGGGTCTGTAGCTGATCTTTTGACCCTTCCTCTCTGACGCTGCTCTGCTTCCCAGCCACCTTGAGCTAAGCAGCTTTTCTCCATCATGCCTTTCCACCATGGTGCTTCTGCCTGGGAGCAGCCAACCATGGACAGAATCCCCTGAAACCATGAGCCAAATTATCCTCTCCTTTAAGTTGTGGGTATAAGGAATTGTGTTCCAGTTATAGGAAAGCTAATACATTGGATATATGTATTTTGGGAATATATATTCCTAAATGTATATATAATTGAAATATCACACATAGGCACGTAAAACCCTACATGTAATCACTATTTTCTGCATTTACTCTGCTGTTCTATATTTAACTTTTTTTCTATTTTAAATGACATTGGATTCTAAGGACATGGACCAGATCTGCTTTCCTCAAGGCTTCCTTGCCTACCATATGACACAATAAATAAGCTCAATAAAATATGTATTGAATAAAGAAAAGATTCACCAAAGCATATAGATTAATTATGTAGAGCTTTTGTATATCAGTCATATCTCAATAAAGTGGTTTTTATAAAGAGAAAGGTCCATACACAATGTGTTAAAAAAAAAGAAACAAAAGAGGGGGAGGGGATGTAGCTCAGTGGCTCCGCCACCTGCCTCGCAAGCCCAAGGGCCCGAGTTCGATCCCCAGTACAAAAACAAAACAAGAAGAACAGTAGAACCTGGGTGTGTTAGCACATGTTTATAATCCTAGCACCGGGGAGGCTGAGGCAGGAGGATTGCAAGTTTTAGTCTCACTTGGGCAATTTAGCAAGACCCTATCTCAAAATAAAAACTGAAAAGGGCTTGAGACGTAGCTCAGTGCTACATCTCAGTGCCCCTAGGTTTGATCCCCAGTACTGAAAAATAAAGTAGAAATACCAGAGATTTATTTGGGTAACCCCCCTCCCCGCTGGGGACCAAACCAATGCCTCAGTAAACTCCCCCTTTAATGTGTCAATTCTCAAACAGGTGTGAAACCATCAGTCAGCCCCTCTTTGGTGTGAGTCACTTCCGTGTGCTGCACCTGGCTTGATGCAGTGCTGGAGTTTGGCCCAGGGTCTCCTACCCCAGCTGCGTTTAGCTGGCCTGCTGGCCGCATGGTAGTGCAGTTTCTCTGCTGAACAGGCGGTTTTGAGCAGCTGGGGAGGCCGGGAAGGCGCCCTGGGGAGCTGGGCCCCAGTGAATGGCAGGCTCCCCCCGGGAGCTGGGCTTGTCCCCTTCTGAGGGTCTCTGGGAACAACTTGGCGTCTCCGCCCTCCTTCCCTCCCTTTGTATTTCCTGTGGTGTGGGAGACTCAGGACGACAAAGCTGTGTGGGGCCCGGGATTTAGCTCAGTGGCGCCGCGCCTGCCCCCAAGGTCCTGAGTTCGATTCCCGGTGCCAAGAAAACCTTTGTCAACTGCCAGAGCGGGTGATGGAGAACCGAAACCGGCCGTCCTCGACCATGTGGCCTTCGGGTGTTTGGTGCCCGCAGAAACTGCTTCCACGGGAAGTTAGCAGGCCTGGAGCAGGCCAGGCGGCTCCGCAGGGAGAGAGGCGCCTCTGCCGCCTCCTGAGGAGAAGGTGGGGTGTGACCCTCGGCTGCCTCCCCAGGAGGCCGTCTGCAAGGCCACGGGCCGTCTGCTCGTGCCCGGGACGACCCTGCCCCTTGGGGCGAGCGCGCCCTCCTCGCGGGCCTCCGGCCTGGGTCAGCGGGGAGCAGCCTGCAACAGCCCGGGGACGGGGACGCACCGCCTTCCGGCCAGGCCAGGCGCAGGCCCCGAGTTCAACCCCCGCGCCTGCAAACACACGCAAATCAAGACCGAACCAAAACCGGCCATGCAGCCTTCCCGCAGCCCGAGCATGGCCCTGCTCTCTCCGTGATCCTGCGAACGGAGGAGGACCCCGGAGCGTCTGGGGGAGGATGAGCCAGGGCGGACACAGAGCAGCGGAAGACCACAAAGGGTAGAGGCGGGGAGTCGCAGGACATCCCCGGCCCCCTCGTCTGTGACTCCGCCTGTGGTCCTCGCGGGAGCCCCTGGACCAGCGGCCCTGTCTGTCCGCGAGGGAGGGAGCGCGTGCTGGACACACTGATAGCGAGGTGGGCTTCGAAAGCTCAATCTTTGCCTTCTGCAGTCTGCGGCAGCCCTAACTCCGGGGATGCAGGCGGCGCGGTGGAACTGGGCCTAGTTCTCTCCTGTGTGACAGCTGCCTCTCTGTTGGTGACAAAGGGAAGGAAGAGAAGAGAAGAAGGATAGGAGAGAGGAAAAGCAGAAGAATACAAAGAAAGGAAAGAGGAAGCCGGGGAAACTGGTGAGGGAAAACGTTGGCAAGAGAATACTATATGCAAACACACATCTGGAAAAGGATCGACATATGTGTTTTCTTTCCGGCCAGGCAAGAGCCTAGCACTGAGCCTCACCTACCTCCCTAAGAATCTTTTTTTCCCTGACACGTGGCCTCACTATGTAGCCCAAGCCATCCTTGAAGTCACGACATAGCGCAGACTGGCCTGCAACTTGAAATACTCCTAACTCAGCCTCCTGAGTCCTGGGGTTACAGGTGTGCACTGCCATCCCTGACTCTCAACGTGTTTTCTCTTTCAACTGTTTCTCCTCTTCTTGGCTTCCTTTTCTTTCTAAATCATCCATATAGTTCTGAAGGTTTTCCCATTTGAAAGTATTCTAAACATTTTCCTTTGCAAATAGCAAGACCTTCCTGTAAACGTGAGCTTAGATATGGACCACCCAAGTAAGTGTGGCATTTAGAGAAAGTACATTAATTTATCCCTTTACCCAACAAATATTTATGAGACCACTTATATACCAGGCACTAAGCTTAGGAGCAGTGCTGAATAAGATGGATGAAGGCCTTTGGGAGCTTTCATTAGTGGTAGGCTCAGCTTTACTCTCATATTTCATAGTCCGTTAGAATAGATGTCCTCTCCTGAAATCGTAGCAGTGGTTCAGTGGCAAATTGAAGTCTCCATCCCAAGGTTACATACAGGTAGGTGCTTAGTATAATTGCTTCATAATGATAAAATGATGATACTATTAAAACTCTGAGTATAGTTAGGGTAATTTCTGGAACTTCATAAGGCAATGGAAAAAATAAATTTCTATCAAGAATGTTAGAAAAAGCTGTCCATCAGTCAGTGAGGCCTTCTCTCCAGAAAGACAAATGCGCAACATCGGAGTTGCTCTCAGTGTTACCGAAGCTCCATCTCTCCTGCTCTTCATGTCTCTCCCTTGACCCGAGCAATGCGGGTCACCTGAGCAATGACCCTAGCGGATGCACCAGTTTGTGCTCCTGATCTCTGCTTCCACCCCGGGGTGATCCATGGGTTTGAAAATAGGCACTGGCCCCCACAGCTCAATTTCCTCCCCTTGAGATATGGCTAGGGAGAGGGATCACTCACTTTTCTTCCTGCTGTAGGAGCCCTGGGGGTGAAGGCCCAGTCTGCCTGGCTCAGCACTGCCCACAACTGAAAGGGTACATCTAGATCATCCTGCACTCAGTGTTACAAAGCCTGTGGGCTCAGCTGTCAGCCCTCCAAGCTAGCAGTACCTATGATAAAGGCGATTGCTTAGTCAAGTGTGTTGCTGTATACCTGTAATCCCAGCGTCCTGGGATTGCAAGCCCATCTGGGCAATTTAGTGCAAACTTGTGTACAAATAAAAAAGGGTTAGGGATATAGCTCGGTGTGAAGCCCCAGCGTTCAATCCCCAGTACAAAACAGTGCCTTAGTCCTCTATCTTGTTTCCCATTGATTGAGGAATAAATCAAGTGAGGAAAGGGTGGAAGTCATTGGCCCTTCAAATTAAGTAAAGATTTCTCCAAAAATTATGTAAATAAAAAACAAAACTCAGTGTACCAAGCTCTTCTGTCAGACCTGGGCTTGGAACAGTGGCTGGAGGTCTTGGTTAAGCCACCTTGCCTGCCTCAAAGAAATCTTGGCCCTACTTTGGCACTCTAGGATGTTTCTGGTGTTGTTGGAAAGATAGAAATAGCTCATGTGAAGTGCCTAACAGCGCCCCACACTGCAAGAACAGGAGCTATTGATGCTCATTGTGGAGTTGGTGGTGGTGGTGCTGGCGGTTGTGATGTGAACACCCAAAACTGAGATAGTTACAAAATCATTTCTCCTTTCGTGAAAACTTATCTTTATTTTTGTTTGTTTGTTTGGGGGGTTTTTGGTCCTGGGGATTGAACTCGGGTCCTTGCACTTGTGCATCAGGCACCGAAACCACTGAGCTAAATCCCTGGCCCTTATCTTTATTTTTATTAATACATGCTTGCAGTGCATCATGATTACATTCATCATGGGGATTGATACAGGTACATAATAACACTCCTTAATTCTTTTTAGGTCCCCTTCCCCTCCTCTTTTTGACAAGCACATTGCACTTAAAAACCTGTCCAACTAACTAAAAAGTACATCTCTCATGTGAACCATGGCGTAACTCACATTTTGGTCATTCAAAACTTTCTCTTCAATTCACGGGAGCTAATGAGGACAATGGGCCGAAGGTAATTATGTCCAGGTTATTATTCCTGTGATTATCCTAGAGAAAAACCTTGCTGACTTTGAGGTCTCCCTTCAAGCCGGGAGTGATGAGGGACTCTGAGAATAGCAAGTCAAGCCGCTTGGTTTGGTCGACGCTGTGTCTCCTCATTTTTAGAGTCGCACGTGTGGAGTTGTCTGTGAGTCCACAGATGAGATCTGCTTTCCTTCCCCACAGGTGTCCTCCTGAGCACAGTTTTTTCACCCTCATGTGTCTCTGCTGATTTTGATTCATCACTGGCAAAAGTTCAGAGTGTTTTGTGGCTGGGTGACATTTATGGGAAGAGTTCGTCTGTGTTTCTATTGCTTTTGATGCATACTTGCCAGGGTTCACTGGGTTTAGAGATTTTCATGTTTTGCCCAAATAAATGAAAAACACCTATATCAATGTTTGATCCATGACTATTGGGAAATAACATAAATTGATGTAATTTAGATTATGCTATTTTTTATAAGGATAGTCTTTTCTCATTTTCTTTGCTATCCTGAAAGTTGATAGTTAGACTGTTTCTCTGCAGATGGTGGTGTTGTAACACAGGTAAGACTCTTTTTCTCTTTCAGTCAGTGCTTTTGTAGTCCATATTGCTCGTCAACGAAACCACCCATTGGCAACAACATAAATAAAATGAGAATCAAAACCCAATGCTCCCCCCCCAAAAAAACCCCAATGCTTGTGCTGTCAAGTGGAAACTGTGTTTTTGCAAAGCATTAATGAGCAGCTTGTGGAGTTTGAGAACTTCAGGCCTCCCATTCTATCATGGGGGCTTCGTAAGCAGAGCAGGGATGCTTCCAGAGCAAAGCATTTACCCGCAGTGCCAGTCATGGGTGATGTCAGCTACATCACACATGACTCGAGAGAACCAGGCAACTAGAGGGGTTTTCATAATGATTCAGTTTGGCGTAATAAAATCAAGTGACTTTTTCTTTCTGCATTAAGCAATATTACCTAAGCACAGCATTCTCCTATTGGCTACCAGGGACCCAGACAGGGAATATAGCTTGAGGACAAAGAGTTTGCTGGACTAAATATTACAGCTAACATATTGATTACTACTTTTTCAGTGGCAAATATCAAAGGCTCAACTTGAAATGACTTAAGCGAAATTGTGAATTGACCAGCATATATCAGACCAGAGTTATATAGCTTTAGGCATGGCTGGACTAAAGTGCTTAAACCAGTGGTACTCAGTACAAATATAATTCGAGCCACAGATGTGAAACACATGTCTGTCTTTAAATATTCTATTGGCCACGTGAATAAGAAAAAAGCAAAATTAATTTTGCTAACATATTTTATTTAGCTCACTGTATCTAAAATATCACTCCAATATGTAATCAACATAAAATGTTACTAATAAGAAATTTTACATTCTTTTATTCATACTAAAACCTCAAAACCCAGTGTGATTTTACAATTATAGCACCTCTCAATTTAGATCAGCTACATTTCAGCCGCTTAGTTATAAGTGCCTAATGGCTACAATGTTTCAGGAAGATGTTCTCACTCCCACCCCCCTACTGGGGATGGAAACCAGAGTCTTCATACTAAGGTACATCCCCTGCCCCTTTTTTATTTTTTATTTTTGTTTTGAGACAAGGTCTCACTAAGTCACCCAGGCTAGGCTTGAACTTGGAATCCTCCTGCTTCAGCCTCCCAGGGTACTGGAATTATAGGGGTGTGGACCAAGCTTAGCTACACAGATTCTTTTATAAAACCTTTCCAATGCCCTGAAAAACAAAAAATAGACAAATAAATAACTCTCAAAGAGGACGGGAATGGGTGGAGATAGAAAAAGAAGGCAGTGAGCTAACCCTGTCCCCTAACAGTTGAGATGTTTGAGGGCATGGTCTCCGGGGATTAAACCGAGGACTCCAAGCATGCTAGACAAGGGCTCCCACTCTGAATTCCATCCCCAGCCCTCATACCTTTGTGATTATCAGCTTTCTCGTGTATCTCCTGTTCGACTCTGAGTCACTTTGCAGTCGTCTACACTGCGATGATTCTGCAGTCCAGTAGCAACTTGCAGACTATTAGATTCAACCTGACATGGCAGTTGTGTTTCTCTTATAAAGGACGGTGGGGATGGGTGCCTGACCAGGATGCACCCTTAGGAAGTGGAGTTTTACCGTGGCCCAGGGGCAAATGAGCTCTTAGCTTCCAGGGAGATAGGAAAATGAAATATGGGTGAATAGGAGTGTACAATCGCTCTTTGCGGAGGTGGGCTTATTATCGTTTTAATATTTCTGAGACCTGCAAACCTGGATATCCAAGCTCAATACCAAAAGCTAATCGAGGGTATTAGAGGGTGGAGGGGAGACAGCTGCTGGTCGGCCAGCCTCGGTCTGCACTCCTCTGTGAACCTCTCGGTGCCACCACGAGCTCTCAACTCCCGCAGGCAGTGCCTCCAGGCACTTCCTCCAGGTCCAGAGCCCACCTGCCATCTGTCCCCAGAGGACTGCTAGGTTTTGGAAGACCTTTAGCCGCGTGTTCCAAGAGTGTCCTATTTCCTGTTTCTCACCTATGATTCATCCTCCTAATACGAATTCAGCTTTGCCTAAAGCTGTGGTCTAGCACACTGGATCCAATAAGGAGAGAAAAATTCCATACAAATTTGATGTGAAGAAGTGGTGAGAGAATGAAGGATTACCTAGGAAGAAGTAAAGAGAATTCTAAATAACATAGGAAGAGCAAGTGTGCGGGGCTCCTGCTAGGGCTGAGATAACCTGCCTAGAACAACGGCACTCATCCCGCCAGGCTAAAATCCCGGTCTTCCAGAACAGCACGGGGTGGGTCACCCATGGCAGATGGGTCACTGCAGTGCTGCACTGGCGGAACAGAATTGGCTGGACACCTGTCTCTGGAACTTTCCAGAAATTCCCTGTCTGGGCTGATGGGAAAATGTCATCAGCAGCAGCACTCCACCTGGGGTGGGGGGTGGGGGTGCTGGGTGCTGCTGGCCACTGTGCCCTGCAGACGCTGGGCTCTGGACAAGCTGGAGTGCTCCAGGACCTGCCAGGAAGTGTGCGAACGAGGAAGAGCTTTCCTCCTGTGTTTCCCCATCACCCCCTCTACTGACGAGACTTCAGGGTCAGCGGTTTCAGGGAAGATATATTCCAAGGACCCAGACCCCTTTGTCAGAGAACAATTTAAAATAGTTGAAATGCAGCCAAGGGGCAAAACAAATAGCCAGCTTACTGCTTCCCAGGCTTTCCTAAGAAGCACCAAGAGGACATTTTTAGAGACATCTCCACGTGTAGCCGGTAGCACATACTTTCTTCATTTCTACTCAGGAAAGAGTGCTGCCAGGATGCAAATAAATAAGAATGATGTCATTCTAGAGATGCTCTTAAAACTTCACATGACACGCCATAAAGCATTGCTGTTAAACACCTATTCAAGTGAATATGTGTGTTGGACATTTAGGATATTTCAACTTACGATTGATGCAGCAGAATGGAACCTGTATTAGCCAGCTTTCCGTAACTATAACAAAATGCCTAAGAAAATCAACTTACAAAGAAGAAAGGGTTATTTTGGTCCCCAGTTTTGGAGGTCCCAGAGAAGAGAGGGACAGAATCCTGCCTCACCTGGCTATTAGTTTTCTTTCAGTTTTCACTTTATCCATCCCTGCCTATGATAATCTTATGTCCTACTCAGCCTTATTCACTGCTACATACCTAATGTAAAGCAATATATTTGGTATATAGTGGACATTCAAATGTATTTTTTGTGTGTGATTGAAACCAAGGCCTCCTATTTATTAGGTAAGAGCTCTACCACCGAGCTAGATCCCTAGCCCTTTAAATTTTTTATTTTGAGAAAGGGTTTCATTAAATTGCCCAGGCTGGCCTCAAACTTGTTGTCCTCCAGCCTCAGCCTCCCAAGTAGCTGGGATTATGGGTGTACATCACTATGCCCAGCTAAAATTTCAGCATACTCTTATCATAAAGGTTGTAAGGGAAAGAGTGAATACATAGGTATAAAGTCATCACTGCCAACCATGGGAGAGCTCAGTTGCTGATCCACACAGAGGGTAAGATTTCAGCGTCTTCCTTCTACTCCAGTTCTTTCAGACACATAAAGGATATGGTGGGTTAGTTGTGTCATTTGCATAATAAAGGCATCATTTATGCAAAATTAGAACTATGCCTGTGTTTGGTGGGAAAGATTTTGTTCTTTATAGGACCTGATCTGCCTTGAACAGTATTTGGATAACTTTTTTTCATTGGAGACTTGAAATTTAGCAAACAGAACAGTGAACTCCAAAGGGGGAAAACACCAGAATGTAATCAGAGCAGGAATATAAGCAGACCTCTCTCCCTGGCACTGCAGCACACACTTGAGATCCATGACTTGGTTAATACTCGTAATAACCTTGAGATGCTACTGCTGCTCCTGGTACTGCAGTTTTCATTCCACAGATCAGGAAATCAAAAATTTTTAAAGCTAAATAAATTTCCCAAGGTGTCAGAGTAAGAATGTCTCTATTCTTTTTTTATTTTTTTGGTACCGGGGATAGAACTCAGGACCTTGCACTTGCAAGGCAGGTGCCGGAACCACTGAGCTGAATCCCCAGCCCCCTCTATTCTTTTTAAAAAAATTATTTTATTAGGGCCGGGGATTCAGCTCAGTGGTTTCACCGCCTGCTGCACAAGCACAAGGACCTGAATTCGATCCCTGGTACAAAAAAAAAAATTCTTTTATTAATATGTGCTGGTCATACATAATGAATATATTTATCATGGCTATTAGTACATATACATATCAACTTGTGATCTCATTTACTTTCCCCAAATTCTTAATATTATGCTATAAAGTCCTCTTGTTTAGAGTAACATCTTCATGTACACACACACACACTCAGAATAAGGGCACTACAGGAAAGCTGTCTAAATGCAGAAAGAACAGGCTACGGCAGGGAAGAGCTGTTTACACAGCTGGATTCCACTTGGCCAGCCTGGGTATGTGACAGCGGTTATCACAGGGGTCTGTGTAACAGCCAGCTCTGCTGCCTTGCCCATGCCCACAAGGTGCAAATCAAAGATGCTCAGGTCTTTCGCAGTGCTCTGAATAATTAGATATGATTCACTGAAACAAATCTGGTGATCAATGAAGACAAGGAAGCAGGAAGAAGAGATAGGGAAGAGGAGATGAAGAATAGTAATTATCAAATGAATTTCAAAATCGTATAAATAATACAGACAATAGCTAAGTTTTACTGAGTATTTACTACATGCCATGTGCCTGAATGATTTAATCTTGTTCTCCCGACAATCTATAAAATAAATGTCACTATTGTCCTTCTTTAAGTTTTCTTATTCTAGCAATTGGCTATCTTACTATAAGAAATTACTGCCTTTCTCTTCATTTTCCTTGAGAATACCTCAGTGCTCCTGGATCTTTTTTATTTTTTATTTTTTTTGGTACCGGGGATCGAACTCGGGTCCTTGCACTTGCGCAGCAGGCAGAGGAACCTCTCAGCTAAATTCGCGGCCCTGGATTATTTTTATTATTCCCTTTCCTCCTTCCTTCCCTCCTTCCCTCTCTCCCTCCTTCCTCCCTTCCTTCCTTGCTTCCGGTACTAGGGGGGAAAACCCCGGGCCTTCACTCTGAGCTACATTTCCCTTTTTCATTTTTCTTTAGACAGGGCCCTGCTCAGTTGGGCACCCTGGGCTCACACAGCCCTCCTACATCAGTCCCAGAGTATGGGACTGCCACTGTGTGCCGCCTCGCCTGGAGCAATGGCTTCTGTCCAGAAGTTCTGCCCAAGCCGCATCACAGGTGGGGCTTCGGGAGGTGACTGGGCTGTGGGGAATTAGGGCCAGCTTGCTGTTGGGACGCAGGCGCTCGGGGCGTGGCCTCCCGCCCTGGGGTCCTCCCTTCACTCTGCTTCCTGGCTGCCTCCCGGTGAGGAGCTCTGCTCCACCACAGCCCTCAGCCACGCCTTCCCGCCACGGAGCCAGCGACTATGGACTGAGACCTCTCAAACGCGAGCCCAAACAAACCTCTCCTGCTTTAAATTGGGTGCGGGTATTATGTCTCAGCAACCGGAAATTGCTAAGACATCTGGATTGTTCCTTCTTGAAAATCTCTCTCCTTAGCCACTGCATTGCCTCATTCACCTCCTGCTTCCATTGTCCTTTTTTTGGTCCTTCTCCACTTTGTCTTTGGAAACTTGTTTTCTGTCCTCAGCCTGTTCTTCCTTTTCTCAGGTCACACATTCTCTCTTCTCTGATACTTCAAATCACAGCTATTCTCATACTTTAAATACATTTCCCTGTAAATGCTGATGATTCCAAACTCAGCCTACTGGACATTTGTCTGAATGTCCCACATACACTTCAAACTTGACTTGTGAACATTGAGTTATATTCTTCATTTACTCCCTGAATCTCTTATCTCTCTTATTTGCCCTTTTTGGCTTTTACTCGGTGTATAAGACAGGTTTTGTTACCTTAACAAAATGCCCGACACAGGGCACTTATGAAGAAAGAGGTTTATTTTGATCTCTTATTTGGAGGTTCAAAGTCAAATGGCAAGGCACAGGCTGTCCATCAAGAGCTGTCCTTCATCCCTCAGCGGCAGCATCTCATGTGGACAGCAAGGGCAGGAGACAGAAGATTACACTTAAGCCGGGAAGCAGAGAGAACTGGGCAGAGCTGGGCTTGTAACAACCTTCTGTGGGCACTACCTCCTGGCCCTGACCAGGCCTGTCTCTGAAAGCTTCCACAGAACCTCTCAATCTTGCCACCCAGGGGCACTACACCTCCAATCATGTGGCCCAGGAACAAACAAACCATTTCTAAGCTGTCGAGCTCAGGCAGTGTTACTCCCATCATGCACCAGGTGCCCAGGTGCACCTTCCTGGCAGGAGTCTGTCCCTTCTTCACGTCCAATCTGCAGATGCCCTGACCTCCAATCTACCTGCGATCACCTGGCAAAGTCACCGAATTCTATCTGTTTTCACTGCCCCTACTCCAGTCTAGGTCCTTCCCTTCCCTTACTGAGCAAGATAGAAGCTGCCAGGGGTCCCACCACGGTAAATTCATCACTGCAGTGAGCAACCCTTGTTTCTTAACTGGGCACATGGCCTCACAGAACAAAGACTACATTTCCTAGTTGTCCTTGCCACCAGGCCATAGTCACATGTCTACATACTGAAGATCCAAGCTGAAGTGACATGGAGATTCTAGGTTATAAACGTAAGGGAAACAGCCTCTCCACTGCTCTCTTTCAGGCTGTGATGCATTGGTGGTGATGGTGACCCGTCTTGGAACCCACAGAATGGGGCAGCAGACAGGCCCATGTCCTCCACTCAGCCCTAGATGGCTCAGCCCAGATTAAGCAAGGAAAGGGCTCTTCTCTGGTGTGAACTAGCACTCCTTGGGCTTCTGTTATACAACCAGTTCTATGGACCAGCTCCCTGGGATTACAGCCACAGCCTCTGACTGGTCCCCCTGCCTCCACTTTGAACTTATTTCAATCTGTTTTCTTCATTAAAGTCAGGGTAACCATTATCAAACCCATTTTCCCCTTGCAGTATTGGAGATGGAACCCAGGGCTTCCTGCACACGGTCAAGTGCGCTACCACTGAGCTGCATTCCCAGCCCTGTCAAATTCTGGTTGGACTCTACAAGTCCCGCCACCCCCACTCCCCGTGCCTTTCCCTTCAGTGTGTGCCTTTTGTTCCTTAGCCTGGGGAACCAACGCCTTCATAGGCTGGCTCCGCGTTATCTTCCCAGCTCGCCTCTAACACTCACCCCCTGCCTCACACTCTCAGCCCAGCCGCACAGACACAGAACCACAGAACCGTGTGCCCTCTTATCTCAGGGCATTTGAGATAAGGTGACCGTATGTGCTGTCACTCTGCCTGGAGTGCTTCTCCACACCCTCACCAGTTTCCCTGCCTGGCCAGTTTCTGCTTCTCCATCTGGATTCCGGTCACCTCCTCCTGCAAGTTTTTCTTGCCCACTCCGGGGTCAGCTCTAGCTTTCTCTCAGGTATTCCGAAAGCATTCTGTGTGTGCAGCTATCAAAGAATTGTGTTTACTTGCCCCTGCTCCTCCCCTAACAACTTTACTTTTTGGCTGGAAGAACTGTTTCTCTTTCACAGGTTTATCTCCAGACCCCAGCAGAAACCTTGGCACACAGTAGTACTTAAAAATATTTATTCAGCAATTCAGTCAACAAATAAATGGATTCCATGAAGTCAGAACATGGCGTTTCGTGGAACATAGAGTCTTAAGCTTTGTACCTGGTTCTGCTACTTTTGGGTGATTTTAGGAGAAATCACTTCACTCCACTTGAATTGATCCAGATGAGTTCTCAGCTTCCTTCCACATCTGTGATTTATAAGGACACAATATAGGAAAGTAAATGTACACAAACTGATAGAGCTCACAGATGTTAAGTAACACTTATCTTAATAACTGTACTTTGAAAAAACATGCACAATAAAAGTAAGCTTTTATAGTGGTACTTAATTTCTTTCTACTTATACTTTTAAAGCGGTTTTTGTACAATCAACTACTTTTACAAAGCCCTTCAGAAATATATAATCTTTAAAGCAGAGTCAGAACCTGATTCAAAATTGACTTCCTAGGATGTCCCACCTTCTATACAAGTTATGAGATATTACAGAACTAAACCAGTAAATAAAGCATTGAACTGAAACAAACTGCAGATAGATCAAAACAGCAAATACCAAAGCGAAGGTGTAAGATGACAGTCCATGTCAGCATCACCTAATTATGCGTCTGGCAGTATTCAGGGGTAATCATCTACCTTTCTTCCCTTTAACCAAGGCTGCACCTAAGCAATGCCCACACAGACATGTTGTACAACACTTTAAAATATTTAGCTAAAGAATATCCTACAATTCCTTTTCATATTTGTCTCACTGCCACAGGATGTAGATTACAGAGAATTTTTGTTTACCTTAGGAATCATCTGGTGTTACCCCCTTTATTTTATAGCTGGGAGAAGAAAGACCCAGAAGCTTGTAATTTGCTCAGTCACATAGTAAGATTGTGGCTGACCCAGAACTAAAACCTCACCTTTTCTGATTCCCAGGCCCCTGCTTCAACCTTAGCCAGAGTGAGTGTGGTTTTCAGCACCCCAGCTTGGCTTTCCCTGTCTCCCGCTGAGCGTTTAATATTGCCACCGGCCCTGTTCCAAGTTCCCTTAGTTCACAGATGGAACCAGTTCTAGCCCTGACTCCTCCCACCCAAGATGCTCACGCAGCCCTGGTCGTGGTAGGCAGAGCTCCGAGATGGGCTGAGATTCCTGTCCCTGCACACATGTTCTGTGAAGGCCCTCCCTCCCACATGGGCAGGACTTCAGATAGGACAGCTGGTCCCTTGATGGTTACCCTGTGTGACAAACGAGATTGTCGGCCTTGGTCGTGCAGTGACAGAAACCCACACCCTGGCTTTAGCTCATTATATTCAGTGAGACAGTGGAATGCTATAGCGACGTGGCCCCGTCAGCATCTCTCATTTCCACCTCTACACCGGCTGGTTTTCCATTGTCTTCCCTGCTGATCAGTGGATGAGATCTGCTTCTTTCTTTACGAGGTTATCAAAAGTGTCTTTCTTGTGTGTTCACATTTTCTCTCTCCTTTAAGCCCTTCCCCACAACTGACATATAATCTTACCTGAAAGAAACTTTCCATGACTCTGCAGCTTGTGTCAAGTTAGGTGCTTCTTTCTTTCGTGTCAGACCTGCTTATCTCACATCTAACCTGCTGCTCCTAAAGAATCCTGGGCTCAGCTCTGTCCCGGTCTGGGACCCATAATGCCCAGCAGGTTTCAGTTCTTAGCTCAGTGCAGTGAAATAACAGCACAATAGGGTAAGGTGGAATCGGTTCCAGGCTGACCATGGGCCCACTTTCTCTACTTGCTTAGGGCCAGAGATTTAGCTCAGTGGTGCCGCCACCTGCCTCACAAGTGCAAGGACCTGAGTTCGATTCCCGGTACCAAAAAAAAAAAAAAAAAAAAAAAAGACTAGCTTTCTCTACTTGGTTGTTTCCTTAGCCCTTGGTTGCTTGGATCATCTTCAGTCTTTGAGCTTTCAACACTCTTTCTTCTCTAATCAGTAAGTTGTCTTCTCCTTTCTGGTATCATACTCATTTGGGGTCCTTTTTTAAAAAATTAGAATGACTTAGTGAACATCCACGTTCCCATTTTCAACTTAAGCCCATGTTAGTTCAGTTTTAAAGCAAATGCCAGATCTCAAACCATTTCACTCATAAATACTTTAGTGTGTATCTCCAAGAATAAATGGCTTGCTTTTTCTCTTCTCTTTGCATAGCCACAATATGCCTATTACAGATAAACCACAGTATCAACAGGAAACAGGGTCATTCAAAGGGGACAATATTAGGAGGGTTTATTTAAAAGGGCGTGGGCACAGGCAGCCATAGATAGAGTACCATTACCTAGGGCCAGCGGCTGTTAGGTGGGTGCCATCTCTGGGTCCAGGTGAGTGTGTGACTTCTGAAGCCTGGGAGAAGAAAGTCCATGGAGTTGGCTACTCTGTGGGAATCAGTGGTCTTTGGGTTAGAGACAGCAGCACACAACAGATGGCTGTGCCCAGGGAGGGGCCAGCATAGCATCCTGACGTGACTCTCCTCTGCCCTGTGTTTCTGTGTTCTCTGGCTAGGACTAGAGGGCATGAGGTCCTGCTGAGTTCTGCCATATAGGCGAGGCTTCTGGAGGAGAGAATGGGGTGGACAGTGGATTTGGAGGAGCAAACAGAAGATGTCGTGAAAATGTAAATTCTTAACAACCAGCCAGTGATTGGAATTTGCCAACTGTCTCAAATGTCTTTTATTTTACTTTTTTACTTTTATTTGTTTTCTTTAAGCCTACAAATTCAACATGTTGTCTTTGAGTTGGTTTATATAATGGTTAATTTTACCTGTCAACTTGACTGGGCCACAGGGTACCCAGATAGTTGATCAAACATTACTCTGGGCCTTTTTTTCCCAGGGCATTTTGGATGAGCTTAACATTTAAGCTGACTGAATAAAGCAAACAGACCTCCCTGCCAAGACTGATGTTATATGGAACTTTCATAGCTTCCTAAAGTTTTCCTGTCTCAACACTTAACATAACTGTTTACTAACTTATCTCTTCCACCAAACTCTTAAATTCTTTGAGGACATGAACACGTTTTTATTATCACTGTATCTCCAGGGCCTCCTAACGTAGGTATTTAATGGACGTCAGTGGAAATGGAGGTCTGTATCACTTAAGACTCTTCCATTTGTCAGTGACAGAAAGCCCAACTCCAGCTAGTTTAAGAAAAACAAAACCCAAACCAAACATGATCGTTAATTGTGGTGCCAACTGGGATGGATTAAGAAACATCTAGCAGATTAGTAGGGGGTGGTTCTGGGTGTGTCCGAATGCTTGACTTGTAAACTGCAATCTGAAGAGGGGAGACACCCCCACCCTGTGGGTGGCCCTGATTAAATAGGCTTGTAGCTTGGATGGAATAAAAAGGGAGAGAAGAAGGAAGTCTCCCCACTTTTGTTTCTTTGAAGGAGATCCGGGCTTTGCCATTGCTTTTGGACATTTGCCCTTCAGCCATCCAAGGCAGACCCTTTGGTTTTCTTATGAGGACTCACAGCTCCAGGCCTTCAACTTTCAACTGGGTCCTCTAGCTCTCTAGAACACAGTCGGCCATTTGGCTTCCTTCCACTGACTTTATAGGCAGGCATTGCGAGCCTACTTTGTAAACCCTTTATATAATCACACATATATTTATATTAAATCTGTTCCTCTACTGAACCCTGATAACACTACCCAACTAAAAAACCAAAAGATCTGGCAAAGTCCAAGGCTCCTGTCATGTCACAAGGAGCTCCTCTTCAGTTTTTTGCTGTCCTCCCTGCTGTTTGACATCCCGCTCAGGTAGGTTTTCATTCTTTAGATGGCGTTCCCTGGGTTGTAAAGGCCATTTTTAGTTCGGATTGGGCCTCAACAGGCTTGATTCACGTGCCTCACCCTAAACCAGACTCAGAAGCTGGAGGATGTGCTGGTCCGCTTGGCCAGGCCCTGGTCCCGTGCTCACCTTTGAAACTGGGAGGGAGGCCATCAGCCCCTCCAGAGGACAGTGGAGCATGTGTGAGTTGTGGTTCTGTGGGGGGCATGGATGCTATGCTGGTCATCTACAGATACCACCCACTTTGGCAGTGATTGCAGCTCTTCTGCAGAGCTAGGGGCTACCGTCTCCCCTTGGAGTGGTCTCAGTTCTGTTCCCCAGTGTATGGATTCATCCTACTTGTCCTCCTCCTCCTGGAAATGCTTCCAGTTGAGCGTCACAGTGCATGCAATGTCCTTTCAGACACTTTGGCAGCCAGCGAGGCATGTATACAAAGACCCATTCAAAGCAAAATGTGGTCAGTCTCTAAGAGAGTACTGAAAAGATGCTTGCGAGCAGAGATAAAGGCCTAGGATGTCTGGCTGGAGCATGAGAGCAGAGGAATGATTCAGAGCTATCAAGCACCCCGGAGAAGTTGAAGTGCAGGATGAATAGTGATAATAACAGCAGTGAATCCATTAGTACTCATCATGTGCCAGGCCGTTCTAAGAAATTTATATGAGTAGCTCAATGAATCTTCACAACACCCTTGCAAGTAGGCACCATTATTTCCTCCATTTTAAGATAAGGTTCAGTAACTTGCCCAAGATCACACAGCAAGGAAATGGCAGAATATATGGGCCCATTATGGAGGGTCTTAAAGGTCCGGCACAGTGTTGGTCTCCACCTACAGCTCTCTGAGTAGCTGCTTATCATTGTTGATGAACTCAAACTTTCTAAAAGCAGGGCTGTATTTAGTTCACCTTTGCCAAGTCCGAGTGAGCTCTACACTTAGGCAGACGCTAAATACATGTTCTCTTTGAACAAACCATCTTTCCTCCTCTGTAAACAAGTGTTTTAAGAGCAATGTCTTACTGGGATGAGCACTGCTGCAAGAATAAACTCGGTCTCCCACCAGAGGAGAGCCCGAGACTGAAGCTAGAGGCCTGGGCCAGCAGGCTCTCACGGCGACTGTCACTGGGCAAGAGACCTGGTGGCCCAGGCTACAGGTTTGGCGGGGACACGCAGGGAATAAAGTCACACTATCACTGCCCAGACCAAATTCCTGCAGTCCGTTAGACGAAAGGTGCCACAACAAGCCAAGGTATGCCTCCCAGGTTCACCTTTTCAGTGACCAGAAAGCATGCGCTGGGAGTCCGGCCGCGGAAACATTCGGATCCCAGCAGAACAGGAAGAGCCGGAGCTCTGCGCCTCCGCGCCCTGGCTGCTGTGGCAAAGGCGGTTTCAGGGGCGCACAGGTTATGGGCAGAGGTCAGCACGTGCAGAGACCTGGACCTGCATCTGTACCCCAAAGGAGCAACGGGCTGAGGAGCGAGGGGCCTCAGAGGGAAGGCGGCCCCTCGGGGACGGGCTCGTCCCCGTGCACCCGGCCGGCCCGTGGCTTCAGGCTGAGGGGACCACGTCCCGCGGGGAGGCGCGGCAGCCGCCTGCAGGGCGAGGTCTCCAGCCCGCCCGGTGCCGCAGGAGGCCGCGGGGACGCGGGGCTGAGGCGCGCGGGACCGGGGCGCCGCGTCCTCCCCTCCCCCTCCCCCGGGAGCGCGCCCCGCCCTTCCCGGAGCCCCGCCCCCGCGCGCCTCCGCGGAGCTTTACGGCGGTCGGGCCGGCGCCGGCCCAGCCCGGTCCTGAGGCGCGCGCGGGCGGAACCCGGGAGCGGGGACGCGGAGGACGGACGGAGGGAGGGACGGAGGGACGGAGGAGCCGCGCCGCGCCATGGCCGAGCGCCGCGCCTTCGCCCAGAAGATCAGCAGGTCCGTGCGGCGGGGGCCGGGGGTGGGCGCGGGGTGGGCTCGGGGCGGGCGCGCTCGGGTGCGGGGCGCGAGGCCTGGCGCGGCCAGGAGCCGGCCAAGGAGGGACGTGGCGGGGGCGGGGGCGGGGGCGGCGCGGCGTCTTTGTGTCCCCGCTGCCCGCCCCTCTGGCGCCCGCGCCCCCTCCCCGGCGGAGCGGGTCCCCCAAGCCTCGCGGGCCGCGGCAGGGGACGAGAGGAGGGACGCGGGGTGCGGGAGCCGGGACCCGAAAGCTCGGGCGGGGTCGGGGTCGGGGTCGGGGGACCCGGGGGCGGGGCCCGCGGGCCGGAAGCGGGGTGGCAGAGCCCCCTCCCCGCTGCTCGGGCGTCGTGGGCGGGAGTCCCTGGTCACCCCAAAGCCAAACCTCGAGATGGGAAGCAGTGAGTGTTGGAGCGGAGTTAAAAAAGGCACGGGACAGTTTTGGTCTCAGCTAAACCCTCTTTCTTCGGATTGTGATATTCTAAGAAAGAAAACATTGAAATGAAATACATGTGTATTTAAAGCGATTGTGTTTCTATGGCTCTGAATCTTTTCAGTCTGTGGACGTTTCTTGAACAGTTCTGGACCTACCAAAAAAGATCTTTAGTAACTGCTCCCCTCCCCCATATCGTTTAGCTCTTTTGACACCTTGTTCATTTAAAACTAACTTCTTCGATAAAAGCTTTGGTACCTTTTGTTTCTTTTTGACTTTTAAACATTTTCTCCTTAGAGCCAATAGAGCAAAGGCTCTGTCAGACTCTGACATGAGCTTAAATTCTATTTTCTAACTTGGGAGCTTGGCCAAGTCGTTGAAACCCCCTTAAGTGTTAGTTTCCTTATCTGAAAAGTGAGGACATAACAGTACCCCGCTCATAGCGTTGGTGTGAACATTAAATCACCTCATTTGTATAAAGTGCATAGCAATGCGGCCTACCCTGGCTGTCACTGAATGCTAGTAATAATTAGTAGAACCGAGGAAATTACTGCTTTTTTCTTTTGTAAAGTAATTGGGTTTTCTGAGGTAATGCCATTTTAAAATGATATATTGACACATTTTTGATACTAATTTCTCTTTAATAGAACCAAAGTTTATCTCTGAACACATTGTGTTATTTAAATAAGTACACACAACAGTGAGAGATGCAGCCTATACAATGTCTGTTTTCCACTGATGGAGTTTGTCATCAGATGGGACAGGACCAACCACAAGAAAAAAGGATAATTAATTGTGCAAGACAGCCCGAAGTGCAAATAAAGATAGTCTTATAAAGTTATAAAATGTAGGCATAGCGCTGCGCTGAGTAGAGAGACTCAGGAGGTAGACGTGGTCGGCTGTGGAAGGTGAGGCAGGTGGATGAGGAGGTGGTTGCTGAGGCCAACAGAAGAGGTTTGAGAGTGGTGAATGAGCTGCGAGGGAAATGATTCCGATTTGGACATGTTGATTTTGAGGGGCTTATGAATCGCTTAAAAAGAATCATCTGTTTGGTTATTGGTGTAAATTTAAGGCACCGAAGAGAGACTGGGCTAGAGATTTAGATTTGGGAATCATCAGCAAATAGGCTGTAATTGAAGCCAGGGGAGCCCAGGCTCTGTCCAGGGAGATCGTGCAGACCTAACTTGGAGGAAAAGCCTGCGAGAGAACTGCTCTAGATACAGTAATTACTAGATGCTTAGGAGAATAAAAGTACTTCCTCCTTGTTACCAAATACAGTTGGATAATTCTTCTGAATCCTTGTTTTGTTGCTCGGTTTCCTATTAGAGGAAGCATAGTACAAATCCTGGAGATAAACTGGGCTTGACAGCCTGGCCCTGCCACTCACTCAGTCAACTTGGGCGAGTTTCTTGGCTCCACTTCGCCACATTTCCGTATCTAAAAACGGGGGTGATAGTAAGACTTACTTTATGTTCTTGTGAGGAGGCAAGAAGTCGATACCTTTGACATGCTTAGAACAATATTTTGTAAATAATAGATGTTTAGTAAATAACAACTTTATTACAATAGTTAAATGTGGTTTAGAAGCTTTTCTTGGAAGAGATAATCCTTCCTGTGATGTGCATATATGAAATTTGTTGGTCTCTGAAAAGACTATTGTCTGGAACTTTTTTTTAAGCTTCATGATTGTTCAGAAAGCTTTACTTTACAAAGAATTGTACTGATCTCTTTCTGGCTCAGTTTTTAGCCTTTCGAATTTAGTGCTGTTATTTTTCGAGGCTCATTTGATGATTTCTGAAAGCTCTTTATTCATGTTTCGCTAATCATACTGCCTACCTCAGCTCACGTAGAAAAGCAGGATATATATTTTGTTCATATCATGTAATTACCTCTTATGTGTCCACTCTGCTTTTTGAGAACAAGGCCCATGTATTTGTGGAATGCTGAATATTTTAGATGAATGATTTAGGATTTTGTTTGGATTATTGCATCTTAACACTTGGTATTCAGCAGGAGGATGAGCACGTGTGCACACTCACCCACAGAGGGACATTTTACCCATAGAGACAAGAGAATATAGTAATACGGGCTCTACGGTCAGAATGCACAGGCTGAAATTTTGCTTATACTGTATAATAGTTGAAATTCTGAGCAGCTGATCTAAACTGTGTCTTGGTTTTCGAATAAGAAAAATGGGGATAAAATCCTCCCTAAGATTAAGGGTTAAATGAGTTAATGCATGTGAAATAGTTAGATCTGTACCTGAAACATTAGCAGTGAGAAACATCTTAACTACTGCTGTTGTCATTCCTTTTTATTTGCTATTATTATTACTACCATTTTCTTGATGGGGAAATAAGGGGTAGAAAGAATGATGTTATTTGAGACTTAAACCCTAGTTCTCTGATTTCAGATATTTTGCCTATTTATTTATTTATTTGGTTTTTTTGGGGACAAGGTCCTCACTGTGTAGTTCAGACTGGCCTTCAACTCACTATGTATGCTAGGCTGACCTGGAACTCACAGGGATCATCCCACCTCAGCCTCCTAAGTGCTGGGGTTACAGGAATGTGCCACCACACCTACCTGGAACAGTGCTGCTATTAATAGCCAAAAATTATGCATGTTTTCATTGTTTTTCATTTGTCAGCTGGTGTCATTCTAAGAAGCAGAACTTAATGAAGGGTTTTTGTCAGATCTTTATTTCTGAGGAAAATATTACATCAGTAAGATTTCATGGAGATAGGCTTGTTTAACACCTCAGTTGCTGTCGGTCTTGTGTCTGTTAATGACTGGCTACATAAATCTGGTCTTTCAGAGTGCAGAATTTACTTGTTGAGTTCATATTTCATGTGTCGTGAACTGCTTCACTGCTGCCTGTTTTGTCTTGTTGGACACATACATTTCCAGATCTCTTGTTGTTCTCATCTCTTGAATTCCCTTTTTTGTGTGTGATGCTGAGCCCAGGGGCTTGTGCATGCTAGGCAAGGGCTCTACCACTGAGCTACAACCTCAGCCTGCATCTCACTAGTTTTTCAGACTGAATATTTAATCTGTTTCTGGTTTGCAAGTGCAGTACTGTTAAGAGACTAGAACAATTCAGAGTTGACCTTTTATTAATGTCTTTTATTTTATTTTTTTTTGGTACTGGGAATCGAACTCGGGACCGTCTGCTTGCGAGGTTATTTTAGATGAGGTTTACTGTATATAATTTCTCTTATTTACCACTTTTGTTTCTCTACCTCTCCATCTTTGAAAAGTTTGAGTCTGAGTCCTTTATTTTAACCTAAGCATACTGCTGTCTGGACACATCATGTAACCATCTTTCCCTGGAGCTGGCAAGGTCTCTTGTCCCTAAAGCCTGTTTGTTTTATTGTACTTTGAAACTCATTCCTTGCCTCGTCTGTCAGAACCTTGGTTTCTACACTTCTCTTTCCTTTTTGACATCTTTATTCCTTTTTATGGACCTTTTCTTTAAGCCATGAGACTTACTATTGCCTTTCTCATCGTAAAACAAAGAGCCATAGCACTTTTAGCTGCCCAGTTAATTTTTCCTTTTTCTTTCTAGTCATATTTCTCCTATGTATGTGGTATATTCATGACTCCTTCCTTACTGTGCTCCTCTTTGTGAATCTTTGTGTACCTGAAGTGTAGAACTCTCGAGGGTTAAGAACCTTTGACTTTTTTTCCTCCCCTTGTCACTGATTTCATGAGCTTCTTTGCTTCTTCTGATTGCTCATGTGCTTCATTTTTTTTTTCCTGGTACTGGGAATTGAACCCACGGAGTACTGAACTAATGTGTGTCTCCAAAAATAAGACCTAGCTGGAAAAGAATCAGTCCTGAAAACTAGAGATCAAAAATGCCAGCCCCGTGAGCCTATCTTTGCCTTCCCTGCCTCACAGAGAAGGCACTGAGCAACAGAATACTGACAACGTTTTTGATCTCTAGTTTTCAAGGCAGATTATTTTCTGGCTAGATCTTATTCTCAGGGAAAGAGAATATGTCTTCAGCTCCCTCTTTTTTTTTTTTCAGTACCCGGGATCCAACTCAGGACCTTGTGCTTGCAAGGCAGGCATGGAGTCACTGAGCTGTATCTCTGGCCCCTTCAGCTCCCTCTCTTTAAAAATTAATTTTATTTATTTTTATTTTTGTGAGAGCATCTTGCTAAGGTGCCTGTCCTGATCTCAAACCTGCTGTCTCCCTGCCCCAGCCTTCCAGTAGCTAGGATTATAGGCATGCACCACTATGTCTGGCTTCTTGTCCCTTTTTTATACTGCTATTTAAAATTCTTTAACGGATGATCTGAGTCTTGATTTTGGGGGGTTTTTTTGGTACTGGGGTTCGAACTCAGGACCTTGTGCTTACAAGACAGGCACTGGAACCACTGAGCTAAATCCCCAGCCCTTGATTTTCTTTTTTTGTTGTTGTTTTTTGTTTTTTGAGGCAGGGTCTCCTTTGTAGTTCAGGCTGGCCCTGAACTCACCATGTAGCCCAGGTTGGCCTCAAACTCATGGTGATCCTCCAGCCTCAGCCTTCTGAGTGCTGGGATTGTAGGCGTGTACCCCCATGCTCAGCAGTCTTGATTTTCTATCTCTGGTACCTTGCAGAGTCTTGTGGATGCTGAACCCGTAAGTGCTGCTTGAATGAATGCCACCCTGCCGCCTTGGCACCTGCTTCATTGCCGTAGATTGCAGCAGGGTCATAACTGGTCTAGCCTCTCCATCCTTTAGTTCAGATGTGGTTCAAGGTTTCCCTACAGCACAGCTTTGTCATAGCATTCTTTTTTTTAAGAATGCAGAGAGGTTTCTTAGAGCGTTAAGTGCAGACTCTTGCAGTGTTTTAGTGTAGTCTATAACCTGGTCTTGTTCTTGTTTACACTTTGTCTTCCAGGAAGTTTGGTGTTTTCTTTGAGCTCCCACAAATGCTGTGCTCATTTCCAACCCTGTGATTATTCTGCTGTTGTTTCTTTTTGGTGTTGTTCCTCTTTTTAAAGTCTTGCCCCTTCTTCAGATGACTCTAGTCCACTATCCTGACTTTTGGGATAACATTTCCTTTTTTTCTTAATGCTTACCACCTATGAACTCATCCATAAGCAGTATCATTTCTTTCTGTTTTGAAGGGAATGTTGTGTGTTTGTATGCTGTGCTGTCTTGCTTCTTTTGAACAATATATTTGTGAGATTCAGTCATGGTATTGTAATGAAAGCTTATTCATTTTCATTGCTTTATAGTATTTCATGTATAAATAAACCACAGTTTGTCTTGTGGAGGAACATTTGGATTGTTTCCAGTTTTTGACCATTAAAATATTCCTGTGAACATTGCTAGTATACATATGCATGAGTTTCTCTAGGGCAGTGATGGCGAAACTTTTAGAGCTTTCAGTGATGATAAATAGCTGGCTGTGGCATGTGTGCCATAGCTTCACCAACACTGCTCTAAGGTATACTTAACCATATAGTTCCTGGATCACAGGTATTTTATTGTACATCATGCTGATTTTATTTATCATTAAGTTTATTTGATTATGCCACACTATTTTCTAAAGTGGTATTTTGTTCTTTTAAACTGGTTCTGCATCTTTTCTTCAGTTACAAATAATCTTAATTATAGCCAACTTTGGGATTTAGTACACCATCTCCTCCACCCCCTTTAGAAAAGTATCTTGGCTGCTCTTAGCCCTTTTATTTTCCTTGTAAATTTTAGAATCCACCAAAAATTATAAAAAAAAAAACTAACAAAATAAAAACATGGTTAGAATTGATTGGGATTGTATTAAATCTATACATCAGTTTGGTGGAGGAAATGATCAGTAATCCATGGTGTATTTCTCTATTTAAGTCTCTTAAAATATTGTACAGTGAAGCTTTATAGTTTTCTCTGTAATAATCTTGAGCATCTTTAGTTAGATTTATTCTTAGGTGTAACAATGTTGTATCCAGCCATACTTTGCTAAACATAATTTAAAAAACCTGTTTGTAGATTCCTTTGATTAGGACACCCGTATCACCTGGGCATCGTGAAGTTTTGTTTCTTCCTTCCCATCTCTTACAACTGATTTCTTGGTGTGTAGGCTGTTTGTGGTGGCTTGGATCTTGACTCTTCCCAAGGCCCCTGTGTTAAAGGCTTAGGAAGAGAGTTACAAAAACTCAAAGTAAAAATACCTTGTGAGCCATCCCACTTCTGAATGAATGTCCAGAGGAAAAGAAGTGTGTCAAAGAGATACCTGCATTTCTGTGTTTACTGTAGCCTGTGCACAACAGCTAAGAGAGGTCCATCAGCAGATGAATGGGTAAAGAAAATGTTGTGTATACACGCAATGGAGTGTTTCTCAGTCATAGAAAAGAATGAAATCCTATCATAGCAATGTGGATGAAATGGGAGCTCGTTACAAGTGAAATAAGCAGTCACGGAAAGACAAATAGTGTATGTTCTCACTCATGTGGAAGCTATGAAAATTGATTACATGGAAATGGAGACTGGAAGTCACTGGTGGTTAGGAAGGGTAAGGAAGAGGTGCAGAGGTGGATTGGATAAAGGACACCATAACGCAGTTACATTGGAGAAGTAAGTTCTAATTTTCTACAGTCCAGCATGGTGGCTGTAGTTCACAGCAATGTATTATATATTTTGTAAAGAACTAGAAGAGAGGAGTGCAAAGGTTCTCAGTAAAGGAAGTGTTAAATGTTTAAGGAGATGGAAATCATAATTACCCTGATTTGACCCTTACACAATGTATATATGTATTGAGTTTTCTAAAGGAGAAAAAATCAATTGACTACAAAATGTAGGAGTGTATTTCTTGACATTGAATTTTGTTTCATTGATCTGTATGTCTATTTTCATACTAGTACCACATTGTTCTGATTACTGTTGCTTTATAGTATGTTTTGAGATCCACAAAGTATGAGTCCTCCAGCTCTTTTTATTTCAAAATTGTTTTGGCTATTCTGGATTTTTTTGCATTTCCATAAATGTTTTAGGATCAATATCAATATAAAGTTTGCTAGTTTCTGCAAAAATCCTTTGGAATTTTGTTAATGTTTGCCTTGAGTCTGAAGAGCAGTTTGGGGAGAATTGCTCTTTGAATAATACTGAGTCTTTTGGTCCATGGAAAATGAAGTGTCCGTTTATTTATTTGGATCTTATTTAACTTCTCTCAGCAAGGTTTTGAAGTTTTTAGTATGTATGTCCTGGACGTTAAAAAATTTATTTCTAAGTATTTTTCGATATTTTCGTAAGTGGAATTTTTTTTTTTTTTTGGTGCCGGGGATTGAACTCGGGTCCTTGCGCTTGTGTAGCAGGCATTGAAACCACTGAGCTAAATCCCCGGCCCCTATAAGTGGAATTTTTAAAAATTGGTCTGTTACTAGTATATTTAAATACTATTGACTTTTGAATGTTAAATTTACATCCTCTGGCCTTGCTGAACTTATTTATTCTGTTAGTTTTTTGTGGGTTCCTTTGAACTTTCTGTGTTTCTTTCTTTCTTTCTTTTGGTACCGCGGATCAAACTTGGGTTCTTACACTTGCACAGCAGGCGGCAAAACCACTGAGCTGAATCCCTGGCCCTTGTGTGTTTCTTTTTAATCTGAATCCCCTTAAATTCTTTTTCTCTCTGTTTCACTGGCTGGAGCCTCCAGTACAGTGTTGACTAGAAGTGAGAAATTGCTATTTTCCTGATATAGGGAGGAAAACATTCCGACTATTACCATTGTAGGCAGATACTATAGAACTAGGAAGGAGAGGACAGAGATTTGAGAAGTATTTAAGAATTAGAATAAACAGGATTTAGGAACTAATTGTATATAATTTATGCCAGGATACCATTTATATGTTTGTGAGTAATAAGATTATGCCTTTCTTTTTATGAATTAGGGTGAAATTAAACATAAAATTCTCTTTTTGGGAGGATTAACTTTTTCTAAATTTTAACTTTTATTAGTACATATTTGCAGTACATAATGATCACATTCACTGTGTGCAGTTGGTACACATATATAACATATCTTAAATTTTTTTTCATCTTCTTTCCCTCCCCTCCATTGTCTCTCCTTCTCTATTTCTTGGTCCCCTTCCTATTTGCAAAAGATCTGTCTCCTTGCTTCCTATTATCTGTTTTTTATTTTGCTCTTTAATTTATTTATACTTTGGGGTTCTCATACAAGAGAAGCCATGCCATATTTAAGCTTGTGTGTGATTTATTTGACTTAACATTATGGACTCAAGGTAGATTAACTTTACAGTAGAAGGTTTAGTTTTTAGTTACTAATTTTGGGTCAGTGTTAATATTCATGGATGCTACATTTTTGAATTTTTTCTGCCTGTAGTTAAAATTTACTATGTGGCATGAAATAAGGAACAGTGTTTTTACCATTTGTCAGTTGAGGAATTTGGAAATAGTGAAATACTATTGATCATTGTGTTAGAGGTATCCAAGTCTCCTTAAGACAGTGCCTTATAAATCTTTGACTTAAATGTTATCCTAAAATAGTGTCAGATGAGCTACAGGAGACATGACATCTTTTTTTTTTAAATCCCCCTCAGAAAAGGAGTTATGTTTAAATGTTACATGTACTATGTAGAACTTATTTTTTGTTCTTTTATTTCACATTCCACCCATATACACTTTAGGGGTTTTTTTAGCCTTTAGGGGTTATTCTGATCCGGCCCTTTATGTTCCTAAAGACTTTAACTAGGCCAACTTAGTGACATAAAAATAATGCCTCAAATTAAAGTTTTATTTAATCACCTATCAAAAGATAGGAAGTTCTGCCTGCCTCGCAAGCGCAAGGTCCCGAGTTCAATCCATGGTACCAAAAAAAAAAAAAAAAATCAAAAAAACAAGAAACAAAAACAAAAAGAAAGTAGAGCATAATAATGGTGGTAGTCACTATACTGTTCGTATTAGTATGTTAGTATATACAACAGGCATTTTCACTGGGTATCTTTAACTGACCTTGTAGGCTGGGTTTTGGAAAATAGAGAAATAATTTAAATGAAGTATAGCTAGAACCATTTGTCTTTGGAAACTTGTTCCCGTGGAAAGAGACCTTAGAAGCTATACAGATCTGAATTCAAACCCTGCTTCCACTTTTCATAAGATTAGGCAAATTAATTCATTTGAAAAATTTATTTTAAAATACCTATTTTTTTCTTAGTACAAAATAGTACATTGTTGCAGAAAAATTGGAAACAGGGAAGGCCCAAAAAATAAGATAACAATGGCTCATAATTTAGACAACAATCCCTCCCCTTGTGGAGCTGCAGTCTAGGGACAGACTTTAAATGCTCACCAATAGAAACTGGCTGAGTATGTTCCAGTTTATCCATAGCTTGGACTCTAGCAGATGAAGAAGAGTAGTGGAGAAGCATGCAGTCTCTGCGTTCCAGATCTTGGCTGTGTTCTTCAGTTATGTGGCCATAATAACTTCTCCAGGCTTCAGCATTCTGATGTAGCAGCGGTCCCCAACCTTTTTGGCAGCAGGGACTTAGTTTCGTGGAAGACAATTTTTACACGGATGAGAGAGGTTAGTTTCTTTCTTTTAGTTGATATTGCATTTGCTGTGCATAATTACTTTCCCCAGCACTAGCATGGTCACCTCAGCTCCAGCCAGGGTCATCAGGCATTAGATTCTCATAAGGAGTGCAACTGAGGTCCCTGTGGATCTCGATTGCGCAGTTCATGGTAGGGTTCTGACTTGAAGGGGGTGGAGCTTGAGTGTGATGTGAGCGACAGGGAGTGGCTGTTATTGCAGAGGAAGCGTCAGTTGCGTATTGTGCACCTCCTGCAGTGTGCCCAGTTGCTAACAGACCCCTGCCCAGTACTGTCTATAACAGGGGCTTGGGGACCGGATTATATAGTACCTACTTCATAGAGTTTTTCTGAAGATTAACGCAGGTGTGACAAATACAGTACTTTGCACAGAATACGGCACGTTGTAAGTGCTCGACAAATGTAGCTGCTATGGTTTTTACAGTCCTGGAGATTGAACTCAGGGTCTTCCTGTGCTAGGTGAGGATGTAGCACTGAGCTACACCCTCGCCCCTGCTATTTTACTTTGAGACAGTCTTTCTACATTGCCTAGGCTGGCCTCGGACTTGAGCTCTTCTTGCCTCTGCCTCCCTAGTAGCTGAGATTACAGGCACAAATCACCGGATTTGGTACTAGTACTACTACTATTTTTGTGTGATGATATGGAAAGATTTCCAAGGTACATTGTAAAGTGTATAATGTAAGGTGTCAAGGAACGATGACTGAATTATGTCACTCGTGCACCTTGAAAAATAAGAATTTCTTATGTATGTGCTTGTGTGTGAATACCTTTCTCTTGAAGCACATCCAGGCAAATATTAAGTGATACCATTGAGAAATAAGACTGCAGATTGGAAATGGAAAAAAGATTTTCCTTTTGTTTTTAACCGTTCTGTTTTTAGTTCCCTTTCTGTGGAGCTTTGAGGTTTTAATGCCATGCACATATTCTTTTTATGTATTTTGTTTTAAAAATTTCTTCCTTAGATCAGTTTTATTTTTGTAGCTTTTTTTTTGTCTTTTCATCATATTGGAACATATGAAAATGGAGAGAGTTGATACAGACATAAATGGATGTTTTTTGGGGGAGGGGAGGAAAGTGTTTTCATATCATAATTAGTAGCATTAATAACTGCAGAATTTTGACGTATTCTTTCTACTTTGCATTGTTGTGTGGTCAGGAGAGCTTTGTTTCTGGGAGATTCCTCATTCCCTTTCCGTAAAGTCTTTTCATGGGACACCAGATGTCAGTGTAAACACATCCCTTGTTGGGTTGCAGGCATTTTTATTGTCGTTACAGCTCTGTTTCAAAGGTTCTTACTGCATTATTACATCTTATTTTCAGCGTATTACTATTGAAAGCTATTTTGGGACATTATGTCATGTAGGAGACATTTGCAATGAGGGTTATCTTTCTGTTTGTTACTAAACAATCTCTGAAGTAACTGTATTTCAGTTAGCTTCTCATTTTAACACCTGGAATCATCAGTTAATTGCTGTGTGATGGCTGGCAAGATTTTTCTTCTTAGCTCTTTATGGAGTAATGTCATGTCTCAGTAATTAATGACATCTTGAATCTGATGAAGTATGAAATACAGCAGTTTGGTCTTCACAGTTTGGTCCCAGAAACACTGAGGTCATGCTGAGATAGTAGGTGGAGTTGAGTAGCATTGAGGTACACATAGAATATTTATTCTAGGTTTCTCTCATTTTAAGGGGTTTTTATTTTGTATTCTCTCTCCCCCCTCCTTTTTTTTTTGGTTTTTTTTGGTATCTCTCTCTCTCTTTTTTTTTCTGGTACCGGGGATCAAACTTAGGTCCTTGTGCTTGTGAGGCAGGCGGCAGAACCACTGAGCTAAATCCCCAGTCACTCTTTTCTTTCTTTCTTTCTTTTCATTTTTTAAAAAAACAACTTTATTTAATATGAATAAAAACAGATACAAATGACAGATTCTTCATAAAGAGCAGCAACAATCAAAGATCACCGTCCTTCCCTTTGTCCCTGAAAACAGACCCTTTTACTAGGCCCATCTTGTCTCATCCTATCCTGGGGTACAGGTTTGTCTCCATAGGGAGAATAAAATCTGATTTTAGGGTCAGGAGAAAGAAGGATAACTTTTCAGCATGGAGATAGCTTTGCCTTGAACAACGAATGAGGTGCCAGAGGTAGGGCTAAAATGGGGCAGTTTCAAAGGACCATCAAACAGTGGGGTCCTTCTCCTCCCTATTTTAACAATCCCCCTAGCCCTATCTAGGAAGATATTGAAACACTGACCCCCAGCATCACTTCCCCACTCTGAACTCTCAGGCTTCCAAGAAGAGGGGTTTGTAGTCAAGTGTGCTGGGGCAAGTGTTTTAATCATGCATCGTGGCTTCAGCGGGAGGGAGTTCCTCCCCTTCCTCCAGTTTTCTCCAGAGGAAAGGAAGGCAGCCCACATCCTTGAAGTCTCCTGGCTGCTGATTGGACTCAGATGACTGACAGGGATCAGCCCAGATGTCCACAGTCTTACGCAGGGTGGAATAGTGCTCTTCCAGCTCTGGCCCCTCAGTCTGCATTAGCAGGTTTGCTAGCTCCCGGTTTAGGTCCTGAATCATGTCATTCTGACCCTGATTTTCAGGCTGGTCTGTGTTTAGGATCACACCACGGTTCTGGAATTCCCCATTATGCCCAAGGAGGTGCTGGTACTTCTTTTGCCACCTTCGGCATACCATGGCTTCGTCTAGTGACTGCTGGCTATTGTGCAGAAGGGCCAAAATATGCCGGCAAGGCAGGTGGTACCATTGTTGAAAAGAACAGCTGCAGCTACAGCCATCTTTGCTAACCTGGTGAGAGTCCTCTAGCAGCTGAACATCCACTGAGGAACCAGCCATCTCCACTAGGTGGGTGGAATTCTGTACCACTTCCCACTCACTGTGGCACAGCTTGTAGGCTAGTTCGGAGCCACTTTGGTGCAAGGTGTCTAGCATGTCACCCTGGAAGGGCTGCAGCAGCAACTGAACCTGCTGTGAATCTGGCTTTGATTGTTCCAAAGGTGTCCCGGTGAGGATCCCCCTACAAACTCCAAAAGGCTTTGTGGCCTTTGGTGGCATGCTTGGAGTCCGGATTCTCTGTAACTTGGGAGCAGCTGTGGGCAAATTCTTCAAGGCTTTGGTATTGAAGAAGTCTACATAACCCACAAAGCAGAGGATGCAGTCCAGCAGGGATGGCTGTTTCTGAAAGAGGCATGACACCTTGCTGGTGACAGTGTCCAGGCTGTCCATGTAGGTGTTACATGCATGCAGGCCCTTCCTGACATGCATGTACCACAGCAGTTCGCAGGAGAACCAGTGGTTCTGCAGGAAGCTGAAGAGATCCTCGTCTAGGAGGGCTTGGGACGTTTGACAGAGATTTTTTTAAGCTGGCATCAGAAGTGACAAACACAGCTTCCCGAAGGGCTTCCTTCATGAGCCTTTTAAAGGATGGATCTGCTGAACTGCGATGCAACTTCTCCAAGAGCCGGGTTGTGTGGTAGGTGGAGAGGAGGATTTGGGCAGCAGGGAAGATCTCCTGCAGGATGGCCTGGTGAGGGAATGAAAGGTCCACAAAGACCACCTTGACCTTAGGCCAATCAGAGTTGAACTCTGTAAAGATGCTCAGCATCTTGGCCACAGAAGTGGTCGTCTTGGCCTTGAGCACAGAAAAGTGGACCACCCGACCCTCTCTTTCCTTGTTCTCCACCAAGAAAGCATAGAGGCTATGGCCCTGGGTGTTCTCCACCCAGTGCAGCAAGAGGTTCTCTGGGAAGCAGATGTACAGGTCACTCATCTTACTGGTCTGGAAGCTGAGCCAGTCCAGGTCTTGGTTGGTGCCCGCACTGAAGGAGGCTGAGGAACCTTCATCTACTTTAAGAAAGTTCTTCATCACTTTTGCTGTTTTGGCCAGGTCAGTAGGAGTGATGCTTTCCTGCTCTGGCTTTGAGGGCACTTGTACCTTATCTAGGCAAAATGATGATTCCACTGGGGACTTCTCAGCTATGTCAGCGTCTCTCTTGATTGAGGGCTGCACAAGCTGGAGTTTCTGCAGGCACATTGTCTTCTGAGATTTGCCAGTGGCATCTCCTCCAGGACCAGCAGTTTTGGAATCAATGTGGACATGCTGGGTGTTTAGTTCACTGATAAACAGTCTATCTAGTCTCTCGTTGTACCAAAGGAGCAAGTATGCTGGGTACTTGTCCACCTCCCATGTTCCCTTCCTGTGTGACTGGGAACAAATACAGACAAGTTTCACCCGCACATATAGGATATCCTTGTGGATGGAAGTGCCATGGTTGAGGTTGTGGAATTGGACGGAGATGCAGCCCCTGAGAATGAAGGAGCACCTGTTCTCCTTTTTGTAGGCGCTGAAGCACTCCTTGAAGTCCTCGTAAGTCTTGAAGCAGCTCCCCAGCTCCATGGCTGGCCCAACAGCCCATGCCAGGATTTGGCCCCAAGATCACACCAGGGGTGAGAGGTCACACTTTTTACGGAGTGACATGTGCCCAGGATGCCTTAAGGCGCGGCCCCAATTAGATGGCCTCTTATGGAGTTCAGGAGACGCCCCAGGCACCACTGGGTTTTAAGAGACTGGGGGAGTCAGCTATCTTCTCTCTCTTTTTTTAAGGCAGGGTCTCACTATTAGTTTAGGCTGGTCTTGAACTCACCAGGTAGCACTAGCTGGCCTTGAACTCAGGGCAGTCCTCCTGCTTCAGCCTTCTAAGTGCTGGGTTTACAGGCGTGCGCCACCACGCCTGGCTTTTGTTTTGTGTTCTCATCTCAGTTTTGACAAAAGGATCAGAATATGTGAGGATTTTAAACATAATAACGAATACTCATGTTAAATAGAATTCACTAAGAAGCCTAATAGAGCCCTCAACTGAGTAGGATGATCTTGTCAAGGGCCCCAGGATTTAGCTCAGTGGTTTCGCCGCCTGCTGCGCAAGCTAAAGGACCCGAGTTCCATCCCCAGTACCAGAAAAACCCAAAGAATGATCTTGTCTTTTCACAAAGAGGTTTTATAGAATTTGCCCTTTGCTTCTCAGTCCGTCCTTCTCAAAGATTTCATTCCCTGCTCAGCTTGCAACTCTAACCTATAACCATTTTTCTTGATCCTCTCCTCTTCCTCCCATGTCTGTTCCAGTTAACACTGTGTATGTGTGTGTGTGTGTGTGTGTGTGTGTGTGTGTGTGTTTAGGTTTACAGAAAAATGAATGGAAGTTGACATTTCCAAAATACTCCCTCCCCTCCATGTTTCCTGTTACTAACATCTTGTCTTAGTGTGGTGCCTTTGTTATGATTGATGGACCAATATTCATATACGTTATTACTAACAAAAGCCCATAGATTACATTAGGGTTCACTGTATGCGGAGCATTTTATAGGTTTTGAGAAACGTACAATGGCACATAACCACCATTACATTATTATACAGAATAATTTCACTGCTCCAAACATCTGTATCCTAGTTATTCATTGTTTCTCCCCGCTGCCACCTTTGACAACGTCTAATCTTACTCTCCATAGTTTTCTCTTTTCCAGTACTGTATGTCATATAGGTGGAAACATATAATATATAACCATTTCACTTTTGCTTCTTCACTTAGCAGTAGTTTTATGTGGCTTGTTTAGCTTGGTTTTTTAAAAATTATCAAATAATATTTCAGTAGATGGATATATCATACTTTTTTTTATCCTTTCACTCATTGAAGGACAGCTTCATGCTTCTAAGTTTTGGCAATTATGAATGATTTAGGCTGGGTGTGGTGGTGCATGTCTGTAATCCCAGCACTTGAGGAGAGGCTGAGGCAGGAGGATTGGGGTAGGTTTGAGGCCAGCCTGTACTGCATAATGAGTTCAAGGCTAGCCTGCACTACATAGAAGACCTTAAAAAAAGCAAGAAAAAAAGAATAATGATTCAGCCTTTTCAAACATAAATATAATCTAAATTCTCTCAAGTTACCTGTTAAAAAAGTTGAGCTAATTCAGGATCTTGAACCTTAAAGAGTCTTTTACTGTTGAACCAGAAATTCCTAATTGCGCATTCAGCTCGTAATAATGGGGAGTAAATGTGTGTGGAATGATTGAAAGTGAAAGAAGGAAGAATATTGAAGAGAGGAAGTAAGGGGAAGATTATATACTAAGTCTGGGTAATTTTTGAGATATGAGATTTTTTGAAGCTAGGCTGGGAATTCTGATGGGGACCAAGATGTTCAGGGCTTTAAATTCAACCAGTAACTTGAGAACAGTCCAAAACAGAACTGTCTTTGAGCTGGCTGAGAAATCAGGCCTTTAGGTCCATATCAAAATGGTGGAAAGAGTTTTATCTTTGGGAAAAGAGTTACAGAAGATGAATTTTATAAAAAGGGATGTGCTTACTTGACCACCATGAGGGGTTATTGGCATGAGGAACATAATCACACAAAATCTGCAGCTAGTGGTCTTTAGTTTGCATTTGTGAGTTAATGTCATAGGCCTAACAAAACTTACTGACACAACGTGCAAAGTTACCCATTTGCAGGATTTATGGCTCACTGAATATTTTGTGGACTATGAAGTATATAGAGATTCATGGTCTGTAAGTTCATTTGAGTGTCCAAAATATTTTTTGTTGAGAAACACTATTTCTTTAAGTAAATTTGGAATACTAATATGCCCCTAGAGGTCAACAACTACTTGAAATCTTGTAAACTCTTAATTGAAGTTTAATTTGAACTCTAACTGATTTTTCAGTGAAAGATTTATCTGCTAAGTTATGGTAATGCCTTTTTGGTTACTCAACTTGTCAGCAAGTTCAGTAGCAGTGTATATTTATTCATATTAGCAGGATATAAACATTCTATAGAGCACACAGGAAACGTGTGAAAAATAAATAGGAAGGAGGAAAATGCAAGCTAGGTTTGATAAATGTTCTAAGGTTTTAAAGAAGTGTGGTATTATTTTTAGCTGTGATGAGCCAAGAAGTTTGCATGAAAATATTGGCATTTGAGTTTTTACCTTTAAAAGTAGTTGAGATTGGGTTGGTCAGTGTGGGAGGGAAGCAGCATTCGAGGGAGCAGTTCATGTTCATTCACAGGAATTTGGAAAAGAACATGAAAGGCTGGAGAGGTAAATTAAGAGTCAAATTATGGAAAGCTATTAGTGCTGGGAAATGAGGGCATTTTTTTTACTAAGTAGAGAATAGCTTTCTGGGGGATGAATCAGAAGCCAGTAATATTAGACAGGAGACTTTTTTCTTCCTCTTATTGTGTATATGTTGATTTGTTTATGAAGTTTTTGGAATTAATTTTATATCTTTAAAATACACATATATTGATATATACATCTTTTTATAGCTACTAGCTTTATCATAAACAAAGTATATTCCTTACAATGCCATGTTAGGATAAGCCTTATATAAGTTGGGTATAACTTTTTATCCTGTGTCAGCATTACATACATGTTTCAATGTACTTAGAAGCTAGAAAATTATTTCTTGAACTACTCTATGAATTTCTAGACTTATTAACACTTTATTGTTTTTTTAAATGAAGCTTCCGTTTTAAATGTGGTTGTTTATGTATTTTTAAAATGTAGATAATGTATTTGCTGTTTTTGTTACAGAACTGTGGCAGCTGAAGTTAGGAAGCAGATCTCTGGACAGTACAGTGGTTCCCCTCAACTGCTCAAAAACCTCAACATTGTTGGCAGTACCTCCCCTCACAGCGCAGTAAGTAGCGTATTAAAACCGTAGTATGTTACAGGTGTCTCACTGGCAGTGAGACAGCAGGAAGATGGGAGCCAGTAAGCAGGATGTTGTCGCTAGTCTCATCAGCGCACGTGTTGCCACCTCACTCTTGAAGCCCGACTTAGGAAAAGGGCATAGAGCAAGCCTTGGTTTCCTAGTTAATGCTGAAACTGTATGTAGGGTTTAGTCAAACTAGGAATTTTATATTTAGAACTTTTAAGACCCAAGATGATTCTGAATCTAGGTGAAAATGAAGGAATCTAGGGGTGATGGGAAGCTAATGGGTTGGATATGATTAAAATACACACATGTATGAAAATACGATATCGAAACCCAATATTTTGTAAAATTAATAGTCACTAATAAAAATGTATTATAAATATTTTCTATTTAGCTATAAAAATGTACTAATTATAGAAGAAACATACTACGCTAGGAAAATGACATTTTGCTTGACTTATATTGACTTGTTTATAAGTTTTGTCTTTCTAAAATTTTAAAATACGAAGTTTCTTTTTTTTTTTTTTTTTTTTTTCTTTTTTTTTTGGTTCCGGGGATGGAATTTGGGTTCTTGCACTTGCGCACCAGGCAGCGAAACCACTGAGCTAAAAAGTTTCCTTTTAATAACATTAACATGAATTTTGGAGAAATTTTAGAATATTTGGAACTTTGATTTCAGTGTACATAGAGATGATCCTTCCGAAGTGCTATCGATGTTTTGAACTCTTCTCCTCTGGTAATACTATCTTGCACCCTGAATTTACCTCACCGACTCAGAATTTCTGTAGTCAGGGGCTGGATTTGGTCATTATGAATATCTATAACTCATGTGTAACCTTGGTTTCCTACTTCCCACTCTCTAGTTCCCACCTCTTATCATTTTTGTCCTTTTATTCTGGTACTGTGACTCCACCTCTCTTTCTACCCAATCAGGAATTATCTTCTCTTAATTCTTCAAGTACAGTACTTGAGTAATTCTCCCTTCTCTTTGTTATAACATCTTTTTTTGCCTATTTACTGGATCATTCCTGTCAGTATTCAAATATGTTGTAATTTTTTCCCATTTAAAAAAATCCTGAAATTTTTTGCCATAATTTTCCCACCAGTCTCCAGTTCCCAAAATTTCTTTGCAATAAAATTTCTTCGAAGTGGAGTCAGTGCTTGTTGACTTCAATTTTTTTCTTTGTAGTCTCTCTGAAAAAGTACTTTTTAATTATTGGAGTCTTCAAACCAATTTACACATTGACATTTTCTTATTTAACTACAGTGCTATTATCACACTTCACAAAATTAACAGTAATTCTTTATCATTTACTACCCAGTGCAGGTTAAATTTCCTTGATTGTCTCATAAATGTCTTTTTACTGTTGTTGGTTTATTCATATCAGAATCCAAGTAAGATTCACAGGTGGTATTTATTTATTTATTTGTTTATTATTTATTTTTGGTACTGGGGATTGAACTCGGGTCCTTGCACTTGTGAGACAGGTGGTGGAACCACTGAGCTAAATCCCTGGCCCTCACAGATGGAATTTAGTGTTAGACTAGTGAAGCTTTTTTCATTTTTTCTTTTTTAAGTAAAGCAATTTCTTGCTCCTCCAACTTTTAACTTTATTTTTATGCCATTGACTTGTTAAGGAAATTGGATCAGTTGTTTTAAACAAAGAATTGTTTGGCTTTTAGATTTTATGGTTGCTTTCTTGTAGACCTGTCTGTTTCCTCTATTTCTTCTAAACTGATTAGATTTTGTTTCAGCCATTTGAAAAATGGATTTATTGAGATATAATTCATATTCTGTAAAATTGCCCATTTTGAAGTATACAATTCCATGGATTTTAGTCCATTCACAGATATGTGGAAGTATTATCATAGTCACTTTAAGAAATTTGTATCACTTTAAAAAAATCCTTTACCATTCATCCTATTATCTGCCATCCCTAGCTCAAAGCAATTATTAATCAGATACTGGAATTAAAAAAATTTTTTTAAATTTATTTTATTTTTATTTTTTGGTACCTGGGGATTGAACTCTGGTCCTTGCGCTTGCAAGGCAGGCGGCGGAACCACTGAGCTAAATACCCGGCCCAGATACTGGAATTTTTGATGGCATGCCAGCAAGGATTGAAAGAGATCTGAAACCAAATATGTCCCCAGGTGGCGTTTAGTGTTGTCTCTATGTTTACGGAGTACAGTATATCTTAGCTATTCTTTTAGGTAGGATGGGTCTGCCAACAAGTCTCTGTAGTATTTTTTTAAAATCAGAATATATTTTGATTTCTCATTTCTCCTTCATTTTTAAAAGTTACTTTTGCTCAATCTAGAATTCTGAGACAGTAATGCTTTCATTGTAGCATTTGAGAAATATGCCATTTTTTCTAACATCCATGATAAGATTTTTGGTGAGAAATTGGCTGTAATTTGTATTTTTTTGTTCCCCAGAGGTGTGAGGTATCATTTTTCCCTTGTTGCTTTCAAGACAAATGTATGTGTGTGTGTGTGTGCACATATGCATGTATTCTTTAGTTTTCAGAAATTTGACTGTGATATGTCTTGACATACATATACATATATATATTCCCCCCCCCATTAAGTTATTGGTACATTTTAGGTATAAAATACAGTTACATTCATCATTGGGATCTTGTACCTTTACATGAGTATCTAGGTTCTTATTTTTTTCCCCTTCCCCTGCCCACCCTTCCCTATTTGGAAAGACTTGATTTCCATTTTTTTCCTTTTCTCATATTTCTTTTTCCTTCTTTCCTTTCCCCTACTCCTCCCACTTACCCTACTCCTTTAGACCTTTTCTTCCTATTACAGAATATCAATTATACATTTTAAAAATTGCAGTATCAAGATCTAGAAGACATTACCACAGATTTTACAGAATTTAAAAGGATATAGAAAGCATATTATGAAAATCTGTTTTGAAATAAATTTGACAGCTTCTAAGAAGTACCTTGGAAGACAAATTAATGAAACTAACTCTGGAGGAAATATAAAATTTGAATAGCACCTATTAAAGAAAGTATATTCCTAGTTTGAAAACCTACTGATATGACAACAGGCTCATATACATTTTAACTGATAATTATATCAAACATTTAAAGCAGAAAAAAGAAGGAACACTTCTCCCCTCATTTTAGGAAATCAACATTGTGCTAATACTAAAACTGGATAAAGATAATCGACAAAAAGAGTATGAACATAGATAAAAATTTGTTTAACAAAACAAACTATTAGAAGTCAGATCTGGGAGTATGTAGAAAGTGGTTTTATTATAGGGATGGCAGTGTTGGTTCAGCATTGGAAGATCCACCCCCAAAAGTCATCATTTTAACAAAGGAAAGGAAAAAGCCATATGATCCTGTCAGTAGTTTGAGAAAAAGTATTGGACTAAATTCTACAGCTGTTCATGGTAAAAGCTATCAGGAGACTAGAATTAGAATAGAACCTTCTCAATGGATAAGACATGTACTCCATACTTCCAGCGAGAACGACTTATATGAATGGAGAAGATACAATGCTTTCTCCCTAAAGTGGGGAACAGGGACAGATATGCCTACTAGTACTTCATCTGTCCACTAAACTTTGAAACATAGGCCCAAACCAAAATAGTCTGGCAATAAAATGACACAATTAGGATAGGATTGGCAAGGTAGAAGTAAAATCTTTATATGTAGATGAAATGGTCATTTATAGAGAAAATACTAAGAAATCTCTAGGAGCCCCTAGAACTTGTATTTGAATTTAGCAGGATTAGAAAACACAAGGTATATATAAAAATTAAGGTCTATGTATACTTGCGATAAATGAAGAATTGGATATTGAAATTTAAAAGTTATGTGGGAGTACAAAGAACTTAGAAAAGTAAAAAGAAAAAAAAATGTGCTGGAAGACATTTAGTACCTAATTTTAAGACTTCCTCTAAAGCTACAGTAATCAAGGCAGTGTTGGTGTAAGGAAAGGCATATAGATCATTGGAATACAACAGAGAATCTAGAAATAGAACTACACATATATCGTCCACTGAGTTTTGAAAGATTATTTAACAGTAACATTTTATAGAACATAAACTCAATTCAAGAGCAGAGGAAAAGATAGTGATTTCAGCAAATGGCACTAGAACACCTGGTATCCGTATATAAAAAATTAACCTCAACCCTTTATTTCCATACCTAAAAATAACTTGAAAGGATCTATGAACCTGAATACGAAAGACAAAACCTATAAAACTTTCAGAAGAAATTATAAGGAAAAATGTTTATGAATTTAGGGTAGGCAAGAATTTCCTAGGATATAAAAAACATGATGTATGAAAGAAAAAAATTGATACATGAGATTCCATCAAAATTTAGAACTTTACCTGGTGTGATTCTGTCCTGCGCGTCCGTTCTCTGGGGCAGTAGCTGTTTATTTCCGTCTGCGTTCTCTCCCACCTAAGTGCGTGCCACCACTCCATGGAAGATTTGATGGATATGAACATGAGCCCCCTGAGGCCCCAGAACTATCTTTTCGGTTGTGAACTAAAGGCCGACAAAGATTATCACTTTAAGGTGGATAATGATGAAAATGAGCACCAGTTGTCATTAAGAACGGTCAGTTTAGGGGCTGGTGCAAAGGATGAATTGCACATTGTGGAAGCAGAGGCAATGAATTACGAAGGCAGTCCAATTAAAGTAACACTAGCAACTTTGAAAATGTCTGTATAGCCAACGGTTTCCCTTGGGGGCTTTGAAATTACACCACCCGTGGTCTTAAGGTTGAAATGTGGTTTAGGGCTTGTGCATATTAGTGGACAGCACTTAGTGGCTGTGGAGGAAGATGCAGAATCTGATGAGGAGGAGGAAGAGGATGTAAAACTCTTAAGTATATCTGGAAAGCGATCTGCCCCTGGAAGTGGTAGCAAGGTTCCACAGAAAAAAGCAAAACTAGCGGTTGATGAAGATGATGATGATGACGACGACGATGATGAAGATGATGACGACGATGATTTTGATGTTGAGGAAGCTGAAGAGAAAGCACCAGTGAAGAAATTGATACGAGATACTCCAGCCAAAAATGCACAAAAATCAAACCAGAATGGAAAAGACTCAAAACCATCAACACCAAGATCAAAAGGCCAAGAATCCTTCAAAAAACAAGAAAAGACTCCTAAAACACCCAAAGGACCTAGTTCTGTAGAAGATATTAAAGCAAAAATGCAAGCAAGTATAGAAAAGGTGCATTGAACAGTCCTGGGCACTACTGATAAATTTAAGCCCAAAGATGGGGAGAAAGGAAAAGGAGAGACAAATAATAGTCCATTCTGAGTATCATCAACAATCCAGACTGAAGTCTTCTATTTTAATCTCAATCCCCTTTCCTGATTTGCCGCTCAGACCCTCTTCCAAGCTGGAAGCAATCTTTTTCCTAAAGCACCCTTTTTTCCTTTACTTTTTTGACTGCTGTGATTCAGTGAACTTTACATAATGCTTTCTGTTGTGCATATGCCTCATCTCTTGTTTTAATTACCTTTGTATTTCTTAGCTGCTCAATAAATATTTGAATGAATCAAAAAAAATTTAGAAAAAAAAATTTAGAACTTTAAATGACATTGTTAAGAAAATGAAAAGTAGTCCTTAAACAGACCATATTTATAATGCATATAACCTATAACCAGAATATATAAAGAACTCTTACAGCTCATTAATAGACAACCCAATTAAAAAGTAGACACAAGAAGATGATAAATAGCCAGTACAGCACAAGGAAAGGTGTACAACACTAGAATCAGAAAAATACTAATCAGTACAATAACAAGATTGAATCATACAATCATTAGGGAGATGAAGTTAAAAGTTTTAGAACAAATGTCAGCTTAGCTGTGAACCAATTAGAACTTTCTAATACTGCTAATGTGAATGTAAAATGATAAAACCATTTTGGAAAACAATATAGAAATTTCTTGTATTTCTGTTAAGAACCAACAGTCCTGTTCTTAAGTTTTTACTTGAGAGGAATGAAAACACATGTTCATAATAGATTTGTGCATACAAGTTGAGTATCCCTTATCTGAAACTCTTGGGACCAGAGTGTTTCAGATTTTCAATTGAAATCCACTTGATCTGCAAAGAGGATAGCTACTCCTTTTTTGGGGGGGGTTGGTTCCTGTCACATGGAGTGTTGTTTTCCACCCTTTGACGTTCAGACTATGAGTTTCTTTTTGAGTTAAGTGTGTTTCTTGTATGCGGCATATTGTTGGACCTTTTTTCTTGACCCATTTTGCCAGTCTATTTCTTTTGATTGGTGAATTGAGACTATTAACATTGATGGTTATAACTCATACATATTGACTTATCATTGTCATGACCTTTTCTGTTTGTTGGATTTTCTCCCTTAGTGTTTAATTTCTTGTTGTGCTAGACGTATTCATTCTGCTGGGCTTCCTGGGGTTGTGATCCTTGTCTTTTCCTAGGGTATTGTCTAAAATTTTTTGGAGTGCTGGTTTGGTATTCATGAAGTTCCTAAGGTGCTCTTTGTCATGAAAGTATCTTATTTCTCCATCAATTTTGAAAGATAATTTTGCAAGGTACATCAGTCTGGGTTGGAGGCTGTTTTCTTTTAGGGCTTGAAATACATCACTGCAAGCTCTTCTTGCCCTGAGGGTTTGGATTGAGTAGTCTGCTGTGATTCTGATGGGCTTTCCTTTGTATGTGATTTGTTTCTTTTCTCTCACTGCTCGTAGAATTTTGTTCTTCTGTTGGGTTTCTGGAATCTTAACTATTATATGCCTATGTGTAGATTTTTTTTTGATCAAGGCTAGTTAGAGTCCTGTATGCCTCACTTATCTGTATGTCAAGTTCTTTTCCCCTCCTTGGGAAGTTTTCTGCCATCACTTCTGTGAACAGTTTTTTAATGTCATCTTCACTCTCTCCTGTTTCTTCATTGACTCCAATCAGTCTTATGTTATTTCTCTTTGCATCGTCTAGCAGCTGGTGGATTGATTTCTTGTGGTCCCTTACAATTTTAAACAAATTTTTCTTTTCTTGGTCACTAATTGCAATCTTATCTTCTATATCTGAAATTCTGTCCTCACATTGGCTCATTCTGCTGTGTAGACTTTCAGTGGAGTTTTTAATATCCTGGAAATCTGTTTGCATCTGTTTTATGGATTCCATTTGTTTCCTATGTTGGGATTCCATCATGTTCCTGAGCTCCTCTCTAGATTTATTAATGTCTTGCACTATGGGCACAATCTCTGCTGTTATCTGAGAAATTATTTCTGTTTTTATTTTTTCCAGATCCTCTTTTGTTGCCAGTTCAAGGAGTCCAGGTGGTTAAGTATCAGAGCGTTTCATCTCGTTTCCCTTTGGGGTTGCTGTAGGTGATCTGGAAGTCTGGTTTTGAGACTTGTTTACGTGTCTTCTAATTTTGGGGGGTGGGGTGCTTCTGGTGCCCACACGGCTCACCTCCTCTGTGCTTATGGGTGTGGTATGGTGGCCCGGAAGCCTCCTCTTGTGTGCTGGGAGCACCTCACCTCTTCTGTGCTGGCAGGGGTGGTACGGCGGCCCAGAAGCCTCCTCTTGTGCACTGGGAGTGGCTCCTTGACATATATTTTTTGGGGTTTGGCTGAGGTTTGCTTAGCTTCTTGAGTTTATAGGCTTATTTTTGTCAGATTTGAGAGTTTTCAAAACCATTATTTCTTCAGATATTTTTCAGATCTGCCTTTTTTTTGCTTTCTCTCCAGAACACTGGAGATATGAATGTTAGATATTCCCTTGAAGATAAAGTCCCTAACATTCTGTTTTTCGTTTGTTTTGTGTTGTTTCCTCTCTGCTGTTCAGCTGGGGAAATTTCTATTTTTCTCACTGATCCTTACCTCTTTTGTTCTGTCAGTTCTACTATTGTACTCTCTGAATTTTTATTTCAGTTATTGTATTTTTCAGTTCTTTTTTTTTTTTTTGGTACCAAGGATCGAACTCGGGACCTTGCGCTTTCGAGGCAGGCAGTGGTACCACTGAACTAAATCCCCGGCCCTTGTATTTTTTAGTTCTAAATTTTCCACTTACTGATAGTTCTACTTTACATTTTCAATTTCTTTGCTGAGACTTTGTTTCCTTGCCAAGAATTTCAGTTCTTTGCTGAGTTTCTGCTTTTTAAAATTCATTTTAAATTTGTTTACAGTCGCTTATTGAAGTACTCGTGTTTGTTTTAAAATGTCACGTAATGCTTACCTCTCTTACTTTAGTCTTGACATCTACAGCTTGTCTCTTTTCATTAAAGCTTAGAGTTTTCTGGATCATAGTATGAATAATTTGTTATTGGAAACTGGACAGTTTGGGTCTTGTGTTCCAAGTCTGTCTAGATCTTTCGGAAACATGTTCTAGCTGACTTCCCTTGACATTTCTTTGGTTGTAGGTAGGTGAGGATACCTTGTTACAGAAATGGGTTAGATGTCTGGGCTTTCCATTCATTCTCTTTTGGTGTCATTGTTGGGTAGGAGTAGCACTTTCTGCTTTCACTGGATACTACTCACACCACTATGGCTAGGACAGGCAGTAGCGTTTATTGCTCTTCTTTGTGGCCTCCATTAGCACACAAGAGTATGTGATCCTGTCACACTGGGCAGTGGTGTAAGTCCTTACTCTACCAGGCTTTCTTTGACACAGCCCAGCCATAAGAGCAAGGTGAGCCTGTTGCCTCTGTAGGAGGTGGATCACCAGATTCCTTAAGTGATCTCTCTTGATGCAGTGGGTGAGGCACTCATCGTGCAGCAGGTATGGAAATCCTAACTCCCTGTCAGACCTTTCTGACCCTGTCTTGATGGGGAGAGCTGGGTGCTTTGTTCTAGCCTTGGTGAGGGTAGAAGCCCAGCTCCCCGTTAGCCTTTAGCTGCTGGGGTGTGGCTGGTACCAGAGTTTTCCATGCAGAGCTTGGCTGGAGTAGAGCACTTGCTATCTAGGTATATCCCCTTTCTTGTGTTCTTTGGCTGGGGAGAGTCAGCTTTTTGTTGAGGACCTCCCGACATTCCGCTCACCTTTATGCATCTGGGTTGAGAAATTCTCTTGTTGCAAGTCTGGAATATATAAGGCAAAAAGAAATTTGAGGTAATTCACTGTCTTGCTGTTCCTTAGGTTGTGAAGACCCAAGTGGTCTGCTTTTCTTTTCTTTCACTTTTATAGAATCTTCCTGTTTGCCTGATGTGTAATTTCCAAGGTTATCAGTTGTACTCAGTAGGAAGAGTGGGACAAGTATGTCTACTGCCTCTTTCTGGCAGTGGAAGTGGAGAACTGTTTCATGTTCTTATTGGCTATTCTTGTATCTTCCTTTGTGAAATGTCTCATCAATTTTATTTTTTCCCATTCACTTGAGGGTGTTTTGTCTTTTTAGTATTGAGATTTAGAACTTCTTTATATATTTTAGGTATCAGTTTTGTCAAACATGTTCTGTAAATATTTTCTTAGTGTCACTTGCCTATACATTTTCTTAACAGTGTCTTTGATGTATCAGATATTTCTTTTATGGTTATTCCTTTTTGTATCATGTCCAAAACTCTTTGCAAGCTCTGGAATGTAAAGACATTCCTCTCACTCCTCTTCTAGCAGCTTTCTAATTTAAGCATTTCTCTTATGTCTGTGATCTGTGTCAATATATGTGAGGTTCTTTTTGTTCGTATGGATATCCATAGATGGAAAGATTTAACTTTTTTTGTTGAATTGCTTTCTTCCCACTTTCAGGAACATGACCATAGTGTATTATGGGTAGGAAGGATAGAATGCTTCTGAGAGAAAGTAACATAAATTTTGGAACTTAAACACTCAGTTTCAAATTTCTACCCCCACATTTTGTGGCTGTTTTATTTTTAGAAGTTGCTTAACTTCTTTAAGGGCAAATGTACTTATTTATAGAAATAGTAATTATCTCTGACTTCTAGTATAGCCTTTGAGGAGACTGTAAATGAGATAACATAAAATGATAATAATTTAGTTACTGTCTTTTGAGTGTTTATATGTGCTAGCCATTCATTATTTTATTTAATATCTGTAATATATGGAAAGTGTTGCTTTACCTGTTACTAGTCATTTGGTTCAGAGGCATAGATTAGAGCACCATTTACTTAATACATACCTGCACAGAGCGAGTTTCAGTGTTTTTATTCCAATTGAACATCTTGAAAAATATCATGTTTTAATTGTTGTTGCTGTACAACTCCATGTTTATGACACGTCCTTTATAGGTTTGCCTGAATACTTTTTCTTTCTTGAATTAGACTAGCAGTATTATATTAAATAGTATATTTTCAGCCTTGATAAGAATGCCATGAATCTTTTATTGTGACTAATATATATTTATGTATAGGTTTTCTGGGTCTGTATATTAGTTTTCTGTGGCTATTATGGCAAACTGCCACCTTTTTAGTGGCTTAACAATAAAAATGTATTCTCCCTCACTACAAGTGCCAGAAGTCTGAAATGCATATCATGGGGCCGAAGTCAAGGTTCTAGTGGGGCTGTGCCCTTTCAGAAGTCCTAGAGGAGAACCAGTTCTTCGCCTCTTCCAGGTTGTGGTGATATCTGCCATTCCTTGACTTTTTGCCACATCACTTATATCTTTAAGGCTCGAATCTTCGCAGTTCTCTCCACTTCATTTTCACTTGCCTTCTTTCTCTGTTTCTGTGGCCCAAATCTCCCTCTGTGTCCTTATAGGAACACATGGGATTACACTTAGGACCCACCCAGATGATCCACCCACATGATTAAGGTCCTTAATCCAGTGTGTAAAGACTCTTATTTTACTTTATTTTCCATGTAAATTAGCAAGTGTCCATGGGTTGGGTGTGAAAAATATTTGGATCAGATTGTTTAGCCTACCACAATCTGGTTATGTATTTTTACTAAGATAATCAACAATAACAACAAATAAAATTAAATCACTGGTTAGAAACTTGGCAATAAAAAATTCTAAAGATATAAAAAAATCATTCCGATGAATACTTTGAAAACTATAAAATGTAACAACTGTTAATTATAATTGTTTTTGTGTGAGAGTTAGGGGCAGAGTCTAAGCAAGAAAGTTAAAGAGAGTATGACCAAAAGCATAAAGGAGAAGTATAAGGCCAACATTTTGTGGCTTCTTTAGCATAGCTGGTTGAATATCTTTCAGAATTTTAGAAAGATACAGATTAAACACATATTATATTAAAATATTTTTCTTTGCTTAAAGTTTTATAATTCTTATTCTCACGTCTTTCTGTCCGCCTCTTATTCCCTCCTCTTTATGAAGGTGCCCCTTAGTGAAGCAGTGGATCCCGTGGATTTGGAAGATTATCTCATTACTCATCCTTTAGCTGTGGATTCTGGGCCTTTGAGGGATTTGATTGAATTTCCTCCAGATGATATTGAAGTTGTATATAGTCCTAGGGAATGCAGAACCCTCGTTTCAGCTGTGCCTGAGGAAAGGTAAGGAGATGTTACTTCTTTGGTATTTGGGTAATGATAGAAAGACTGTCTTCCATTATTTTATCTAGATCCTATTTCTTGTGGTGGTCTCTTTTCCTGTTATAAGAACAAAAACTCTGACAACCAAATTATCAAACATCTTTGTTTTCCTATCTAAATTTAAAATACGTTTTCTTTTTTAAAACAGTGAAATGGATCCACATGTTAGAGATTGTATAAGAAGTTATACAGAAGACTGGGCAGTTGTGATCAGAAAGTAAGTTTTATGTTTATTGTAAGGCTTAAAAATACTGGGTAGTGTTTGTAAATGGATTAATAATAATGAGACTTGAAAATTTATAAATTTATTATATTTATAAAATAGTCAAGAAGAATCTTTTACATAGATATTTTATCTTTTGGTGTTATATAATTACATTTGCTTATTTTTCTTATAAAATATTAGGTTTGTGTAATAGTATTTCTAAATTATCACAAATCATTAAGAACTAATATATAATGGTAATGATTTTATAGTCTGATTTTTTTAGGAAATCATGGGTAGGTATTATGAGTAATTTGCTTTTCTTCAAAAAGATTTCAGTTTAGTGAAACATAAAGAGTCCATTTTCCAGATTCTCCTATTTGAAGGTTTCTGCTTTTTATTACCTATCCAAATACTTATAGGTCCTTGACCTTTACATCCAATCAGGTAAATATTTGTAAAAGTGCTATTTTGTTATACCACATAATTTATTTTTCTAGTGGACTGTGTTTGAAATATCAACTCAGAATAAGAAACAGGAAACTCCTTTTCCCTTGCTAATGCGCATAGTAAAAAGGGTCTTCATACTGAAACTTCATAGCCTTATAATTTTCTAAAGGAGACATATAATAACAAGTACTAGAGTATTCTGTTATGCTGTTATGGTTTTCACAAGTGAAGTAGTCTGTGCCAGACAATACTAGAAAATATGATCTATCCATTGCTTATCTTGCTCTCATGTTTCTATCTTGTTTCACTGGGCATAATATTATGCTAAGGATCATTCTGGAGGGCAGTGCTGACATACTTTTTAGTTTTACTGTGGACTAATAAGAGCACAATTTGCCACTCTTTATATAGAAGAACTGTTTTTATTGACTTAGAATTTTGGTAAACATTCCAGTAGTCAGATTTTAGACATTACTGAAGGAAACTGTTCCTCTGTTAATTCAAAGGCCATTACTTGTATGCATATGTGTTGGAAATCAATAATAAAAAATCTTAAGAAACAAGTTGTAAAATATCTTGACCACAGAATCATGGAATCTTCTAATTTGGGGGTTGCTAAGCTTGGTTTGGGCAAGCGGGTAAGGGAGAGAACATTTTTGGGTACTTACCTACCTGCTGGGTATTTTACTGGGGACTTCAGACTCATCCCACTTAAAGTTCTAACAGATAAGGTAGCTCAAACTCAGAATAGTTAAGTAACTTCTCGGATGTCCTATAAACTAGAAAGTGAAGTGACTGGAATTACAGCCTAGGGGCACCAGGTTCTAAAGTTTATATTTTTATGTTATAGTGAATATTAGTTATCTGCTCAGGTAAGTAGAAGATAAAAGGGATACTTTTGGTGGACTAGAAATTCAAAGTATCTCTGAAAGATACAAGATAGATGTGAATGAAACATAGAAGAGGACTACAGTACAGACTAATCTGTGGGGAAGACACATGCAGAAGCTTCAGTAGAGTTTGAAAAGCTTAAAAGCAGTGATTGCAGGCACTGGAAAAGGGAGCTGGGACAAATGTTGGACATTTGGTTACTTTGAAAGCCCACTTCATGTGTGTACAGCAGTGTGCTGCAGAGATTCCTGCTCCCTTTCAGGAGCACTGATTCTGGATGCTTCAGCTTATGGCGTGGTGTCCAAGGTGGGCACAGTCTGGAGTGGAAGGGGCCCTCACACCCAGAACTAGCTACTGGCAGACTTGCCCTGGCAGCATGCTTTGCCTTTTCCCCACAGCCACTTGAATCTGGTCTGGGATTAGCAATTCAGGATAGATGAGGAGGTTACAAATTCAGAAAGGAACATTGAGCACAGAATTGCCAAGTATCGGATTTGAAGAAAGCCAATGCACTTAAAGAGAATTATCAGTCTACAAATAAAAGAACTAACAATTTAGGAAATAGTCAGTACAGCCCAAATTAGCACTCATACTATAATGAGTACATTTACATATTAGTTTATATAAGAGATGTGAAAGGATATTATGTCCATACAAAAATCAATGTTATCTCTAAAAATTAAAGTTATGCTCAGTGAAAAAAATATTAACTGAGCAGATAGCTTATTGGCAGAGTAGATGTGACTGAAGTGAAATAGTGAGCTATAAGATGAAGCCATACAGTTCTTCCATAATTCAGTAAAAATCGGTAAAATGACAGAAAGTACACATACTTCTCGAGGGTCCCAAATGTACGAGGCACTGTACTTGACGCTGATGACACAACAGTGTCCACAGCCAACTCCCTGCTTGGGTGGAGCTCATGTTCCTTGTATTCTAGTAGAGAAGAGGTCAAGGTCAGGAACCGGGCACAGAGAATGTATTAGAGTTGGGGGGAAGGCACATCTTATGGAGGAAAGCAGGGTGAGGGGTGTGAAGGGCCAAGTTGGGGAACAAGCTTTTCTGTTTTGGATCAGTAGTCAGACACCTTACTGATGAGGTGGTTTTGAGCAGAGAACTGAAGGAAGTGAGAGTGAGCCCTGTGGCCAACTGGGAGAAGGATGTTAATAGGCAGGGCATTCCCACGAGTTGGCCTCGTGCTGTCAGTGTTTAAGAAATGGTACAGAGGTCAGTGAGGCTGGGACAGAATGGGCGAAGCTGAGAGTGTTGGGCAGTGAGGTCAGAAAAATGGTGGTCCAACTGGGGCTGGGTGGGCACTGTGTAGAGCTGTACTCATAACATGGGAAAGAATGTGGCTTATGAATCATTTTTTCTCAGGTGTCCCGACTTTCCTAAAATGTAACACTTTTACCAGAGCTACTTACATATGCAACTTAACAAATTACATACTTGAAATGTATCATGGAAGAATAAGATAGTGCTTCTGTATCCTTTCATTCTACTACCGTATTTCCCTGAAAATAAGACCAAGTCTTACATTAATTTTTGCTATAAAAGACGAAGTAGGGCTTATTTTCAGTGGTTGTCTTATTTTTTTCATGTACAACAATGTACATTTATTCATGTATAGAAATCCACACTTATTCAGGTACAGTCATGTCATCTTCTGTGACATCATCATAACTCTCCAAACTCTGAATTCCTGCCTGAATTTATTACGACTCCATTTCCTGTGGAACCATTGGTCCCAGTCTCTTGTGTCCAGCAGTAGAGCTCTCCCTAAGTGAGCACTTTCTGTCCATGTAGGCTGCTTGTAGTGCATCATTACAGCACGTGATGTGTTGACTTGTAATGACTCATGTTAGGCACAACCGTGTCCATTCATCACCACATGTGGATGCCATTTGTGCTTTGTGTTTTGTGTCTGTGTCTAGTTGGTTGTTGGGCAAGAAGTCCAGAGTTTATTCGCTCACATGGGCATTCACTTCCCATCTGGTGGTGCCCACTTTCATTTTTACATACTTAATTATAATTTATATTATATATTTAAGTAGTAATGTCAATAGTATTATGTTTGTTTAATTGTATATTAGTATTATTTTATATTCAATACATCTGTCTTGTGTTGCAGCGGACATACTAAGTGCATCTGTCTGGCTGATGATCTTAACTAGGGCTTATTTTTGGGGTATTGTGCGCATCCTGAAAAATCCTGCCAGAACTTATTTTCTGTCTAGGTCTTATTTTTGGGGACTTACGGTATATTGAGCCTTTATTCTAGTTTTTTCAGAAAAGAATATTTTTTAAATTTTGTGTTTGTGCTGTGATATAAACATCATGAAACTTATTTTAATAGCTTTAGCAACAAGACAGAATGTGAGTGATGCATATAAATGTGATTATTATTTGATGAATTGATTGATTGTAAGAACCATGCCATTTTCTGGTAATATAATTGTTTTGTTCTAATTAAAATATTCTCCTGGTTTTGAGTCACTGAGGTTGAATCATAAACAGTAATTGTTTTTTGATCAGTTCTTATTTGATGTTCCTGAATATTGGGTTACTAGGAAAGGTTACATTAATTTAAAAGCTGTTCTTAGCAACTTAAATAATATTTAATTAAATAATACTTTAATAACTTTAATAATATATGTGTCTTAGCTACTTTCTTAATGCTGGGACACAATACTGAACACCCACAATTCAAAGGAGGAAAGTTCTGTTTTGGCTCACAATTTATAGAGATATCAGTCCATAGTTGGCTGTCTCCAAGGCGTGGCAGAGGGGCCTGGCAGAGAATTGCTCATTTGCAAGGCTAGCAGGAAGCAGAGAGAGATCAAGGGAGGTGGGAGGGAGATGAACCCTTCAGGCCATGATCCCAGTGACCACCACCTCTGACCACTCTGTCTTCACCTCTCAATGTCACATTTAGCCATAAACTTGTCAGTGGACTCATCCAGGGATGAATGTCACGCCCCCATGGTCCATGATCCATAATCCTATGGGCCCATGGGGCTTTGGGAGGACATCTAGATATAAACCATATCAATATGTATAGAATGGTGTATAGATTTTTCTGATTTTCATTTTACAAGTTTGCAGTTTAGATAATGAGATATATTAAAACTTAAAATTAACTGACTTATATTTTTATATTTAAAAATTTATATTAATGATAATATACATTCTACTTTTTCATTTTATTTTTTAATTTGGATTCCTTTTTTTTTCCTGGCCCTATTCTCTGAATTGAAACTACAGCTTAAGTTATATGCAAATGGTTGGCATGGTAAAAAGGAAAATATGGTTAATTCTGGAAACCCATAATCTGCTTTGCAGTTGGATTAAAAGGAACTTTGAATGGAAATTTGTTAAACCTCTGGTTAAATGTTTAACACATTGAAGACTGATAGAATACATTGTTATGTAAAGAATAATGCAGAGAATATTTGCCTTGCTACGCAATGATGCTGAAAAAGTGAAAAAGTTTTAAAAATTGATGTTTATCTATTTTTATCTTGAACAGGTATCATAAACTGGGAACAGGATTTAATCCCAATACATTAGATAAGCAGAAAGAAAGGCAAAAAGGTTTGGCAAAGCAGGTCTTTGAATCTGATGAAGTTCCAGATGGCAACAGTTACCAGGATGAGCAAGTAATACTTTTATTCTTAAATGACTCTTAAGAAGTATTTTAAGTAGCTAATTATTAGTAATTGATAAATTCATATTTAATGTTTTGCATGACAGGATGATCTTAAAAGACGTTCAGTGTCAATAGATGATACTCCAAGGGGAAGCTGGGCCTGCAGCATTTTTGATTTGAAAAACTCACTTCCTGATGCCTTGCTTCCTAACTTACTTGATCGAACTCCAAATGAAGAAATAGACCGTCAGAATGATGATCAAAGGAAATCAAATCGTCACAAGGAGCTCTTTGCTTTGCATCCATCACCAGATGAGGTATCATTGTTTGCATATAAAGAAGTTATTGACTATTGAGGTAGATCTTTTGGCTTTATGATTTGTATATAGCAGTGGTGGTGAACCTATGGCACGTGTGCCACAGTGGGGTGTTTGTGTCATTTAAAGCTTGAAAGGTTTGTCATCACTGATACATAGTATTATAATAATGTTGGAAATAAACTGTAAATATCTGTACATTTTGTAAGTGAAATATTTTTATACTAGTGAACTTATTCTTAATTACTTTTATGAATTGAGTGCACCAATGATCCAATAATGTCTGGAAAAAAAGGTCATTCCTGTGTTTAATTGTGAAAATTAAAAATACTAGATTAGTGAAGTAAGTTCTTAAGAAGATAAATTGTAGCCGGGGATTTAGCTCAGTGGTTCCACTGCCTGCCTTGCAAGTGCAAGGACCCGAGTTCGATCCCTGGTACCAAAAAAAAAAAAAGATAAATTGTAAAGTATTAAAATATGATAAGCATATTCATTTTAGTGTTGCTTCTCACTTTATAGGAAGAACCAATAGAAAGGCTTAGTGTTCCTGATGTACCCAGAGAACATTTTGGTCAAAGACTTCTTGTAAAATGTTTATCACTCAAGTGAGTATTTATTTCTTTTAGTGTATTATTATTTTTCCAGGATAATATTTTGACTATTTGTACAATAAAACTTAAATAGATATTATACTTTTATCTGTGTCCTTTTGAGAAGTATTTTTCTATACATCATTTTAAATGCCATTCAGCATTCAAACATATGTATGAAGCTAATCTTTAGGACGCTTTTGCTTCACAGTGAAGGTAACTCTTTGCCTTGGCTGTATTATAATTAGTCTGTAAACCTGGAAAACATTCACTAAAATTATTTGCCACTATTCTTAATTGGGGAATATAAAGATGAAGTATATTTTGCCCTAAAGAGTTGATTTTATATTTGTTACAATATAGGCTTTGTTTTTTTAAGATTTCAAAATATTTTTTTTGCCTTTAATAAGTGACTTCTCATATCATTGAGGTAATATATATTTACATTCTGCATTACAAAGTGCTTTCTCTTATTTCATGCTATCTTCAGAGTAATTTTATAAGGTAGATATTATTTTCTTGATTTTGCAAATGAGGATACCTGGACTCAAAAGGATTAGCAGAGATTAACAGGCATTGGATGTTATACATCCAATAACTGAAAACCAAACTATGTCTTGGCAAAACATGTTAATATCATAAATCAATTATTAGTTTTGACTTTAAAAAATTTAGTTCATACAGCATCTGCACGCCTATTACAGGCTTTTTTTACTGTTATGTATCACAAAATTCCTTTTCAAAATGTACAGATGGCTAGTATGTACTCATAGTGTTGTGCAGCTTATCACAGCAGTCTAGTTCTAGAGCATATTCCGTACCCAGAGGAACCAGTACCTGTGTTAGGTTTCTTGTGCTGCGTATCAGAAAACACCATTCACTGTGTGGTTTACGTGACAGAAGTTCCTTTCTCACAGTTCTGAAACTGGAAGTCAGATATCACGGTGCCAGTGGGGTGGCTTTGGCTGAGGTCTTTTTTCCTGGCTTATAGTTACCTTCTCCCTGCTTCTCACATAGTCTTTCTTTCTTCCCTGTGTGCATGAAAAGCAGAAGGCTCTGGTGGCTCCTCTCTTATAAAGACACTGATTTCATGGAAGTGCTGTCTTACCTTAGAAATTCATTTAACTTAATTACCTCCTTATAGGCCACATCTCCACATATAGCCACATTAAGTGTTAGGACTCTAGCATAAGAATTTTAGGAGGACACAGTTCAGTTCGTAACAAAATAATTATTAGCAGTTACTTCTGCTTTCTTTTCCCCTTAACCTGTGGCAGTGACTAACTTGCTTTCTATTTCTGTGAGTGCACCTTCCTGGATACTTAAGTAAATAGAATTATACAGTGTGACTTTTGTATTTGGCTTCTTCACATAGTATGTTTTTATGGTTCATCAGTGTCAGTAGTTCATTCCTTAGTATGGCTAAACAGTGTCTGACTGTGTGCTATACCATGTTTGTTTATACATCAATTGATGAACATGTGGGGTGTTTCCACTTTTTAAAAAAAGCTTTATTGAGCAGTAATTCCCATGTTATGCAGTTTTTCTAGTGTATATCCAAGCGTTCAGTTCACCTGTGAATTTAAATCTGTCTTAGTTACTTTCTTGTCTCTGAGACACAACACCCAACACTTGAAAGTTAAAGGAGGAGAGGTTTCTTGTGGCTCACAGTTTATAGAAGTTTCAGGCCATAGTTGGCTGGCTTTAAGTCAAAGTGGCATGGCAGAAGGGGCCTGGCAGAGGAGAGACAGCTCACTTATAGCAAGGCAGGCAGGAGGAAGAGGGAAAAATCAGGGGAGCAGTGAGGGGGAAGAGATAGATCCTTCCAGGCCACGCTCTCTGTGACCCACCTCCTCCAACCAGGCTTCACCTCCCAAGGTCATATTGAGCTATATTGTGCCCCTGTGACCCAGTCACCTCTCAGAGGCCCCACCTGTCCTTGCATAAGGCTTTGGGGGGCATCTAAATATAAACCATAACACCCAGTATACCATTAAATAGGTTTTAAAATGTTCACAGATTTGTGCAGCTTTTATCACAGTAAATTTTAGAGGACTTTTGTCACCCTCTGTCTGTCTCTGTATCTATCTCTGTGAGTGTGTGTGTGTGTGTGTGTGTGTGAAGGAAACTTGACCACTACATCCCATCATATGCAAAATATTATTCACAGATTGATAGTAAACTTAAATCTGAAAGACAAAACAGTAAAGTTTCTAGAAGACAATGTCAGGACACCTTTGTGAATTTATAGAAAGGATTCTGTAACATGGTGCAGAAAGCTCTCCCCTAGAGGAAAATTGATACATTTTACTTCATTAAAATTGACCACTTTTGTTTAAAAAAAATAATGAAGGCAAGCCATGGCGGGGGAAACAATATTTCCAACACACATATTTGACAGTGTGGTGATATCCGTAATACATAATTACTCAGTGATGAAAAAGTGTTAGCAATAGACAGAAAATGGGTCAAAAGAGGATGTCCAAATGGTCAGTGCATGTGTGAGAAGTTGTGTGAAGTTGCGAACCCAGCAGTCCAGTGCAATACATTACCCATTAGAGCAGCAGCATCAAATGCCATAGAAGATGCAGAAGAAGTTTTGCAGAGGCTGACAGTATCACATCCATAAGGTCCTTTTCTTTTTTGGCTCCTGGTTGGCTTAGCAGGAAGCTATAGAGTGGAAGAGAGTAAGATCTGGGGTGGGGTGTTCCTTTCCCTTGCTCTTTCCCTGATAAGTTGCTTTGATTGTTTCCTCCTTTTCTCCAAGGCCACAGCTTCTGTGCAGGGCCTTCTATTCCACTGTCCTTCCTCGTTTTTGGTTACCACTTCCATGTTCTCTTTCAGTCTGAGGTTGGTGATGCTTCCCGCTAATGCTCATCCCATGGGATGGTCATTCTGTGTCTTTGAATTTCTATCTACATCTTTATAGATGACCTTTATCAAAGTCTTAGCCCTGTGGGAATATGCTGTCTGTCTCCTACAAGGACCCTGACCAGTTCTTAGAATTCAGAAGCAAGTGACATAGAGTGGGGTTATTAAAACTTCAGCACTAGTGACATTATTTTCTGGATAGTTTTTTGTTTTCACAGGCTATCCTATATAATGTAGGATGTTTAGTCAGGTCACAGGCTTCTAGTTGGTAAATGCCAGTACTACTGCTGCAGTTGTGACAATTGGAAATGTCTGTAGCTGTTGGCAGATGTCCTCTTGAGTGCAGAATTGCCCTTGGATGAGAACCAACGCTCCAGTCGTAGTTTTTATGTTATGTATTATTTCAGTCAATAGATATTTACTAAATATTTATGTATGTAAACCATAATTAAATACCTCAAGTCTGAAGTTATAAAATAAATTTTGACATATTCATAAAATAGAAATTATGTCAGTATGAAAATTGATAATATTTATGACATGGACATTTGTCCATAAAATGTTTAAAAAGACTACCAAATATCATGTATAATGTGACACTTTTTGTTTAAAAATTTTTTTTTTTCTGGTTTCTGATCAAACTCAGGACTTTGAGCTTGCCACTCTGAGCTATATCCCTGGCCCTTTGTTTAAAAAATTTTTTATGAGTGCATTTGTGTGCAGAGAAAAGTCTAGATTTTTTAGACACTAAACCATTAATTAAGGTTCGTTTCACGTAGTGGAATTTTGGATTTTCCTCTGAATATTTATTTGCACTGAATATATGATTAATAATCTAAAAACATTAGGTCTTTATTTTTAAAGTTTATTTAAAAATGAACAAATCTGTATATATAAAGACGAAAATACAGACTAGGAAGTGATTAGTGCCACAAAATAGACCTAAACTGTTGTGAGGCTTTTAGGAAATTTGAGATCAGCTGTAGCTGGAGAAATGAAGTAGAGTTAGAGGAGAGATGGTTGATTTAGACTGTGTGAGATAAAGATATGCATGGGAAAATGGATTTTAGGGAGAATGTAATGTAGGCAGAAATGCAGAGGTAGAAGACTGCAAGGTATTGAGAATATTTAATTTTGGAATCAGAATTTTTATCCAGCTATGTCTTTTTTATTTTATGAAAGATAAAACATTTTCATAACCAAATAATAAATAGTTATTACATTGTATGTCATTGTCTTCAAAGTAGTTGATATAAGACATAAACCAAAAACATTCTTACAAGAAAGAAACAAATAATAAATAACACAAACTTTCTTTTTAGCCGAGATAAACTGTTAGTATAAGTGAAACAAATTAGCATATATAGAGATATTTTTAAAACAATGGAATATGAAATTTGGGGAAGTATTTGAACTTCTCCCTACTTCTACACTTGATCTTAGCCAAAAGGCTGAGAAGCAATTCCCCTACTTCTTATTTATCTCTTTTCTATTTTGTTCTTTATTTGTGCGTACACACACACACACATATACATGCATGGTATTTCTCAAAAAGCATGCAATATTTGAGTTTGTGTGTCTGACTTATTTCACTTAACATGTTCTCAGGTTGCATCCATTTACCTGCAAATACCTCAAGTTTATCTTTTCTTTATGGCAACATGGTACTCCATTGTGTATAAATAGCACTTTCCTTATCCATGCATCTGTGGATGGATATATACGTTGCTTCCAAGATCTAGCTGTTATAAATTGTGCTGCTATAAACATGGGTATGCATGTATCTCTGTAATATGATGTTTTTAACTCTTTCGGGAAAGTACCTAGGAGGGGCCTAGCTGGGTCAAATGGAATTTCTGCTTTTAATTTTTTGAGGAATCTCCGCACTGATTTCCATAGTGGCTGTACTAGTTTACATTCCCACCAGCAAAGTAGTAGAGTTCCTTTTCCCCCATATCCTCACCAGCATTGGTTATTATTAGATTTTTTGATGATAGCCATTATTTCTAGGGAAGGTGGTATCTTCTAGTTTTTATTTGTATTTCTCTGGTGGCCAGTCACAATGAGCATTTTTTCATGTATTTATTGGCCATTTGTACTACTTCTTCTGAGAAGTATCTGTTCATTTTGGTTGCCCTTCTTTTGTTTGGATCTCTTATTTGAGAGGAGTCTAATTTTTTTTAAGTTCTTTATGTTCCCCCCACCCCCAACCAGGGATGGAACTCAGGACCTTGTGCTTGCGAGGCAGGCGCGGTGCCACTGAGTTAAATCCCTGGCCTAAGTTTTTTATATATTCTTTTTGTTTTGTTTTGTTTTGTTTTTGGTACCCGGGATCGAACTCGGGTCCTTATGCTTGCGGGGCAGGCAGCGGAACCACTGAGCTAAATCCCCGGCCCTTCTTTATATATTCTTGATGTTAGTCCTCTGTGGAATAGTTGGCAAAAATTTTTCCTGTCCTGTAGATTTTCTCTTTAATCTGTTGGTGGTTTCCTTGGCTGTGCAGAAGCTTTTTAATTGTTAACATCCCATTTGTTGATTCTTGGTATTATTTCTTGTGTCATTGGGGTTCTGTTCAGAAAGTCCTTGCCTACACTTGTGTCTCCAAGAGTTGTACCTATTTTATCTTCCAGCAGATTAAGCATTTCTGTTTTAACATTTAGATCTTTAATCTATTTTGATTTTAGTTTAGTACATGGTGAGATATATGGATCTAGACCCAATCTCCTGCATGTGGATATCCAGTTTTCCCAGCACCATACTTACTAAAGAGGCTGTCTTTCCTCCAGTGTTATGTTTTTGGCTCCTTTGTCAAAGATCAAATAGCTGTATGTGCCTGGGGTTGTTTCTGTTTCTTCTGTTCCATTCCATTGATCCACATTCCTGTTTTTGTACCAGATATGTCTTTTATATGTATTGTTAATTGTCCTTTTTCTTCACAAAGGTTTGAGATTGAAATTGAACCCATTTTTGCAAGTTTGGCTTTATATGATGTCAAAGAAAAGAAAAAGGTAAAGTTATGTAATTTGACTGTAGTCACTTGTCATAATCTTAGGTTACAGAAACCTGTTTTTAAGTTGTTTTATAAGATAAATTATGTTTTTGACAATTATTAAAATGGCTCTTTTGAAAGAGAAAATAAAAACTTAATTTATCCAGACTAAATATTTCTTTATTGTGAAATGCCTTGTTTGGAAGCTGATTTTTGTTTTGGTGAACGAGTTTCAGAAGCAAGTAGCAGAAGCAACTTTTGGTTTAAAAAATGAGCAAGACAATACAAGAAAATCATTTTAGGTGATCAGTATGTAAAAGATAAAAATGATGATGACCAGTTTTATTGAAATAGTTTTCAACTTCTCACCAGCTAAGAGGTGATTTATGTATATTTTAAATATTCTATATTAAGTAATGTTCTTAGCTTTTCTATTATGTCTTTATTACCTAGGAGTTTTCAGAGGACTGCCTTGTATAGCATTCCTTAACTTAATATTCTAAGCCTGCATGTAATAGAAACTGAAAGTGTTTCTGGTGACTTCTGCTGTCAACATGTGATATATGATGGATTTCTTGGTGGAACGCTACGCCACTCTTATATTGTTAGATCAAAACTGCTGAGATATTGTTCACATAATTTTTTCTAAGAACTCAGTTTGGAGTCATGCACCTTGATGATACTTTTTTGTATATTTTATCGCAGGTTATATTTTTAATCAAAGGAGTTTGGAATACAATTCTTTGGGGTTTTATTCTCAAATAGTTTATACATTTCTTTTGCTTTGATTTAGACATGTAGATGGTCTTGGTGGAATATAAGATACACTGTAGGTTACAGTGTAATGTCCTAATGGCAGTAGTAAGATATGTATGATTTTGTGTTTTAAAAAATTACAGATTTTAAATTTTAATATATGAATGTCTTTTTTAGATTTCAGAAAACTTTTATTTTGACCTTAATTCTGAGCAGATGAAAGGATTGTTACGTCCACACGTACCACCTGCTGCCATTACCACCCTGGCAAGATCAGCTATCTTTTCTATTACTTATCCTTCTCAGGATGTTTTTCTTGTAATAAAGGTGAGACTACCGTTAAATGTATTTTTCTGTTGTACAGTGTCAGTATTCTTGTTCCTGTCAATATTGCAGACTTTTCAAAAGCAAAGATTTGACCTTTATGTATTGTTCCCATCTTGATGTTCCATAACAGAATGTTAGACATGTACTCTAGATGTTACCTAACTTTTTTTAAAAGGAGATTTATGTGAAGCGGAGTTCTCCAGAGATGCAGCACTGGATATATTTCCAAAATTGCTTTACAGGAAGCATTGTGAAGCTGGGAAGTCTGCAGCTGGTAGGGCAGACTGACAGTCTGGAGATCCAGGTAAGAGGAAGCAGGCAAGGTTTCTAAGTGACCGTCTTGAGAAGAACTCCCTTTTCTTGAGGGAAACTCAGTCTTTGCTCTTACTCCTTACAGCTGGATGGATGAAGCCCACCCGCATAATGGCAAGTAGTCTGCTTTACTTAAAGTCTTCTGCTTTAACAGTTAATCACCTCTAAAAAAATATTTTCACAGAAACATTTTTAAAAAAAAATATTTATTTATTTATTTATTTTGGTACCAGGGATTGAACTCTGGTCCTTGTGCTTGCGAGGCAGGCGATGGAACCACTGAGCTAAATCCCCAGCCCTTTAAAAAAAAATTTTGAAACAGGGTCTCACTATGTAGTTCATGCTGGCCTTGAACTTATGTAATCCAGGGTGGCCTTGAACTCATGGTGATCCTCCTGCCTCAGCCTTTCAATTGCTGGGATTACAGGTGTGTGCCACCACACCTGGCTCACAGCACTATTTAGACTTGTGTTTGATTAAACCATTGGGCCTCATAGCCTAGCCAAGTAGACACATAAAATTAACCATCACAGGTACAATCATAGTTTCGTAACTCTGTTTTAAAATCATGTACATATTGACAGCTAAATTGTGATCACGGAGCAATATGGATGTCAGCTGATTAAGTAAAAGGGCTACACATTCTAAAACCTAAATATTACCAAGCTATTTAGTTTAGTACAACTTAAAAAATAATTTATCTTAACTTGACCTTGACTTGAGAGTAGTCTAAGATATATTCCATAATCACTTTATTTATATAAAGTTATCACAAAGAGGTAATGAATTTTATAATAAGGTTATAAAGTAAATTGTCATGAAATGAATCCTTTTACCCACAGGAATAATGTCCTAATTTGTGGGTATATTCCTAAGAATTCAGGTTAAAGTAAATCTTAGTTGCAATGAACAGTCCTAGAAGCAAAGATTAAGCAGCAGTGGTCTTCACTGAGAAGAGTGAAGTTGAAATATTGGTTGCTTCCAAATGAGATTATTTAGTGGCAAGCCTGGCAAGTCATTTTGGCAATGAGTAGCTTAGATAGGATTAGGAGTTTAAAAACCCATTGTATATAAATGTTCAACATAAGGAGATAGAAGAGTAAGTCGTTGTACACTCATATTGTGTACTATGGCCTTTAAAGCTACAATTTGGAAAAACAAATTTTTATGTTATAGGAACGTGTGAGAGAATGTCTGCAAGTCTGATTCAAGCTGTCATACACTTGATCCCAAGTGTAAAATATGCACAGATAGATGTGTACATGCATTTTTATATGGATGCTGGTATATGCACAAACACATACAAATATGTATATATAGAGTTTTCCATATATTCAGAAAAAGAACAAGCAAATTAAATTTTAAAGGAAATATATTTAGGAAATTAAATTTTCTTTCGTTATTTGTTGCCTGTCAGAAGTGCCAAGGAATGGGTTCAGGTGCATAGGTGCTTTACAAGTCTTGGGTTGTATCCCACCAGCTAACAAGAGGTCACCCAAAAGAATACCATCGTCAGTCTTTTCAAATTGGAATGTTTGCTTGGTCTCTTCATAAGGTTATAAAGTTAGCAGCTGGGAGGATCTGCAGTGTCGTGTAGCAGAGGGAAGGATGAATGAAGGGTGAGGAATTGGGTCTAGTAGTGAAGTCTCACTGGTACAGCAGTGGTGAACCTATAGCATGTGTGCTGCAGCAGGCTGCTTGTATCATTGAAAGCTCTAAAAGGTTCACCATCGTTTGGATTCTGGTTCGGCTAGGATTATTAATTCCTTGCTTATTTTTATGCTCTCTTTATTAGGATAGATACTTTCTGGTTAAATATATGAAGGGGTTACACCATTATGTTTGGATATTTTTTTGCTACTGGGGATCGAACTCGGGACCTTGCGCTTGTGAGGCAGGCGCAACACCACTGAACTAAATCCCCAGCCCTGGATTATTTTTTGAGTACACCTGATATTTTGGAGGACAAAAATACAAAGCACTTTGAAAGAAAACCATAAATAAAACAAAATATGGATTACAACAGGCTAATTTTCATAAAGTTCACTTAAAATGATTTTAATTATTTTTTATTGAAGTATGACATGATTATAAAAGGGATTCTAGAAGTTATAAATATGTAGTTTGACTAATTGTCCTACAGCACACTTATATGACCTGCCAGCTAGGTAAAGAAATAAGGAGGAGAATCTGAGAGACCACCACCCCTGTGACCCATGCTGTTGCCTGGGCCTCTGTCCTCCATGCTTTGGGCCTGTTTCTTGAATGTGTAACAGAGTCAAAGAGGGTATATACTTTTTGGCCTCCTTTCTTCCATTCAACATGACTATGTGATTAGTCCATTTTGTTGTATGCAACAGTTTTAAAATTCATTTTCATTGCTTCATAGTATTTTATAGTATGAATATATCCCAGTTTGTTCATTTTACTGGTGATGGATATTTTGGTTCATTTAAATTTTCTCTTGGTAATTCTGTAAACATCTGTAGTCCATTAAGTTGATGTTTGTACTCATTTCTGTTTAGTATATTTGTAGGAGTAGAATTACAGAGTCAAAGGGTATTTGCCTGTGAGCTCTGATGGATGCTGCTGCACAAATTTCCAAAGTCTCTAATAATTGTGTCTTCTCCAACAGTGAATACAAGTTCCAATTGTTCACACTTGGCATTTATTAAAATCTTAAAATATAAAATACATACAATGATATCTGTAAAATACCCATATTTGAGGTGGACAGCTTGATGAAGTCTTCCCTATGTATTTGCCAGCATAATCACTGCTGAGCCCAAGTTTTACTTATGTATATAGCTCCATCCACCATCCTGGAGGGCTCTCATTTCTCTTTCATGACTACCCCTCCCTTTCACCAGATAGCTGGTATCCTAATTTCTGCCACCGTCACTTAACATTTTTTTCCTGAATTTCATATGATACAATCATATGACATGCAATCTTTTGTCCATAGGTTCTTTCAGTATATTATCTGTACTGCTTTTAGCTATTATAAGTAATGCTGCTACAAACATTCTTCCATGTGAGTTTTGGCCCAAATATGTTTGTACTTCTGTTGAGTATGTAGATAGGGACTGAATTACCAGAATATAGGGTAGTATTTATAAGTTAATCACAGTAGAAATAGGTAGTTTTCCAACATTAGTCCAGTTTATACTCTCATCAATAATGCTTGAGAATTTTAGATGTTGCATTTCCTTCTCAACATTTGTTATCATCAGATTTTATTTTATTTAACGTTGTAACTTCTTTAATTTTATTATTTTATTTCTGGTACATTGTGAGGTTATATCAATTTGATTTTAATTTATAATTCTATAATGGCTAAGAGTGTTGAATAATTTACTCGCCATTTGGATATTCTGTTTTGTGAAGTGCTCATGAATTTGACTACTTCAGCTACCTCACATAAGTGGAAGCACACGTATTTGTCTTTTTGTGACTGGCTTATTTCACTTAGCATGAGATCTTAAGGTTCATCCAGGCTGTAACATATGTTGGTATTTCCTTCCTTTTGAAAGTTGAGTAATATATATATATATTTTTTTCACATTTATTTGCCCATCTAACTAAGTTGATGGACACTACAGTTGCTTCTGCCTCTTGGCTGTTGTCAGTGGTGCGGTTAGGAACACAGGTGTAGAGATCTGTTTGAGTCCTTGATGTGAATTCTTTTGGGTCCAGACTAGGGGCGTAGCTGAGTGCAAGGTCTTGCATTTAATTCCCAGTACGCCCTGCCGTACAAAGAAATAATTACAAAAATGTGTCCAATATTCTCAGTTTTTCTGGATCTACAGCTGGAAATCGAATTGCTGGATTATATGGTTACTCTGTTCTTTAATTTTTTGAGGACACTTTCTCCTAGTGCCTCGAGCATTTCACTTTTCCACCAGCAATGGGCAAGGGTTCCAGTTTCTTCACATCCTCACTAACACGTGTTATTTTGTTTTTTTATAATGCTCATCCTGATGGTTATCATTGTGATTATGATTTTAATTTCTCTAATGATTTGTAATTCTGAGCTTAATTTCATATACTTCTTGGCCATTTGTGTAACTTCTTTTGTTTGGGTTTTTTTGTTTGTTTTTTGTTTTTCGGTACCAGGGATCGAACTCGGGTCCTTGCGCTTGCGCAGCAGGCGGCAAAACCACTGAGCAAATCCCTGGCCCTGTGTAATTTCTTTTGAAAAATACCTGTTTAGTTCTTTTGGGATTTTTTTCTTTTGTTTTGATACCGGAGATTGAACTCAGGACCTTGCGCTTGTGAGGCAGGCAGCAGAACCACTGAGCTAAATCCCCGGCCCTCTTTTTCAGTCAGATTTTTTTGTTGTTCTTGAGTTGTAGGAGTTCTTTATCCTTTCTAGATACTAATTTCTGTCGGATAAATACTTTGTAGATATTTTCTCCCATTCTTAGGATGCCCTTTCATTTTGTTTATTTTGTCCTTTGATGTAGTAAATGTAACTTTTAATGTAGTTCAGTTTATCTGTTTTTACTTACATTGCCTGTGGTTTTGGTGTCTTAATTCAAGAAATCATTATCAAATCCAATGTCATGAAGCTTTTTCCATAGGTTGTTTTCTAGGAGTTTTATAGTTTTAGCTCTAAAATTGAAAGTTTCTCTTTGTCTAGTACTTTTTCTGTAGTTGAGATGGTCATTCCCTCCCCATCATTTTGTTAATGTGTAGTGTATTACATTCATTTTAATATATTGAACCATCTTTACTTTTCAGGTTGACTGTTTTCATTAAGAGTAATTAATCTTTACATTTTTGCCTTTGACAGCTAGAAAAAGTTCTGCAGCAAGGAGACATTGGAGAGTGTGCAGAGCCATATATGATTTTCAAAGAAGCCGATGCCACCAAGGTAGAGTGTCATGCTTGCACTCTCCTCTGTTGTTGTAATTTGGGAGAAAAACTACAAAGCATGTAAAAGAATTTTCCTACTAATCCATTTTTTATTTTGGCCTACTTCCTTGTCTTCCTTTTTCTTTTTTTTGGTACCGGGGATCGAACTCGGGACCTTCCACTTGCAAGGCAGGCAGTCGAACCACTGTGCTAAATCCCTAGCCCCTTCCTTCCTTTTTCTTATTTCCTTTGCCATGTAGCTTTTGCCATGAACTATGCTATTTTAAAATCCCTCCCATCTCAAGACTAATTAATTTGTTAAAATATTCTTGACTAAAACTAAGTTAATTTAGTTTAACTCTTAAATAATTAAAATTTTCCTTATTTACAAAATAGTGATTTTGATGGAATTTTTCCTAGCAAATAATATTCCTAGCTTCCATCTGACTGGAAGGAATTAAGAAATACAGTAAAAATAGAAAATATAATATCTTTGTCTTGCCACCAGATGACTCATTTATAGAATTTGGATAAACTTGCAAAAACTAATAATGATAATTGAATAATGAATACCAAATTCTGCATTACCTTGAGTTAGCTACTACAATACAAGTGATCCTTGAATTTTTGAACACAAGACTTAGTGCTGTAACAACTAGCCCAGCAATGCTTGAGGAATGCTGAGTAAGCCACTGAAATCTAGAAAATGTTTTGCTTCCTGTGTTGCTGACATTCAGAATAAGATCTGCACCTGTTCTGCTAAGGTCGGTAGATCTGAGCACATGATAGTCTTCTCCGATTCTTGGCTGCTTCACTGTGTAGAAGTATTCTGGCTTTTTCCAGGTTGTCATTTTACAGACTCAGTTTGCTCTGTTATATAGAGCTCAGAAAATATGAACATACTATATATCAGGTTATTTCATTTTTCTTTAAACATTTACATACACAAATTTACATGCATACATTTATACTGACAGATTTAAGTATACGTGCTTGATAGGCTGCTTTTTGTATTTTCTATTTTTGGTCCTGGGAAATCCAACTCAGAACCGTGCACTTGTGAGGCAGGTGTGGTGCCACTGTGCTAAATCCCCAGCCCTTGATAGGCTCTTAAAGGAAGAACCTCTTTTGGAGGCATAATTGATAGCAGTAGTAAACATTGTTACCGTCTGGCTAGCTTTTCCTCTTTCCCAGCCCTGAGTCCCAAGGCAGAGTGTTGCCATTAGTGCATTCCTTACCGACATCCTGTGTGGAAAGGGTATGTGAGGATGTGGTTTGACTCTTGCAGTCTACCTTCGTGGTTGTTTTCAGAGTGTCCAAAAGCTTGATCCAGCATCATGCCTTGGACTATTATTTTCCAGGGTTTAGTCCTCGTATAATACTCTTTTTCTTCTATTACAATTCGGGATTTATCATTGACCTGTTTGTGTCTTCTCTCCACTCCCACCTCGTGGTTGACATCAGTTAGGACTATTTTCAGATTGGATCAGCCACTCCACTTCCATTTTATGTAGAGGGACAAAGTTTAACAAATCCTAACCTAGAATATATTATAGCTGGCAGTTGCCAACTAGACTATGGTTATGGTACCTTTCCTAAAGTAATATGCACTGTACATAAAAATGGGTGACATTTGATCTCTTTTTTTCCCAAGATGACATAATCACAAACTGAAATTTCAGACTTCCTCACCTACACATTTGTAGAGTGAATTGAGATTATTCCTTTGTTGAGATAATAGATAGTTATCTGATCTCTGAAAGACACAGATTGTTTTTCTTTCTCTGCTGAGAACTGAGAACTCTTGAATTGTTTTCTTTCAAGAATACTCACGTATTAAGTTCTGTTTTGCAGAATAAGGAGAAATTGGAGAAGCTGAAAAGTCTAGCAGATCAGTTTTGCCAAAGACTTGGGAAATATCGCATGCCATTTGCTTGGACTGCAATCCATTTAATGAATATTGTTAGCAGTGCTGGCAGTTTAGAAAGAGACTCTGCAGAAGTAGAAATCAGTACTGGAGGTAAGAGTTTTTAGTAGAATATTTTTCTAAATGTATATCTTTTTCTTTTTCTCTTTTATAGGCTTGTTATATTTTTGGATTCTGAATGTGATGTGGCATAAAAAGGATTTTCTTTTTTGGGGGCCCTTTTTCATTTAAGTCTTTGGAAATATAATTCACTTATATACAGTTCACCTTTTTATTATTATTATTATTATTATTTTTTTTTTTGGTACTGGGGATTGAACTTGGTTCCCTGTGCTTGTGCAGCAGGTGGCGAAACCGCTGAGCTAAATCCCCAGCCCCAGTTCACCTTTTTAAAGGGTACAGTACAATTGTTTTTGCTATGTTCACAGTGTTCTGCAACCACTACCACAACCTCATTTTGGAGCAGTGTTTAACCCACTAGCAGTCCCTCCACATTCCAGATGTAGCCTTAAATGACCACTAGTGTATTTTCTGTCTTTATGGATTTGCCTATGCCAGATATTTCCCATACATAGAATTGTACAATATGTGGTCTTCTGTGGCTAGTTTTTTTCACTTAGCAAAATATTTTCTTAAGGTTCATCCATGTCCTATCATGTATCAATATTTAATTTCTTTTTATTGCCAAAATGACAGTCCACTGTATCAATATATTGTGTTTCATCTATCGGTTCATCAGTTGATGGTCATCTGGGCTGTTTGCACATTCTGGTTGTTACAAATTATGTTTCAGTGAACATTCATGTACAGTCTTTTATGTGGATATGTTATTTCCTTTAACTGAAATTGTTGGATCATATAATAATTCTCTATTCAACCTTTTGAGAAAGTGCCAGACAATCTTCTAGTACAACCACATTTTCAAAAATTCGAGCATTGTGTGAAAATTCCAGTTTCTCCATATCTTTGCTAGTACTTGTCATTTCTTTTGATGATAGCCATTCTAGTGCGGGTGAAGTGGTATCTCACTGAAGTTTGGATTTGCCTTTCCTGATAGCTAACGATGTTAAGCATCATCTTGTGTGTAGCGGTGATTTCTGTGTCATCCTTAGAGGAATTTATATTCATGTTCTTTGCCTATATTTAATGACTTTGTTGTCTTTTCATTATTTCATTGATGCTTGATTTTAAAAAGGGTTTTTTGTTTTTTTGTGTTGGAGTTGTATACATTCTTTGTATGTCTGGATACAGATACCTTATCTAATATGTGATTTGAAAATATTTTCTTCTATTCGGGATTTTCTTTTCTTGATAGTGTTGTTTATACTACAGAGGTTTAAGTTTTGTTGCTGTGCTTTTGGTGGTACTGGATATGTAAGAAACTGTTACCTTACCCACAATCAAGGAGAATTACTTGTTTGCGTTTATTGCCTTGCTTTTTGGTATATGTAAGAAATTAATACTTAAGATCAAGAAGAATTACTTGTATATTTTCTTCTAAGAGTGGTGTAGTTTTAGCTCGTACCATAGTGTGAGGTAAGGGTCCAACCTCCTCCTCCTCCTCCTCCTCCTCCTCTTCCTCCTCCTCCTCCTCCTCTTCCTCCTCCTGCTCGCCTTCTCCTTGCCTTCTCTCTTCCCTTCTCTTCTTCCTCCTCCTCCCCCTCTCTCTTGTCTTACTCTTCCTCCTTGTTATCTTACTCTTCTTTTAATTGCAATATTAGGGGACCCCCAGGGCCTTTGGACTGAGCTGTCTCCACAGCACCCCCCCATTTCTTAAACTTTTTTTTGACACGGGATCTTGATAAGTTGACTCAGGCTGGCCTCCAGCTTCTGATCCTCCTACCTCAGCCTGCCAGAGTGCTGGGATTGCAGGTGAGACTGCAGGTGCACATCACTAGACCTCCCCACCTTCATTTTTAAAATGTGTGTGCCCACTTGTGGAAAAGGCTGTTCTTCACCCATTGAATGGTCTTAGCACCCTTGTCAAAACTCAGTTGACCATATATGTGTGGGTTTATGTCTAGACTCTCATCCTAGTCCATTGATCTATAAGCCTTTATTCCAGGGCTATCCTGTGTTACTTTAGCTTTCAGTTAAGTTTTGAAATTGAGAAGAATGGATCCTTGAACTTTGGTACCCTCTTTCAGATTGTTTTGCTTATTTTGGATTCCTTGTATTTTCATATGAAATTTTGCATTGGCTCTCAGTTTCTGCACAGGAAGGTTTTGGGATTTTGATAGGACTTCCATTGACTATAACTCAATTTATAGGTTATTGCCATCTTAGCGTTACTAAGTCTGAATCCAGCAATAAGGTTTTCCATTTATTGAAAGTATTTTCCTACATTGTATGGTTTTCAGGGGATGGTTTGCCTTTTTCCTGTTAAGTTTACACCCAGGGGGCCCTCAGGAGGTTGTGGGATGCAGTGCGTGTGGATGGCCCTTGGGAGGTGCCCAGGGCCTCACTAGGACCCAAGCATAGACTCTGCTCTGAGTTCGAGTCACCTCCCTTACGTAGTTGTCCTCTTCCTGCTTGCCTCTACTGTTTTGTGCCCTGCGAGGACTTGGGCTGGACCTCTTTGGCTGCACTGTGCTCCCGCCGGTGGTATCTGTTGGAAATGTTGGCCCCCTTGCAGTAGATATGATTATTTTTACACAGAAGTGGTCTAAGATTGGTTACTTTTCTACTGATTGGTGCCAGTGGTTGGAAACAATCCAGACGGAGCAGCAGAAGAAATTCACAGAACTTGGTTTAAGTGCTGAAGTATAGTCACTGCCTTCAAAAAGTTAATGGATCTATTAAGTATATTAACTATAAAGTTTTCATATATGTTCTTTATGACGTCGAAGAAATTTCCCTCTATTCTTAGTTTACTAAGAATTTTTGTCATGTGTGGATGTTGGGATTTTGTGAAATACTTTTTCTGAACCCATTGATATGGTGGTATGATTACTCTTCTTTAGCCTGCTAATATGACTGATTGAATTAATAGATTTCTAAATGTTGAACTAGGGGTAGGGAGGACAGGGGAAGGGAATGAAAAAAGAATGTGTCATGTACATGTACCTACTTTCCGTGACAAATTAATCATTTTGTACTGGAAACATGTACTAATAAAAATTTTTTAAAAAAGGTTAATGGCTCTAGAGTTAAGATCTGTTTTTATTAAGTATAAATCCAAGTTATTCTGTGAAAAAAATCCTTTCCTGGCTGAAAAGTAGCAGCTTTGCCAGAGTTGCTGTTCTTTTTCAGGAGTCTCATAGCAATGGAGAGCTCCCTTCCAGTACCTGCTTACACCTTGTATGCAGAAAAGTGCTCTGAATAAAATAAAGAGCTTTAACTGGCAAGAAATGGGAAAAGCTCCATGCGTTATTGAAATGAATGATTTTGGTCACTGTGTCCAGATTCCAGAGGAGGGACCTCAAGAGCATTCTGTGAGGAAAGCTGTTGTCAAGAAACCCAAAAGGAGGGGCTGCTGACAGTTGTGTCTGAGGGGGACAACATCCAGGGTGCAGAGGGTCTTGCTGAGTACCTTAACAAGTGGCTGCAGAGAATTAAAAGGCCGCAGAGTGATGACCCTGCACCGTCTACCTTGCCTTGGAAAATGCCGAGTTCTTGGAAATTACTCTGGGGCAGTGGTCTTCTCCTGCACTTTTAAAATCACTTTTTAAATCTGTTTTCACCAGTTTTATATTGTGTGTCCTGAGAAACTTACTATCTACACAACTGTTAAACAGTCTGTGTAAAAATCATACTGCCTAAGAATGTATTAGGAAATAGATACTTTTCATAGAAAATGTTAGAGAAAAATGAATTAACAAAAGGTCTTTTCTTGTGCCTTTCATCATCTACAAATATAAAATTTGTACAATAAAATTTATTTTCTTTTTCTTTTTTCTTTTTTTTGTGGTACTGGGGATCGAACTCAGGACCTTGTGTTTGCTAGGCAGGCACGGTGCCACTGAGCTACATCCCTGGCCTCCATAAAATTTATTTTCTAAGTAAAAAATAAATTTACATCCAGGTGTTCTGTTGTATTTTGACATTATTTTTAAATGAAATTAATATATATATCCATTTCTAATCTTTACAAATACAGTTGACTTTTGTATATTGATCTTGTACTCTGAAACATTTCTTTGAACTTGTTTATTCCAATTGTTTGAAAATCCCAGGTTCTTAAGGATTTTCTGTGTATAAGATTATGTCACCTGCAAATAAAAGTAGGCTCATTTTTTTCAATCCAGATGCCTTTTTAAATTTTTCTTTTCTAATGTCTTTAACTAGAACCTCCTGTGAAATGTTAAATCCAAAGGGCAAGAGTGGGTATACATGCCTCCTTCCCGACCTTAAGGCAGATCCCTTCAGCCTTTTGCCATCAAGTATGGCGTTTGCTGTAGGCCCTCCCTCCACCGTCTCTTTCCTCCTGCAGCTTTTTTCCAAAGTGAAATTTTTCTACTGTAATCAGTATGCTGGGTATATAATTTTTAGCATTAATGGATACGGTGTTTGGAAAGGTGCTTTAAATAGATTTTTAATTTTATGAACATGAATATTTTACTTCTTTCTCTTGGTAGAACGAAAAGGGTCTTGGTCAGAGAGGAGGAATTCTAGTCTTGTGGGCAGGCGATCACTTGAAAGGACAACAAGTGGAGATGATGCTTGCAACTTGACTGGCTTTCGACCTGCCACTCTCACAGTGACAAATTTCTTTAAGCAGGTATTGTTCTGTCATGTAGGGATTCTGGGGAAATATTTGTAAATAAGTTTAGTTCCTGAAGGGTAGTAATTGTACTCATACATGAATATGATTTCAAGAGCCTTCAAAAACTTGAAGATAAAAATAAAAAGAATAACAAAAGTAAGAACTGTAAGAATAAGAAATAATTTTGGTATATGCATGTAATCACAGGAGCTCGGGTCACGGCAGGAAGATCACAAGTTTAAGGCCTGCGTGGGCAACTTAATGCAACCGCCTTTCAAAATAAATAAAAAGGGCGCAGGGAGGTTCCGTCACCAGTGCTGGGGGACAGAATAAGAAATAATTAACTTTATATTGTGTGTGTTGTTCTAGCGTTATATATAGTTTTTAAATATTGACCTTGACATTATGAATTCATCACAGTTAATCTTTCACACCTGTATCTTATTTCTCAATTTTAATAATGTAGCTTTTCTTAAATGTTGATAGTGTCTGGGTTTCTGTAGTGCGAGTGCTTTCATCTGTCTTCTGCAGTGAAGTTTTTCTGACCCAAACTACCATACCTGGTTTGTGAAATAGAACTTTTTAGGACTTCATATACATTTCTGTTCCAAAACACAATCGGTGCTTCTCCTCTTCAGATCAGATCAGTGTTTTCCAGTGCCAGTCATCACCTTGATTTTTGGTCTTAGTGATAGGATAGTTGTGCTTTTCCTTAACAGTAGATTTTTATTTATTTATTTACTTTTTTTAGTAGGTTTTTTTTTAATGAGTTCTTTTTTTAAAAATTTAGCTACTTGGTAGATTTTTGCATTTGAGGATCAGGTGATATGTGGAGTTGAAAAGACAAATATAAACTCAAGCATAATGATTTTATGACTATATTTTTACACTAGTCTGCTTTTTAAAATTCTGTTTTATGTCTGTATTTTTATTTTTCCTTTCCCTTTTTATCTATCTCAAACTTGTATGGTTTTCTATATCTTACAGTATTTTATAGTACTTTTTTGCCATAGATAATGGAATATATATGAATATATAAGATAAAAAATGGTCTTAAAAATCTTAGTAAAATTTGGAAGCACTAAAGAAAAGGAAATAAATCAGGATATTTGGACTCATGCTCATTTTTTATTCTATCTCAGTGTAGCAGAAGTGCATGCTTATGAGCAAACAATGTAACTTCAGTTCCCACCTGCTAGAGCTGTTTTATCAAGTCCTTTTTTCTCTGTCATTGAAATCAGGAAGGAGACCGCTTAAGTGATGAAGATCTGTACAAATTCCTTGCTGATATGAGAAGGCCATCTTCTGTCTTGCGGCGACTGAGACCTATTACAGGTATTTTTCATCTTTGATTAGATGTGATTATATCTGTTGTTACCACTAATGTATTATACTGCCTGTAAGCGTGCATTCCTTCTTTTTCAGTTATCTGGCTCATACATTTTTCTGTGCTTAGTAGCTGTCAGTCTTCTTCAACTCATTAGTTATTATGTATTCTAACAGTTTGGATGCAGGATTCAGCACCTTTGATAATTTGAGTTGTGTAATGATAATGATGAATAATATTGTGGCTTAAAATTATTTTCTTGAGAGAAAAATGCACGTGGAATGGTGAATATTCAGAAACATTCATACTATTTTTGGAGCAAATCATTTCAGAGTAAAATTAGTTTGAAGTTTGCCAAGCCAAAATTAAATCACTTAATCTTTAAACGTTGGCTAGTTGAAATTCCAGATCCTTTTTCTGTTTTTTCTTCTTTTTTAAAATCTCTTTTCCATTCAGTCAGAGAGCAGTTATTTTACATGGATTTGTATGTATATTAGTAATTTTTAAGTTTAAAATTTGGTAAAATGAAATAATTTAGATGTCTGAGATGATAGTAGTTGGGTTTCTGTGTATTATGCCCAGACTTACTGCAAAATAGGGTCTGAATCTTTTTAAAAACATTTTTATTATGTTTTAGTCAGCTTTCTGCAACTGTGACAAATTATCTGAGAAAGATCAGCTTAAAACAAGGAAAGCTTTTTTTTTTGGTACTGGGGATCGAACTCAGGTCCTTGCGCTTGCGAGGCAGGCGGTGGAACCGCTGAGCTAAATCCCTGGCCCAGGAAAGCTTTTTCTTGGCTTGCAGTTTCAGAGGTTTAAGTCTGTGGTTGGACTTGTGTGGTTGGATTGCCTTTGGGCCCTTGGCTAGGCAGGGTATCATGGTGGAAAGCACATGGTAGAGCAGAGCTTCCCACCTTGTGGCTGTTGGGAAGCAAAGCGCAGGAGAAAAGGGCCAGGTTCCACAAACCCCCTCCCAGGCCAGTCTCCCCCAGCATCACCTTTCCCACTGGGTCCCACCTCCTGAGGTTTTACTGGCTTTAGCGGAGCACAGGCTGGCAGCCAGGACTTTGCTGATGGGTCTTTGAGGGATACTTCAGATTCAAACTATAGCAATTATAAACTCTTTATTTATTGTGTTTACATTGTTTTTATAATATATTTTAATATGCAGCTCAGCTGAAGATAGACATTTCTCCTGCTCCTGAAAATCCCCATTACTGCTTAACCCCAGAACTGCTTCAAGTGAAGCTGTACCCCGACAGCAGAGTCAGACCTACTCGGGAAATTTTAGAGTTTCCTGCTCGAGATGTCTATGTACCAAACACTACTTACAGGTAAGTGATTTTAATTTTTTGAAAATTTTGAGATATGATATCCATTTTAATATTAAAGTAGAACTAGAATGAAACTCTTCAGAAAACTTATGTATCCTTTTTGCATATTCTGTTTCTTAGTTCATAATTTTATTAATAACCATCATAAAACTTTACTGTGTGCCAGGTATCTTATTTCAGCCTTGTAGTTTGGAGAGAGCATTGCTGTGCACCACTCTTCACAGTAGTGGTGGCTGGCATTTAACCTTTAGTCTGTTACATTAAAACATTGCAGTTCATTTTTACTGTAATCCCTCAAATATCCGTTGTTAATACATATAGTATTACACCTGAATCAAAGCTCTATGCCTGCATTGTGTTCTAACAGTCAACAATGTTTGTCATGTATGTACCACGTAAAGAATAGTGGATGCAAAGTTGGTAGCTGTGACTCTGCAGGCTGAGCACTGACAACCCCAAGGGTATGACTTGCATGTATTCTGTGTGCCTGACGTCTCCATGTCGCGATGCTGAGAGCCTGACCTGACGCAACTGCTGCACTCCCCAGTAAGGCAGTTGTGGCTTGGCATTCTGAAGCGGAACTTTACAGCCTCACCCCAGACCTGCCCATCCTACTGTAGTTTACTGCCACTCACCAGGCCTTTGTGCGAGTGTTTTGGCCTTGGACTTGCCATCCCCCTGCCTTGGCCTGGCAGGCGCTAGGATTACAGGCCTGTGCCACCACCGCTGGCTCTTTCTTGTGTTTTTGTGTGCTATCACTAAAACCCTAAAACCTCTTGCAGTATAGTGAAAGACAGCAAGTAATCATTTCCCCACTTACAACTTGATGAAGTTTCCTGGGCTTATTAGGCTTAGTGTATAGTTGCGCTCATGAGGCCTGTTTTCCACCATCATGGAAATACTGTTTGCATTTTCTTTTGTGGTGGTGTTGTTGTTTTTTTCTTTCTGCCTTACTCATTTTACTGAAAGCCTCCTGTATCTCCCTAAAATAGGACATGTGAAGGCAAATATTTTTGAGATCTTTTGTTTGACAGTATCTTTAGGCTTTTGAGATGGAGTCTCACTAGGTTGCCTAGGCTGGCTTGCAATAACTCCTAGGTTCAGGTGATCTTCCAGCTTCAGCCTTTCAAATCACTGGGTTAGGGCTGTGCATGTCTGCACTTGGCTCTGTGGTTTTAACTCTCAGATTGATAGTTTTGCTAGGTACGAAAATTCTAAATTATAGAATAATTTTTGGGCTGGAGATTTGGCTCAGTGGTGCCACCACCTGCCTCATAAGCGCAGGGTCCTGAATTCAATCCCTGGTACCAAAAAAAAAAAAAGAAGAATACTTTTTTGTCACAAGTTTGAAAATATAGCCAGTCTTCTGCTTTTGGTGCTTTTAAGTAGTCTGATATAATTCTGATTGCTGGTCATTTGTGTCTTATTTTTCCTCTGAGGACTTTCTGAGTTATTTTCTTCATCCCTTATGTTCTGAAATTTCATAATGATAATATTTATTTAGTGATCAGTAAGTGATAACATTTATGTAGTGCTTTATAGTATGCAAATTGTTTTCATTGAAACTACTTTATTCAGTCTCAGCTTATAAATTAATTCTAGCAGTGTTATTATTTCCACTTATAAGTGAGAAAAATAAAGCTGAGATTAAGACACTTGTCTTGAATCTAGGCCTTCTTAATTTTCTCTTCCTCATTCTTTGCAATAATAGGACATCTGATATTTATAAGTATAAATTCAGTTAAAATTTCTCATTGCTAGATAACTTCCTACATTTTTATTTATTTTTTATTGTTATTTTTTTGGTACTGGGGATCGAACTTGGGTCCTTGTGCTTGCGCAGCAGGTGACAAATCCACTGAGCTAAATCCTGGCCCTCTACATTTTTATTAAAGCTGCCAGAACAAGTTCATTTCATATTTTTCTCAAAATCTGTTATTGTTTAATCATTTTTAATATCTTAGAGTTTATCTAAGTGCAACACTTAATTGTACATGTCATTATAGAGAATAATATCTATTAACTAGTGGAAACTAGGGTCAGTATAGAACATCATGTTAAGAACTTAAATGGGAATTGAGTCGTGAGAAATGAGAAGATAGCTTGCTCAATAAAGTAGAACATTATTTGCTCTTAAGTATTGTATTCATCAGCTTTCCCTTTGCTGGAGACAATTCCCAGTACTCACAATTTAAAGGAATAAAGGGTTAATTTGGCTCATCTTTTAAGAGGATTCAGTCCATGGTTGGCAGATCTTCAGGCAGAAACATCATGATGGAAGGGCATAGTGGAGCAAAGCTGCTCAACTCATGACTGCCAGGAAGCAGAGCAAGAGAACAGAGCCAGAGAGGATGAGGTCAGGGCCCAAATGTAGTATTTAATGTTACACCTCCTCGACCCACCCAGAAACACCTAGAAGTGTGCTTCACCAATCCAGCAATCTGGGCAGATCTCAAAGTCAGTCACGTTGACAATACTAACTACCAGTAGTATGTATCCATTTTTAATGTACCATCCCCTTCTGGAAGAGATAAAAAGTGAGTACAGTACATCAAAAGATTTAAATAGAGTTTATAAATTGTAAGTTAAAATGATTTTACTTTTTGAGTTTATGCAATTTGTGTAAGCATGTGCTAGCTTTTTAAGGTAACTTGTTTATTTGCATTTGCTTCTGGTTTTTATCATTAAATGCTTTATCATTTGATTAGCATTGTTAAGGGTAATTGGTAGTCCGAAAGTGAATTAGTTTTTGTTCTGAAAGTAAATTTTTCAGGTAAAGGAATGAAGCCTAGCCTATTAGTTTGAGAGTGATCTTGAGAGATTACTTGGTGTATCTCAGTGTTATTAGTTTGGACTGTATGTCAGTTACAGAATTGATGTTCATTATAGACATCACTGTTGTAAATAATATTCTCGGCAAAAGTCTCCTTAAAAGTAGGTTTATTAAATGTGTAAATAAGAACTTTTCCTTCTCTCAGTAGTTTATTCCCAGAGAAAATAGAACTTGTTAGGCTCATTGAGATTAGATTTATTCTTATTTAACAGTGAATATTAGGTTTTAATATTTTTCATCAAGGTAAATTGGCTTTAGATTAGAGTTTGTGTAATAACCTTTCTGGTTGTGTACAGTTTTTAAGAACTCATGTAAAATTCTTTGACCTATTAACCAAATTGGTAAATTATGATAGAGGATGTCAAAGTTACTGTGTTTCTTAGTTTTTGGAGATGATATAGTGCTTTTAATAATACATTATCAGTAAGATGTATTGAAAGAGGGTAATATTGGGAGTGGGGTTGGAAGAAGAAAAAGAAGGTAGTATAATTTCAGGAAAGATTAATAATTTTGTGGTATAAGAGTATCCTCAGGGAAGTAAAGTGAAATACATGTAAATACAGAAGTAGAATTGCAGTTAACAGTGGTTTATTGGTTTTGGGTTTTTTTGTCCCATTACTGTTTTCTGGAAATGTTTCTTTTCTCTTTTTGAAAAGATAGAATAACTATAAAGTTGATTGTTTCCTTTTAAGAAAATCAGTCTCCAAATAATGTAAGGAAATAATAATGTTTGTGTTACTTGAAATTGTGTGACTATGCATTAGCTTATGAGATTGGCTCCTATCATATTTTGTAACCATATTTCATTTTAAGACATTATTTAAACTGAGGTTGACTAGTTTTCTTTTGTTTAACATGGGGATGATATAATTACCTGTGTGTTAGAAATTTGTGAGAATCAAAGACATGTGAAGTGCACAGCAGAAACTAAAGTGCCTGGCACGTGTAAGTGCTCCATAGATGTTAGTCATTATCAGTACCATTGATGTTTTTAGATTTACCAGTGCCTTATACAGCTTGAATGGGATTGGTTTGACAAGCATGAGGGTACTGGGCTATTACAGTGTAAGTAGATAAGAGAATGACTTTATAAAGGAGGTTATCAAAGTCCACATTGGCCTGATTTGTGCTATCGCCTGGACCTTCATTCAGTGTCTGTGACACCTGAAAACCAAATCATGCTCATTGCTTAGAAAAACTGTGTCTGCTGGCTAGCTGATGTATGTAGAAGTTTAGTTTATTTAGAAATCTTTTTTTTTCTTAGATTCTTTTATTGGTACATTTTAGGTATACAGTACGTTTACATTTATCGTTGGGTGCTTGTATATTTAGAAATCTTTAGCATAGCTGGAAAACCTAGCATGGGTAGAAATAATTTTGTAATGATAAAAGGGGATGCATGACACTCTCAACAGGTAACAGTTAACATACAGATGTCAATAATTTACAGAACATTCCGTAAATATGTGGAAACTAAATGGTTTACTGGATCACAATAACAGCAGTGGTGCCAACAACAACAACATTATTTTAGCCCATTTGGATTCTTTTTACCTTCTCTGGAATGTTTTGGGGTATTTCTTCATTTCTGGTTACAGACAGCAGCAGTCATACAAATCCATAGTCTACATTTTCCCAGCAATAGAAAATAAAGTTGACAGTAGGGCTCCTTTTGGTTAATATGTGGTCATTATCCATTAACTCTGCATAGCAACTGGTTAAGAACCACCAATATGATTGCCCTTGTTTTACAGATGATGAAGCTGAAGTTCCAGAGAACTCAGATTTGTAACTAAAAAAGCTAGCAGTTTAAACATTTTAAATGTAGATTTTTAAGAAAATGTTTCCATGTGGTATTTAGTTTTAGTAAAAAAAAAAAACTTTAGAGGATTGTGAATGGTTCCGTGGGGAAAAATGATAAAAATGTCTTAATGGGAGAAAGATTGGCAATGATTGAACCAAATATTTGATTGAGATGAAAAATGGTAGGAAAATCATGTTCTAAAAGTACAGATTTCCTGTTAACACTTTTCACTTCCAACTTTTATGTTCATTATCAGTTTAGAGAAAACTGACTAATGGGTATATTTTCATTTAATTTGTGTTTGCTGTAGACTTTTTGAAAACTTCGCTGCTTTGGGTGGAGGGTACTGAGGATCAAACTTGGGGCCTTGCACTTGCTAGGCAAGTGTTTCACCAGGGAGCTAAAGCCCTAGCCCCTAAAGAATATGCTTTAAAATACATTCTTAGAATTTCTTTAAGACTTAAAAATATCTGTTATTAAGTGATAGCCAAAGTTAGCAGTTTTCACATTTAAAGAAACTGTCAGACCCTTCTCAGAGGAAGAAGTATGAACAGCAAATAAACATATGAAAAAATGTTTAACATCATTGGTCATTTGTGAAATGCAAATTAAAACAACACTGAGATTCCATCTCCAGAAAGAATGGCTGTCACCAAGAAATAAATAACAAATGCTGGCGGGGCTGTGGGAGTGTAAATTTTGTATAACCAATATGGAAATCAGCTCCCATTGCTGGTGGGAGTGTAAATTTTGTGTAACCAATATGGAAAGCAGTATGGAGATATCTCAAAAAACTAAAACTAGAAGTTCCATTTGAACCAACTATTCCCCTTCTAGGTATCTTCTCTAAAGAGTTAACATCATTGGGCTGAGGATTTAGCTCAGTGGTTCCACTGCCTGCCCCGCAAGCACAAGCTCCCGAGTTTGATCCCCGGTACCAAAAAAAAAAAAAAGAAAAGCAAAGAAAAAAAGCATTATACCACAGTGATACATGCACACCCATGTTTATAGCAACACAGTTTATAATAGCTAAATCTTGGAAACAACCCACATGCCCATCAGTGGATGAATGGATAAAGAAAATGTGGTTTTTATATAGAGTGAAGTACTACTCTGCCATAAAAAGGGTAAACTTGAGACACTTTTAGGTAAATGGATGCACCTTGAGACTGTAATTTTAAGTGAAATAAATCAGACATACAAGTTTAATATCACATTGTTTTTCTTGTGTGAGAAATCCAAGGGGTAAATAAGGAGCAAAATGGAGGATAGGTATTGAGAAGTAGGAAGAAGTTGTTCAAATGGGAAGGGGAACAAGGGAGGAGGAGGGGAATGGGAAGAAAGAGAAAAGGAATGTAAAAAGAATGGAAGAAAAAAATGGAAACAAAGCTTTTGTAAGTGGGGAAGGGATAAAGGGTTGAAGAGAGGGGAGGGGAATGTGAAAAAAAGAATGAAGATATAGTATGTACAGGTAGAAATTCCCTGTGATGACTAAGATCATTATGGCAAACATAAACTACTAATAAAAATAAACTGAAAAGGCACAGACACACAAAAAAATCCACAGTGCCACCTGGGCTACTGCGCAACCGAGCAATATCTGTGCTCTACTTATTCCCTAAGTAGCTCTGGATTGAGGGGTCATGCAGCCACCCACTCAGAACCCCTCCTAGAAATCTAGGAGCTATTCATCATAACTCTCTGAGCCTCAGCTCTCTGAAAAATCCCCCACTAAACTGTCCTTTCTTTTCCCCAGATGTAGCTGGACACTTACCTTTGATCAGGGCTAACCCAGGAGGGTTCCGATCTTTTCACATTCTTCATGGGGTAAATGAGGATACACAGATAGATGGTAGTGTCTAGCAATCAGGAAGTGAATGACATGTTCCATACTGAGCCAAACAATTGAGGTTTACATCAAATGGTCGCTTTATGCTATCATGGTATCATCGAAAAAATACCAGTTCAACTAGTACATTGTAATAAGGAAACCGTGAGCCCTTTCTTAACTCATGGGGAAAAAATCCTTTATCTAATATCTGAAATCGTCTCCAGTGGATGGGAGAGCCTGTGTGGTGGTACTTGTGTTCCAAGTTGTTGCTTGACCGCCAATGTTGAATTTGAGTTGTAACAGATCAAGGTACATCTAATTGAGCAAATGCTTGTGTTTTATGGACATCCAGTTTTTAAGAGATGTGTCTGCAGAGCACATGATATCCTTGGCAAGATTGTTAGAATTACCTATCCTCTTTCCCAACACTTGCCTCAGTTGTAATCACCTGTTGAACTTTTGTATCTTTGCTGTTCTCACCAGGGCTTTTGGAAAGAGTAGCTAGCAGATATGGTGTCACTAAGACGTGAAAATGGATCCAGTTGTACAGATGTGGAAACTTGCAGTGTGAGAAAAAGCCTGTAGTTATTATGCTGGTGACCACGGTGGTTAGGAATATAAGCACCTGTGCATACCAAACCTTAGTAAATCTCTTATTTGAGAACTAATCTGAATATAGTTTAAAATTTATTATTTAAAATTCCAAATATACACAGAAGTGAAGCGAGCAGTGAGTTAATTGCCGTTGTCCTTGTTTCTCCTTTGCTTGGCCTGTGTTCCCCCATTTGTACCTAATGGTTATATCATTGATTTATTAATCTTGCAGAATACATCTCTACCAGGACTTTTTAAAAAATCCAGGAGAGGGCCACGGATTTAGCTCATGGTTCTGCTGCCTGCCTCGCAAGCATAAGATCCCGAGTTTGATCCCTGGTACCAAAAAAAAAAAAAAAAAAAAAATTGAGGAGCAAAAACACATATAGTGTTTTATGATCAGTTTATCATTTTACCTTTGTCACTTTTTTCTTGAGTAATTTAATAAGCTTATTATTCACTGATAAAACTTTTTCCCATAAAATTTTGTTTCTAGGAATAGCTTGGCCAGCCAGAATGAGTATATATGTACTGTTTATACTATGAGACAAGAAGCCCTGTGGTTCATGTTTCTTAAAATTGACTTTTAGATAATGGTGGGTCTGTCTTTGGAGCTTAGTTCCTAATTGATTCTTTCCTTTCTTTTTTGTGTGTGGGGGGGTAAATCCTATGATCTTCTTTGGAGTGGTTTTTTAAAAAAATTCTTTTATTGGTACATTGTAGGTATACAACACAATCACATTTCTCATTGGGAATTGTACCTTTACATAATGCATCTTGATTCTTATTTTTTCCCCATTCCTAGCCTTCCCTTCACACCCTCCACCCTTCCCTATTTACAAAGACTTTATTTCCATTTTTTCCTTTTCTCATCATTTTTCCTTTCCCTTCTTTCCTTTCCCCTGCCCCTCCCACTTCCCCTACCCCTTTGGACCTTTTTTTTCTATTTTTCATTATCGATTATTCATTCTAATCATTGGTACATTTTAGGTATACAGTATAATGACATTGATCATTGGAAATTTGCACCTTTACATAATCTCTCTTGGTTCTTATTTTTCACCCTTGCCCAGCCCTCCCTTCAACCCCTCCATCCCTCCTTATTTACAAAGATTTTGTTCCTATTTTTCCATTTTCTCACATTAATCCCATTCCCTTCTATCCTTTCCCCTAGCCCTCCCACTTCCTTCCCCTTTGCCCCTTTTCTTCCTATTTCACATTACCTATTATACATTTAGTCCTTATTTACACTTTCAGTTTCTCACACTAGAGAAACTATTCGGTATTTATACATGTGTGTCCTCTTTATTTCACTTAAGCGTATCACCTCAATGTGCATCCACTTAGCTATAAATGTCTCTAATTTCTCATTTTTTATGGCTGAGTAGTACTCCATTTTATAAAAAAACTACATTTTCTTTATCCAGTCTTTTGGAGTGCTTTTAAGTGCATAAAATAAAATACATAGGGCAATAAAAGAAATCAACTATGTTGAATTAAATGATTAAAATTTTAAAGTTGTGGCTTATTTATTAATGAATTAAACAGCAAGGTCTAGCCTCAGATATAAAAATGACTGTATTCTCTAAGTACTGAAATCTTACGTGCTGCTAATACTGCTGTGATGAATTTCCTGCAGTCTTTCCCCGTACTGGGGATTGGGTCCAGGGAGCACTGGGCTTCATCCCAGCCCTTTTCACTTTGAGACAGGCTTTGACTAAGTTCCCCAGGATCCCTATCTTTTTTGTTTTTTTTTTTGGTACCGGGGGTCGAACTTGAGACCTTCCACTTGGGAGGTGGTGGCGGCAGCACTGAGCCAAATCCCCAGCCCCCTAGGATCCCAATCAAACTCCAGATCCTCCTGCCTCGGCCTCTCATGGAGTTATGCCTGTTTTCTGCATTTTTATTTAAGGAAGTGCAGATTTCATATTAGTTTGACTGAAAATTAAGGGGCAATTTTGCCATTCAATTTTATGGTCCTCTTGTGTAGAAGGCATTGTTTTTGTTTTTACTGTCCGTAGATGTTTCACATTACTGCCAGGTACTCTACTATTTTGATTTTGCCCTGGATATAGCACTCTGACTTTTATTATCTCTAATTAGTTTTAGTTTATTTTAACTATTAAAATTCTTTTTTTTTTGGTACTGGGGATCGAACTCGGGACCTTGCTTTTGGGAGGCAGGCGGCAGAACCCTGAGCTACATCCCCGTCTCTTAACTATTAAAATTCTTGAGCTGAGCTGTTTCCTTAGATTTTAACATAGCCAGCCAGGAGTTTTTAAGAAGCTAGGGGCTCATCTGAAGATATTAGCTCAGACTTCGAGGGTAAAGAGTAAAATTCCAGAAAGAGCAGACTATGAAAAAAGCAGTTTTGTCTATTCTGAGAATGAGAGTTCTTCAGTTAGCGAGCTTTTGTACAGTTTATATACTTAAAGGAATGTGTTTAAAACATTACAGTTCAAAAAGCCATTCAAATATAGCCTCTGACTCAACTGCAACCCCATGCGGTAGCTTGACAAGCCCTTGTTTACCCGTGGGTACTGGGTGTGTAAACTGAGGCTCCACTGCTTATTTGGACATGAACAGCAACAACCACACATCTGTAGGGTGTAGTTTATTGCTCTTTCAAATGAACCTGATCATTTTCTTAGGCCTTTTATTGTTCTTAGGGCTAAACACATGCATTTAGAAAAACAGCTTTTATGCTTTATATGGAATCCTTAATTATATTTTCTAAAATGTTGAAACCTCATCTTAGAAAAGCTTGTTGTGGAGGTTTGTTATTCATACTTGCATAATCTTAAACTGCACATCTCACACCAATTGAGTAATTTTGCCCTGGTTGATTTGCACTGAAAATACTTTGGACTTTGATAAGAGGGCTAATTGTTTGATCATTCTCTTTTCAGTTTTCAAAATGACAGTGCAGGATAATTACTCAGCAGTATATACAGAAGTGAAATGCTTGTGGTTGTTAGTAATGGGAAAAAGCATGGATTTGATTATAACAGATGGTAGAATACATAACTGTAAATAAATAAATACTAGTCAATGAATACATTTTTATTAATGACTGAGTTAATTGAATTTCATGATTTATATTGCCAAGAAGAAACGTGTTTGAAAATATGCTGATTGCAGAATGAGAGAGTGGGTAAATATAATAGTGAGCATGAGATAAGAACTGTGTCTGCTTGCTCTCAGTGAGATTCATACTGGGTCAGAGTATGGTACAGAAAATTTGCAGTAATTCTCTAAAATCAAGTAGATTCCCTATATTTAATGGTCCTGAAGTTTTTATTACTATTTTTAGAATTTTTATTGTAATATTCCAGATGTACTTTTTTTGTCTTTTTTTTCCACTTACAAAGTGCCATTTGAGGAGTACAGACGTTTATGCTGGTTGCAGAGGGATAAGTGGCCCTCTACTGGGATAATTGTGGAAGAAGTGAGATCATCTGCATCTGGAAGCATACATAGGACCTGGATGATCGGAAGGGTTGGGGAGGCTGCCAGGCAAGTGGAGTGCACTAGGAAAGTAGACAGGGGATGTTTACAGGCAGGTGATTTTGATTTGAGAAGTGGTTTGTGTTAGCAAAAAACAAAAGATTTAATTGGGTCTGACTGTAGAGACTCTTGAATACCTGGAAGGGATTTGGGTTTTGTTCTGTGGGCCTTCAAATTGGGGTGCACATTCTCATGAGGGTACAGCTTTGTGGGGTGTGCATAGGGCAAACATTGCATCTCAGGGCATCACTTTCTAGAAGATTTTGGGGAAAACAACTATTTTCAAATGAAGATAGACTTTTGGAGTTTAAAACAATTCATATACAATTTTAAGATAAGATCCTAAGATTTAAGGTAAGATCCTAGTAAGATTCTAAAAGAAGTTTATGCTTAGAATAAGCCATTTTATCCTATAACTTGAGAACCTAAGAGGGTATGTTTTTATTATCCTCAGCTGTTGTCCTTCTTCAGTAAATAAGCTTGAGAGACATAAGTTAAAGTAGTGCGCCATTATAAATTTGTTGAAGGAAGATTGAGGAGAGAGAGAGACATAAAATTAGAAGGCTGGGTATAGACTACTTAGATAATCTAGGACTCAGGTTAATGACAACTCTTGAGAGGACAGTTTATCAGGTGAAGGGACATTTTGAAAAAAGATTGTACTGGATGTAGCTCACGGTGGAAGAGAGTGGTTTACAAAGTTAAGAGCTGGGGATGTCTTCCGTGTTACAGGCTTCTGTGATTGCTGGCAGGGTGGCAGTTTAATGGATGTGCGGAAGTTCTGAGGGGAGAAAGGTCTGACAGGGGCAGCAGAGACAGTGAGGGCGATGACTTTGTTATTTATATGCTGAATTTGTGGAGACGGAGGGTGTAACCGGGAGAATTGGCAGGCAGGCAGTGTGGGAAGGAGAGCTGGTAGGAGTGTACAGATTTGGGGACTCGATTTGTAGAAAATAGATGAGTCCATAAGGGCAAGCAGAAGGTCTGAGGGTCAGGCTAAGAAAGGTGCCAAGAGCTTGCGTGTTAGTCCACAGTGCTAAGAGTGTGAGGACAGACCTGGGTAAGGAATGACCGTGGGGAGGGAGTGTACTGGTACTGTGCAAGCAGCTGGAGCTTTGAGTAGGGCACTGTTATGCATACGTACCAGGGAGATCAAAGGGAATGCAGAGGCAGAGGCCCGGGTGACACTGCCAGGGAGTGGTGGAATTTGGGTGCTTGAGACACAGCTCCAGTACAGAAGCACTTTGTGAACCTTGCAGAGCAAATGCCTTTCTTTTTCTCTACCAGAATTCTCTCTCAGCCTGAGCTTTGTATGGAGAAAAAAAAATCTACCTTAGTATCCTTGAAAGGAACAAAATGAAGCAATAGTGCATGAGAAGTTTGAAAAGTAGAAAAAGGAAGACAAATCCAGGAAGCAGTTGGTATACTACATAATGAAGTATTTTACATTCACAAGCTTCGGTTTTTTTAAAAGCCACTTTGTCATTCTGGCTCTAGGAACAATGTATGTTTTGACAGTGTGGACTGTATATGGTTCTGAAAATGGCCTTTATTCTTTTGTGTTTTTCTAGAAGACAGTGTTTATGTAGGGTCCAGATAGGTTATACATATCTTTTACATATGAGATATTTAAAAGTATACGTATAACATTGGATAATTAAAAACATATACTTGGGGCCGGGGATTTAGCTCAGCGGTTTCGCCACCTGCTGCTCAAGCGTAAGGACCTGAATTCGATCCCCGGTACCAAAAAAATATATATACTGAATATTGACTAAGATAAAACACTGTAAGTTGGTTATGATAGTCTTTGAAAACTGTGCTTAATTCAAAATTTTATTGCTGTTTTGATAGTTATTTTAAAGTTACTTGAATCTAAATACTCAGAAGCGATACTATGCTCAAAAAATTTGTATCTGGGAAGCAGTTTGAAAATGGCGTCCTCCTCGCTGAACAGGCCATCACCAGCACCTGAGAAGAATGAATTTTGCAGCCAGAAACTGAAGCCAGAGAACCATGATGAATCAGAACTCCTCACTGTTCCTGAAGGTTGGAAGGAATCAGCTTTTTCTAAAGAGGATAATCCCGGAGGACTCTTGGAGGAGAGCAACTTTGTTCCCTAAATGTAGAGAGGCCTACTTGAAAGAGTGTTGGCCTTTGGTACAGAAGGCCTTGAGTGAACATCACATTAATGCAACCCTGGATCCGATTGAGGGCAGCATGACTGTTTGTACTACAAAGACTTCTGATCCATACATCAGCATTAGGGCCAGAGATCTAATAAAACTATTAGCAAGAAATGTTTCATTTGAACAGGCAGTACGAATTCTTCAGGATGATGTTGCTGTGACATCATTGAAATAGGTAAGAGATAAAGAAAGATTTGTAAAAAGACAACGAGTTATTGGTCCCAAAGGATCTACTCTGAAGGCATTGGAACTCTTAGCAAACTGTGGCTTAAAAGAAGTTCGAAAAGTAGTTCTAGATACTATGAAGAATATTCATCCACTTTATAATATCAAAACCTTAATGATTAAATGAGAGTTGGCAAATGATTCTGAATTACGATCACAAAGTTGGAAAGATTTTGCCACAGTTCAAGCACAAAAGTGTGAATAAACGCAAAGAACGAAAGAAGAAAGCTGTTAAGAAAGGGTATGCCCGTTCCCACCACCGCAGCCAGAAAGTCAGGTTGACAAAGAATTGGCTAGTGGTGAATACTTTTTGAAGACAAATCAGAAGCGCCAGAAAAATGGAAGCAATAAATGCTAAACAAGCAGAAGCTCTCAGAGACGAGAGGAAAAAAAGAAAGCATTTATTCCACCTAAAGAAAAGCCGGTTGCAAAACCTAAGGAACCTTCTACTGAAACTAAAATTGATGTGGGCTGGGGATTTAGCTCAGTGGTGCCACCACCTGCCTCACAAGCGCAAGGACACGAGTTTGATCCCCAGTACCAAAACAAACAGACAAAAAACAAAAAAAATTGATGTGGCTGCCATGAAAAAGAAGGTTAAGAAAGCAAAGAATAAGAAACTTGGAGACCTTACAGCTGAAGAAGTTAAGCTTAAGCTGGAAGCAGATGAAAAGAAAAAGAAGAAAAAAAGTAACATTAAAAACCAGATCTTGAATTGTTAATTTAATGAATCTGCCTCCTTTTGTAATGGATTTTTTTTTGGTACTGCGGATCGAACTCAGGACCTTCTGCTTGTGAGGCAGGTGGTGGCACCACTGAGCTAAATCCCTGGCCCTGTAAAGGATTTTGAGAAACAGGGCATTAGTTGTCCTATAGTATTCTGATCACTTTTTTCTGAGTTTCATTTATTCATAAAGTAGTACTTTTTTTTTTTTTTTGGTACCAGGGATTGAACTCTGGTCCTTGCGCTTGCGAGGCAGGCGGCGGAACCACTGAGCTAAATCCCCAGCCCAAGTAGTACTTTTTATAAATATAAATTATTCTACAAAAGATTTTTGTCTGATAGTCTTTGGGGATCTAGTGTTTACTTAAATTAGAAAGAACTTAGTCATATATTTATACTGATGTCAATAAAAAACTATAAGAATTGGAATTTTTACACTTTAGGGACTGAGTCTATTTATTTAATTTTAAACATTTAAAAATGTTTTATGATTATTTAATATGTACACAAAAATATTAGACTCATAGACTGTCCAAAAGGAATAAATTATTATTAAATGTTAACTTAATGCTGCAAATGCATTCATTCTTATTATAATCTGATAAGGTTCATTTAAAATTATTGGTTTACACAGTAGTAAGTGTTAAAATATATAAAATGCATGTGACATAGATGTTAACAAATACATTAAGAGACAGTGATACCCGACACTAAAGTCAATATGACTTAGTAATTATCATGTACTGCACTTGTAAAAGACGTTGAGCCTATTTAATGCAGTACTTCATCCTGCCTTATGTGGCTTTATAATAAGCCACAACCTTTACTCCAAATTATTTTGTAGAAAATGAAGTATCAGTTTTAGAATTTATATTATAGCTTTCTGCATGTACTCTGAACCACCTGAATTTTTTTTGCGGGGGGGTTTGGTTTTTTGAGGTAGGATCTCCCGTTGTAGTTTGGGCTGGACCTGAACTCACTATGTATCCCAGGCTGGCCTTGAACTCGCAGTGATCCTCCTGCCTCAGCCTCCTGAGTGCTGAGATTAGAGGCATGCACCACACCTGGCTCCATCTGAATTTTTGTTTTGAAATTAATATTGCTATTAACAACTGTGAAATTCTCCATCTTTTGTTTTTACTCAAATTTAGAATGTTAAGAAAACTAGTTTTTCAAAAATTGAAGTTGTTGCCAGGGATTTAGCTCAGTGGTTCCACCGCCTGCCTCGCAAGCCCAAGGTCCTGAGTTCGATTCCCAGTACCAAAAAAAAAAATTGAAGTTGTTAAAATAGCCCATACTTTGATGATAAGAATCTCTTTTTAAGTTTTTTCATTTCAAAAAGTTAAAGATTCACCCATTAGCTATAATTTAGATTGTGGCCAAAATTTATTCCCATGTCACCAAATCTATGGACAAATGATATCATAAGAATTTTGATTGAGAAAAGTAATGATATTCTTTGAGTTGATGTAATGATGTTTAATCTTAAACTGATAGTGACTTTAAAATTTTAAAAAATTCTCAAACTTTCCATTAAGGATTAAATATCAGATTATTAAACCACAGTGATTTGGAATGAGTTTAATATTTAATTTATTGTTTTTTAATTTACCTCAGCTCATTCAAAGCTTTCTGAAGTTTTTGGATGAATCAACATTTTGGTTGATTTGATAGAGTATAACTTTCCATGTTGAGATCTCCAACATATTCCTCTTCTTTTCTCTGTCTTAGATTTTGCTCTTGGTTTGTTGTATTTGCCGTTTAGGTTGTTTTCGTCACATACATCATGCCACCACCAGCCTCCTAAAGAAGATAGGTGATTTAATAACTACAAACTCATTTATAGGTACTGCTACTCTATTTTTCTATGACTATACTCCATTTCTTATTAAGATGACAGTTTTGTAGATCTGTGTATCCTAATCTTAAGTAATTTGTACAACTTTTGTGTATACCATAAGAGAGAGCTGAGGAGGGTTAGCGCTAAAATACCTAGTTGAACTACAATAAATAACATCTTATAAATAATTGTTAATAGATTTTTATAGAGAAAATGCTTAGTTGAGATTAGGATTTGAAAGAATTGGATTACAGAGTTGCCTAAAACTATGGGGAGACATTTTGAAGATAGAAAAATAAAGCATTGGCAGTGAAAGAGGGTACCCGAATAACTTCCTGAACAGTGAAGGCGTCCGTCTGCTTTGTGATCCCACGTGGAAAACACCAAGTCTTGGTGTTCTGGAAACACCTTGGGGCCGTTGCCAGGCATCTCCAGCAGGTGTAGTGTGTAGTTGGTTGCATGATTTCCCAAGTGGAAAGAATATTCAACATAATACTTGTTGTCTTTCCAGTCTTCTAGTTCAATTCGTAAAATGTAATTAGATTGCTTCACTATGGAATATATCTTTTCTAGGCCCAGCCAAAATTCTCCTGAAAAGAAGTTTTAAAAATCTGTATATGGTTAACTACAGATTGAGCCCTGAGAATTTTTACAGTGTTTTTAATTTGTGTAAGTAAATTAATTGCTTTAGTTTTGAATCCTTGGTTATTTTAATAGTCTTTTAAATAATTTTACTGACAGTAGCTTATACAAAAACAATGCTGGAATATTAATAGACCTGTTTAAAGACTGATTAGCCTTTCTAAAATGGATATTACAAGATGCCTAGCATTTGACACATATTAGACTATTGTAGATCTTTTTAGATTTAGTCATTGGTAGAATGTCCCTTCTGAATACTTACCTATATACCAACTTTACTATCACCTATGTATTGATAGTCATATGCAGTAAGAGATTGTGAAGTATTCCCAGATTTGGATGATAGTAATGTCATTTTTCTCAAATACAAACTTGGCTATTGGTATTTGCTTTGTAAATACGTTTTCTTTGTAGAAAAGGAAGGGCATAGATATTTTTAAAAATGTAAATGTAAATGCTTGATTCCTAATAACTTTTCTCTATAATATTAAAATTAACTTTTATTTAGAGTAGAAAACATAAGGACAAATAAGACCTTCTTGGGCCAGGGATTTAGCTCAGTGATGCTGTGCCTGCCTGGCAAGCTCAAGGTCCTGAATTCAATTCCCAGTACAAAAAAAAAAGACATTCTCATAATTCTTATTAAAGTATTTAATGAAAAAAGTGTGTATTTCCTCATTGTTATTGAGTTAGACTCTCCATTTAAAGATTGTTAGTGTAAGTACAAATGGCTTTTTTGTTAGAAATGAGTAAACATTCTGTACTTAACTATCAGTCTTTAGTTGTTGGGTTTCATGCCCTCTTAGAAAAAGGTTGGAGCTGCAAAACATCACTGGATACACGTAGTTAGGAATTTAACTGGTACGTATATAAAAACTTTTAAGTGGTCAAAACATACTGAGTGTTTAAAAATTTGATATAAAAATAGATGTTTTCTACTTTATAAGTGAGTGCTTGTACGTCATTCATAGATTTTTATAATGTGCCTTTTGGATTTTAAACATCTGTTGCTTTACTTTGCTACTTTATATTGTTTTGTGATCAAAGTAGAATAATGCATTGAGTTCATTAATTATTTAAACCACATATTCTGTAGTATACATTTATAATATTTAAATAATTAGAATTTAAAATTTCATGCTGTATGTATGTTCTGTCCTTGCCCCTTTTATCTTTTATTTTATTATTATTTTTTACTAAGAATGGATCCCAGGACCCTGTGCCTGCTAGGGAAGCATTCTACAACTGAGTTACAGCTCTCAGCCCTTCTAACTTTTAATTAATTGAGAATAAAGTAACTGATGATAGGGATGATTATCTTTGCAGTTCATTCATAACACTTATCACATGTCAAAGCATATAGTACTTAATCAGACTTTTGATAATTATGATAATTTAAGTCATTGAATTGTGGTAAGTATAATTAAGCACAGATGTAATTGTGATAAGTATAGTTCAAATAATGACAGTGTTGTTATTACTAACAAATGTGTTTTTGTTTATGCATCTTATAAACCTGGAACTATTATTCATTGTTGCATTTCCAATGTCCATTCCATAATAGGTTCTCAATAAATATTTTCAAATTAGCAAGAGAATGATGATTAAGTGAAGTCACCTTACCATCAAGCTTCCCAAAACCGTATTTGTACTTCTCCCATGTTTCATTGAAATTTTGTGATCCATCTATTCGGTGTTGAATTAATGTCCAAGAAGTACCTGAATTTAATGAATGAAATTGTTTATTTTTAATAGTTTGCTGTTGACAGATGTTTGAAAAATAACATTTTTTGGAGTTTGGTTTTTTTGCAAAGTAATTTGTTAATATAGTAATGTATGATAAGTGAATGGTAATACACTTTATTATTTATTATGGTCCCAAACAGTTAAGTAGGGGGCAACTAATTAATTTCTTCTTAGTAAACTTACTGACTGTGGTCACTTCAGATTACTGTATAGAGGAAATGGAGAATACTGAATAAATACATAAATAATATAAAATGTAACTGTTAGAATTATATGGATGCTTATATATATTTCACGGTGTATCTATTCAGAACAAAGATAACAGGGTTAGCCTTACTAATATAGGTAATGAGTGACTTGAACTAACTACAGTCCATTTTCCCCATGGGCAAGCTTTACTTGACTTAACATCACAGTAGACATTAAACACTTGAGAAGTGCTGGGCCTAATGGCATATGTGCCACTGCTGTGTTCTCTTCTGTTATAAATCATGGAACAATCAGCGGGAATTCCTAGAATCAACAAAATTTTAGTACATAAAATAATAATGTCTTTGGAGCTGGAGATTTTACTTGACATTTAATGGATTGTGGTGAATGTAGCTTTTTCCCAGTGATGCTTATGCTAACACATTTTTATTAAATGGCAGGTTATATAAACAATATAAAATAGTATTACCAAATTAGTTATTTTTTAAGAAAAGTGACAACTTTAAACATTATTATTATATTTGGTTGACCTAATAAGTGGCAGAAATACATAAGCCCAGTGTTTAATGGATACCGATTGCAGGTAGTAAACAGAAATATGTGGAAAGAGTGAGCATACATGGAAAAAACCAGTAACATGGACCTTTTCTGTATGAATTACATAAAAAATAAGTGTTTTGAGAATATATCACATTGTTGTAGTTTGACTAGGAATGGAGGCTTTGTTCCTGAAACTTCGGTTTTTCTTTTGAAATTTTTCTAGGAAAGTGGGAATAATTTTTAAAGGGAACACCATCATCTCTCGGTCTGTATTCAGTAACTGGTAGCATTGTGCCATATTTGCAGACACACGCACATGCACATTGAAAGCAGTTTTCAAACATTGTGACCACTGAACTCCTTAAATATTTCAGCATATATCTCTTAAACATGAGTTATTCTTTTCCATAACTATAATATTATCACATGTAAGAAAATTAATAATCGTTCCATATTTTCTGATGTGAAGTCCATGTTTATGTTCCACTGATTATTTTAGCAATGTCTTTAAAAGGTTTAAAAACAGCTCAGGATTCAGTTTAAGTTGACACACTGTAATTGGTGGATGTGCCTTTTTACTCTTTTAGTCTACATCGGATTCTTAGAATAGGGAATTTGATGGTGGCTTACAGAAAGAAACCCACCAAGTTATCTTACCGTCTTGTTCTACATTTTTTGTTTCATTCAGCTGAAGTGGGGGTGTAGTTCTTGGTGCTCTTGGTTTGGAAGAAAGAGAATTTTCTGTGGGTTCTTGAATACCACTCCTTCTGAGCTGATAAAAGAATGCAAGTCTAGTTTTAATAAATGATACTGAATATGCATATGATTTGGGGAAGTCTGAGTAAGGATAGCAGAAGTAATGTTTATATGTGTCTTGGCTTTCAGTTTAGTAAGAGGAATTAAACAGTACTATCCAGATTGGACAGATGACCTGTTCTCAGAAATATTTAATCAGACATTATTTAACGAGCTAAAAAAAATCAAGAGAATAAGGCAAAATACAAAAATAAAACAAAAAACTAAAGAGTCAGAAAAAGAACAAGACCAAAAATTTTGCTTAAAACATTTTGACATACAGTGTTCTCTTTATTTATATGAGTGGAATATATTTATGATTCTATTTAGTAATACAAGCAGATTTTAAATTTTCTAATTCTCAGTCATAGGTCTTACTGATTCTCAGGCCTGCCATAAAAATACAGTACATAGGGCTGGGAATTTAGCTCAGTGGTTCTACCTCCTGCCTTGCAAGTGCAAGGTCCTGAGTTCGATCCCCAGTACCAAAAAGAAAAAAAAAAGATACAGTACATAATTTGAAAACAAGGCTGCTTACTTGATAGTTTTTGAGAACATATCTGTAGAAGTTTGGCAGGTTGGCAGGATTTTCAATATAGTCAATTATAATTTGGTATAATCAATATTTCATTGCTAATTTAGCAGGAACATTTAACTTTTATTTACAGTTTGGGTTTATAATTAACTGATAGTTTTTCTTACTAATAGTGAGAAAAGTAGAATACATACTATCTTGCATTATTATTGTTGTTTGAGTCTTTTGGGGGTTGGGGTGGGGTGGGGATTGAACCCACTGAACACACTGTGCAAGCGCTCTGTTGTTGAGGTATGTCTCTACCCCTGTTGCTAGTTTTTGATGCTGGAATACATGCTGTTTCCCAGGATGTAACTTGTAAAATTCACTTACTGGGTACTTGTCTTTTCTACTAAGTATCTGTGTGATCTTAAAGCCACTTAACTTTCTTGAGTTGCGGTTTTATAACTTATAGATGATCTTGAACTTCATCCAGCTCAGAAATGTGTTGTTTTGATTTCTTCTTACAGCAGTCCCCCCTTACCCTTATCTAGGGACACGTAATCAGACCCCCAGTAGGCACCTGAAGCTAAAGGAAATGCCAGACCCTGTGCATACTATTCTTTTGCTATATGTACATCTCTATGGCAATGTTTAATTTCTAAATTAGATATAATAAATTAATAACAATAATAAAAGAATAATTGCAATCTAGTATAATAAAGTTATGTTAATGTGACTTCAAGAATCAGGACAAATATTAATATTTAATATTTTTGGACTGTGATCACATGGACAGTATGGAAAGTGAAACTGGATAAGCCGGGGACTACTGTACATTTTATTTTAAAAATAGAATGATATCATTATGTAATGCCATTTGCTTTTGTGGGCAAGCTCATTGAATCATAATAAAGGATGTAATAAAAATAATTTAGAAAAGTAACGTAAAAAAAGAAAGTTATAGAAATTAAAAGTAGTGAGCAAAAAGCTTTTTGGAAAGTTAGCATTATCTACCAAAATTATGTTTGTTCAGTGGAAATCAGTAATGATACTTGTTTTGTAGATCTTGGATATGATTTTCACCAGTGCCTCTGAGTTTGTTTTATTTTTTGAACACTCTTGAATGGCTCTTTAAGAATATTACTAATTAATATTTTAAAAACTATTCTATATTTTGCAGTGCTTAGATTCTGATAGCTTTAGTCTAAATAAATACCTTCCTGTCTCAGCCAGTTGCTTGCATTTTAGATCAATTTTATTTTGGGGACACAGTTTCTAATATGAGTAATAATAATCATAGGAAGTATTTATTAACTTCCGAGTGCTGAATATATTTGTTAGTTTAACAGGTTGTTTTTTTTGTACTGGGGATCGAATGCAGGACTTTGCACTTGCAAGGCAGGTGGTGAGACAGATATTTTTTTAACACCTACTCTGTGACTACAGCAATAAAAATAAGGGAAAAAAAATCCCTGTGCTCACAGAGCTTACATTCTAGTTCAGGGGTAGAAAGGATAAATCACTAAAATGTATATGTAAAGATAAGTGTTAAGGAGATAAAAATGTTAAAGGGCAGAAGCTTTGGAGGATGGGAATAGGGAGTTGTAATTTTTGATTAAGTAGCCTGAAAAGGCTTCATTGAATATTTTGTGTATGATGAAAGGTTAAGGGAAGTGAAAGAGTAGGCCATGCAGATGCGAGGGAGGGGAGCATTTAGCAGTCCTGGGAGAGGGAAGGGAGGGCAGAGGCCATGAGGGGCATGTGTTTGCTGTGTTAGAATACAGGAAAGAGACCAAAGTTACTAGATTAGGTTGAGATAAAGTCAGGAGATAACAAGAGGTCAGGGCATCTCAGGTCCTAAGAACTAGCACGTGTGACATGGGACCCATTGGGAGTTTTGGACCAAAAATAGAGACATGATTAATTTAAAATTTAATAGGATCACTTTGGCTGCTATGAATTCTTTTTTGCTCACTGTAATCCTGTAAGATCGATTTTGTTATTATTTTTGGGAGGGGTGAGAAAACTGAGAGACAAAGAGGATAAGTGGCCTGTTCACTTAGGAAGTTTTCAGTTATGATTCAAACTCGTTACCATTAGCTACAGAGCCTGCGATCTTAGTAGTCATGCTGTTGTGATCATTTTCTTCATGATCCAGTTAAATCTTTTAAATAATTTTAGGGTGTAGTCTTTATATAAACCAAAATGTAAAATATTGGACATACTATTAAAATACTGACTTACCTGATTTTCTATTTCTTTTATTTGACTGTGCTGCTGGTTTAATTGTTTATATTGTTCTTCCATTGTCTGGAGAAGGTCTTTGATGCTATTATCTTGCTGTTCTACAAAAACCTGTATATAGATAGCAGTTCGATTATAAAGATTTCCTTTTTATTCTTTTTTTTGTTAAGATTTATAACTATCATGACCTAATTTTTTAGATGAATAGATTGGAAAAATGAATTTTGGCACTAATTTTCACTTGTATGATATGGTTCAATTATAAGAAAGAAAACCCCTCACACTATTTTAGTAGGAATAATTCTTTACTATTTACTGTATTGCATTTGTCTGTTGTTGAACATGGAAGAATGGTTTTAAATTGAAATTCATTTAACTTCAAGTAATTTGCAATAGTATAATTAGTATTCTATATTTTATTACTTAACTGATTTCTAATTTTTACATGAAATACAGTTTAGTTGTTTTCATATGTATTATTAGGGAAATGAAAACCAACTTGAAATTATAATGGAAATTTTATTTTATAGAAGATGTTTTCATCAGAAAAATAAAATATTTTAACAGTGCAACAAAGTATTTCAAATAGTATGTCTCAGAAGTACTTTTAAGTCCACAATGAAAACATAATCATGAACCCTCTTTGATTTTTTTACTTACTTTAAGTGATGTTATGTCTGGATGATCATGAATGTCGGGTTGATTTTGAATTAAATTTGTTAATTGTTCCTCCAAATATCTCACTTTTTGTTGAAGTAGAATTTTTTCTTCTAAGATGCTTTCAAGTTTTGAGTTGAGTTCAAGTGACATGTTCTTCACCTCTGCATTTTTGACTTGCAGTTTGGATGTAGTTCTTCTCAGTTCTTTTTCTTCTTCTTTAATTTCATTAGTTTGCAGTGATAGATTGTAAAAAGACTGATCAAATATGTTGAGTTTTTGAAATATGTCATTAATTTGGCCCTTAGTCTTATGGACAAAGTCTTTAAGACCGTGTCCCAGCTGAAGGAGACCATTGGCTAAAATTTTTACATCATCTAACATAGCAAATCTTGATTTTGGCTCTGAAGATACAGAATCAAATGATGAATTGTCTTGATCAATCCTGGAAGAAATAACTAGAGGAACAATAATGAGAAAGAGCTTAATTGTGTACATTTTATCCTAATTATTCAATTTCAAGAAATTTTGAATAATTTTTTCCTATAAGCAGACCTAGACTTCTTAACTTTATATATACTAGGATTTGCCACATAAAAGGTAAGGTTGGCAGGTGAATATAGTTAATCATTAATCTGTATTAACTTGCACGAATGTAACCTTTCACATTAAGTTAGATCAATGCCAAATGAAATCAAGGAAATGAGAACTAAATAGGTAATTTGAAGTTGTTATTATTAACTTTGCTATACTATAAATTGCACTTTTAGTGTTAAGGGACCTGTTTTTAAAAGCTCCTTTTAGTATTTTATGATTTTAAAATAGATTTGCAAATCAAAACTCTTGATGGGTAGCTTCATCATTAAAGTTGAGAAAAATTAAAATGGATTAAGTATGCATCTCACAGATTGTATTTTTAGTGCTTTTGTAAACAGTCTCTGATCCCCAGAATTCTTTCTCTGTGAAACCTTCCTTCATTCTTGCAGGTGGTGTTATGACTCTCAGTGCTGTATTTCTGTGGCAGTCTGTCTAAACTAACATCATTACTGTGGCAATCTGTCTAAACTAACATCATTTTATGTTCCTTATTACTTGTCACTGTAATTATCTGTTAGTGTGTCTTTCACTTCACATGTTGTAACCAGCCTTGTAAGTCATCACAAACTTCCATACTTATAAACATTAGCACAACAGGTCGTCTGCTCTCTCCACTGTGCTTCATGTTCCAGGATCTTCTCCATATACTGCTGGAACACCAGAAGGTCTTAGTCTTCTTTAGCCAAGCTAGAATTAAATCTGAAATTCTTCCTAGTATCAGAAGCTATCATCTGCCCACCATAATTTTTCTGAAGTTTGTGATCTTAGTAACAATTCTGATATTATAAATTTAACCAAAAGCAAAGATTAATAATATGTCTATAAATGAAAGTTCCATTGTCCTTGTTAGTGTTAAAAGGAAACATATGAAATGCTTAAATTATAAGTGGTTATCGTCATTGAGTATTCATATCAAGAATTTTTTAAGAAACTAAATTTATATGATAAAATTGTTAATGTGGATTCTGGAATCTGACTGTGGTCTGAGTCCAAAAGTCAATTTTAGCTGTTTGGCTTTGGACAAATTATTTAACTTCTTCATACTGTGGTTCTCATTTGTATTGGGAAAACTGTAATAGGTAGTTCATTGGGTTATGAGGATTTTCAAAAAAGGAAACATAGAGCACTTAGAACAATGTCTGGCGGGTAGAAGATCTCAAATGTCTATCTGTATATCACAAGAAACTGATTTTTAACCCATGTATGTGTACATCTCTGCATGCGTGAGTGTGTTTAATCAACACTACCTAATATTTTTTCATAAAGTTAGTAGCTTTTTGGGGGTACTAGAGATTGAACCCAGGGCTTTTCCACTGAGCTACATTCCCAGACCTTTTTAAAAAATTCATTAAGTTTATTGGTGCATTTTAGGTATACAGTATGATGACATTCATCATTGGGAATTTGCACCTGTACATGATATTCCCAGGCCTTTTTTTAATTGTTTGTTTTGAGGCAAGGTCTCATCAAGTTGCCCAAGTGGGACTCGAGATTGTGATCCACCTCCCTTAGCTCCCCAAGTACTGAGAAGTTAATAGCTCTTCAGCAGAGAAAAATACTGACCTAACGAATTTCAGTTTAAAATTGTAAATTGTCAAGCAAAATTTTACAAAATGAATCTTTTCCAAAATTCTTTTTTTTTTTTTGGTACTGGGGATCAAACTTGGGACCCTGCACTTGCGAGGCAGGTGGCGGAACCACTGAGCTAAATCGCTGGCCCCTAAAATTCTTTTCTTAGTAATGTCTCTTTTACTGTACAATAGAGGCATTTTTGATTGTATAGTATTAAGGGGTTGGATAGTAGTGTTACTATTTAGGTAGTTGTGTACCATAGTGGTTAAGAACATGATTTTGGAGAAAAACTGCTTATTGAAATCCTGGCTCTGCTCTTCTTCAATTCTGTGAACCTTGGTCAAATTATCTCTATCGAGTGCAGATAATAGCTACTTTATAGGGTTACATAAAGATTAAAATTAGCATTTTCAAGGTACTTAGAAGATTATCTGCTGAGTGATAAGCACTACAGATTACTATATATTGGCTTTTTAATGCTCAACAACCAATGTAGATACATTCATACTGTAGCATTCTATTTGTACAGTTATCTATATTCATAGAAGCTCATGTAAACTGGGAAATTTTGTTAGAATTTAGGTTTTCTGAGGTTTGGTCTCTTGAATCTTGGTAAGGAATTATGTCTTTTGATTAGCTTGTGTATACTTTTTCTTAAGTGTCTAACACAAAACCATATTAATACTTGTAGTAGAAGTAAAGAATATGGGCCGGGGATTTAGCTCAGTGGATCCACCGCCTGCCTTGCAAGCGCAGGGTCCTGTGTTTGATCCCTGGTACAAAAAAAAAAAAAGTAAAGAATAAAAATAAATGAAAACACATATACTTCCATTAATGAAGAAGAAAAAATTATTTACCTTCATTTTATCCTTTGCACTGATTCCTATCAGTATAAAACTGTATATTGAACTAGAGTAAAAATTCAAATTCTCTCCTTATTTAAAGAGAGAAGTTACATTGTGATGACTGGTCATGACAGGCATATTTCAAAATGTTTCTTAAATGAGCTGTCAGTTTTTGTGCCTTAACCCTATTGGTTCTGATATCTCACCCACTTGTTAGTTGAGGGAGAGTTGAACCGAGCCAGCCTTTCTCCCTTATTACAGTATCAGTGGCCTGTGGTCCAGATCCTTATGTGTCTTTAGTTTATATCCCTTATGAATCTGTGACACAGTGGTTTATACTTCATAGGTGTAATAAATATTCATGAAACAGATGAGAATGGTAAAGATAAGGGAGTTCCCTAAGTGCATAATTTACACATAGTAAATGCTAATCCCCCTTTGATACAGTATGTTCTTTTTAGAAAAGAGAATTTGAAGAGTAGCCTCTCTGATTGCCAAGAAGTAATATGACTCTAATACTGAAAAAGTGACCACGTGAAAGAATTTCCTGTGAGATTCAATCCTATGCTAGAATACTAGTGCTTTCTGTACAATTTATGTAATTTCTTACCTGTAAGGTAATTGACAGGCTTAGAGGTAATGGTCATACATCCTTATAGTATATTGGTTCTAGGTAGGAATATCTGGATATTTTCTTACAGTAGTTTGAATTACATTATTGAACATAATTAAAGTGAGTAATTTTTCTGATTGCAGGCTGCAAATGTATTTGGAAAATATAAAGAAAATGGTTTCATAAATGATTCATAAGTGATTTTATGTAAACCTTTTGATGGTTCCTAAATACACATTGTTTTTTGTTTTTTGGTACCAGGAATCGAACCCGGGACCTTGCGCTTGCGCGGCAGGTGCCAGAACCACTGAGCTAAATCCCCGGCCCAAAATACACATTGTTAAAGGCAGAAAGAATTTAATCTTTCCTTGGACTTGTGCCTATTTAAATAGAACCCTGATAACATATAGGCAGCAATTTATAAAAATTTTTTAAATGCCAAAGAAAATATATTACTGTTAAGCAATTTTAGGCCCTAATTTAAGAATTCCTGTCTTCTAAGAATGAATACATAAAACATTTAGCTAGGCAGACTGTTAGGTCATTCAGCAGCCTCGGCTGTTTAGATTCCAAGCAAAGCAAAGTCCTGCGTTCCATGGGTCACACAGTCTTGCAGAGATGAGGTTTCTAAGTAAAGCACAAGGTATCTGGCTGTTCTCTATGCAGTATTTCTTTAATTTCCTCCTTAGCTATGATAGTTCATTTTTGAGTTGCAGGAGTACCTGCTTATCCATGGGTTTGTTTTCTGAGGTTCTGGTGAACCATAGTCAACTGTGATCCAAAAACATTAAATGGAAAATTCCAGAAATTCGTAACTCCTAAGTTGTCAACTGTTCTGGGCAGAGAGATGAAATCCTGCGCTGGCTCCCTGTCCTGCTGAGTCCACAGTACCTGCGCTGTGTGCTGGACATGCTCCCTGCCTGTTAGTCACTCAGCAGCTCTTGTGGTTGTCTGGTCAGTGTTGTGGTACTGCAGCATAGCACGTGTGTCCAAGTAACGCTTATTTTACTTAACAATGCCTCAAAACGCAAGTGCGATGCTGCTAGCAATTCATGTACTCCAAAGAAAAGCCATAAAATGCTTCCTTTATGTGAACACGTAAAAGTTGTAAACATTTGAATAGGGTTTGGTACTGTTTTTGGTTTCTGACATCCTCTGAGGGTCTTCGACTGCTTCCCCTGAGTATAGGGGCCACCACTGCAATGTGTTTGGTAGAAAGATTTTGAAAGTAACTGTTTGAGAAAAACATTTTAAAGTAGAAATGTTTATACTAATTAAAGTAAAGAATACCAGAATAACTCCTCAGGTCCTCTTCTTTGTCTAAAACAGTACTGTCCAGTAGAAATATAATGTGTGCTACATGTGTACAGATAGATGCTTCTTGATTTGGATACGGTTCTCTCCCAATAAACGTATTTTAAGTTGAAAATGTCAAATTGAAAATGCATTTAGTACACCCATCTTCCAACATTGTAGCTTAGCACACTGTGTGCCCTGAAGGAGCGGCTGTTTAAACCCAATCACATGGCTGGCAGGAACTGCTGTGCCCCTCCCAGCATCCTGAGAGAGGGCCATGTGCCTGGGCTGGGAGAGGTCAGGATTCAAAATCTGAAGTAGCCTTTCACTGAATTTGAGTTGCTTTCACACCGTCATGAAGTCGAAAAATTTTAAGTGAAACTGCCCTAACTTGGGGACTGCCTGTAATTTAAAAATATTGATAGGTAGAATAAAAAACAGAAGAAACAGATGAAATTAATGTGATAGTATATTTTACCTAATCTAATATATAAAATCATTTCAACATATCAATATAAAATATTCATTAGATATTTTGTTTTATACTATATTCAAAATTATATATTTTATATTACAGTAAATCTCAGAACCAATCACATGGGTGCAGTTGTCTCATAGACCATCTTACTAGATGGTGCTGTGTAGACCCAGAAGCTGAGCCAGCTTTGCAGGGATCACTTTATTTATTACTTTTCTCATGATTTTTTTTTCCAGTGCTGGGGATTAAACCAGGACCTAGTATATGTTAGTAAGGGATATATAAGGGAGCTGCACCCCCAGCCCAGTTTTTGTTTTTAATGCTGGAAATACTGTGAAAACTCAGATATTTCAAAAACCTATAAAAATGAAAATCTTACGGGCTGGGGATTTAGCTCAGGGGCACCGCATCCCTCACAAGTGCAAGGTCCTGAGTTTGATCCCTGGTACCAAAAAAAAACCAACTTGACTTTACAGTCTTCTATTAGATACCATATTCTATTACATGTATGTGCCTTAATTTAATCACTCTCATAATCTGTTAAAATTTTTTCTAATTATAAACTGTGCGTAAAATGTTATCTTTGTATTTTCATGCAAGTCTATAGATGTTGACTTTAAATTATGATTGCATTTTTAGATTCTTCTTCAGAAGTGTACATTTTACATCCCTGAGAAGAGCATCTGAGAATTCTTTCCCCAGATACTTTTATCAGTGCTTTCAATGAAAAAGACAAAAATATTGATAAATCTAATAGGCAGATATGTACCTAGTTTATTTTATTTTAACTTTGTGAAATACCTGTCTATATGTATGTAATTCCTTCCCCATACTTGATCCCCCTTTTAAATTTTTTCTCTTTCTGATTAGGAATTATTTACATATTGTGGATACTCTGTTGTACACATAACAAATTGTGTTTTCTTCCGCTTATATTTATGGTATCGTTTCCCAAATAGATGCTTTAAAATGTATGTCTTTTATGATTTCCGTGACTTATGCTTAGAAATACCCTTCTCACCTGTATTGATGATGTCTCTTTACAGCTCTTCTAGTACTTCTGCAGTTTTACTATGTAAACCTTTGATTAGTCTCGAACTTACTTCTGTGGGGGAGTGAAACATGAGTTTATTCCTTTTCTCTAAATGTCTGGTCAGCTACCTTCTTGTGTTTCAGTCTTATTCTTACTCATCTGAAATTGCTTGAGAGGAGTATTTAAAATACAAAAAGTAAAGTTTACTAGGTTTGTTTGGGAATTTTTTTAGTGGACTTGTTAGATGGAAAATAATTGATTCAATTGGATGCATTTGTCCTTCAGATCAAGTTGAATTTAAAATTATATTGCTTGTTACAGAAATCAAACATAATTTATGATAATGTTCAGTCACTTCCCATTTAACCTGGAATCCAGATTTCTAGAAATGTTAAATCATAAACTGTTACATGCATTCTCTACAATTCATTCATCCATTCAATAAATATGAGATACCATTTTAAACATTGGGAATATGACAAAGAGATGAGTAAGCTCTTGCCCTTATGGAGTTTGGGCTCTGTCAGAGAAGATACATATTTTTTTTTTGGTACCGGGGATTGAACTCGAGACCTTGTGCTTGCGAGGCAGGCGGTGGAACCACTGAGCTAAATCCCTGGCCCGAAGATACATATTTTTTAAAAAATACGTAAATGAGCAAGATGATTCTAGACTAATCAGATTGTGGGGTGGAGTATGGTGCATTTTGCTTTGCTGTGTGTTTTATGTGTGTATGATCTTGTAAATTTCTCACTGGTTTGTGTGGGTGGAGTCTTTGACCCCCATCTCCTCAGATCAGCTTGAGTCCTGTGTTCAGAGCTTCCCCAACTACAGCATAGTCATCTCGGTCTCATTGGCCCTCTAGACCCTGGGGTTCTGTGAAGTCAAGGACTGTGTGTTTCACCTCTGTATTCTCAGCACGTAGCATGCGCTGCCAATTCCCTGTGTTTTACAGTGAGAAATTACAGACCTAACAAAGGCATTATTACTTGTGTTGGGTTCTATTCCCTCATCATCTCAAGAGTCTTAAATGTGAACGGCCTCAACTGGATTCTTCTCATTGGAATTTAATTGAGCTCAGACTTTTCCAATTTTAAAAGACTTAAAAACTCCCATATTCAGCCTCTAATTATTGCATTATCATCTTCTGCTTCACATGTGTACTTTTAAGAATTAAGATTATTTCATTTTCTTCCTCTACTGACTCCCGAATCTCCCTTTTCTCTGTTTTCAGCCTAAGGTTACTGGTGACTTTGGTTTTGATGAATTCCATGGACATTTTTAGTTTTTGCCTCATTTAGGTGCTGAATAGCATTTTACGGGCGGGGGGTGTGGGGTGTGTGTACCAGGGATCGAACTCAGGACCTTGTGCTTGTGAGGCAGGTGGCAGCACCATCCCCAGCCCTGAATAGCATTTAATACTATTTGATTCTTGTATTTTTTTGCTGCAGTTTCTGTATCACTGTACTCTCTTGGTTTCCCCTGGGTTTTTCATTTTTTTTGGCAGGCTCATCTCCTCAGACCATGGAATCTTGGAGTTCCTTAAACACCACTCTTGGAATAACACAAATCAGAAATTAAGTGACATAATTCTCACTCTTTCATAGTTGATGTTTTGGGGAATGATTCTCAGTGTGGGAAAAAAATGATAGAACACATATAGCAAAGATGAAGTAAATACCTGTAGTCCTGATTTGAATTGGAAAAATCAGTATGACCTCAGGATGTATTTCTTGTTGAAGCACTATTCTTTTACCTTTTTCTACTTAAAAGGCCTAAAAGTAATGATTAACCCACGTGGAATGCTCAGACTATGGTTTGGGAAAAATGTTTCTTACTCAAAAGAAACACAGCTCATTGGAGAAATGACTGACTCCAGATCTGAGGAGAAAATGTCCAAGCACAACCTAGAACAACATCATAAGAGAGAGCAATAGGTTATCAAAGACTACTGAATCTAAAGCCAGTTTGAATTTTTTCACTTGCCAAAGATCGGACAATTTGAATACCCAGAAGTGTGATAACTACAGTGTATTGAAATTTGTCAAATATTTTGATCTGTAAGTTTCTAAATGATACTTTTACTTAATTGATCCACATTAGAAGACTGTAGTATACCAACTTATTATTTTGAAATCTGGAAAATAATGGAAAAGAATCAAGTATTGAGTCTAGACTGGCTCCATGGAAAGCAAATAGTAGATGAGGGAAAATGCCCTTGCTTGAGGCGTCCCGGCTGTTCAGTAAAGAAAGAATGTCAGCAAGTTAGCTTTTGGCAGCTGTTAGTGGGTTAATTGATTCAGGCATTGATCATCATTATCTACTAGTTGGATAGAAAGGAACAATCAAACATTTTCTTCCTGGTAGAAGTGTTCTTGACTGAAAAAATTAAATATAACCAAGGCGCTAGATAAATCTCTCAATTTATAGAAAACTCTGAGGACCATGTTAAAAATGACAGTGTGGGAATGCAATTAATAAAATCCAGGCTCTGGAACAATCTACACAGAAGCAATCTACTTTTTCTCCAAATAAATTGTCAGGGTTGAAAAGGTAGGGGTCTTACAGACAAGACGTCACAGTCAGCTGAACAGCTCTGCTCCCCTGCCGTCACCTCCATACTCCCTTTGTGTAACTCGACAGTGTTTTTAAATGATTGGTTTATGGCCATTTCCGCCCCTTTAGATGGTATGTTTCTCAGTTCTAAGGAATGACTTCTTAATCTGAGTATATCTTATCATTGCCAACATAATGTGTGACATTTGTTGGCGAGTCCATAAATATTTCCTGTACAAATTCTGATGATTACAGTGGACTGTGGTGGTTTGTCGTACTCATCTTTGAGCCCTAGTTCTTTTGATTAGCGAGCTGTTTGACTATTTTAAGTACAATTGACTGTCTCCATTCTTTGATACTTCCAGAGAATATGCTTGTTGTGAAGGACACTTGTTCTCCAAAATGGAAATTACTTTGTTGGTTTTCCAATTGCATAGATCATGTTTTCACTGCAGAAAGTTCAAGCAAAATAAAAAGTATAAAAATCTAAAGCCATTACTATTAACCGAAAAAGAAACTAAAGCTATTATGATTATTATTTAGAAATACGATTTTATCCATTCTTTCTCTCCCTCTCCTTTACCTGCCGTACCCATGTGCACACACCTGCCCACCAGAACTGACCATATATAGGGAATGCCACGGTGGAGCCTGTTCCGCCCAACCTGACCCTCTGTCCAACATGTCAGAATTCCTTTCCATATTCCATAAATACTGCTGCACATTGTCATTTGCAGGACTCCATAGTATCCCTTCTTACTGATGTATGTTAGCTTAATCAGTCCTTTCCATATTCCATAAATACTCTGTAAATACTGCTGCACATTGTCATTTGCAGGACTCCGTATCCAGTACAGATATCCTTTATCTGAAATGCTTGGGACCAGAAATGTTTCTGATTTTGAATAGGTTGGGAGGTTTAGAATATTTGCCTGTACAAAATGAAATATCTTGAGGGATGGAAGTCTAAACATAAAATTCATTTGTGTTTTATACATATGTTACACATGAAGCCTGAAGGTAATTTTGTAGAATGTTTTAAGCAAATTTGTGCATGAAACAAAGTTTGTGTATATTGAACTGGCAGACTTGTGGTATTGTGTCAGAGCTCAAAAAGTTTTAGTTTTGGATTTTGGATTTTCAAATCAGGTGTGCTTAGCATACTGATGTACACTATGTTTCTTTATAATTATTTGTAATTATTCTCAATTATAAAAATGTTTTAATTACTTTCAACACACCCATTTATGCTTGTGTGTAGTAACAGTATTCTCTTCAGCTTACAGGTTGGTTTCTTGAGTCAAAGATTGTGTGTTTGTTTAAAATTTCTGGATTGCCCTACTGCACTCCAGAAAATTTAGACCTATTTTTATTGTCTTAGAAGTTGATTAGCAGGGTTTTGTTTTGTTTTGTTTTATGGTACCGGGGATCGAACTCGGGTCCTTGCGCTTGCGCAGCAGGCGGCAAAACCACTGAGCTAAATCCCCAGCCCAAGCAGGGTTTTATTTACCTGAAATCTTGTTCATCAGTTCCAAGCATAGTGTTCAGGTAAAGCAACTCATTTTTTTTTAGCTCTTTCTTTTCGTTTCTTTTCTTAAATTTTTTCTTTTCTTTATATTGGCAGCAGGGACTATTGACCTTAGTGTGAGGTGCCCAGGCATGAGCTGGGGCGGAAGTCAGACAAATGCAGGGTACAGAGTCATTGTCTCATAGTCACCACCTGCTTCTCTTAGACCCACTACATTGGAGTATGTTTTTAAACAATAATGTGGAATGTTACACCTCTTAAGTCCTTTACCAAATTTATACAAAATGCTTCTACATTCCATTCCATTTATATCTGCTTGAAGTAGCTAAGATAATAGTAGAACTGTCTCTTTAACTTCTTGGCAGTGTTTCCTCCATACTCACTTACTTCCCAGAAGCCTTGTATAGAAAGAAGGGGATGAATTTTGAAGTCTGGCTGACGAGACTGATTTCAGCTTCATCATTTCCCTTGCTGTGTGTGGAAATCAATTAACTTCTGGCTCTCAGTTCATCTGCAAAATCAGGATGTATTTGATTGCTCTGTATTTGAATGATTTCTCTAAGGATCAGGTACATGAGACTACTTAGCATAGTACCTGGCAAATATTAATAATCAATATTTTTTCATCTTTTGATGGTGTTTGGTGAGTGATATGTAGTATTTTAGTATTCACTATTACTTATACTGTTGCTTTTGCAGAAATCTTCTCTACATATACCCTCAGAGCCTTAATTTTGCCAATCGTCAGGGTTCTGCCAGGAATATCACAGTGAAAGTCCAGTTTATGTATGGAGAAGACCCGAGCAATGCCATGCCGGTAAGAAGAGTTCTTTCCTAGTCTTAGTCTTTATGTTTGGTTTAAATCAGCTTTTTAAAAAATTGTATCACTTGGTGGGCAGCTCCAAACTGGAAATTAAAATCCTAACTTTGTAACTTCCTTTATGTATAATATTTATAAATTCTAACATTTATTGAAGAGTTAGCATATCCTAGAGATACAACGCTGAGTAAGACTTGCAGTTTAGAGGATGTGATAGAAATACCTGTGAAGCTAAAGAAGCTTTCTAAAGAGGGTCAGACCAGTGTCCCTGGGAGCTCTGTCAGCACACAGATAACTTTCTGTCGGCATGTGTGACTGTCTCTGCAACCCTGTGAGCGAGAGAGGCCAGGGAGTGGAGGTGGGAGGTGACTGGCATACAAGGCTGTGTTGGCGCTTGAAAGTGTTCCACGAGCTTATAACGTGTTGACTCTTTCCACCTTGATTGAGCAACTCTGGCAGGCTTCTCTGAATATTAGATTCATCTGGAGAGCTTTTAAAACTAACAGCACCCAGGCTGAATCTCCTTTGAAATAAGTCATAATATCTGGGGACCTGAACCAGCTATCAGTATTTCTGACTCTCATCAAGGGATTACATGTTGCAGACAGTGTTGAGAACCAAAACATGTGCTGATTATTAAAAGGTTGGTAGAGGCCCTAAGGGATGGATGTGCAGAGATGGGAGGGAGAGAGGGAGCGCCCTACTGAGACCAGAAGCAGGTGCTGTGTGGAAGAGGCACTTGCGTACCCCAGCGTAAGCCTGTGCGGTGCCCACTCCGGGAGTCCGGGGAGCAGAGCCGCGGAATGCCCCTGAGCAGCGAGCCAGAGCGGTGGGACACAGGCCAGACCGGGGAGGTTGTTCACCGCCAGCATCATCACTCGGGGTTTGTCTGACACTCCCGAGTCTCCTGCCATGAGGAGAGATTCTCGGCTCAACTGATGTTGGTAACAAGGAATGGGGGTATGCTGTGGCTGTAGATGGTCACACTCTGAGAGCCCGCATTGCCAGCAGTCTGATCTTACCTGTCTGTGTCGTCCTTTCAATCAGATTCTTTTCCACTCACTAGAAAACACCTTCTTCTTCCCTCTTGCTTCAGTTTCATCAGCATCTTTAGGTCTCCTTGACAGCAGTGGCAGCTATTTCAACCCTTGCATATAATACAGGCTGGATATTTGTGAAATGAATGTAAGATTTATTATTGAGGTTTGAAATTAGCATTTCATGCTCTTTATTTCTGCTGAAGGAGTGAATTTTCTACTGTAATTGATGAAAAGATTGGGCCGGGGATTTAGCTCAGTGGTTTTGCCGCCTGCTGTGGAAGCACAAGGACCCGAGTTCGATCCCCGGTACCAAAAAAAAAGAAAAGATACTAGACAGTGAAAATAGATGCCCTGATATCCTGTATGTGAATTTGAGCTTAGGACATATATAGTATATGTGCAAGAATGTCCTGGTCGTCTGCTCAGCCAGCTCCTCCGGGTGTTAGCATGTGCAGGGCCCTGTGTGAGGCTCCAGGGCTGCCCCACCCACATGGGCAGGTCGCCCATCCCTCTGTGCCACCACAGCGTCTTCTCGCTTTTTCCACAGCCCTTATCGGTCTGTAACTTCTATTTCTTCACCTCATCTGTTAGACTGTGAGCTCCTTGAGGGCAGGGACCACGATATACTGTTAGCTGTATGCCTGTCATAGTGCTTGTTTGCTGCTGTAATTGATGTAATTGCGGTCCATGTTGGTGATTAAAAATATAGGTCAGATGGTCGAAAAAGGAAGACTTCTCACATTATTTCATTCATGTCACACAAATAGGTTATTTTTGAAAAGTGATAGTTTTTCAGAGAGAAAAAGGTACTGCATTCATTTCAATTATGTATTATTAACCATATGAAATATAATGATCTTATGTTTATGTGAGTAGCTGGTTTGAAAGAGTGTATACACAGCCACATGATATGTTTGCTTACTTTTTAAATAAGGACTATTCAAATGGTCCTCCTGATAATTTTTTGATTGTATAATGCAGTATGATAAAATTGAAAACTTCGTACCGGAATATTTTGTCACAACATACTAAGTTATTATAGAACTGATCAAATAAGGCTTACCTAGGGCAATCATAATTATTACACTCCTGTATACCTTTAAAATAAAAGCACATGCTTGAAAGGTTACAAAAAAAATACCTGCCGGTATACTTTTAAGGATGGTGCTAGTTAAACTCTTTGTATAAGAATTGGGTTTAGTTGTTTTACCTGTGGTGTGATGAAAGTGTGCTGACCTGTGCATACACCTGTTCCTGTGTCTGGAAAGATGGCCGGCCAGACAGAGGGTTCCTTCTCTAGGTGGACACCACTGCGAGTCTGCTTTGTGGCAGCTGAGCTGTGACCTTAGCATCATTAAGCCATTTTGGAATCAGCTGCCCTAGTTAGCCACAGTGTTTCTCTCAGAATTCAGTGGGCAGATAAATAAGGCTGAATTATTTTACCTCTAAACCTTCCCCAGAAATAATACTGTATTTTTGAAAAATATAGTGGATTTCTTTTTAAACACATATATAAGAATAAAGAATAGAGCTCCTCCTTCATTGTAGTGTGCAGGAAGTACTAGGACCAAAGGATACATAACAACCTAAAAAATAGAATATTTTATATTATTTATGAATAATTTATGTTTGACTTTCAGAATGACTCTGCTTTTTTAGTGGAGAAGCCATCAATTTATATAGAAGATTTATGCCACCATTCTGGGATCATATTTCTTATATAAATTCCAAATTATATGCCACATCTAGTATAAAATGAATTCTTCACTTTCTTTAAGAAAAAGGAAAGAAATGTACCTTGTTGCTCAGTAGATAGAAATATAATCAATAGAAACTTTTTGAATGTTGGAATGTCAGATGGGTCTGTCATTGAAAAGAAACCTATAGTTAAGCAGTTGAGCTTTTAATGAACGTCAGGCACATTGTTCTTCATTGGGCTGATTTTGCCCATTTTTCTCAGTTATTAAATCAAACAAATTCTTACATAGATATGAAACATCCAGCATTTATTGCAACAAAGTTTCAACATGCTGTTATTTGTTACAGGTAATCTTTGGTAAATCTAGCTGTTCAGAGTTTTCAAAGGAAGCCTATACAGCCGTAGTATATCATAACAGGTACTGAATTAAAATATTTCTTTCAAAGTTACTCACGTCTCAGTAGTGGCGTTGTTAGCACTCACATTAGTGTGTTTTACCAAATGCTTTGCTGCACTGATGTGTGAGAGGCAAGGCGAACATCCGAGGGATTTGGCAAAGACATCTAAAGGATAAGACTGTACATAAAAGATCTTTTCTACCAAAGTCTCTGACCCTTTCATTCTTACTATATTGTTATCGCTATGACCTCTGGTCCTTTGATCTTTCCCTATTATTTTTCCCGATACCTTTTAGTTTTATTTAAGACTTTACGAAGCTTAAGCCCATTAGTTAAATTGGTGGTATTCTCAACCTCCAATAAGCCTTTGATTTAGTCACTTTCAATTTTACTTCCTTGGGACATTGCTTACTTGGGTAATGTTTAATTTTTGCTTTACTTTTTGGGGATTATTAAATGTTGGAGAAAAATCACAGAATTGCAGCAAGCAGGATTATTGCAGACTAATATTGTATCATATGGTGGGGCTACTGTAATTCATTTGCTGTAATTTACCCTCCAGTGTAACAGTAGCTAAGTAGTTTCCTCCAGTCCCTGCTTCTTTTCTGTTTGCTTTGCTCTCCATTCCTGTGTTAAATTACTTAGGGTTATGCAACTGAGAGCCATAATTCCACGACTCTTCACCTCAAATCCTCTCTGTACTCATCTGCCTCTCCTTCTGTTTCGAATGTAGCAATAGCCTACCCTCTGCTTGGTCTGAATCTCTTCTCTTCTGCTCCCTGGCCATGCTGTTCTGCTGCTTCTGAGTGTGGCTCAGTTATCCCTTCTCTTTCAGGTCCTATTTCATTAGCTTCATTTGTTCTCGAAAAGAAACTAATGTTTCTTACACTTAAAAACACAGAAGTTTCCCCAGTACAGTTGTATAATATGTATTTTCCTTGCCCTTCCTTAAAGCTTTCTCTCTCACCTTTGTTTTTATGGCTGTATCTCAGTTTTCTTCCACTACTTTGAACATTTTTTGTGGTGGTAGTGGGAGTCATACTTGTTCTTTTTCCCATAAGTGTAGGTGTTCCATACAAAACACTACAGCTTTGCTCTGAACCTCCTTCTCTGTGCATTCTTTTCCTGAATGACCTGGTGTAGGTATCTCTCAGGGTCACATTCAGTGAAAATCCTTCTGCGCTAATGAAGGCCTAGCCTTCCTTCTGATGCATACACCTGTGTTTTCATCAGCCTCTGGATGCACTCATTGTGGTGCCTTGCTGACTTCTCAGTTTCTATCCTTGACTCTTTATCTGACCCTGTCTCTGTCTGCCTTTCTGTTTTTATTAATGGTACCAACATTTTTCTAGTTACTCTAGTTCAAAATTTAAGATGTTTTTGTTTTCTCTCTTCTGTTCTCTAATATCCAATCAACATTTAAGTCTTGATGATTTTCTTTGGGCCTCAGTAGCAAACACATCCTGTGCTATTTCTGGGCCTTTCTTAAGTCTTTTATGATAATGGTTCCCTTTTTTTGTTGAACTCCTACTCACTTTTTAAGGCCCATATCAGATACTGCCTCCTAAGTAATAATTCCCTGAGCTCAAACTTGCAGTAATCTGTTAAACTCTGCTCTTGAAGTACTTCATCAGTATGCTCTACATCAGGGGTTGGCAAATATTCTCTACAGAGGACTAGATCATGTGTTTCCTAGGCCTGCGGCCACATGGCCTTCTCTGGTAACCTCTCGACTTTGCAATCGTAGCACAAAAGCAGCCATAGGCAGTAAAGAAACGAGCAAGTCAGTGGCTGTGTTGCAATACAGCTGTACTTATGAACACTGAAATTTGAATTATGTATCATTTTCACATCTATTAAAACATTATTCAGAGGGCTGGGGATTTAGCCGAGTGGTTTCACTGCCTGCTGCGCAAGCACAAGGACCCGAGTTCGATCCCCGGTACCAAAAAAACTCCATTATTCAGAAATGCAAAAACGACTCTTAATTTGCAGGCTGAATAGAACCTGATAGTGGACTTGATTTCCCCTCTGAACCCTAGTTTGCCAACCTCTGTTTTATAGCATAGCTATTGATATTTGTGTCTTATTTATGTTCCTACTGAATTACATACTTTTTGAGGGTAATTATTTTTGTGCATTTATTTTTAAGATCACCACTAAACTAACACAATGCTTAACTTGAAGGTGGGCGATTAAACCTACTTGTTGAATGAGTAATTCTCATAGATGCTTCACATAATGTGGTTTCAGGAAGTGATGAACCAAAGTATACAGTACCAGGAAAGATATTAATGAAGAAAGTGCTAATTTCTAAGAGTTTCTCAGTTTTGTGAGTAGGTTGTTGTTATTATACTTGCTCTCAGCATTCGTGGAATCAGAGTGATGATACCTCTGACACTGCTGATGACTTCAGCTTTTTCAGTTTGGTGATGACTGGTGAGATCAGTAGTAAGCTGCACAGCATCTTTTCTTTTTTTTCCTCACCGAAGTTACCAAGTTCTCAGATTGCTGATATTAGCTCTCTTTCTTGTTAGTATTACTTAAAGCCTAGTTCCATTTAGAATTTCTGTAGTCAAATCCACACCTGTTGGTTAACAGGTTTTTGAGGCTTGCTTGAGGAAAGGGTACTTGACTGATTCACATCTGAGAAAGAAAGTCTAATGGGTGTGCCAGCTTTCACCGTGGAGAGAGCCAGAGCCACATGGTTTAGATGCACTTTCCTTGGATGCAGTTCTAAGAGTTACCTGAGTGTGGAAGGTCAGGACGCAAGGTTCTCTCCCTTTCAGGTGCGCATCAGGAGTAAAAGTTATGCTTTCTATGAAAATGCCCTTTAAGGCCTTTCTGAATAAACACCAACACTGAGGCAGAAGACCTGACATTCACTGTCTTCTTACAGTGTTGGGCAGCATTCTTGATTTTATCCTTTTTCTCTCCTGTAAGTCAGTCAAAAACTAGTCCATGTTTTGGTGACATTTTAAATTTTGCTAACAATGGACTAATTGATAAAGGACATTCCACAGAGAGCCCAACTTGCTAGTAAGGTATCTTTAGAGATACTATTACAAAATAAAAAATTTTTTTTAGGATGGTTTTTAAATATACACTTATGCAACTCATTATTTTTCCCTTGTAGTATGTGCAAGAATTGGTTCATAAATGTAGCTCTACCATAGTCTCCTCTTGCATTCAGGTTCCAGTGTAAGGGGGATGTCAGTATGAAGGTGATAAATACTAATTTTCAAATAGTAGTACTACTCAGTCCATTAATAGAAACGGGATGAGAATTTTCAGAAACAATGGCAGCTCCCTCACCTGGAAGTAGAATTTAATTATTTGGAGATTGGGAATAAAGAAAAATATTTTGGACTAGAGAAAAATGAAGTATGAATCTAAAATTAAGTTTAAAATTACTTAAGCATACAAATGCAACAATTATGTATCTTGAACAAATTACTGATTATTGATTTTTGTTATTTTTTTGTATGAAGGTCTCCTGATTTTCATGAAGAAATCAAGGTTAAACTCCCTGCTACTTTAACTGACCATCATCACTTACTTTTTACTTTTTATCATGTTAGTTGTCAACAAAAACAAAATACTCCTCTTGAAACCCCCGTTGGATATACAGTAAGTCTTTTTTGTTGAATATTTAGTTCTTTGATCCTAAAAATATTTACAAGATATAGTTAATGGTTCTTACTACTTTCATACTCTCCCATTTCCTATAGCCGTAAAGTTGCATTGGTAAGGAGGAGTTATCAGAACAAGAAAATGCTCATTAATTAATTAGCTAATTAAGCAATTAACCACCTTGTGTAAATACGTAGGCATTGGTTCTGATTATTGAGTTTACTTAGCAGTGCAGTATAAATACAGATTTAAGGAGAAAATGATTTGATTGTTAAAATGAATTTTAAAAACCCTTTGGAAAGAAGTTCAAACCTTTGAGTATTTTTCGAAAATCATTATGATTGTGGGCCGGGAATTTAGCTCAGTGGTTCCGCCGCCTGCCTCTCAAGTGGAAGGTCCCGAGTTCGATCTCCGGTACCAAAAAAAAAAAATCATTATGATTGAATTACAGAGGTATAATTAAGATGAAGGACATCTTAATAATCTGTCACATAATTTTGTCAGAAAAAAATCATGCTTCTATCCAAAAGATAAAAATCAACATTTGACTCTTTTTTTTGTTGTTGCTCTTTTCATTGGTGACATGAATTTTAAAAAAATAAATAGTACTCTTTAGTTTTATTTTCAGCACTCACAGCTGATTAAATCTTTCCCTATTTTGAAACTTATCTCAGTTTTAAAATTGACTAAGTTCATTACCTTTTCCAGGGTTACTCTTCCTTAGACAGTAAGGACCCTTTCTATTAAGTACTGCATGGCTAGTAATAATACTGTTTTCAGGAATTGATTCCTTAGAGGAATCATGAAAACCTCTAATTATTATTATTTATATAATTAAATCCCTTATAGTTTGATGATAGGAGACAAATTTGGGATGTACCAACTTCACAGAACAGACTTTCCAAGTAATTATTTTCATGACAAACATGTTTAAATTGAGATTGTTTCCTTTTCGTTTCCAAGTGGATCCCGATGCTTCAGAATGGACGGCTGAAGACTGGCCAGTTTTGCTTGCCAGTCTCCCTGGAGAAGCCTCCCCAGGCCTACTCTGTGCTGTCCCCAGAGGTCAGTATCCACCCTGCCGTGATCTCCAGGTGAGGTAAGGCAGGACTCTCATTGTAGCAAATGAGACCTTGCTGTTGCTTCTGTCTGTAAGTATGGAGATAATGAAGTCAGACTTTCCTGTATATAAACCTTAGAAGCTTTTATCCTTTTTAAAAAATAAGTAAATTAATTTTAAAACTAAAATAATACATGAAATGCAAACTCAAAAGATAAACTTGGAAAATTTTCCTATTATAACATGAGAAGCTTTATTAAATATTTCTTTTAGTAGACTGTTCATATTTTACTGAAAGACTGAAGGACAAGCAGTGTGAAGAGACAACCCACAATGTGGGAAAAAATTTTCAGCAGTGGTCCCTCAGACAAAGGTCTACTATCTCGAATCTATAAAGAACTTAAAAAAATCAGACCTCCCAAATTTAAAGACCCAATCCAAAAATGGTCATCTGAAATGAACAGACATTTCTCACGCAAAGAGTAGACATGGCAAATAAACATACGAAAACATGTTCAACATCACTGGTCATTTGAGAGATGCAAATGAAAACAACACTCAGATTCCACCTCATTCCAGAAAGAATGGCTGCTATCATGAAATCAACCAACAACAAATGCTGGCAGGGCTGTGGGGAAAGAGGAATCCTTCCCCACTGCTGGTGGGAGTGCAGACTGGTGCAACCCCTGTGGAAATCAGTATGGAGAAACCTCAAAGAACTAGGACTGAAAGTCCCATTTGACCCAGCTATTCCCCTGCTGGGGATCTTCCCCAAAGAATTAAAAGAATCATACCACAGTGATATATGTGCACCCATGTTCATAGCAGTTTGTAATAGCTAAAACTTGGAAACAGCCCAGATGCCCATCAGCTGGAGACTGGATCAAGAAAATGTGGTTTTTTAATAAAATGGAGTACTACTCAGCCATAAAAATGAGAAATTAAAGACATGTATAGCTAAATGGATGCACATTGAGGCGATACTCTTAAGTGAAGTAAATAGGACACAAGTGTAAATACCAAATAGTTTCTCTAGTGTGAGAAACTGAAGGTGTAAATAAGGACTAAAAGGTATAATAGATAATGAGAAATAGGAAGAAAAGGGGCAAAGGGGAAGGGGAAGTGGGAGGGGAAGGGGAAAGGAAAGGAATGGAATTCATATGAGAAAATGAAAAAATGGAAACAAAGTCTATGTAAATAGGGAGGGATGGAGGGGGTGAAGGGAGGGCAGGGGAAGGGGGAAAAATAAGAACCAAGAGATTATGTAAAGATGCAAATTTCCAATGATGAATGTCATTATATTGTACACCTAAAATGTACCAATAAAAGAAAAAAAAAGACTGAAGGACGAGAAATACATTTCAATTTTTAGTATCTTTTTAAAATTGAACATGTAAGTGAAAACAAAGTACGTTCTTGGATTTGTTTTTACTTAATTGGTTTGCATATACAAAGCCAATTTTCTAAAGATAAGCTAGAGGTTTTCTTTTTAGCTACTATGCTAAATATGCTCATATTTAAAAAGGGCCATCATTTGCATTTGATTATAGACATATAGCATAGTATGATTGACGGATACATGAAATAAACCACTCAATTGAGTTAAAACTTGTATACTTGATGCTGACATTAAAAAGCAATGTATGCTGTGATCCCAGCAGTCTGGGAAGCTGAGGCAGGAGAGTCACAAGCGTGAGCCCAGCCTGGGTGAGTCATTGGCTTAGTGAAACCTTGTCTCAAGCTAAGGAGAAGAAAAGGGCTGGGGTGCAGCTTAGTGTAAAGGCCTTGAGTTCAATCCCTAGTGCTCCGAGGGAGGGGTGCGGCCGTGTATATGCTTAGGTTCAGACCTCTCCAACATCTGTGTCATCTTATTATTGGACCTTAGTATTGGTGTCTGATGATTGTCTTTTCTCATTGAAGTTGAGAGTTTCCTGGCCTTTGTCTGACACATGGTTTTTGATTATGTCCTGGCCATTGGGTGTTATGTTATGAGACTAAGTCTTTTTTTTTGGTATTGGGGATCAAATTCGGGACCTTGCACTTGCGAGGCAGGTGACAGCACCACTGTCTAAATCTTTTTTAAGTATTCTGATTTAGCAGTGGGGAAGGGAGATGCTGCATTGAGGGCCAGTCGAAGGTCCTCATTGTCCGCTCTGTCTGCTTTCACTCCCTGGGGTGAGTGGGTGGCTGGCTCTTTGTCGGGTGAGGTGGAATTCCAGGCTTCCCACTGGATCTCTACCGACTTTCCTGGATACCTTTGCACTGCTCCCTGCTTGACCTCCATAGTTGGTGGGGGGCTGGTTATCACCAGAAGGGGTTGGACTTCTATCTCAGTGCCTCCGCAATGTCCAGGTTGGATTGGGAGGAGGGCACCCCTGTTGTCCGGAACAAGGTGGCAGCTTAGGCTTCGCATCAGTGGTGGGGTGTGGCATGCTTGTCCCCCTAGGACTGGTGGAGGGTGTTGGCTTTGACTAAGAGCAGCCTTTGCTTGGGGCTTTATCTGCCTGCCTCTGCTGGTGTTTCTGGATTGCTAGTTGTCTCTAGCACCCAGTCCTGGATATGCAGAGCAGAAATAAAACCTAGGAAGTACTGCCATGTTGTTCCTTGCATCCTGAGGGCCTAGCTTTTTCAGTTTCTGTGTTCATTTTAAATATCATGTTCTAGAGTTTTTAGCTGTATTTAGTAGGAAGAATGGAGAGAATTTAGGTATTGCTTTTAAAAAAGATTTTTATGAGATCGTTTTAATTGACATTTTAGTATTTTACATCAGGAACACAAATGGTTTTCTAACCCTTAGAACAGCAGGGTTTCAGTGGGTTTTAAAGCCCACTGAAAACAACTAGGAATGTTTAAAATAAATAAATGGAATATTATAAACTTTAAAATGGTGTTGGGTATGTGAATTTATCGACATGAAATGAAATTCACAATATATAATATGTGAAAAATAGGTTTCAAAATAGTATGTTTGATATTAACTAAGAGAATATAGGATAATGTGTATAGAGGAAGCATTAGAATGAATAAAAGGGGTTATGTCTCTGAAAATAGAAATTTGGGGTGTTTTCATTTTGCTTCTTGAGTCTTTTAATTCTTTTGTAGAAATTATTATGTAATAAAATGAAATTTTAAAATTTATTTACAATAATTAAAAATGCATCTCCATAGAATTTTTTTCTCCTTGAGGTACTCTAGTGTTTTGTTTCCTGAATTCATAATTTACTTAAACATCTGAGATCATTGTATTTACTATCTTACAGGTTCCTCTACCTGGCATGAAGTGGGTAGATAATCACAAAGGTGTATTTAATGTTGAAGTTGTTACTGTTTCATCTATCCATACACAAGTAAGTTTTAATAATTTTTATGATCAGGTTTTACTTGAATGAATTGAACACATTATCTTGTTTATGTCAGTTTTCTTGTCTCCTTCAGATTTACAGGAATATATGTCAGTTAAAAGCATATAGATTTATCAGTTGTGTTTTTAAAGGAGTACACAAAATGTCATTAACAGTCACCATAAGCAAATATTTTGCTTTATAAAATGTCACTGATTTCATTTTTAACAATTAAATGACAAAAAGTAATTCAGGTTACTTTTCTCCTTGTTGAGACAAAAATACCGGGCTCCCAAAGTTAAAGGAGAAGAGGTTTACTTGGATCACAGTAGAGGTTTCTGTCCATAGTCGGCCAGCTCCAAGGCAGGGTGGCCTGACAGAGAGGGAGGGTACAGGAGAGACCGTCCACAGCGAGCAGGCAGGCGAGGGCAGGTGGGCGGGTGAGGGGCCTTACCAGCTTTTTTCTGCTCCTTTTATACTCTATCTAGGCTGCCAGGTTTAGGGTGGTGCCAAACTAATCAGTGGACTGATTTAGTAACCACACACCCTTAATCCCAGCATCACACACTCTAGATCCAGCCACCTCTAAAAAAGCCCCACCTACGACCGCATGAGGCTTTGGAAGGATGTCTAGACACAAACCACAATAACGTGTTTCTAAGTTTCTGGTACATGGCAGAACAGTTAGTTTTAAGACTATCATCCAACTCAAATTTTATTTCTTATAGACTCTGATATTTCAAATAAGAGTTTTTAGGAATCATCTGCTCCAAATTCTTCATTCTACTTCTGGAATATGCCAAGTTCTCGGAGATGTTATTCTTAGTTTTTCTCTGGCTAGAAGGCCTTTCCTCTTGGTTTTCATTTTACTTCTCTTTCTGTAGAGGGTCTTCTCACCTGAGAAAGTTAGCTTCTTGGTAACTCATTCATGCATAGGAGCCCGCTCACCCTGGTGGCTGGCCCCACACTTGTACTGATGTATGTGTGCCCATGTGTGTGTCTGTGCACTTGTGCTCTCACACCCTGTGTGTGCTGTGCACACCTTTGTTTATTATGTTTTCCCCTGTATAAGCTCCGTGAGATTAGGGATGTTCTTGGTCAGGGAAAGAGCCTTGGGGAAAGTGAAAAGTAATTATAAACAATCAGCTTAGTACCATGTTGGACACATTGACTGCACTGGATAAACCAACTACAAGGGAAGACGTTGTTCTGCTAGGACTGAGATGTCACATTGCTAAGTGGGCCCTTGGCACACAGAGGAGGGTAGGGCGGGCAGCTCATCCAATCAGGTGGCGAGCAGAGCAGAGTGCCAGTCATCTGTGTCTGAGGACTGGCAGGTAATCTGGTGGGAGCACAGTTGAAAGGGAGTAGGGGAGAAGGACAGATTGGGAACCAATTATGAAGGACCTTGAGTGTCAGAGTTCAGAGTCCAAGCAGGTGGTAATTTCTAACCTTAACTGCAAACCTAGGAGAAGTCATCTTGGGTGCGTCCTGAGGGAGAGCAGGAAGGGAGCTCCAGGAGCTCATTTTTTAACCTGTTGTTTCTGATGTGCACTCCAGGTAGAGATGTCCTAGTGCAGTTGTAATGAGTTTGGAGTTTGAGATTGGAGGTAACAGAATAAATGTAATAGCTGCAATTAAATTGGCTTGTGTGATATTTCAAGGGAAATGTAGAGTGAGAAGAGGCCAGTCGTTGAGGTGGAATTCAGGGTTCCCCAGCCTATAAAGAAAAGGGTCTTGTGGAGTGTTTCCCAAAGCCCTCTTGAGTTCAGCAGTTTGCTCAGAGGACTTTCAGGCAAGTAGTTTATTTTAGTGAAGACATGGACAGCAGGGTCAACAGAAGGAAAGGCGCATCAGTGAAGTCCAAAGGAAACGAGGCATAAGCTTCCAAGAGTCTGCTTCTAGTGGGTCACACAGTATAGGTCGAAACAGCACGTATGACATGTCCTCTGCCCGGGAAGCTCAGCAGAGATACAGTTCCCAGGGTTTTATCTGAAGCTTGTCATACAGGCACTTTCTCCTAACGTGTCCCAAGATTCAAATCTCCCTGAGGGAAGGCCAGTGTTCAGCATAAACGTGTCGTTTGCACAGCTGGTTCAGGTGTGGGAGCTGTCCCTTATTAGTGGAGGCTGGCCTGACATTAAAGCTGGAAGCCAACTTTGTAAGCAGGCCTTACAAAGGCCAGCAGTCTTCTACCTACTGGGTTAGCTCTTTCTGCACAGTGAGGTGGGAGAAAATAAAACATGGAACCTTTCTACTGTGTTTGGAAAGACATTGATGATCATAAGTTTTGCTTAGCAGTGAACATGTAGACCGGTGACAGGAGGACTCAAGTGGAGGCTTTGCTTTCTGATGTTATGGGTCTGTTCTGTACTTCCTGTGTTCCTTACCATTCTGTTGATGAAGATTGCCATTTTTGTTGTCCTTAACACAGTTCTTTTAATAGGTGAATTCTTAATATCACATTCCATTTTTTAAATATGCAAGTACACTATTATGCTTATTTTTATCTGTTCCTATAATCATTGATAGTTTTCTCTTTTTAGAGTTGTCAGTCCATTTAACTTTTCCTACTGAACTTTTTTATGGAGGGAAATTCATGTGTTGTCTTATGTTACAAAGAAGGATTTGGGGCAAAATAAGTTACATAGCTGATTCAGAATCTGTGTGATATGGGGGAAAAGGAAGTGCAAGTGTGTTACATTCTGCCATTCCAGTCCTGATGACTACAGTTCAAAAGTTTATAATTTTTCAACTAAGTAAAACAGACTCATTAGAGACTAGTAATCTCTTTAAAAGGACCAATTGAAAATAATAAACATTTCTTACAATGTTTTATACTTTTCTTGTAACGTTTTGAAATATACTTAATATATTACAACGTTAAACAAATTGGTTGTGTTTTAAAACTTGTTTAAAAGGGTCAATTGCAAGGGCTGGGGATTTAGGTCAGTGGTGCCAGCCGCCTGCCTTGCAAGTGCAAGGTCCAGAGTTTGTTCCTCGGTACCAGAACAAAACAAAAAAAGGGTCAATTGCACACCTGTAGTCCCAGCACTCTGAAGGACTGAGGCGAGAGGTTTGCAAGTTTGAGCCCAGCCTGGGGAACGCACAGACCTAGTGAGACCCTGTCTCAAAGTAAGAAAAGGAATGGGTGTGTAGCCCAATGTGAAGGCCCTGGGCTCAATCGCAGCACCACCGAAAAAGAAAGAAAAAAGAAGAAAGAAAGAACCAACCAACTGACTGACCGAATTGAGTACCAGCTGAATGCAAATGTTTCTTATGATGTTTTGTACTTTTTTAAACTCTTTTAAATATATATTTACTATATAGAGCTCAGTGAAATTTTATTCATTTGAATAATACATATAGAACAGCATGAGAAGTTTAAATGTGAAGCTGTGCAGCATTGCTCCTTTTTCTTAAAGTTTGTCTCCATTGCTAAGTAAAGGAAAACCTCCCAAGTTCCAGCAGACTTTTGTTCCTATCTCCTTGGTCAGAGCTCTGTAGCGCATGGCCATTTCTAAGTATAAAGGAGCTTGGGACCTGGCATAGCACTGCCAGAAGCAACACTAGTTCTGTTGGCGGCACAGAAGGAAGTTACATAATAACAATCCGGAAGCAAATCTACCAGTAATTTGAATGGAGAAAATTTAAGGTTATGAATTGTTAACTGGAACTAGGGGCATAGCTCAGTGACAAGAGTGCTTGTATCATAGCATGTGAGAGGCCCTGGGTTAGATCCCCAACACCGTACACACACACGAAACCCAAAAACCCCCCCAAAATGAAACCATAGGAAGTTAACTGGGTTAAAGGTGATCACTGCTAAATGGGTAAAAGGATTCTGTGGTGCCAGCAGAGATCAGTTACAGAGAGACTCCAGAAAGGAGCGTAGGAGCTGGAGGAGGACCTTGACGGCTGACAAGCAGAGCTCCGTGGAGAGGACAGTGCTCTTCCCCTGCTGTGGTGGGCAGTCCTGGCCAGGGACGTCAGACAACCACCCCTTCTGTGGCTGGCAAACACCGCCACTCACATCCTCCATGCTGAGCCGCACCTTTCACATCTGCTGCACCACCAGGAAACAAAGAAGACGAAGTCTCCGAACGTCACAGGCCCGGCACATGGCCTCTGGTACCCTCTGCTGTCTGAGCCTAACACCAGCTTGCTGACCAGGAGAGCTGTAGTTTAAAGGTGTGTTCGGAGGCATGACAGAGATGATGGCTTGGAGCTGAGAGGCAAGAAATGGCCCAGGTAGGTTAGGGTACCTGCAACAGTTGTTGAGCTCCGGCAAGGAAGGCAGACTCAGACCTAAAGAGAAAAGATCCTTCATGAGTAATCAATACTATTTGTTGTGGCTATTTTACACTAACAAGTGAGAATAGATGTTAATGGGAAAATTGTTTATAGCTACATGTACTATATGCACATGTCTTGTACTGTATTTTCAGTTAATGTATTAGTAGTCCGTATTCCTTTAGGATTGGGAATTTTTGTAGTTATAAGTGGCATTTTGTTTATTCTTTGTCTTAGGATCCCTGTCTTGATAAATTTTTTGCTCTGGTCAATGCTCTGGATGAACACATGTTCCCCGTCCGCATTGGGGACATGCGAATTATGGAAAATAACTTAGAAAATGAGTTGAAGAGCAGCATTTCAGCATTGAATTCATCTCAGTTGGAGCCAGTGGTCCGATTTCTTCATCTCCTGCTTGATAAACTGATCCTATTAGTTGTTAGACCACCTGTCATTGCTGGCCAAATAGGTAATTTACTTTTGCTTGGGAATGAATCATGTTGTTTATAATTTGGCATTTCTAATTTTTGCAGAGAAACTAACTAAAGAAGAACTATGCTCTTCTATTTGCTATCTGAAAATACTGTGTTTGGTTTGGGAGTTGGAGATTTTATTTCCTTGTTTGTAATGACAGAAAATAACTTTTTCTTTTTATAAAATGTGTCATATAGACTCACAATATAGAAACAAATTAATTCATCTTTTCACTTAAATATTTATTAAGTACCTTGTTTGTCTAGAAGCTGATAGGTACTATGAAAGGGTGCATTCCTGACATTAAAGTCTGACAGACTAGTTAAAATGGGTAAAAGGGTAAGTCATGTTACAGTTTACAGGACATGTAATAAACACAGTCTGCATTTTCACTTAGGTGCTCTCCTCCATTTAATGTAGCTTTTCTTTCCTTCTTTTGCTCAAAATCACTGTATTCTCTTTTTCTTCTTTGTTGTTCTGGAATGAGAGGTGTTTCTCATTCCTACCCTTTTCCAAGGTTTAGCTCTCTACTTCTCAACAGTTTTACCTAAATACTAAAAAGAAGTTAAGCTGGAAAGAAATTTGAGGTAAACTTTTATTAAAATTTCATGTTAAGTCTTGGCACAAAGAAAAATAAGTTCCGTTAGGTTTTTAAAAAAATTTTTGTAGCGAGACTTACAAGTGGAGGAAGTTCTTGAGCGTTTGATGACAGTTAGGAATCTGGCATGTAACTGTTACTGCAAGGAGCTGAGACCACATGTGAATAGTACACAAACAGATCAGTGAACCTGGGAATTTGTAGGAAGACTTACAAGTAATAAGTTGCAAATTGGAGGGTTGGTAATTAGAGATAACAAGCCAACAGGAGATGAAGTAGGGTCTTCCATCACACTTCAGTAGATGAGAACTGTTTCTCTGTAGGAAACCAGTAGGCCTTTAAAAGGTGTAGTCTTAGTTAGGGAAATAACATGACCAAATTTGCCTTTAAAAAGATGGCTACAGTATGTGGAGATTTGAAAGTCAAAAAATCTGGAGGCAGCTGGGGATTTAGCTCAGTGGTTCCGCCACCTGCCTTGCAAGTGCAAGGACCCAAGTTCAATCCCCGGTACTAAAAAAAAAAAAATCTGGAGGCAGACAAATTAGGAGTCTCACAGAATTTCATGCAGAAATGCTGAGGTCCTGATAAAAGACAGGACAGTACAATACAGAAGAGAAGGTGGATTCAAAGATGATAAAGATGTCTGCTTTATAAGTTGCAGGAAAAGCTTTTCAGAAAAAAAAGGTTAGTTTTTGTTGTGGATTGTGTAGTAAAATAATAGTAGTAAAGGCAAACACTTGCATTGCACTGGACATGTACCAGGTGTAGTGCTGTGTGCTCTACACAGATGAGACCCTCGCCACACCCCTATGTAGTAGGTGCCATTACTATGACCATTTGTTCAGTGAGCAAAGCAATGGACATAATGTTTAAAAGTGTCCCCTGATATCACACAGCTAGTATGGCAGAGCTGAAATTCGGACCCAAGTGACTAGCCTCTGAGTGTTTCTTGTCTGCGGAGTGGAGACCATGGATGAGATTTACAAGAACAGTGCAGCTCACTGGAGGCAGAACTCGTTTCAGTTTAGTTAGAAAAGAAAGCAGGATTGAGTAGAGCATGGGAGAGATGTGAACATGGGTACGTGCTGAGGAAAACCAGCTGAGAGGTAGGAGGAAAATACATGCTGCAAGTGAGAAAGGCCTAAGTTAACGGAGCAAATCTGTGACAAGGGTGAGTCTGGGTAGAGCACTCGTACAGGGAAAGGACTCATGCAGACAGCGCTTCTTTTGGAAAGGACATAAAAGCAGTTTCAGTTTCTGATGAATTTGTAGGAAATATTTGAAAACTCATGCTTTATGCATTTCTTCTGTTAGAAGGAAGGGCTTGCTAAGAAGGGAGGAGGCAGAACTTGAGTTTTGAGATGGATTCTGATGATTTGGAATAGCTGCTGTGAGAAAAAAGAGAAGAGAGTTAACTGTGAACATAGGTAGGGTTGGGAAAGCCCAGGCAGGTTTCTGTCTTGTCTCTCTCCTTGTGGTTCAGTATATCTGTATAATAAGCTTTCCCAAGTGACCATTTTATTCTATTATACCATTTTCAGGGAAAATCAGCTGGGCTCATTACCTAGTTATAATTTCCTGTCTTGATCAAATAAATCAAGGAATCTGAGGTCCTGTTGCTCAAACTGAGTATGGTTTACCCATTTATTCAGTGCACTATCAGAATTCCTCAATATTTGCAAAATTCTTGTAATATACCGACTTGGATGACTGCCGAAGTGGTGCTCATCCTGGTGTTTAAAGTGCTATAAACAGTCTCAATCTGTTTTCCCTTCTAATTGTTGTACAAATTCACCATTTCTGTTTTCATGATACTACTATTTCTGATAATCTATTTTTTGATAATTATTTTTATTGTTTATATTTTTAATTAATTTAAACAAAGGTAATATGTGCTCATTGTGTGTGTTTAGATTTCCAGTCGTCTGCAAATGAGAAGTTGCTTCTCAAAGGGGATACCCAAGATAGATTTATTTTCTCTATAGTGCTTTGTATACCCAATATAATGGTTATCTGTTGGGTAATGTTTTTGGTTTTAACTAATCAAACTATAGAATTTTCATGTTAAATTACTAAAATGTGTTTTTTCTCACTTTCTTAACAGAAGCATTTTTGGTTTAGCTAATACAAGATGTCACTAAAAACAATACTCTTGCTGTGCACAGTCGCTATTTCTGAAGCATTTAGAGATGACAAAGCGTTGATCTTTGTGGAACTTAGAGACTAAAAATGTTAAAGCAAACATTTTCTTCCTTCTTAAAAGTTAATCTAGGTCAAGCATCTTTTGAAGCCATGGCATCAATTATAAATCGACTTCATAAAAACTTGGAAGGAAATCATGACCAGCATGGCAGGAACAGCCTTCTTGCGTCCTATATCTATTACGTTTTTCGCCTACCAAATACTTACCCTAATTCACCCTCACCAGGTGTGTGATTCTTTTTACTGTAAAAGTATCCTTGGTAAATTCAGTCTGCATGGTGAGACTGAGATAATAATACTGTAGTTCCTGGTGTGATGCATTCATTCAATAACAAACATGTGTTGAATACCCACTAAGACCATTCACTGTGCCAGGTGCAAGAGTTAAAGAGATGTTTCATTTTAAAGCATCATTATTTATACAGCTTTCTTCAATTTGAATTAGAGGTGTTAGTTAAATTAATTCTTGGAAATGAACCTTGAAAATAACTTCTTATGCTTCCACAAGCATTTACCATTCCTTATTAAGGTAAATAGAATCTTGTTTGTCACTCAGAATGGTTTTGGGCATCAGTAGTTCCCTAATAACCCTATAAAACCTATAGTAATACTGTATAAGAGACTGTTCTCTAGAAAAGCTCAGAGCATTGGCACTCAGAGTAGTCACCTGTCCTGTCTGCCACTGGCCACAGCCGTGATGGTCGTGGGGATATCTTTGCTTGAACAGTCCTTCAGTTGTTTAGTGATCATTTGTGCATACTTTCCATCTTTTATCATCAGTGGCGAGGGTATGTACCCTTTTCTAGATATTGGCAGTGTTAGGCGCGATAGGGCTGATGAATAATCAGTTATGAAGAGCAGGCATACTGCTAATCCGACTAGACATTTTGGCCTATGTGGGGGACCATCTTATTGATCATGCCCAAAGGAGGCTGTGAGCAGTTAACCCCACAATTGGCTTGTTTTGAGAAGCATGTCCAACCAAAGCTTACTTGCCGTGCCGAGGTCAGAGTGACTCTTACCCAAATTCCCTTCTCACAATTAAAACCTTCTTAACTAGAAAGACAAGGTTATTTGCTAACTACACCCCATATTTTGTCTGTTCTGTTCCTAATTGAAGAATGCTTTCTCTTTTCCTTTACAAGCCTTGCCTACCTCAGCAACATGTCCATAGCAACTGGATGTCCCCTCTGTGGCCCCTTTAACCCAGTCTGACCACGGTGTCATCAATAAATAGCAGCTTGGATGGACCAAGGTCTTTGCTAGTTACTCAGTGCTGGCCGTCCTGGCACCCCATTTCTCTGTCTCTTTAATTGTGTCTTTGAGTTTTTCTTTCAACCTTGCACCACAGCACTGAGTGGGAGATTGAAACCCCCTGCAGGGGGCTATGGTAGGCCTAGTACTTTTTTACTCCTTTACAAAAAAGAAAAGTAATTGGCTCTTTTATTCTGGTTTATTATATCCTGTCTTGTGTTTTAAACTGAGACTTGCGGGTCTGAATGTTTGATAATGTAGTATCTACATTGCTCATCCATTTACCTTCATTTCATGAATCAGGTTTTTTATGTCCTGACCTCAGAGATTATACACATTAATTAGTTGACAGGTATGTATCATTTGCAAATAGAACATTCAGGAAGATTTCTGTAAATAAGAAAAATTCAGAGAAGTTGTGGTTATAACTGCTAGATACTTTTATATTTATAGAACATGGTTGAGAGATGATGTCAGGCTTGACTTCAGTCAGATGAAAGGGACTTCTTTGCTTTTTTATATAATTGAGACTCCTAGAATTATCTTTACTTTGGTATATATACATATACTAAGAATGCCATTTTGTTATAATTCATATACACACATATATCATTCACATTTTGTTATGGATCACATATAAAACAAATACACCTATAAAACGAATGACTATATTAAATAAAACAAATATATAGGAAGAAAAGGTCCAAAGGGGTAGGGTTAGTGGGAGGGGCAGGGGAAAGGAAAGAAGGGAAAGGAAAAATGATGAGAAAAGGAAAAAATGGAAATAAAGTCTTTGTAAATAGGGAAGGGTGGAGGGGGTGAAGGGAGGGCTAGGAATGGGGAAAAAATAAGAACCAAGATGCATTATGTAAAGGTACAATTCCCAATGAGAAATGTAATTGTGTTATATACCTACAATGTACCAATAAAAGAATTTAATAAAAATAAATAAATAAATAAATTTAACACCCAAAACAAGTAAAGACGATCTGGTTGAAGAGATATTGGTAACCTGCCTATCCCTGTGGTAACTGTGTATCAAGGGGCAGAGCAGGAAGTTTGAGGAAAGGAAGAGGCATCAGCTGGAGCATTTGGGGTCTTTGATATAACTATACCAAAGTGAAGGTAGTGGGTATGTGTTTCCTGTTAATTTTGTTATAGAATTAATATGTAATAGAGAAACATTGAAAATAATAATTTTATTTCTAACATAAGGTTTCATCAACTTCTATAATATAGAATGTCTGCATCTATAATTCTGGCATTCGAGGAGACTGAGGCAGGAGAATTGCAATTTTGAAACCACCTGGGGATGTAGCTCAGTGTGACAGTCTAGGTTCATTTACTGCACAATAAAAAAGAATATCATGTGTAACTATTAATAGTTCTGGAGTGTTTTGATTTCTGTTGATATTTTTAAAAATTTATAGTATTTTTTATTTAGAAACAAATGCAGTTCATGATCTTTGTGAAATCTTGTAAAGTGGTAGTGGGTTTTTCAGGTCCATTTCTCACTTGTTTTCTTTCTTTAATGATGTTCCATTTTATGTGCATCTCCAGGTCCTGGGGGCTTGGGAGGATCTGTACATTATGCCACAATGGCTAGGTCCGCTGTGCGACCTGCAAGCCTTAACCTGAGCCGTTCGCGGAGCCTGAGTAACAGTAACCCAGACATATCGGGGACGCCCACATCCCCAGACGACGAAGTGCGAGCTATCATTGGCAGTAAGGTAAACTGATGCCATGCAGCTGTCAGTTCGGTTTTCAGTGTACCAAAAACTGTAAGATTCCCAGTTATTTTAATTTATTCGTAATTTTGAGATATACTTAAGTTAATAAGCAATAAGTTGTATAGTTCTTTTTTTTTTTTCTGTTTGGTACCAGGGATCAAACTCGGGACCCTGCGCTTGCAAGGCAAGCCGCGGAACCACCGAGCTCAATCCCCAGCCCTAAGTTGTGTATTTCTATTCTGTTTGAGCTAGGAATAAATTCTATTCTGTTCTACCAATAAACACTATTTCATGTCTCTCTTAAATATGCTTGCTGTTACAAACAGGTTTATATGTGCTGGTAAAAAAAATACCAAATTTTAGAATTTGTATAGGATAACTAGTTACATGTAACTTACTGTTACGTGTCTGATACTATCATGTGAAAAATATCTAGATTGACTTTCTATAGAATTAAAACCAACTGATGGATAGAAGATACAAGTCATTATTGATTTATGATTCCACCTTCTCCGAAACATGTCGACAACAGTTGTGAACCTTAATTGGTAATAGAGCTACATTTCACATGAAACTGTGTGAAGTACGCTAGGGTTAGAAAAGCATGATTTCTTTAGTTATTTTTAGTCATGTTTTAGTCATCTTGTCTTCCATTCTTCCTCAACCGTGATCATGTCCTGTGCCTTGTCAGGCCAGCAGCATGACAGAAAAAGAAGAGGGCCATCTAGTATAAGACCCAGCTATATTTAATTTAAAGTATCCTCTTTATTACCCCCCAGAATGCTTAAGGAACAAATCATTTTTACCTTTGTATGTGTAAAGTATAAAAATAAACCCTGTAAGCAAAATGGACAAAAACACAGTAAGACTGGAGCCTGCACGTGACACAATATTGTGCTTTAGAGAAACTACTTTAAATTTACATTTTGCTATTAGAAAAGAAGAAGATACCATTTATGTAGAATCATAGTCACCTTTTCCTTGACATTTTACTTTGTTAATTTGGGTGTGAGAAAGAATTAATACACATGTTCTAGGATCCAGGACCCTGATCTAGGAGCCTAATCTACAATAGAACCTTAAAGTTCTAGGTTTTGTTTCTTAGGTGAACTACTTGAACATTGACCAAAAAGGTCTAAGCTACTCTTACAGTTTATATAATTATAGAAATATACATAGCTTATGTAGTTACAGAAAATTTATATTCAGAAGCTTCTAATTAATTTACATTAATGAATGCTAATTCATGTTAAGGGTTGATGTTAAGTACAGCTCACTTTAAGTAACTTGTAATTTCTCAGAGTAAATTTAAATAAGAAAGTAAAACTTGTGGGCTGTGGATTTAGCTCAGTGGTTTCAGCACCTGCTTCACAAGCGCAAAGTCCCGAGTTCAATCCCTGGTACAAAAAAAAAAGAAATTAAAACTTGTATTTTAGTAATTTAAAGATCTATATACATGTTTCTGTAATTAAACAACTTTCATTCCTTGTGAACTCCCAAAGAGCAAGGTGCAGATGTATGTAAGATATTTCAAAATAACCCCTGTATTCTGCAGTTGCAGAATACCTTCCCCAGTATGTTTTCCTGTTTATAAAAAGGACTCAGGTTTGTGTTCTCGTTTTCATTCTGATCATATCTCATTGTAATAGAGATAGTACTTAGAATTATTTATATTTTGTAAATATAGTTCTTCAATAGAATGAATCTGATTTGTGAATTGTAAAAGAATTTACTAAAAAACTATAAAGAGCATATTCATCAAGATTCTACTTTTAAAACATCTCCCAATTTATGTGGGATTTGCATTGTGTGTCATTAGCATAAACCTCCACTGCTCCTTATGGGTATGTGATAGATTATAACTTCATGTCTTGGAACAGAGAGATCAACATACATGAATGATTATTTTTGTGCTACTTAAGAAAAGGAGTTACCTGAGGCATCATAGTGACTTAAATATCTCGGATAACTTCTGAGAAAGCCTTCACAAGATGAGGACTTGTTTCACAATAGCTCAGCCTTGTCCTGATTTTTATTAAAATGATTTTTGTTTTCTTTTTATTGGAAGATTTTTGATAGATGCTTTCATATTGGATTATCATTTAGTCATAATCCCTAATTTTAATGATGCATAATTTTATTTTATAAAATGTAAGAAACCTGAAGTTTATGTATACTTATTCTTCATTTATTTCGTTGGCCTGGCAATTCAAGAAACTTTACTTTTGTCATCTTGTCTTCCATCCTTTCCCAAGTATGACCACACCCTATGTCTTGTTGTGCCAGTGGCTAGGGCCTTCATAATATCAATTTCATACATTATGTTCTCTAACCATTATCTTCTGTTTTTCTAATACCCTATCTTAAGTCCAACAATTTCTCTCTTCCTCTGCAGCTCTCATCTTTTGACCCTATGCCTTTTTTCTTTTCATTCCTCTAATGTTCTCTCTTCCCCCTTAGCCAGTTTAATGTCCATAATCAATCATAATGATTATTTCTATCACAAACCTCAGTTCCCATATTCTTCTCAAACTCGAAACCATGGTTAAACCCAGTCACCCGCCTGTGCCGTGTCAGCTTCTGCACAGCTGAGTGTTGCTTGTGAAATGCCATGTGACTAATCTCACTGGGAATTCCCAGGCCATGAGCCTCAGCAGAGTGCCTAACGCTATTGGGCATTTATTTTCTGTACTCATTCAGTGTTCATTCTCCCAGGAAATAACTTCATGCCATGATTTGTTACCTCAAAGCTCCAATACTACCCCACATTGAATTTCCTGTTTCAATGGGAAAACTGAGAACATCAGAACACTTTCATAGACCGTCATACCCACACATCTGTGCCCTCTGCCATTTACTTCTTAATACTGTGCATTTCTTCTATTGATACAGACTCTGCCGCCTCCTCTTTCTACTCAAGATCCTCCAGAAATTTTCATCTCTCCTTCATTACCGATTTCTTCCTATATATTGAATTATTCCCATTTACATACAGGGATGCTGTTATTTCTCTCATGTAAAAAGAATTCCTCTGTAGGATTTCTGCTGCCACCTTCTTTGTCATTTCTTTCTACCTTATACAGAATTTCTTAAAAGTATTTTCTGTACTTGCTGTCTTCAGTCTTTTAGTTCCATTGTCTTGAGTATCAGGGATTGAACTCAGGACCTTGTGCTTGCGCGGCAGGCAGCGGAACCCCTGAGCTACACCCCCAGCCCTTGCTTCCATTGTCTTAACTTCAATTAAATGTTCCTCCCATCTTCCACCAGAGTGGCCCTCATTAATGTCACCAGGGTTCTGTTGCTAATCCCAATAGGTAATGAGCAGAATTCGTCTTATTTTATCTACCCGCATCTCTTGACAGATTATTTTTTTCTCTGGTTTATTCTGTTTAGTTGGCTTCTAGGTCTCCACTCTTGGTTTTCTTCTTAAAATACTGGTTATACTTTTTGAGTTTCCTTTGTGGGTTCTTCCTTTTCTGATTTTTTAATGTGGAAATGCTCTGGGTCTCTGCACTTGTTTCTCTGTCCTTGTGAGTCCCATGCTCTATTAAATTCCATCAAATACCATGTAAATGCTGTGCTTGCTGCTTACAAAAGTGTTTTTTGTTGGTATAACTCTCAGAAATTCCAAACTTAGCTGCTTTCTAAATGATTTTGTTTGAATGGAGTAGATGTTAAAGCAGAGCCACTATCTGCCCCAGCCCGCAGCCCCCACCCCGTGCTGGCAGTGGCGTCCAGGGCCTTGCTCAAGAGCGCTTCTCAACATTTCTGCTGCTACCACCTTGGTCTGAGCACCCAGTGCCTCTCCTGGAATTAATATTAAGTAGCTGTAAGATGCTTTCCCTGCTGTTCTACCCTCTGTTCATAGCAGAGCAACTAGAAGGTTGATTTTAAAATTTACAGCAAAGAAGAAATTAAGTCAGATTACATTATTCCGCTAAGCCAGATCCCTGTCAGACTACCTCCCTCAGCTCCTTTAAGACACCTCAGGTCTGCTCTGAACATTTGATCTAAATACGTAACCTTGTCATTCTTTCTCTCTAGCCTTGGCACTGAGATTCCTTCTAATCCTCTCGTTCTGACTCTGTTATTGTTTCAAATCACATTTACTGCCTTCTACTGTAGCATATGAATTAGTTATTCGTCATGTTGGTATTTTAATGTTTGTGTTCCTTTACCAGAGTGTCCCTGCATTGTGGTGGCAGGGATATTTATTCACTGATCCATCTAAAGCACCTATAATGTCCAGCATATTGAAGGGGCTCAAGCAGTGTTCATCCAGTGATTGCAAACATTGAGTGTCTTTAGCAAGAATAAATTACCTTTTTTTTTTCCCATTAACTTTATTGGTACATTTTAGGTATAAAATGCAGTTACATTCATCATTGAGATCTTGTACCATTACATGAGTCTCTTGGTTCTTATTTTTTTTCGCCTTCCCCTGCCCTCCCTTCACCCCCTCCACCTTTCCCTATTTGCAAAGACCTTGTTTCCATTTTTTTCCTCTTCTCATATTTTTTCCCTTCCCCTACCCCTCCCAATTCCCCTGCTCTTTTTGACCTTTTCTTCCTGTTACACAATATCAGTTATACATTTTTTAAATTACAATATTAAGATCTAGGAGACATTACCACAGATTTTACAGAATTTAAAAGGATATAGAAAGCATATTTCAAAAATCCGTTTTGAAATAAATTTGACAACTTCTAAGAAGTACCTTGGAAGACAAATTAATGAAACTAACTCTGGAGGAAATATAAAATTTGAATAGCACCTATTAAAGAAAGTATATTCCTAGCTTGAAAACCTACTTATATGACAACAGTAGGCTCATAAACATTTTAACTGATAAATTATATCAAACAATTAAAGCAGAAAAAAGAAGGAACACTTCTCCCCTCATTTTAGGAACTCAACATTGTGCTAATCCTAAAACTGGATAAAGATAATAGAAGAAAAAAGTATGAACATAGATAGACATTAGTTTAACAAAACAAACTATTAGAAGTCAGATCTGGCAGGATGTAGAAAGTGGTTTTGTTACAGGGATGGCAGTGTTGCTTCAGGATTGGAAGATCCACCCCAAAAAGTCATCATTTTAACAAAGGAAAGGAAAAAGCCATATGATCCTGTCAGTAATTAGAGAAAAAGTATTGACTAAATTCTACAGGTGTTCATGGTAAAAGCTATCAGGAGACTAGAAGTAGAATAGAACCTTCTCAACAGATTAAAGACATGTACTCCATACTTCCAGCAAGAACACCTTATATGAATGGAGAAGACACAATGCTTTCTCCTTAAGGTGGGGAACAAGGGCAGATATGCTTACTCTTCATCTGTCCATTAAACTTTGAAACCTAGTCCCCACCAAAATAGTCTGGCAATAAAATGACACAACTAGTATAGGATTGGCTCGGCAGAAGCAAAATCTTTATATGTAGATGAAATGATCATCTACAGAGAAAATACTAAGAAATCTCTAGGAGCCCCTAGAACTTGTACTTGAATTTAGCAGGATTAGAAAACACAAGGTATATATAAAATTTCAGGTCTGTGTATACTTGCTATAAATGAAGATTTGGATATTGAAATTTAAAAGTTATGTAGGAATACAAAGGACCTAGAAAAGTTAAAAAAAACAAAAACTGTGTTGGAAGATGTTTAGTACCTAATTTTAAGACTTCTTCTAAAGCTACAGTAATCAAGGCAGTAAGGAAAGACATATAGACCATTGGAATAAAACAGAGAATCTAGAAATAGAACCACACATATATGGTCCACTGAGTTTTGAAAGATTATTTAACATTAGCATTTTACAGAATATAAACTCAGTTCAAGAGCTGAGGAAGAGATAGTGTTTTCAGCAAACGGCACTAGAACACCTGGTATCTGTATATAAAAAATTAACCTCAACCCTTTATTTCCATACATGGAAATAACTTGAAGGGATCTATGAACCTAAATATGAAAGCCTAAAAGTATAAAACTTTAAGAAGAAATTATAAGGGAAAATATTTATGAATTCAGGGTAGGCAAGAACTACCTAGGATACAAAAGACATGATGTATAAAATTAAAAAATTGAGAAATGAGATTCCATCAAAATTTAGAACTTTAAATGACATCATTAAAATGAAAAGTAGTCCTTAAACAGACCATATTTATAATGCATATAACCTATGAGCAGAATATATAAAGAATCCTTAGAGCTCATTAATAGACAACCCAATTAAAATGTAGACATAAGATGATAAATAGCCAGTATAGCACAAGGAATGATGTGCAACTCTAGAATCAGAAAAATACTAATCAGTACAATAATAAGATTGAATTATATACTCCTTAGGGAGATGAAGTTATAAGTTTTAAAAGCCTTGTCATGACTTTTCTTTTTTTTGGATTCTCCCCCTTTGCGTTTAATTTGTCAGGCCCAATGGATTCATTGTGCTGGGTTTCCTGGGGTTGTGATGCTCATTGTCTTTTCCTAGGATATTGTCTAAAATTTTTTGGAGTGCCAGTTTGGTATTCATGAAGTTCCTGAGGTGCTCTTTATCATGAAAGTATCTTATTTCTCCATCAATTTTGAAAGATAGTTTTGCAGGGTACATCAATCTGGGTTGGAGGCTGTTTTCCTTTAGGGCTTGAAATACATCACTCCAAGCTCTTCTTGCCTTGAGGGTTTGCATTGAGAAGTTTGCTGTGATTCTGATGGGCTTTCCTTTGTATGTGATTTATTTCTTTTCTCTCACTGCTTGTAGAATTTTGTTCTTCTGTTGGATTTCTGGAATCCTAACTATTATATGCCTATGTGTAGAATTTTTTGATCAAGGCTAGCTGGAGTCCTATATGCCTCACTTATCTGTATGTCAAGTTTTTTCCCACTCCTTGGGAAGTTTTCTGCCATCACTTCTGTGAAGAGTTTTTTTATGTCATCTGCACTCTCTCCTGTTTCTTCATTGACTCCAATCAGTCTTATGTTATTCTTCTTTGCATCGTCTAGCAGCTGCTGGCTTGATTTCTCGTGTTCCTTTACAATTTTAAAGCGATTTTTCTTTTCCTGATCACTAATTGCAATCTTACCTTCTATATGGAAATTCTATCCTCACATTGGTTCATTCTGCTGTGCAGACTTTTGATGGAGTTTTTAATCTCTTGGAAATCTGTTTGCATCTGTTTTATGGATTCCATTTGTTTCCTATGTTGGGGTTCCATCATGTTCCTCAGATCTTCTATTTTTTTTTATCTGTGTCCTCTCTAGATTTATTAATCATGTCTTGCACCATGAGCACAATCTTTGCTGTTACCTGAATAATTATTTCTGATTTCATTTTTCCCAGGTCCTCTTTTGTTGCCAGTTCAGAGAGTCCAGGTGGTTGAGTATCAGAGTGTTCCATCTTATTTTCCTTTGGGGTTGGTGTAGGTGATCTGGAAGTCTGTTTTTGAGGCTTGTTTATGTGTCTTCTCATTTTCACTGGGTGGGGTGGGGGAGCTTCTGGCGCCCACGCGGCTCACCTTCTCTGCCCTAGGAGCTTGGGATGGCAGTGGGGGAGCTTCCTTCCGGGTGCTGGGACCGGCTGAGCTTCACTGCCCTAGGAGCCTGGGATGGAGGCTGGGGAGCTTCCTTCCGGGTGCTGGGACTGCAAGAATAAATTACCTTTTTAAAAATTAGATAACACTTTTGCTCATTCTCTTCCTATCAATAAGATTAATTATGCATTAAAGATCTTCAGAGATTTGACCTTAGGAAAGTTTTTGTTATATTTCATTCCCTAATTCAAGAAGTAGACCATCTAAAACTCAGGAATATTTATGGAATGTAAACTAATGTTTATTATTCTCGTAACTCCAAATGTGTATTTGGGAGACTCTTTTATTCATTTTGCCAAAACTACTTTGCTTTCCTCATCTTAACAAGAGTATTTTAATGTTTAATTATGTAAATATATGTTTATATCAAGTTTGAATTTTACTACTTTTAATCAAATGCCAGTGCAATTTTATAGTGATGTATGCTTTTTTATATATCATGATTATTGATTATCATGTACCTTAGTTAAAGGAAATTATTAAAGAGTGAATTAAAAAGTGAGCTTAAGGATACAGCAAAGTTACTGTTACTCTTTGATTGAAATTAATGAGATAGAAGAGCACAATTATAATTCTGCAGAACTCACACACTTATGTTTTGTTTTTTTGGTAACATGAGTAGTGACCATAAAAATTTAATAAGTCGGGAAGAACTTTATGCTTATATAGTGGAGACGTAAGTTTGGAGAATAGTGGAAAACTTCATTTTAACTTACCCAAAAGGTATATGCCTGCTGAGTTGCTTTTACTTGAGATATTATAATGGGGTTCTGAGAAGCAGGGATTTTATTTAAACAAGTCTGTTGGTTACATAATTTTACTAATATTTGGGTATTGTCTAATTTTCTTTGGTAGAAATTTTTTTGTGTTTTTTTTTTTTTTATACCGGGGACCAAACTCAGGACCTTGCTTTCGAGACAGGCGCCAGAACCACTGAGCTAAATCCCTGGCCTAGAAAGTATTTTTTAAAAAACGTATGGAAGGGTCGGAGATTTAGCTCAGTGGTTTCACCACCTCCTGCACAAGCACAAGGACACAAGTTCAATCTCCAGTACCAAAAAAAAAAAAAAAAGTATGGAAAGCTTTTGTAAACTTTGAGAGTTTATTGTATTCATTGCACTTACTAATTTACTTGAAGTATTTAATTTGATCTTTATAACATAAGGGTGACACTGTTGTTATCCCTAGTTGAGAAATAAGAAACTCAGGAGATTAAGTAATTTTAGATTTTCAGTAATTTTTAGATTTTACAATTAGTAAGCAGGAGAGCCTGAATTTGAACCTCAAGTCCCATCATAGAGTGTCCAAAACAAGGAGAAATGGGTGATTATTATTCCACTGTTTCGTTTTCTTTCTGTTTTAGGGGGAAAACCGTAGTAGCAGAGGAAATGCTGCCCATAAGCAGAAGCCTTAAACAGTTGCAGTTTTTCTTTCTTTTCTTGTCTTTCAAACTTCTCAAGAAGTATTTAAGAACTCCTGTTGGCTGGGCGGTCACGCTCAGGACTGACACAGCCCTCTGAGAGAGCCTGGCCACTTGCTGTGCTGTCCTCAGGCTCCCCAGGGACCGCTGTCTGGACAGGGCTGGTTCCCTGGGTCATGGCTCTTTCCTTGCCTTTTCTTGTCCTTTGTGCTATCTGACTTGGGTCCATACACATGCCTAATGTTTTGAATCAGCTTGTCTTGGGTTATCTTTGCTACTCATGCTGATTTATATCTTGCTGCAGTGCCAATTAGCACATTGCCATACCCTTTGCCCAGTTTGCTGAATCAGAATTTTGGAGGTAGCACCCAGAATCTGAATATTATAAAGCTTCATAAGTGATTCTGATGATGTGTCAGGTTAGGAGAGGCTCGCTTCCCTTCAGTGGGGATCATAGTAAGCCCGCTCAGAGAAAGCAGATAAATTCGCTTCTGCTCACGTACACTGCAGCATATTTAAAAACCTGTATTAATGAAGGTGGTGATGAAGACATAATTCCAGTATAGATAGCCCCAGTATCCACTTAAATAGTAGCCCATTTGTTTAATTATAATAACCACAATAAAAGTAAACACAATCCAAAGTCACTATTACTAGGAAGAAGCAAATATTATGTATCATTTTTCATAATTACATTTTTTTCCTGTCCCCTAAAAGAAAATGAGAGAATTGTGGAGTACCATGTGCAGTAGCTTGCAGCTTATGAGAGATTGTGTGAAATTAAAGTCTTTGAGCAAAGAATGCAGTATTTTGCTTCCATTTTGTCCTTTAAACCTTCTTAGTTCAATGCAGAGGAAATGAGCTCACATGTAGTGTCTTAGAGGGCTTAGGAGGGTAACACTGGAAACTTTAGTTGTTGGTACTTTAAAGTGATCCCATCACATAAAGAGGAAACACCTTTGAATACTGTACTTACTGTTCTCGGTCATTTTTTACGTGAAAAGATGATTATTATTTTTATGTTATGTAATAAAATAATGTGGGTGAACTAATACTTTGTAGGTGCCTAAATTTTCGGTTGTTTTAACAGTACTAATTAAGAATAGATTTGCACTGGAAAGTCTGGGTTTCTTTAAGAATAATTTATAGCATGCAACATGTAATATTTCTTTCCTTTCCAACTGCTTTCTATTATATGCTTAGGGTTTAGATCGCTCCAATTCCTGGGTTAACACTGGCGGTCCAAAAGCTGCCCCATGGGGATCCAACCCCAGCCCAAGTACAGAATCAACACAGGTGGTGTTTACCTTAGAGGTTTTTTTATTGGCTGCTGATGTTTCCCTTTAGAACATTACTTGCTAGTACATACTGTGATTTCAGTGGCTTGCTTTTTTAATCATTAAGCCGTGTGTATTTTTGTTTACTTAGCACATTTTCTACCCACTATGCATGAATACCACCAGTTGCACCAGTAGTGCTCTCCTTCTCTGTTTCCTGTCTTACTCCTTGTTCTTTATACATCCTATCAGTATTTCAATGCCCGCTGCTTATGCAAATGATGGCTTTTATAACAGCTTCTACTTTAGGGATTGCATATCTTTAGTAGAAATCGTTAAAATTTGTATGTGGAAAAACAACAGTTTTCTGTTTGCTTTTGGTCTACAGTGTAACTATGAAATCATTTGCATTTAGCTATCTTGCCTTTCTTTATTCATAATCATTCAATGGAGCAGTAATAAATTGAAATTAATATGAACAGTGTATGATCTGCATGCTATAAGATTAAATGCTGGAAAGAAAAATTCATTTTAATTTATACTGTGTTGCAAAGTATGAAATTTGTTATAATTTAGTTGAGTTAGGTTTTGCTTACATAAGACTAGTTGCTTGATAGCTAATACTGCATGGTATCTCAAAATATATTTCTCATCTGTTTTGGAGAAAAATACTCATTCTTAAAGGAAATTTGTAATTCTTTGTTTAATATTGTAGATAGTTTGTATTTGAAGTAGTGTATGACACTCTTAAACAGTGATTTTTTTGACAGTAGTGAAAACATGGAAGAAATTATTCTAATGTTTTAATTTTCTTTATTAAATATAAAATTCTTGATTTCTTTTTTGGTCAGAGATCAGTTGAGAAGTATATTTTTACGTTTTATATATTTTTGCTAGATATGTGCATGTTTATAGATCACACAGAAAAGTTTCATTCTTTGCAGCACTCCAAATACTACAATCATTAAAATACGTATTTTTTAAAAAACTAAAAATATATAGAAGCCATTTTTATACTTCTACTACATTGTTATTAAAGCAGCTTAAAGTAATATAAATGAGATGAGCAATGAAATAAATGATTGTTGAAGCCACAGTAAAAGTCTGTTTTAAAACTATACAGCCCTTGCACTGCAAAGTCATCCCCTGCAATGTTAATGTTCTCTCGTCATTCATTCATCTTCACTCCATAGGCTATGGATCGAAGTTGTAATCGTATGTCTTCGCACACAGAGACGTCAAGTTTTTTACAAACATTAACGGGACGCTTACCAACTAAAAAGGTAGATTCATATGACAACAATACAAAGAGGGGGAAGTAATTCCAGCCACTAAATACTTGTAAGATTTCTTTACATAACCAGTAGAAGATACTAGGATAATTGGGTTGTGTTTGCAGGAGTACCTGAGGAGGCTCTGCTCATCGGTGCCTCTTGGGACCTGCTTTCCAGTGTAGGCTTTTACATAAGATAATATTCATATCTTTAGGATTGACTGATTTTATGGTTTAGTGAATTCACATTTGATCATCAAATTTTAGTACCAAAGATGCATCACTTCTTAATTCTGTTTCTGTAACTGCTTCTGTTTTGTGTTTTAAATCTCCAGGGAAAGGAAGATGAGTTAGAGAAATTATCACTCTTAGTAAGATATATTGATTTGCTTCCCTACGCACAGTTTAGTTAGTCCGTCTTCATATTAATATACACTACTTTGCAAATGCTGGGTACTTACGCAGAAATTTTCTGCTGTTGTTAAAATTAAAGAAAGATTTTAAATACTTGAAAATGAATGGCGTATAGCAAAATTTAAAACTTTTAATAGTATTTCCTAAATTGTACCAGCAAAGTTCATGAGTGTTTTGGTGCATGTTACAGTATGTATTTAAGGCACACACAAGATCTTCCTGTGAGTTTTCAGTCTGGTTTCTGTTTGCAGGTACAATTTAGGAGGCTGTTTCCTCCCTGTCCTGTTAAAGTTACATTTTACTACTCCAAGATAACATGCGACATCCCCAGCTGTGCCACACGCACTGTCTTATGTGCGTAAATGGTCGTTTCGTTAATGGGTGTCTCCACTGCATCAGCAGCGGCTCACAGGCCTTATTTTGCTTATTCTCATTACACCTTCATTTGCATTTGCATTGTATTTGGCTTCTCACAGCTGCAGGTTTGACATTGATAATGACTCTGCTTTACTCTGGTAGCTTTTTCACGAGGAGTTGGCTCTGCAGTGGGTCGTTTGCAGTGGCAGCGTTCGAGAGTCAGCTTTGCAGCAGGCCTGGTTCTTTTTTGAACTAATGGTGAGCAAACCAAATACATTCTTCAGTAGTTTTTGTATCAGTGAACAATTCTGTGTAATCTTGTTTTCTATTAGAAGTATCTTTCTGTTGCACACCTGTGGTCTTCCGTGTGGCCCCAAGGCAAAATTACGGGTATTATATTTCTTAATAAACATTGTGGACACTCGGCATAATGAAGGTAAAATTGGAATTGTTTTTGCTTAATTCAGTAAATGACATTAAAAACAAATGAATGAACTAATATTTTATAATGCATTTATATTATATAAAACATGTAGATGTATATATGCATAAACACATACATGACGGAACAAATGTTTATCAAGTGAGTACAGTATGCTAGCAGCTGACCAGGGCACAGAGCAGTTAAGTACTTGCCTAAGGAGGCACGGCTTCCAGGCAGCAGAACTGTGGTACAAACTCAGGTGCCCTGACACTAGGGCACCTAGTGCCCTCTGCATTTCTTCCTTAGCTCTAGAAAGTCAAATTATTGAAACTTTTTTTTCCAAAAAAAGAAATAACCAGAAGTGATGGCTCATTCCTGTACTCACAGTTCTCAAGATAAAAGGGTGGAGATGGAAGCAGCTCACTGGTAAGCGAGAAGCCTTGGGCTCAGTCTCCAGTATGGGGGGGGGGGAGTCAAGGAAGAAAGGAAGGAAAGAAAGAAAAGAAGCTTCCAGAACATACATAGGGTCATTCTCAGCATTGATTACCATTACCTGCATTGGGGATAAGAAGACATTCCTTCTAGAAACTTGTTACTGTACAGAAAAAGAAGATCACAGACCATGTATAAGCAACAGAAAGCCCATTTTCCCCCCTAGAATATAAACACAAATTTGTAATTTGTGTATTTTTGTTGTGAGATAAAAGTTGTAATTTTGACTTTAAAAAGTCTCACATGTACGTTCAGCTTTCTTAAATACTAGTATGAGTCAAAAGATCACCATTTAAGACTTAGCTGAACTTTAGCAATTAGACAAGAGAAAGAAATAAAAGGAATAAAGATAATAAAAGAAGTTAAACTGTCATTGTTTGCTGATGATAGGATACACTACATGGAAGACCCTAAAGCCTCTGCCAAAAGACGTCTAGACAGATTCAGTAGAGTAGCTGGAGACAAGGTCAGCACACAAAAATCAGCAGCCTTCTCTTACACAAATAACAGACTCACTGAGAGAGAAATTAGGGAAACAATCCCTTTCACAGTAGCAACCGAAAAAATGAAATATCTAGGGATCAGTCTAACGAAGGAAGCAAAAAACCTCTACATTGAGAACTACAGCACTCTGAAGAAAGAGATTAAAGAGGATATAAGAAAATGGAGAGACAACCCCTGTTCTTGGGTTGGAAGAACCAACATAGTGAAAATGGCCATACTTCCAAAACTGCTATAGAGATTCAATGCAATCCCGATTGAAGTCCCAACAGCATATTTCACAGAACTGGAGAAAACAATCCAAAAGTTCATCTGGAACCAGAAGAGACCTAGAATAGCAAAAGCAATTTTAGGCAACAGGGTCATGGTAGGGGGTATCACAATTCCCAATTTGAAATTATGCTACAAAGCCACCGTGATAAAAACAGCATGATACTGGCAAAGAAACAGACCTGAGGATCAGTGGAATAGACTAGAAGATGCAGACACAACTCCAGACACACTCAGCCACCTCATCTTTGACAAAGGAGCAAAACACCCTCACTGAGGGGAAGACAGCCTCTTTAATAAATGGTGCTGGAAAAACTGGATTTCAACCCGCCAAAGATTAAAACTAGGACCCCTATCTTTCACCATGCACTAAACTAAAATTGAAATGGATTAAAGATCTAAATACTAAAACAGAAACACTAAACTTGCTGGAACATAAGTTAGGTTGAACTCTTGAAGACATTGGCATAGGAAAAGACTTTATGAACAAATCCTCAATAGCATGGGAACTAGCGCAAAGAATCAACAACTGGGATTTCATCTTATTAAAAATCTTCTGCACAGCAAGAGAAACCACCAACAGAGCTAATAGACAACCCACAATGTGGGAAAATTTTTTTACCAGCTGTTCCTCAGACAAAGTTCTACTATTTAGAATATATAAAGAACTAAAAAAAATCAGACCCCCCCCCCCAATATAGAGACCCACTTCAAAAATGGGCATCTGAAATTAACAGACATTTCTTGGGCAAAAAAGTAAAAGCAACAAATAAACATGAAAAAATGTTCAACATCACTGATCATTCGAGAGCTCAGAGGCAGTGAATCAGGTGGATGAGGACACAGCTCGTGTTTAGAGCCTGGATGGCAGCAGTAGTCACCGTGTTTCTGATCACACCTCATAACCCTCAGGAAAGGACCCAGCGCTGCTTCAGAAAGTGGCAAATGGGGCCGCCCACTCGGGATCCTCCTGCCCCGAGGAGCTCTCCTGTCAATAAATATCTTCCTACTGTTAACCTCCGTTGTTCCTAGGACTCATTCTTCAATTCCTAGAGAACAAGCCCTCAGTGTATCATACAGTTAACAGGTTGGGAGATACAACATTTCATGTTTCATATTTCCTGTGACAGTATTGGAGGTTCCACTGAGATAATAATTAATAGGAGGTGTTCAACAACTATATTTGGAGACCAAAACTAGAAAGGTAATTGGGCTAAGAGGACAGCCAATATTTTGATACTGGCCCTCCAAGGTCAATGAGGACCCAGGGCATGAGAGAATCCTTTCTACAGGATCCTACAACTTTGATGAGCCACACGACGTCCTCAGCAGGGCGATTGCTAGACTCCTAGAGGACAAGAATCAAAAACTACAGGGCCAGGGATTTAGCTCAGTGGTTCTGCCGCCTGCCTCACAAGCACAAGGACCTGAGTTCGATCCCCGGTACCAAAAAAACCCACAAAAAACCTACAGTGTGCCAAAGAAGCATCAACAAGAAGGAAAAGTTTCCTATGCTTTCACAGAAAGTTACATGGTCAAGCAAGGCTGTGACCCATCCTGATGGTTGACCCTGACAGAGGAGCAGAGAGGTTCTATACATGGTTCCATAGTAATGCCTGAGGAGACTCAGCTGACCTTGACAGACAGCAAGAGGTTAATATTGATTGACACGAGTCTCACTTTAACTTGGTCTTAAACACCCAGTAGTAAAATATAACTAAAAGATATATAAAAACAATACCATATGTGAAAAACTAAAAGTGTAAATAAGGATCGAAATGTATAATTGACAATGTGAAATGAGAAGAAAAGGTCTAAAGGAGTAGGGGAAGTGGGAGGGTAGGGGAAAGGAAAGAAGGGAAAAGAAAAAATATGAGAAAAGAAAAAATGGAAACAAAGTCTCTGTAAATAGAGAAGGGTGGAGGGGGTGAAGGGAGGGCAGGGGAATGGGGAAAAAATAAGAACCAAGAGAGATCATGTAAAGGTACAAGATCCCAACGATGAATGTATAACTGTATTGTATACCTAAATTGTACCAATAAACTAAATGGAAAAAAAAAAAGACTTGGCTGAGCTTTATGCCAACTATAGAACTTTAGCTTCAATTTCAGAATTCTTTGTTACTACCAGTGGTGTAATAATCTACCTAGAAGTGCTCCGTGAACTGAAGTCTCTGTGGGGTTCTGACTACTGTTTCTTGTAAGTCCCGAGCCCTTAAGAGTCCGCTGTGTTCCTGTTCTCTGCTCCCTGCAGTAGATGCTGATGACGCTTTGGTGTAGACAGGGTTTCTAACCTTTTGGAGCTTATGGTGGGGCATGCACAAAGTTAAGGAGATTTTAAAATGTTTCTTATGGGGTAAGTATTTTTCTGTTGCCATACGTTGGATTTTTCGCCTGAATAATTTTATGAAGGTGATGTAGTGATTGAGTTGTATTGTTTGATATTTCCTTGACAAATACAACATATTTTAAGGAATTCTTCAAAGTATGTGAAAAGCTCCTAAGTGCTAGATTCTTATAACTGTTAATTAAAATAACAAGAAATTAAACTGAAGATTAGTATGTTTTTTCAGGTAAAGAGCATGGTGCACCATTTGTACTTTAATGATAAACTGGATGCTCCAAGGAAAAGTCGTTTTCCAGAACGTTTTATGGATGACATTGCTGCTCTTGTCAGCACAATTGCTAGTGATATAGTTTCTAGATTTCAGAAGGTAACAGTAACTTCTTCATTTATTTCTCTTTTAAGCTGAAATTAAACTATCACACGCTTATTTGATTTTGCTTTATATTCTATTTCCTAGGACACAGAAATGGTTGAGAGACTCAATACAAGCCTTGCATTCTTTCTCAATGATCTGTTGTCTGTTATGGACAGAGGATTTGTCTTTAGCCTTATAAAGTCCTGCTATAAACAGGTAACATATAATTACTACTGATAATTAAATACTGTGTTTGCTCTTTTCAGAGCTGGAGCTTCAAGAGCACATAAATGTACTGATATAAAAATAACAAAACAGACAGTAATGTGTTGCTCTTACTGAGGCAAGAGTAAGTCATATTAGTTTCATTGGGACACCAGGACTGTGGCAAGCGGTTATCAGTGGCAGGCTTTGCCTTGAGCTGTAGAGGCCATCAGGACTCTTCCCTTCCCATTCTTGGAGCAGACAGCCATGTCGGTAGAGATGTAAAGCGGCTTCCAGACGCTGCACAGGTGCCACATTTACCCTGCGTAAATTGCTATGCATGCTCTGTCTTCAGTGGTGTTGAGGGTTGAGGAATTTTTGCTCTGCGTTCCCCCTAATGCAGCCCTTAACATTGTAGAGTTTGGAGTCATGGACAGGTGTTTACTGAAGTCCACAAATGTTGTTCAGTGTCTTGCCTTTATTGAACTAAAAGCACCCTAGACCTTTTCCACAACAGCTGATTTTGTTTTAAAATTTTTATCAACTGATGAACAAAGCCAGCTTTTTGGAACACATTAGTTATTGATACTGATGAGCCACTTGGGTAGTGAGTAGTATTATCTGTTCTGGAATTACCTTTTAGAGGAGCTTCAAACATACACATATCTCTGGGTCCCATCCCAGGATTATTTGTTTGTTTGGTTTTTGGTGGTACTGGTGTGATCGAACCCAGCACCCTTGCACTGAGCTACTCCCCAGCCCTTTTTTATTTTTTATTTTTGTTTTTTTTTGTACCGGGGCTCGAACTCAGGTCCTTGCGCTTGCACAGCAGGCAGTGAAACCACTGAGCTAAATCCCCGGCCCCTTTATTTTTTATTTTGAGACAAGGTCTCCCAAAGTTGCCCAGGGTGGGCTTGAACTTGTGATCCTCCTGCCATACATAGCTGGGATTACAGATGTGTGCTACCATGCCCAGCTTCATTCTGGAATTATTTAGGAGATTGAATCCTACGTGTGGCGTTGAGGGGAGTGAGACACAGTGCTTATGAAGCACTTTCCAGCTCATCCACAGATTAGTTTTTGGTGACTATGAGTCAGCAATTCTATTTGGCAATGTAATATTTAAAATGTTGAAGGCAAGCTCCATTGGGTGCCTTTATTAAAGTTTCCTTCTTTTAATAGTTAGAGAAGCTAATTATGCATGGGCACTGACCCAGTTGCAAATATTTGCAAAACACTTATGTTTTAATTTTTCCCAAAAAATGTCATGTACTATTGCTACCAAATCTTACCCTATCTTAATTCTTGAAGTATTGATTGCTACCCTGGCAGACATTGAACTGGACCCTGTGAATACCAAAGCTGTTAAGTCACTTTGTATTATGTTTCATTAAGTAGCTTATTATGGATCTGGGAAAATAAAGAATAGTTATAAATTCAGGTAAACACAACAGGCTATAAAAAGAATAAATCTCTTTTAAGAAGTGATAAGTTATTTTGGTGATATGTTTTTCCTCGTAAAGTATATTTTCACAAGTGGAAATATGTATCTTACATTGGAAATATAAAATGTGATTTTTAAGTTAGGCAAATGGATATATACTGTTGATCTTGTAGTTCCAGTTTTTCTATTTTTGCAGTAATTCTGGCAAAAGCTGATACTACTGTTTAAATCACAAAGCCCTAAACCTCCCACTGAGTACTATTCTTTAATTTTTCAATTTATCATTCTGATATTACTGTTAAAAGAAAGTATACATTCAATTAGTGTTCTTTTATTTATGCAATGCTTACCAGGTATCTTCAAAGCTTTATTCACTGCCAAATCCAAGTGTCCTGGTGTCCTTGCGATTGGATTTTCTGCGAATCATCTGCAGCCATGAGCACTATGTTACATTAAACCTCCCCTGCAGCTTGCTCACTCCCCCGGCGTCTCCATCCCCTTCGGTTTCTTCTGCAACATCTCAGGTGTGCACAATATGTGACCGTGCATATTGTTCAATCCATGTCTGTGAAAAAGAATATTAGACAGTGGGAAAAGTTATAACTAATTGTTATTGACTAACAGCTATATGATAGGTTGGTTCTAAGTGGTTTTAGAAGAATTACCTCATTTAACCTTAGAACAGCTCTAGGAGTTAGGTTCTATTATTTTACAGACAACACACACACACATCCACACACACTCTCTCCCAAAAATCCATTGGAGACATAGGCATCACTGAGTAAAAACCAGCAGAGCCAGGCTCTAAACTAAGGCTTTATTCTGTCTAGAGCTTGAGTTCTTAACCACTGTTTTGTATTCTTTTCACAGATCTATCCACGTAAGAGTAAATTCACTTACATAAATTCACTTATTTGGATGTTTACACAGATTGAGTTCTCTTGAGGTAGACACTGATGTCATTTGGGGTGCACGATGACTTAGAGATCAGTACCTGTGAAGGGAAGAGGAGTGAAGCAAAACTGCAGTGGAGGCCCCCTGGCCCTCCCTGCTTCTCTTCTGTTCAGAAGCCTTAGAGGAAGTTCGGTGGATGTTTATAGCTTTCCGCAGGTAGCACTTAAGCAGCTAGCTGGTAGTTTCTCTAAAGATAAAAAAGGGTTGTTACAGTAGCACATATGTCATCTCAGATAGATTCGGTTTAAAGGGACTTCACCATTAATATCAGAAGCCAGAATTTTTCTCCTTTCCAGTGAAAGACTCTTTCTGCTATCTTATCCCTAAGGTAAACAAACTACCTCTTAATGTCTAAAGTTGAAGTTGATCTCAAGCACTTCTTATTCTCTTTTCAAGAAATTTAATTCCTGAATGGAAGCCTCTAGGCTAAATCAATCTCATAGGCTTGATAAAAGGAAAAACTTACTGGAAAGCATCAGAGCACACTCACAGCTTTTCATTTTATCTTGCAAAACATCTTAACCATCATGTTACAACATACCTGGCCAGTGTGCCCTTCCTATAATGTATGAGGCTGGGCTTTTGCTCTCTTTTGCCAAAGGTGTGGCTACCTAGTCACAGGCAAATTAATCATAGATACAGTTCCTACAACCTTTAAGAAACACATTTGTTTATGTTTTAACTTGTTACTGAGCATCTCCTTCAGCCAGGAAATTCTCAGAATTTTTTGTATTGTCTCCTTTCTCATCTAAGTGCATGATTGTGAGATTTTAGTTGTTACAGAAACATCCTCTTCTTTGAGAAGTCAGAAGGAATTTTATGTGCTTATTAAGAAAGTGATTACCCCTCAGAGTCATCTGAAATCTGTTTTTCTGCAAAAGTCCTCATGGGTGGTACTGAGGATGGGATACTGGGTATGTTGAGGGATGCTGTTTTGCAGTAGTCCAATTTTAAATAAGCTCAGTGAATAGACCACAACACAGTACTAATTCCAGAAATAGTATGTTCTCTGACAAATGATTGTACTGCCATTTGAAATTTCTCTAGAACCCAGTAGCCATGACTGTGAATATTTCTCTTGTACTCTGGGATAAGTATACTATAACATTTGGATTTAGTTGCCTTTTTTTCCTCCAGAGAATGATATTGAAATGTTGGGTGGCTAAGAGAATAAAGGAGAAAACCAAATGGAAATTTTTCAATATAAGAAGGATTCTTTAAATTTTCTGTCAGATTCATTTCAATAAAAAATAATCAAATCAGGGCCGGAGATTTAGCTCAGTGATTCTGCCACCTCCCTCGCAAGTGCAAGGTCCTGAGTTCAGTCTCTGGTACCGAAAAACAAAACAAACAAACAAAGAGAAAATCAAATTAATAAAGAATTTTGTCATAGTCTTCTGTGCCAAAAGTAAGAACATTTATTTTCTCTGATGCTTACACTAGTAATAATATAGAATACATTGTCCTATGTAAAGATTATCTGGCTTTCAGTCATGCTCACGTGTCACTTGTTGTAATTGTCTAAATGTAGGATGTCTTGGCGCACACCTGTTACAGTGTTGTTCTCCCTCATGCCTCCACAGAGTTCCGGGTTCTCCACGAATGCACAGGACCAGAAGATCGCGAACATGTTTGAGCTGTCCGTGCCTTTCCGCCAGCAGCACTACTTGGCCGGTCTTGTGCTGACAGAGCTGGCTGTCATTTTAGACCCCGATGCTGATGGGTGAGGGAACTCGATTTTCTTTGTACAATATCGGTTTTATTTTGGACAATGGAACAGAAATATCCATGTGCACTTCTTAAAAATCAAAAGCTTACTACTTCCCGCTCCTTTTCTACTTCACTGTTCGTTGTTCCTTTATATGTTATTTTTGTATTTCATTAATTTTAAGAAAGACTTTTTCATATTTTATCATCTCTGAATTTGAGATTTGTCTTAAAATTGGTGGTGTATCATGGTTTATTTAGTAGCATTTTCTTAATACTACGTAAAATAAATTATGCATATTAGTAGGTAGGGTCTGACTTACTGAATTTTAGTAGGCACTTCTTAGTTAAGTAAAATAAATTAGTTTTCTGTTTCATTCCTTGTGAGGGAAATTTATCATTGCTGTCCTACTAACATAGCACTTTATTTCAAAAATCGAGCTAGAAACAAATAATCCTTTGGTTTTGAAAACCTCTCATTATGCACACTTTTAGAAGATTTTTAGAATCCCACATTGTAAGGAAAGAATGGCAGTTGTCTTATGATTTGAATTTGCAGAAATAGATTAGTGTTGGGGTCCTGCGTCCCTTATGGGCAGTGTACACCTTGATAGTTTCTCTCAGAAGTCTGTGTGAGGGGCTGGCGTGGTGACAGTGGCGTATAGTCTCAGCTACTTGGAAGACTAATGTAGGAAGATTGTAAAGTCAAGGGCAGTTGGAGCAATGTACAAGACTCTGTCTCTTATTTAAAAAAAAAATCCGTATGACAGTAATTCATTTGGGTAAAATTTAAGTTTATAATGCAGTTTAACCTCATATAAAACCTCAAGAAAACAAAAAGAGATGCCCAAATGCAGGTTTTACAAATGTTCTCTGATTTATTTGAGGAATAAAAGAGGTTTGTAAAGTTCTCAGTAATATGGCAGGGACATAAATTTGAAAAGGCCAAGTCTTCTTCAAATGAAAGACTGCAAAAAATGACAACCTCCTATGTTTGGAATGTGGTTTAAAGAAATGGTTCTCCCTGCCTTCTGCAGAACTGTCAGGGTCTGAAGCGCATTTCATGGGTGTCCGTGGAGGGTTGGGTGGGGTGTGTGCAGACTGATACAGAGTGCAGATATGCGGGTGACACTCTGGGCCTCCCACCGTTCACCATTTGACAAGTGAATATGAGGGCATCTGAAGAAGACACAGGGGTCCATTGTTTGGGAAACAGTCACTCTGAAAACAGCCTGTCTAAACATATTCTCTTTAACAGCTGATCTAGCTCAGTCATTTGAATGTATATTCTCATATTTTTACTGGATATGTTAGGATGGTTTTGATTGTTAAAAAAAAAAATTCTTCATACTGGCTCTATTAAAGGGAAGAAATGTATTAGTTAGAAAAGTAAGGGTTTTAGTGTAGTAAAATTTTCAGTTCAGTAGATAGAGTCATGGTTCTGGTTCTGTACATGTCTGAAGCTTGCTGGAAGCTGCTGTTTGTCATGACTGCACAGTAGTCACCACGCCTGGTCGAAGTGACACACCATCCTGTTCGTGTCTGGCAGGAGCATTCGTGCCATCTTCCTGGGCACTCTGGAGCTTGCCTGCCTGCCCTGTGCCCCACAGCCACGGAGAGCTGTCCGGATCGCTGGCGGATTTGACCAGCTGTGGCTCTGTGACCCTTCCGCTCGTGTCAGTCAAGGTCTGCATGGTGCAGATGAGAGATGAGCCACTGGTCCTGAGTGTAGAGCAGGCAGTGTGTTCTAGGGCATGCTGTTCACCTTCTCAGTTAAGGGAGGAGTGAGGTGATTGCCATTTGTCTCTTCCTGCTGTCACAAAACACCTGGCCATTGGCTGCTCTAGTAAGCAGGACTGGCCCAATTAGGATCTACTCCTGAAACTAGAGATCAGGCCAGCCTGCCCTTAGCCGTAGTGGGATCTGAATAAGTTTTAGCTCAATTAGGAAGGAAGACGGGAAGTGTGTGTGACCTGGGTGTCTGATAGAAAGAACAAGAGAATACTGACAGTAGGCTATTTCTGCAGTGAGGTTTCTTTTCCACATCAAGAACCAGTTTTAGGGGCCTGGGATTTAGCTCAGTGGTTCCACTGCCTGCCTCACAAGCACAAGGACCCAAGTTCAATCCCTGGTACCACAAAAAAAAAAAAAGAACCAGTTTTAGTAAGCTAAGCTTATGTGGAATATAGGACTGAGAGAACTCTGTACTGTTCTTTTGCCTCTTCACGCTGGAGCACCTTGGTCTTGACCCTTGGGGATGTCTCTGTAAACCCCAGGAAGTAATGAGAGTCGTGCTCACTGCCACCTGTTATTTTACTTCTGTTTGTTTCTTCCTCTTCCAGTCTCTCTTAAATCCAACCCATTAGGCACGTTCTACAGATATTGCCGCAAAAATATACCAAGTTCAGCGACTTCTTACCTTCCTTGCTGCTGTTGCTCTAGTTGTGCTTCCAGTTTTGCCTCCCTGAGATCATTTTCTACACAGCAACCTGAGTGATCTTTTAAAAATGGAAATCTGATTATGCCAGTATCTTGCTTAAAAGTGTGTGTGTGTGTGTGTGTGTGTGCGCGTACATGTGCATGTTAAACAGCGTGCACAGTAAGGCCCAGATTTTTTATGATGGTCCTCAGAACTCTGCTTTTCTGGCTGTTGCCTACTCTCTCTGCTCTCTTCCTTCCTCACACGCTGAGATCTTACCATTTTGGCCTTTGTGTTCCTTGAATGTGCCAGGCTCTTTCCCATCTCAAGGCCTTCACACTCACCCTGTTCTCTACCTGAAGCAGTGCACCCTCCTTTCCTCGTCATTCTTCAGGTCTCCACTCAAACAGCATCTCTTCACTGAGGCTTTCATGACCACCCAGTCAAAATTGCACCCAAGCTGGCCTTGCTGCAGTCGTTCCTACCTGTACGACCCTGTTTGTTTTCTATAAAGCTCTTACCTGAAACTTGCTTTTTTGTTGTGTGTCTTCTCCTATTACAGTGAACTTGGGAGCTCATCCCTTGCCTTTCCTGTTCAGTGCTGTATTCCCCCAGCACCTTAAAACTGTGTCTGATACAAAGCGAATACTTAGTTACTCTATTTTCATTCCATGAATGAATGAATGACTGTGAAAGACTCACAAATCATCTCTAAATTTTACTTCTTGAGAGGTATAGAGATGATATGCTGCGTATATTGTCTTTATATCCTTGAAAGGAATTTTTGTGTTTTATTCCATCTGCTTACCAACTAACCAAGAATAATTCTTTGAATAGCAGTAATATGTTTGATCAAAGATTTGCTCTTTAGAAACTTGCAATACAGTTAGAAAGTTAAGAGAGTATACTGTGATTAAATGCTAATTTTGTAGTACATAATTCATTAGAAGACTAGAGGATTTATATCTTTATATACCATGTGACAAATTATTATTTTGGGTCTGTGTTTCTCTCTTGCTAAAGTGAACTCTTTAAGAACGAGGGCAATGTTTTATCTCAAACATTCAGAATAGAATATTATAGGTCTTACATAAATATGTATTTAATAGTTGAATGTGATTGAGTAATGTAAAAATGAACAAGCTTCGTATAAACAAATGAGTAGAGTTTACATGGCTGCTGAGAGCTGAGAAATACCCGGCTATCCAGGTTTGAGACTTGTACTGGTGATGCAAAAAGTGCAGGAGGGGAACATAAAAAGGTGACTAGAATCTGAGCCTTGGAATTGGAATGACAGGAAATAAGAAGGATAGGAACTATAAAAATAATGAGAAGAAAACATATCAGATGACATAACATCAAGTAGAACTGGAGAATGAGAGAACTAAGATGTGTCTGTTAAAGGTGGTTCTTGAGAGTGTTTAAAAGTATACCTTCTGAATAAAAATCTAGAATGGAGAAGAAAGAGATCTCCAGCTAGATCTCTTATGCGGCTGGGCCAGGAGGCAGAAAAGGTCAGGGCTCTGGAGAAAGACTAGCTGTTACCAAATCACACCTCTCAGCGTGTATATGTTGCAAGCTAGGAAAGGCTTACTTGAGAGAAGATGGGCAGAACTCAGTGAGGGGAGGTGTTGAAGCTGTTGACCATATAGAGAAGCTACTTTTCTGAGACCAAAAGGAAAGATGGAGGGATAAAGGTAGGCATGTGTTAAAAGACTGGGCCAGAGCAAATTCAGAATGCTTTTTTATTCCTAAGAGGAAGTTGGAGATAAGATCTTGCATTGAGACTGATAACAAGAGGTGTCAGGAAACAGTGAAATCTGAAACTGCTGCTGGTTGCAGCTTTAAAGGGACAGTGGAATTGGAGTGGATGAGTTTTTAGTTGGGATGGTTTGCACAGTCCAGGAGTCTTCAGTCTAAGAACAGAGACAGGAATGTGTGGAGGTTAGGCCACCGCTAGTGTATTCATCAACCCAGTTGAAACGGGGCTGGGAGCTAGCAAAACCCCAGGGGTCCGAATGAGGTGTATGTGCAAGAGGCCAGCCTGTGGACTATATGATACATCAGGTAGAAGGGTTCTCTTTCAGAGAAAGAAATAATTTATTTTTGGTAAATGTGAAAAGACCTGATTTGGTGAGATAAAATTAAAGTTATTTACAATTTACTTTTTAAAAAATGTTATTAGAGGTTTTCTGAACTTTAATACTCAGATGCACTAATGAGTTAATGTCAAAATGTTCAGTTTTATGTCTAGGTGAATTTGTACAGTAATGCCTTTTTTCTAAATTCTTAATTTACACACTTTTATATTTTTAATCATTTTATTTAAAATGAGAAGCATTTTCTAGGCATGTGTGCAGATAAATGGCAGAGTTAAGAAATTGCACAAAATTAAATACTATGACTTACTGTTTACTTTAAAGATACCAACTAATCTCTGTGACCTTACTACTACTTCTTCATCTCTTCTTTTTAAATAGACTGTTTGGATTGCATAAGAAAGTCATCAATATGGTGCACAATTTGCTGTCTAGTCACGACTCTGACCCGCGGTACTCTGACCCCCAGATCAAAGCTCGCGTGGCCATGTTGTATCTGCCTCTGATTGGCATCATCATGGAAACTGTGCCTCAGCTGCATGACTTTACAGGTACTTAGTGTAACTGGAGGCAGGTTTTAAAGCTTGTTGTCTACAGATGTTAAAAGTATCTCAAGGATAAAGATCTTATTTTAGGAAAGGACTCGGACACTGATAAAGTTAATTGTAAATATTTAGCCATATTACTGAAAACCTCTTTGGCTGTGTGAGGAACTTCAGTACAAGATTCCCACGCATTCTTTTATGAGTTTAACTGTGCCTTTTTTAAAAATACAAGAAAACTTAACAGGCATCTACTGTCTTCATTGTCAGTCATATATGTGTATAGTTGAAATTCAAATTCACCCACATGTCAAGAATTATGCTTAACTGCCAATACTAGGTTAGTAAATTGAAGTTATATTACTTCTTAAAAACTAGAACTTGGGCCGGGGATTTAGTTCAGTGGTTTCGCCGCCTGCTGCGCAAGCGCAAGGACCCGAGTTCGATCCCCGGTACCAAAAAATAACAAAACAAAAACTAGAACTCATGTTTTATTCCTTTTGTTTCAAATGTTTGGAATTTACTTAACTGTATGGGCTGGGGATTTAGCTCAGTGGTTCCACCACCTGCCTCGCAAGCCAAGGACTCGAGTTCGGTCCCCAGTACCGAAAAAAACAAACAAAAAAACCCCAAAATGAATTAACTGTGGAATTTAGGTTGCTAAAACGTTTTCAGTAAGGCAAATTAAGGAATTTAAACTAGCTAGTTATTAGCCTGATAAAGTACTTCTGTTCAATAAAATTAAACATATTTCCTGGTCCCTGGCATGCATTAGCACTTTAGCATGTGCCAGTGCTGCAGAGGTACCGGCCTTCAGGGAACGGAAGGGTGAGTATAGGTGAGTGTAGTCTTCGTGGGATTTTGGTTGCCAACATGGGCTTTTTTACCTGAAGGCAGAAATGTTATATCTATATTAAGTTAGTTTTCTACAAATTACAAATTATTACTGTAGAAATGAGTTAATGCTTGAAACATTTAAAAGAAGTAACCCTAATGATAAATATTACACTTGGGCCTCAAACAAAGTGTGTTTGAGCCACTTGGGTCCATTTATAGGCTTCTTTTTAGATTTGCAACCATTTGACAAAACAAACCCTATAACCTAGAAATTCAACAATATGTAAGGAAAAGTCAGGCGTCTTATGAATATGTGACATATATGTGGGTAATAGTCTGTTTTATCATTTGCGTCCATAAAATAGGCAGAAACCTATTATAAAAGTTAAAATTTATCAAATTTATGCACACAGACTGTACATGGTACTATCTGCATCAAGAGAACTATGGACAAACACAAAGACACAGTATTAACTAATCTCACCACTGGGGAGGCGGAACAGGAGGATTTCAAGTTTGAGGCCAGCCTGGGCAACTCAGTGAGATCCTGTGTCAAAACAAAAAGAAAAACCAATTTTACAAAAATGGCTGGGTTTGTAGCTCGTTGGTAGAGTGCCCCTGAGTTGGATCATCAGTACCATAGGAAGGATGGATAGATGAAAAATAAAAATGCAGTATGAAATAGTAACTGCATGAAATTAACTAGTACATATTGTACTACTGCAATAATTTTGTAGCTATGTCTTTTTGCTGGTACAGCGAGCCCAAGTGTTGTGAGTTCTGCGTGACACCAGTCACCTCAGCAGAGCAGTTCCTCTGGCTGGTAATGAGGTAGCCTAGTACAAGGTGGTCCCTCCTGGCTCTTGCCTGGTTTTCACTGCCTGTAATGCAGATAAAATACAGCATACACGTTACATAGCCATTGCTGTTATTGGTGAGGCTCCAGTCAGGAGCGAGCTATGAGTATGTAAGCTGTGGGGAGGCACAAAGTTTCACGTGGGTTTTGACTACAGGCATTGCCCCCCACCTCAGGGTTGTTCAAGGGCTGGCTATAGGTGCTAAGTTTTTGTTTTAAAGAATAATGAGGGCTAGGAAGAGGAATTGTGGGCTCAACAACTGTTAGTTGAGCTAAATAATTTTGTTTCTTTTTTCCCTTCAGAAACTCACAATCAACGTGGAAGACCGATTTGCACCACTACCGAGGACTATGAAAGTGAGAGTGGAAGCATGATTAGCCAGACGGTTGCCATGGCGATTGCAGGGACCTCAGTGCCTCAGCTGACAAGACCTGGCAGTTTCCTCCTCACACCCACGGTAAAATAGTCCTCCTACGAACTTTTTTCTGGAAAGACAAATATTTACAGGGAATTGTCCTTAAATAACTATTAGCTGATGCAAAAGTGCTCTGAGCTTTTATTAGTATATGGAAACATAAACATCCCCAGAAAATTACCTCTCTTGTACAAAGTTGTTTTAAAAACTATTACCTCAAGTTTTTATGGGATGCAGCCCTGTATTATGTCATACGGAATTTTGAAAATGACCCTATTTAATTTTTTAAATTCATTTTATACATTATCAGCCTGAAATATTCTCAGCTTGGCAATTGAGAGCATTTCTTATTTTGTGAAGGTTTATTTTATTTCATGTTTTACAAATTGATGATGTGGCCTTGCACTTTTTGTCCCTTAAAGGGGGAAAGAGACGGGAAAGGAAGCAGACTGTCAGTAGAGCCAAGTTCATGTTCTACATATTTTTAAAAACTCTTTTAGAAAAATACACTAATATTTTATGGAAGCTACTGTGCTTGGCAACTTTTTATAGGTGTATTATTTATATAATTTTAAATTCACCTATTTTAAGTGTACAGTATAGTGGCTTTTAGGATAGTTACAGAGTTGCATAGCCATCACGACAAGGTGATTTAAGAATATTTTCATCATTCTAAAAAGAACCTTTATGTCTAGCTACTCCCCATTTCTTCCCAACCCCAACATTAGACTTCGACTAACCTACTTAGGGTTGTCTATTCTGGACGTTTCATGTATATGAAATTATACCATGTGATCTTGTGTGCCTAACTTCTTTCGTCAAGCAGAGTGTTTTGAAGTTCACCTGTCCCTGTTGTAGCTTGCAGCAGTGTACCAATTATCTTGACACACTAAAACTATCCATTTGTCAGATGACCAACATTTGGGTTGTTTCCACTTTGTGGTTATAGGAATAACGCCACGGAGAACATTTATGTGTAAATCCTGTGTGCACCTGTTTTCAACTCTGCTAGGTATCTACCATACCCCGAGCCCTAACTTGGGGCGCCACCTGTAGCCAACCCACCCACCGGCCTTGCTGAGAGACCTAGAGCCGCTACTGTGTTCTGCCTGCCTGGGGGTGAGCAGCAAGAATGGCAGAGACACGGAGTCAGCCCAACATGCAGGCACCTGGGGGCTCTCGCCTCTAGAGGAGCCCTGCCCGTCTGGCTCATCTCACCTTTATTCACCCAGACACGGGCACAAGCAATCAAAGTAACACGAGATTCATCTGCTTTCCACTGTTCATTAGTGCGTACTCTGGTAACAACTTAACCCCGGCTGTCTGAACTTGCCCTAGAGCCTGCGATAGGCAGTCACCCCTGAGTGCAGCGTTTCTCCTTTGTGCTCACAGAGGAGGCCAGTTGGGCCTCAGTTCTCCTCTGGTCTCCTACAATCTACAAGTAAATTTGCTGGTCATGTGGTATCTCTATGTTTAACATTTTAAGAAAGTTTTGAAGTTTTTTTTCTTCCCAGTGTGGCTGTACCACTTTTCATTCTTTCAAGCAATGAACATTCCTAGTCTCCCTGTCCTTGCCACCCTTGCTAACTGTCTTCTTGGTTGTAGCCATGTTTAGAGGGTGCAAAGTGGTGTCTCACTGCTATTTTGATTTGCATTTCCCTAAGGATCTGATATTGTTACTTATGCATCTTTTCATGTGCTCATTGGCACATCTTTCTGTATTCGGAGAAAAGTCTCTTCCAATCCTTTGTTGTTTTTAATTGTGTTATTTGTCTTGTCTTTGAATTGGATACAAACCCCTTATCAGATATGTTATTTGCAAATACATTCTCCCTTTATATGGAGTATCTTTTCTTGATGGTGTTATTTGAAGCACAAAAGTTTCACTCTTGCAGAAATTTTTAAAAATTGAGCCAGTTGTGGTAGCGCACACCTGTAATCTCAGCACTCTGGAGAGTGAGGCACTAGGATTGTGAGTTTGAGGTCCATCTGGGCTACATAGCAAGACGTTGTCTCAGAAAAACAAAAAAGAAATCTATTAAAATTGATAAGATGTTAATTTTCTATCTTATCAGCTTCGTGCAGCTGCTTCCAGAGGATAAGCCGTGGTTGCTGCTGCTGTAAAAGCCCTGGAATTTGCAGCATAACAGGGCTACCTGCGCCTTTCCAAACATGATTCCTAACTCTGAAACCAAGAGTCAGCACAGCATATGGCGTTTGTAGACAAGTCTACAGCAATCCAATTCACTAATCATTTTCTACATGACAGTAAAAGGCTAAATTCTTTTCAAGGATATAGGTTGGATTGGTACAGTTACATATATCGAGGTGCAAAAGTTTTTAATTTTAATTAATTACAACTTGTCAGTTTTTCTTTTATGAGTTGTGCTTTTGGTGCTATTTTGCATATAAAAATATATGAGGTACGTAGACAAAACAACAATAGAAGAAACAGCAGTGTACCCACTCCCCAGTCTGCGAAATAAAACATTGCAAATACCTTTGCAGTTCCTAGTCTGGCCCCCTCGGTTCTATCCCTCTCTCCCCTCAAAATGACTACTATACCCAATTTTATTGCCTTTTTCATTTAAAAAAATCTTTCCTGGGCCAGGGATTTAGCTCAGCAGCACAGTGCCTGCCTAACAAGTGTGAGGTCCCAAGTTCGATCCCCCTGTACAAAAAATCTTACGTGAAATATGCTACCTATGGAAAAGTACATGAAACATCAGTGAGCACGTTTCCAAAGCATGAAGAACCTTTGCGTACCTTTGTGATGAGCATTCTGTCAAGCGAGAGTTCCCTTCACATGCTCTCTTCCAGCCGCAGTCCCCTGGAGGCTGCCCGTCTCCCAACAAAGGAAATCGTTACTTCACTTTGTTTATAGGTTGTTTGTATCCCTAAATTCCAGAGTTTGGCTTTACATTATGTTTCTAATACTCAATCTGTGTCATAAATAGCTACAATTCCCTGATGTTCATTTATGTCTGATATTTAATTGTCTGTCTCTAGATATTTGATAAATGCATTCTGTGATACGTACGTGATACTTGGTTACTACTAAAACATTTTCTTTTGTATCTGTCCTGTGTGCATGTTTTAGTATTTAGAGCATTTCCTAGAAATGGAATTGAGGGATAGAGTCTGTGTATCTCCATCTGTACCAGATTATGCCCATCTATTTTCCAAAGCTTTGTTTCAGTTTATACTTGTACAGTTTATACAGTATGAGAGTTTGCATTCCTTGCCATGCTCATAAGTACTTAAAATTGTCAGACTTCTAATTTTTGGCAATCTAATAACTTACAGTTGTATCTCAGTTTTCTTTTTCCCGGTGGTTTATGAGGTTTATTTTTTCCATATGGATGTTGGCATTTAGATTTTCTTTTTAAAAGTATGTAAAGTTTTTCTGTTTTCCGCTGGGTTGTCTGTCTCTGTCTAGTGATTTGCATAAGTTTGTGTGTTCTGGGAGAGGCCGCTGATGATTGTGATTCACATAGTGCTCTGTGGCTGACTCTCATACAATACACACTTAGTGTTGAATTTAGTGATTAGACTACCTAATTTTAAAATGCATAAAATTTGTCTGAGTATTTTGTGTACCTTAAGAACTTTTTTCCTATTTCAAAATTTTGAAAATAGTCTGCTGTGTTATTTTTTAAATGCTTTTTTTTTTTTTTCCTTTTACATGTAATTCTAAAAACTACTTGGAAGTGATTTTTGTGTGTGTGTACAGTGTAATTTGGGGGATCCAGATCCACTTAATTATTTTGTATGTTATACCAAATTATCTCAACACCATTTACTAAAAGCATTTTTTGCTGCTCTGAAGTACTGCCCCTACATGGTCTACCATGCGCAGAAAGTCCATATACATTTTTAAAAGGATTGTCAGCTACTTTTTCACCCTTATGTATTTCTACAGATTTTTGGATTTTTTAAATTGTATTTTTATTAGTCTGTGTTTGCACTGCATAATGTTTGCATTCTTTTAATGGAGTTGGTGCATGTACGTAACACATCTTAGTTCCATCCTTCATTCCCTGCCCTCCCTCCCTTTCCCTCTCTTGATCCGTTTCCCACTTGAGAAAGATCTCTCTCCTTACTTCTTCTTATCTTTTATTTTGCTTTTTCTTTTTACTTTGGGTTTCTCATGTGATATTTAAGCTTGTGTGTCTAAATTACTTCACTTAACAGTATGGTCTCAAAGTTCATCCATTTTCCGACAAATGACTCAAGTTTTTCTTCATGGCAGAATAGTACTTCATTGTGTGTAAAGACCACATTTTCTTTATCCGTTCATCGGTTGATGGGCATATAAGCCACTTCCAAGATTTAGCTATTTTGAATTGTGCTGCTGTAAACGTGGGTGTACTCGTCACTGTAATATGATGCCTTTAATCTCCACACTGATTTCCTTAGTGGTTGTACCAGCTTAATTCCCACAAACGATGCAGAAGGGCTCCTTTTGCCCCAGAGCCTCTCCAGCATAGCTTGTAAAGTTTCACTGAAACACAAAATCAAATCAATAGATAAAACACCCCTATTGTGGAAATGCCCTTCTCTTTCCTAGTTTACAAAGACTGTTGTTTTTTGCTGTTTTCTTTGCAGTACTGGGTATCAAGCTAGGTCTCATGCATGCTAGACAAGTGCTCTCCACTAAACTACGTGCCAAGCTAAGAGGTGTTGTTTTAATTTCTTTTGTTTTGTTTTTGTGAGATTCGGGATTGGGCCCAGGGAGCACCAAGCTAGATTCCCAGCCAGTTTTATTTTTTGTTTTGAAGCAGGGTCTCACTAAGTTGCCCAAGCTAGGCTTGAACTTGTTATTCTTCCGCCCCAGCCTCTCGATTCAGCTGGGATTCAGGTGTGAACCACCACACCCAGCAAATTTTGTTTTTTAATCATGAATAGTTGTTGACTTTTATTAAAAAACTTTTCTTTTGGGGCCGGGGATTTAGCTCAGTGGTTTCACCGCCTGCTGCGCAAGCGCAAGGACCCACGTTCAATCCCCGGCACCAAAAAAAAAAATTTTTTTTTTCTTTTATTCACTGATATGGTCATATTTTGCTTTTTAATCTATTAATGTTTCTGGGTTAAGTTGATTTTCTGTTCTTAAGGCAACTTTGAAATTCTGAATTAAATTCAGCTTTGTAATGATTGTATATTGGTGTATTTGGTTTGCTAATATTTTGTTTTGTATTGTATATTTATGTTCATAATAAAAATTGCCTGTAATTTCTTTCTCATGATGTTCTTCTAAGGTTTGAGAATCAAATTTAAGACAGCAAATTAACATAAGTTTCATCTTTTATTCTGTTTTTTTGCCAGTTCTTGTTTAAGATTAGAATTATTTCTTCCTGAAATATTTGGGGAACTTGTGGGTGAAGCCATCTGTGCCTGAACTTTTTTGGTTTTGGTTTCTTTGAAAGTTTTAAAATTACTGTGCTCACTTCAACAGCACATAAAATCAAATTGGAATGACACACAAAAGATAAGCATGGCCCCCGCTCAAGGCTGACTCACAAGTCTTTAAATTACTGATTTAATTTCTTCTGAGGCTGTAAGACTACTCTTTTTTGTAAATTTTATTCTAATGGAAATTTATTCAAATTTATTGGCATATTTATTCAAATTTAATGTCTGTATTTTCCGTAGTAGATATAAACTTTATCATTTCTGACTAGCCTTTGTACCTTTCCTTCTCTTCATTTTCACATCAGAAATTACTCTTTATAAAATACCAATTTGGGGCACTATTGATTCTCACTTTTAAAATGTTTATTATTTATTATATTCTTGCTTGTTTGGGTTTACAGTGATGATCTTTTTCTAACTTCTTGAGACTGATGCTTAACTCAGTTTTCATCCTTTCTTTGCTAAGTATTTTAAGCCTGTATATTTTGCCTTAATTCTTAAATAACACAGTTTGGTGTGTGGTTTACATCTTAAAATTTTTCTTTAATTATTGTTTTAGTTATATGCCACAGTTTGTGCATAGCATTTTCATTATTTAGTTCAGATTATCTTTAAAGTATTACGATTTCAAGTTCGATTTTTTGGATATTTAAGAAGTTGCTTTTCTTTTTAAATTTCTAGTCATAAAAATTTCTGATTTACTTTAATTATGATTTTAGCATGATCAGAGAACTTACCTCTGATTTCAGTTTGTTGAATTCTTAGCAACTGGCTTTATGTCTGTTATGAATAAATATCTCAATGATCAATATGGATGGATATTTTTAGGCTTAGTAACACTGTGCTAGATATGTGTCTTTTATCCTTATTTAAATCATCTTAGCCTTCTCTAAGTTTTGTCTGCTTATTCTTACTACATTCCCTCTACAAATGGGGTTTTGTTATTTCTCCAGGTCATTGTATCAGAGTTTGTATCCTTTTGTGACCTGATTATAAAATATGTATTTCTTTCTTTCTTTTTTTTTTTTTTTTTTTGTACCAGGGATCGAACTCAGGACCTTGCGGTTTGGAGGTAGGCGTGGTGCCACTGAGCTAAATCCTCAGCCCTATAAAATATGTATTGTATATATGTATCGTATTCTTTTTTGGGGGGAGTTTACATTAATGTTCTTTTTATAACTTCTTGAGATTGATGCTTAACTCAATTTAAAGTGTTATATATTTTTGGTAGTTTGCACCATTTATCAACATAAATTATAGAGCTATTTTTAAAATGAATATAGCTACTGTAACTTTCTTTTGCCTAGTAACATATAATATAACTTCATTCCTCCTTTCCCTTCTAATATATTTATATGCTTATGTTTTAGATGTGTCTTTTATAAACAGTATATAGTTAGAGTTTGTCTTATGTTTTAAAATCTCACCTTGTTTTTTCCTTTCAGTAGAGTTTTAATTCATTCCATATTTAGTATAATTTTAATGTACTTAACATTTCATATTTAACTTTAAATTGTCTCACCTATATGTTTCTTATTGTCTTATTTATTAACTTTTAGATTATTTTTCTTCATTCTATCCTTTCCTCATTCTGTTTGTTCTTCCTTACTAGTTTGAAAGTTGTACAATTTGTTTCTATTCTTTTTGTGGTTACATTAGAAATTACAATATGCTTCTTTAAATTATCAAATCTAATGCTAATCATATCTTTACTTTCATGTTGGTTAATGGTAAGATTTTATAACAAGTTGGCTTTACCTCCCAATTTACACATGATTCTCAAGCATTTTTACTTGTATATTTTATTAAACTCCAAAAGGAATTATTATTGTTATTATTTTTACTTTGTCTATATAGAACCAGTTATCATTTAAATGTCCCTCTGTGTTCACAACTTTTGCTCTTTGTTTTTCTCCTTTATGAAACATGTCCTTTAGAATTTTCTATACTACAAGTTTGGCTGTGGTGAACTCTCCTCGTACTTATTATAAATGCATCTATTTGGCTTTCATTCTTTCAGATATTTTAGATAGAGTCTGAGTTTCCTGGGTTCTTTTTCAAGCTGAGGACATACTCCCACTGTGTTTTCATTTCCGTTGCAGCTCTGTGATAAGTCAGCTGTGACCTAATCTTTGTTTCTTTGAAGATAATCTTTTTTCTTTGCTTTACTACATTAGGATTGTTTTCTGTAGTTTTACTCCTGAGTCTAGTATTCATATTTATTCTGTGTTGTACTTTAAATCTATCCACTTGTCTTTTGTATTAGTATTATGAAATTCTCAGCTGTTATCTGCCCCCCAATATCCTTTCTCCATTCTCTCTTTTCTCTTTTTGTATTCCAGATAAGCATATGTCAGTCCTTTCTGTTAAACCCTCCAGCTCTCTTTCTTCTGCAGACTTGTCCTTTTTTTTTTTTTTTTTAGCAGTCTAGAGGATGGAACCACTGGTGCTCTTCCCTGAGCTATACACTTAATTTCTTTTATTCTGAGACAGACTCTTGCTAAGTTTCCCAGGCTGGCCGTCAACTTGTAGTCCCCCTGCCTGGGCCTCATGAGTAGCTGGGATTATAAACACATGCTGCCACACCTGGCTGGATAATCCATCTCTTTGTTAACAAGTGCTTCAGGTAGATTGTTTCTTTTTATCTGTCTTCTTTGATCTCATTCTCTCCTTAGCTATACCTGATGCTACATTAATCTAAAACATTGAGTTCTTACTTTGATTGTTCTTTGTTTTTTAATTTTCTAAGTTTTGTTTCTTCTATTTAAAATAAAACTCACGTTTGTTTGAGTTACCTACTTCAACATTACCCAAACCGAAGTTCCTCCTTGCTTTTCTTACAGATTTGCCATTTATGTATAGTTTCTTTTTCTTTGTTTTCCTTTTGTTCTAATTAGGAATTGATCCCAGGGCCTTTGCACTGTTACATGCCAAGCCTCCCCCCCACTTTTTTGAGATAGGGTCTTACTAGGTTGCCCAGGTTGGACTTGAACTTGGGATTTGTGATCTTCCTGCTTCAGCCTCCCAGAGTACTGGGATTGCAGGTATTCACCACCATGCCCAGTTTATGTGGTTTCTTTATTATTTCATTTCTGTTACAGTTCAGGTGAAGCTCTAAAGGAAAGAGCTTATTTAGCTCCCAGTTTGGGATCCTGAAAGTCCAAGGTCAGGCAGCTCCATGGATTTGACCTCTCTTGAGGCCCATGGGCTGAGGCTTATGAAGATGGCCTCATGAGAAGCATGTGCAGAGGGAAAGCAGGTTGGGGCCTCCTGCTAGGCCCCGCCTCTTAAAGGGCCCACTGCCTCCCTGAGGTTGCCCCCTGGGACCAGGCTTCCAACACAGAGCTTGGGAGCTCCAACACCACACTGAACCCATAGCAATATTCCAGACAGCTTAGTTCATCTTCATGCACTTTTAATCTTTTTATGACTATACCGTGAATGCTTCTGTGGCTTCACATTCTTGATCGCCATATATTTATAAGAGGGATTCGTGTTGATTTGTATCACTGCAGTCTGTAATGTCAGAGCAATCCATTATAGGAAAGTAGCATATGTTATTTGTTTGTGGTATTTGAATTTTTTGACTGGTATAACAAAACGTCATAAATATTTGTGTACATCACTCTGTGAAAGAATTTTACTAGGCTATACACCTGGGAGTGGAATTTCTGGGCCAGAGGATATTCAGGTGTTCAGTTTTCACTGGTAACCACTTTTCATGGGCCCAACAATGGATATATATTTGTTCTTTCATATTCTTGCTAATTCTTGGTACTGTATGCACTGCTGGAGAGATTTATAAGAAGCAGTGAGATGGAAGACTAAAGTGGTGATGTGAGAGGAGGGATCTGAGATGTGGAGAAACAGGCCTTGCTGTAATAAACAGGTTGGACTGCAAGGGTAAGCGTGTGTAATAGTTGGTACTTTTAATAATTGGGAGAGCTGTTTAGGAACTAAAGAAAACCAGGCTATTTAGAGAATCACATATATGAGCATTGAAATCATTAAAGGCTTTGACAAAAAGTAGGCTTGAAATTACTGAGAATGAGTTGGCTGAAAGCTTCAAAATAGAAAGGCTAGTTGTCTGGGGACTGGTGTGTAACAGTGATGCTGAGCAGGGGAGGGCCAGTGAGAGGTGCTGTCCGGAGGGGAAGTGTGTTGGGGAGCAGGGAGGAGCAAGGTGCTTTCTCCTGCCCTACCTCCAGGCCGAAGGCAGGTTTTCAGCTAGGACAGGATCAAAGGAATGTCTGGAGAAGGTACTGAACGGGTACACAGGTTTTGGGTTTGTTTTTGAAGACTGAGCATATGTTCCAGAGGTCATGGAAGAATTTCAGGAGACGTAGCAGAAGTGAGTGACAGATGAGGTGAGAAGAGAAGGCTTCTGATGGTGAGGTTTGTCAGGTGGGAGAGAGAGCAGAGTGAGACACACCCTGGTGGTCTGCAGGCAGCTGACTTAAAAACTAAAGCTGTGGCTGTCAGTGCTGAGGGAGAGCTATGCGTCCAGCCTGGGAGGCAGAGAGCACTGCCACTTCTTCCTCACTCTGGTTAGACTTTTGTGAAGGAGTTGTTTTCTACAGAAAATTCCGAATTAACCACTGTGACAGATATTGTGGGTGATAAATCCACCTCCATAGACCTAAATTCTCCATCCTTGGGAGAATGGGAAACAGTCCTTTGACTCGTTTCTTACAGGGCTTCATTCTCCATGGAGCCCTGGGTAAGAAAGACTGCTCCAGAAGTTGATCTCAGGTTGGCTTTCAGCGTGGCAGACACTGATTGATGGTATGCCTCTCCATTGTAATCCCTGGAACGAATGCACATTCTCTCTTTTAACGTAGGCAGATATGACCATCTTTCTGTGTTTTATGGTGTCTCAGATGTCCTCTTCTACCCCTAAATCATAAAATAGTCCCTTATATTTTGTCCTAAAAGATTTAAAGTTTTGACTTTTTTATTTTTGTCTGGAATTTAGTTTTTGTGGCATGGTGCAAAGTAGGAATGTACTTATTTTTTCTGTAGGGAATCACTTATCTCAGCACCACTCATCAAACAGCTCACCCTCTCACCTCTGAGCCACAGTGTCAGCCCATCGTAGATCTCATTTCCAGATGCACCGTGGTCTTTTTTGTGCTCTCTTCTGTCCCACTAAACTGTCTCCCCATGTGGCAAAGTCATGCTGTCCTCATCATTCTAGTTTTTTAGCAATGTGTTGCTTGCTATGTGGTAGCATGCCGCGTGGTTCTTCCACAAGAGTGTCTTGGCTATTCTTGGCCCTTCGCTTTGCCATTAAATTTTAAAAATCAGTTTATCAAACTTCCAAGAAATCCCTGACTAGAATTTTGATTGGAATTGCATTGATCCTGTGGAACATTTTGGAGAAAAACGAACATCTTTTCACAATGGAGTTTTTTTCCTGTTTGTTCGACTTCCTTCCAAATATATCACTTGGTTTTGGCAGTTTCTGTGGAGTATAAGAAATGTGTGTGTGTGTGTGTGTGTGTGTGTGTGTGTGTGTGCCTGTTTGTCAGTTTCAGAATAATTTTTCTATTGTATTTCTAAGTACTTGAAAATCCAGTGTATTTATGCATACCTGATAGAAAGTGCCTTTTAGCTATAGAAAGTGCCTGTATTTAAAACAAAGGAGCATTTCCCGTATGAGAAAGACTGTGGATTTAGGAGTAAGGGTCGAAGTTGCCCGTGCCCGATCAGTGGAGGTGCACCACAGTGGTTAAGCGTCCGCTGCTCTGTGTGTGAACACAGGAGCGGCAGTAGGCAGAGTGCTGAGGGTCTTGGTCTCTGGAGCCACCTTCAGTGTTTGAGTCCCAGCCCCACCATTTACTACAAACCACTTCTGCTGGCTCAGTTTCCTTGCTGTAGGGTGGGATAAATAAACTAATGTGCACAGTGTTGAGAGCACCACCTCCCCCAGAGCAGGCCTTGGGTTAGCACCAGCTGCTGCTGCTGTCATCGTCTGGGACAGGGTGACGACTGAGGAGTCCATCAAAGAGCAGCCTCGGTGTCGAGCAAGTTCATCTTCCTGTGACTTCCTGTCGGTCTCCTCTCCTGTGGTTTCTTGTTATTATTCAGAAATGTCTGAGGAACATAGGCTTTGGAGCTTGGATAACCTGGCCTAACACCCCACCGGCTATTAGGGTGTGACTTAGGGGATATTACTTTGTCACTAGCCTTCAGTTATGTACCTGTAAAACTAGAAATAATAATAGTTGATATGATTTCATAGACTGTGAGGGTTAAGGAAAAGTAATCACTATCTAGCTACTTTTTATCATCATCATCATTACTGCTACTGTCATTCTGTGTTCTTGTCTGTAAATCTGAGATGATGCAACCTGCACGATAATACTGTTGGAGGACTAAGTTACATAGCGTGTGTGAAGTGCTTTTATGATGACCAGGGCAGAGTTAAATGTCCAGTTGGTGATTCTGTAAACAAGTCCTTGTCTTTAATTTTTCATTTATATTTCACACACTGTATACTAATGCAGAATGAAGGCTGAACAGCATTTCTGTGACCTAAGACTTTCTCCTCATGTCTGTGCCCTGAGATAAGCCTGAGGAATGCCGTTTTGTTCCTGTTTCCTGATTTTGCTCCACTCCTACTCTTAGTTGCTCTTTTTTTTTTTCTGGTACCTGAGATCAAACTCGGGTCCTTGCACTTGGGAGGCAGGCGGCGGAACCACTGAGCTAAGTCCCCAGCCCTCTCTTTTTCTTTATTTTCATCATGTCTGATATTCCATGTACATTCTTTTCAGTATTTAATGTCTTCAGTATGAGCATTTATTTATTCTCTGCTGGCCATCTTCTTTGTTTAATCATCAATTAAACATACTTTTCCTGTCAGAAGAATCTTATTGAACTCCAAGCCTTAACTACAAAATTCTGTGTGGCTGTTTGATACAAATGTTATCTAAAACAAATAGTTCTTTTAAAGCATCTTAAAGAATTTTCATTTTATTGTCTTTAGAAGAAAACACTTGCCAACCAACAAAACAAATAATTGGTTGGTCTCATTCTACGGTTTTCTCTTTGCAGACTGGCAGACAACACACTACCTTTTCGGCAGAATCAAGTCGGAGCCTTTTGATTTGTCTACTTTGGGTTCTCAAGAATGCAGATGAGACGGTTCTACAGAAGTGGTTCACAGATCTCTCAGTCTTACAGCTAAACCGGCTCTTAGACCTTCTCTATCTCTGTGTATCTTGTTTTGAGTACAAAGTAAGTGGCCACGATACCATTGCAGAGGAATGAGAAGTAATGTGGAGAAGGAAGAAGAAAATGTTCTCAATGCCTCTTGTAATGCTTCAATTTTAGGGGAAAAAAGTATTTGAAAGAATGAACAGTTTGACCTTCAAGAAGTCAAAAGACATGAGAGCAAAACTGGAAGAAGCCATTCTTGGGAGCATAGGTGCCAGGCAGGAAATGGTGCGCCGCAGCCGAGGCCAGCTCGGTACGTGCACAGCCTGCCCTCTGCGGGGACCACGGTGGTTTCCTTGGATTATGTATTAAAATCATCACTGTGGCAAGCCTTGCAGGACAATTCTGTTTTACTTTTAAATGTCCTTTTGAGTTAACTTGAATAGTTAATTTCTCTGCGATTCTGATTTAAGTTGGGCGAACTTCCCAGGAATCTCCCTTTATTATGCCTGTTGCCTGTGATTATTAATGGCCTCACTTCCCACTCCTTTTTTAAAATAGACTTTTGGGGAACAGTTTTAGATTCACAGCAAAATTGAGCCTAAGATATGGAGATTTCCCTATAGAGATGCCCCTACCCAGACACACACGTAGCTTCTGACCTGTCCTCCCCAGCCCATAGGGCCCGTCTGCATGGAGCCTCCTTTCACTGTGACAGCGCTCCGGGCTGCACAGTGAGTCAGAGATGGAAGTGCTGCCCTGTGAGCCCTGTGGGGAAGGGCCGGCTCACAAGGGAGCAAGCAAGTTGGCCTCGGTAGTAGCTAGGCCTGCTTCTAAACCCAGGTCTGCTCCCATTAGCCTGGAAGTCCTTATTCTCCCACCTTCTGCTTCCTGGTCTGCTTGTGACTGTTTCAAGACTTTAGGAGACAGTGTAATTAACTGATCTCATCAGCTTTGTAATGGTCATGTACATAGCATGATTGAAAAATAGTGAATGTTTAAATTTTTGAAAAGCATCACAGTAAAAGATACTTTGCCATTAATCCCCCTCCAGATTCTCCCCCTCGCCTTGGACACTTTTGTCCCGTTGCTCTTACCACTTTCTGAGGCAGGCCTGGGAGTCTTTTTTCCTGAGTTTGTTTAGTTTTGCTGTTGTGGCTGCCTCGATGTCCTGAATCAATTCAGCACATTTACCTTTCATTGTCATTTTGACATGGAAATGGGGAAAAACCAGTAGTCGAATGGTGCCAGATCAGATGAATAAGGTGGATGAGGGCACTGTCGTGTTTTTACGTGCTGCTTTTCCTTTGGATAGCACCTGGAAGCCACTAACCATATTTTTTATCACACCTGTAAAGACTCAGGAAAGACTTCCAGAACTGCTTCAGAAAATGGCAGTGATGAAGGGATGAGTTTGTTTGAAGTGAGGGTGAAGATTTTGAGTGGGATTAATGACTGTATCTTTTACTGTGATAAATTTTTTAAATGTAGGGATTTACTGTATATTTTTATCACTCCTTGTATGTGAAAATGTGTAAATTCTAAAATGACACACAAATATCGTGACTAAGAGTTGCTTAGCATTGGTCATCTGACAGTGAACATTTAGGTTAGGTGCAACCCTGAGATCTCATCCACTCTGGAGGCTGAGCCAGGAGAAGGGCCACATTCAAGGTCAGCCTGGGCAGCTTGGCTAGATCCTGTCACTCAGTCGATCAGTGCACACGTACATGCAGCTGGAGGTATAGCTCAGTAGCAGAGTGTGCCTAGCTTGTGGCTAGCATTCATGAGGCCCAGGATTCCATTCCCAGCACCCTCTACTCCAAAATAAAAATACTGTATGATCTAGCAATTCTGTGTCTGAGTATGGTCCAAAAGGAATGAAAATAGGTGTTCCAATGGATACTTGTACATTGTATCTGGCTTCAACATTCATACTTTCTTAAAGAATTATACATAATATATAAATTAAAAGAAAACTCGGGTACATTGTAAACGGTATATAACTAAAGTGAAAAATGGTGTTTTTAATTCCTTCTTAGGCAAAGACTATGTCTATTTCATTCCAAATACAGCCTGTACAAAGTACTTTAATAAATGATCACTGTGCTAATCAGAAAACTATAATTGAAAAATATTTATCCACACAAACATTCACACGTGACTCCTGTGTGCAGTGCTGGGGACTGAGCCCAGGGCTCACAAAGGCTCACAAAGCCGCCTCTCCAGCACTTTTATTTTTGTTTTATTTTATTTTTTGAGACAGGGTCTCTTTAAGTTGCCAAGCTGCCCACACTGGCAAGTTGTGTATAACCTCTAAAAAGAGTATGAAAATTAACATTTGCTTAGGTCATTTAATTATCAAAACTTAATGAATAATTATATTTCTTTTAGAGTAAGAAAGTAGAACTGCCTGAGATCGCAGGCTGAAGGAAAGAAGCAAAATCTCTGGGCTGCTAGTTCAGTGCCCTTCATCTCACACCACCACGCTTTCTGAGGCTTGTTTCTAGAGGAAATGGGACTGTTAGCTATTGTAATATAAACTGTGTCATCATATATGTTACCTTTCTAAACCTGTGGGCCTCAGGACCACCATCCTTTTTTGAATGTAAAATTGGAAGTTCTTTCTGTCTTAGAAAAATCAGGCCTTTATACTTCTTATAGACATTTGGTCATGAGGCACTTTTAACTCAGGAAATGAAAACTAACTTTCTAGAGAAAAAAGCAAATGATAGAAAAAATAGATTAAAACATTTATCTTAATAAATATTAGTAAATATCTTAATAGAAGCATGAGATTTTGGGGCTGGGGATTTAGCTCAGTGGTTCCAGTGCCTGCCTTGCCAAGTGCAAGGTCCTGAGTTCGATCCCTGGTACCAAAAAAAAAAAGAAGTATGAGATTTTGTTTTCTGAAATAGAATTTTTCCAAAAACTTCAAAATAAAAAAGAAGGAAAGAATGGAAAGGGAAAGAAAATAGAAGTACACAGACATGTCCTTTGTTGTGTGACAAGTGACCATGTTACTTAGTGTTTTTTATTTCCATTTGAGTGCTGCATTTTTGCTTTCGTTATTCTTTTATCCTCCCAAGTAATTTGACATCTTATTTCTTTTTTCAAAAAGGAGCATTAATTTTCTAGTTGAAAGCTTGGCACCTGACTGACTCCCTTGTTGAAGTGTATGTCTCTGTTCCTCCACAGTTCTCAGTGGCTGAGATGTTTCACTTCCCCTTCCTTAAAGAAGCGCATTCCAATCTGTCGCCCCCAAACCTAGAAACTTCTCAAGAGAAATCCTTTTTCTTCCTCTTTTCCTTCCATATGCAGACAAAGGAAAGAATTCCTTTAAGAATCCTTCCTATTTTGTTAATTTAGTGAACAAAAGCTTATTGAGCACTCAGTATGTGGCAGAAAGTTTATTGGCCTGGGCATAAAGTGCTCCACAAAATAGACGTCATTTCTGTCTTGCTTCTTTAAAAGGGTTTTTTTTTCAAGAAATGTCCCATGTAGTAAATACATTTTTTTCTGTAATGACTGTGAAAATATAAATAGAAACCGACATTGTCAGGTTTTCCCACTTGTGCAAAGGATAAAATGACTGTGTAAAATTAATGCCATGTATGTTTGCAAATACACATGTGTGTGGTCTAAATGAAATGACATTTTAGAATTGGTTTTGAAATTTGCTTGACAGAGAGGAGCCCATCTGGCAGTGCCTTTGGAAGCCAAGAAAATCTGAGATGGAGAAAGGACATGACTCACTGGCGTCAGAACACAGAGAGGCTTGACAAGTAATAGAACCAATTTTATGTTTCTTATGGGCTTGTTTAACTTCAAAATGCAACAGGAAACCTGTAGTTTTATTTTATATTTATTAGACTTTAAAATCTTAGGAGATAGAATATTTAGGGCTGAGATGTGGCTCATTGGAGACCACTTGCCTAGCATGCACAAGTCCTGATTTCTTCCCCCCGCACTGCCAAAAAGAAAAAAGAAGACAAAATACTTATATTTAGCCAGGCATGGTGGCACACGCCTGTAATCCAGGCACTTGGGAGGCTGAGGCAGGAAGATTGCTGCAAGTTTGAAACCAGCCTGGACTACATAGTGAATTCGCAGCCAGCCTGAACTCCACAGCGAGACCCTGTCTCAAAACAAACAAAAAAAATTATATTTAGTTGTATTCATTTTAGGTTAAAATATTTGAAAGAAAAAATTTTCATGTGGCCTAGTAAAGCTAAATGTCTTATATATTTTATTTTTTTTGTTAGTTTTTGTTTTTGGTACTTGGGACCTTGCGCTTGTGAGGCAGGCAGCAGAATCCCCACTGAGCTAAATCCCCGGCCCTTTCTTACATATTTTAAAGCCCAATTCCTCCAACAAATCCTCTTGGAAAACACATTCAGTCTCACACTGAACTATTCACACTGAACTATTTCAAGTACTACAAAAAATTAAAAAACTAGTATTTGCCCTCCTGGAGCCTGGAATAAAATTGAAGACAGACAAGCTGTGATTTAGGCCAGTAGGCACTGATGGCCCCATTGCTGAAAACAAGTGTGTGCCTGCCCCAGGGGCCTGCCCTCCTCACTGCCAGGGTGCCTGCCGCACGTGTGCCCAGCCTGAACCTGGCGTTGAGTTGAGAGCTGGACATCTTCTCTTGGCAACTTCTAACATACAGGTTAGCTCTTGGGAGCGTGCCTGTCCTTGGACCTGTGAGAATGAGGTGACCGACTCATCCAGGCTTGCCACAGACTCACCTGGGAGGCTGAGGCAGGAGGGTTGGGATTTCAAGCACAGCCTACTTAGCAAGACTCTTGTCTTAAAGGCCTGGATTCCCAGTACCACCAAAAATTTTAAAAATCAGAGGACATTAGATCAGACCTTAGAAAAAGAAATATTTTATCCCAAATAAATATATTGAAAATCTTTGGAATGCTGAGATGAACCCTAAACATGTAAACACTGCTCCCATGAAGAGGCGTAGGTATAAGTGTGTGGTGCCACCTAGTGTCAGTGCTGGCCAGAGGAAAACTGCATGTCCAGAGCCGACAAGGCTAGCGCTGGTGCGTGCTGCCCCTGGTGCGTGCTGCCCCTGTGGGGTCTGAGAGCTGACAGGGAGAACCAGACACACTGCCTGGTTTCCTTACTCTGATCTTTTTTGTTCAGGCAAATGCTGGGAGTGATTTCAAAGTTTTCATTTTTGTACATCTTCATCTTTTTTAAATTACAGCTTTTAAAAAGCTAAACACAATTAGATGGAAAGAGGAAGGGAACAAGAAAAAAATTGAGGTGTGTCATGTGCATGCACCGACTCCCCTGCAGAATGTCATCATCATGTACCGATAAAAACGAAATTTGAAAAAAAGATAAACATAATTTCTTACAATATTTCATATTAGGTCAAGAGCAGAGATTGAACATGAAGCATTAATTGATGGAAATCTGGCTACTGAGGCAAACCTGATCATTTTAGATACGCTAGAGGTTGTTGTCCAGGTAAGACAAAGGAGAATGTAAAGTACAGCCTTGGTAAACTGGGGTTGGGAGGAAGGTGTGTATGGAGTCATGTAATTGCAAGTAAATATCAGTAGTTCCCAAAGGGGTAGTTCCAAGCAGTCTATGAGTCTGTAATTATAAATTCTGTCTTCACCCACAGTTTCAACTGTTTATCATTGTCTCTTTCCTTCAAGGGCTAGTCTTGTGTCTCCAAATGGCCACCCAGTGTTAATATAGTTGTCTGACCTGCCATACTATGTCAGCATGCATGCATAGCCATGGATACATAAGAGATTTTTCATACCTGTGTATTACAGCAATATTTTACACTTTTTTTTTTGGATAGTATTGGGGATTGAACCCAGACCTTCACACTGAGCTACATCCCCAGCCCTATTTATTTATTTAGACATGGCCTTGTGATCCTTTAGCCTCAGCCTCCCAAGCTGCTGGGCATCCACCACTCTGTTCATCTTCAGGCTTTTCATATATAATTATCTAATTCGGTTCTATTAGTAGCCCTCTAGGCAATATTAACCTGTTAATAACAATAATGATATCTGAGCTGGTTGTGGTGGCACACCTGTAATCCTAGCACTCAGGAGCCTGAGGTAGGAGGGTCTCTGCAAGTTTGAGGCCAGCCTGGACTACATAGCAAGACCCTTTTCAAAAAAAAACAGGGCCAGGGATTTAGCTCAGTGGTTCTGCCACCTGCCTCGCAAGCGCAAGGGCCTGAGTTTGATCCCTGGTACCAAAAAAAAACCAAAAACCAAAGAACTCTGACATTTATTTTGTTTTTCCTGTGTCCAACACTGTCTTAAGCATTTTACAAATACGAACTTATTGGCCTTGTCAGAAATTTATGTTATTAAAACTATCAGTATCCTTGTCTTGCAGATGAGAGTAGTCAACTAGAGGGATGTTAGTTGCCCACAACCACACGGCTAGTTAGTGGAAGGAGCAGGATTGAAATCAATTACCAAGGCCTCTCTGTCATTGGAGCCAAACGTCCGGGTTCTGTTTCGTCCCCTCAGTGACTGCTGGGCCCTGACCTGGGGCCGCCACTGTGCTGCCTGCCTCATGTTCATCTCCCTCTGTTCTCCTGCTCTGCTCCATTCTCTGCCTTTGCACGGATCATTCTTCAGTTTCCTGGTGACAGTTTTTAAAATTCAGTATTTCTTGATTGTTTAAGGACAAAGATACGAAATGTCAGACTTGGCTTCTTATGAAAACAAATAGTAAAACTGGGGATCCTGGCACAGGCCTGTAATCCCAGCCCTCTGGGAGGTCAAGGCAGGAGGATCACAGATTCAAGCCCAGCCTGTGCACTTAGTAATTTGCAAAACTCTGCCTCAAAGATTGAAAATTAAAATAGGGCTGAAGTGTAGTGCAGCCCTTGGGAAACCGGGTCCCATAGGCCAAGATACCTAATTTAAGCTGCTTGCTTGTGTCAGGACTCCCATGTGCATTTCAGCCTCAGAAAGGAAGAGCAGTGCAGAGCGCAAGCGTGCGTGTGTGTGTGTGTATGTGTGCGTCTGTGTGCGCGTGTTCACGTGTCTAAAGGCGGGCCTTAGAAGGCTGCACCTCCCTTCTGCTCCCATCACTCATCAGGCCCCCCCGGGGTTTTGGTGTTTGAAGGAAGAAGCGAGCGTGGTTACAGGTACAGAGCCAGCTTCCCTGCCACCGCCACCGTGCCCTGCTCATGTCCAGCCTCGGCTCTGCTTGTTTTCTACATGAGCCTCAAGCCGGTCCAGGCGTGTCTATAAATTCCTCCAGAGTGGGGATGGCGAGCCTCTAGAGCTTTCAATGACACAAGCAGTCCGCTGTGGCACGCCCGCCACGGGTTCAGCACCGCTGCCCTAGAGCACACTTTGCGCTTTCCCACCACTGTACCCGTGCTCCCCCTTTTCAAAAGTTTAAATTCTCTTCACTCTTTGACCTTGCTTTATCCAACTTCTTCTTGGCTACTTCTCCTTGAGTCCTCTTAGCTCAGATTACTTTCTTTTCTTTAAAAAATGTGTTTTTTATACATATTTTACCTCCCTAACCAGGTTGCAGGTCCATCTCTATTATACTTGTGTATTTTTAAATTGCAGACAGTTTCCGTGACAGAATCCAAAGAGAGCATCCTTGGTGGGGTGCTAAAGGTGCTGCTCCACAGCATGGCCTGCAACCAGAGCGCCCTGTACCTCCAGCACTGCTTCGCCACACAGAGGGCCCTGGTCTCCAAGGTGAGTCACTGCGTCTGCTGCGGCTGGCTTTGCTTGCTTGTCAGCATCGCCCAGAGTCACTGGACACTGTCTTTTCTCTCGTAACAAAGTACCCAACACCCAAGTTAAAGGGGAAAGGTTTATTTGGCTCACAGTGTGTAGAGGTTGCTGTCCATAATCGGGTGGCTCCAAGACGGGGTGGCATGGCAGAGGGCGTCACAGAGGAGAAACAGTTCATGATGGGCAGAAGGTGGCACAGCAAGTTGGGGGGCAAGACAAGCCTCTTTCTGTCCCTCATATTGTATCCAGGCTACCAGGATTAGGGTGGTGCCAGACTAGTCAGTGGACTGACTTAGTGATCACCCATCCTAATCCCAGCACTGCACCGTAAATCAGTCGCACACTCGATCCAGCCACCTCGGAAACAGCCCCATCTAGGACTGCATGAGGCTCTCTGGGAACATCGAGACACAGCCTAACAGACACAGCGTTGGTTAGCACGTGCATAGTTACACTGTGACTGATTACCTGAGACTTGATTCTGTGTGGGCTCTCTGCTGCCTGCCCTTAGGAGCTTCTCTTATTTTGACCACCATTAACTAGTGTCTAATGTTAAAAATACGGGCCCTTCTCCACATCAAAATTACTGTTTTTTAAAATTTCTCTTCACCTTGCTCCATCTTACTGTTACATATCAAGAATTTAATATATAGGCAGTTCAGTGCAGGGAAAGTAATTTATCCTATGGTGAATGGAAGATATTTCTTTTTGTTCCACTGCTTCAAATATGTAGTTCCTGTATTTATTTGTTTTCTCCTGGAAATATGGTAGGTGCATTTTTTTTTTTTGGTACCAGGGATCCAACTTGGGACCTTGCTCTTGCCAGGCAGGTGGCAGAACCACTGAGCTAAACCCCCAGCCCTGGTAGGTGTAGTCTTAAATTTTGACGGTGGCTACTTCATCCTAGTCATCCTAGAAGATGGAATACAGAGATGTTAATGAAATTTAACCAGTGAAATTATTTCTGTACTATTTTGTAATAATAAAAATAGAGAATTCTCGTATGTTGGCTGTTGTGCTTTCATGATCTCATGAACGCCTCCGTCCCACTTGGGGATGAGAAGCACCATCTTGTGACACTGCTGGCTAGGAATGGTGTCCCTGGTGTCTGTACACCGGTGCCACTGACCTGCACCCTCGGCTCATGTCATCCCGACCTCTGAGTTCCTGTTACTGTGTAACCTCGGGCCGTGTCCCCGTGCTGTCCTCCTAGTTCCCGGAGCTCCTGTTTGAAGAGGAGACCGAACAGTGTGCCGACCTGTGCCTCCGTCTGCTCCGACACTGCAGCAGCAGCATCGGTTCCATCCGCTCCCACGCCAGCGCCTCCCTGTACCTGCTCATGCGGCAGAACTTCGAGATTGGCAACGTGAGTACCCGGGACACCATGATGACAACTCTGTCACATAGGGTTATATTTCTTGGGAGTTTTCCTGTATATTTTGAGTCAAATATTGTGTTGTATTGTCTTGGTATTGCTCATTCTATCGATACCTTCCAAAAGTCCAAATCTCTTAATTTTGCTTCCTGTAGTAAAAGAAAAGTATGTGTAGTGTGTATTATAATGTAATGCACATAACTAACCTATGGGGTAATATAGACTTAGAATAGATAAATGTGTGTTGAACAATTTTAAATTTTAATTGTCACCAAGTAAAAAGAAAGTAATAAAATTAAGTTTTAAATGTATTAATATTTTATGATTACATGTCACAGCCTTTAAAATTTTTCTTTTTTTCATTTAACTTTTGGTTAGATATTACATTCATGTGTTGTATTTTACCTAACTTTTTGAACCACATTTTTAATTCCATTATTTTTACTTATGTAAGTATTTAAAATCATGAATTTTGTGCTAAGCACTGCTCTTGATATCTCTGGCTTGTTCTAATATATAGTAACTTGGTAATTTCAGTTTGTATTTTCTTTTTAGCCTTTTTCTTTCCAAGTTTGTTTTTTTGGGTACCGGGGATCCAACTTGGGTCCTTGCGCTTGTGCCACAGGGGTCGAAACCACTGAGGTAAATCCCCGGCCCTTTATTTCCAAGTTTTGTTGTAGATATAGTTGGTTGCATTGTAATTACAGTGTGTGGATACACCATTTCTGCCTCATGGGCTGTTGGTGTGTGCATTTCACATGTATGGCCAAGCATATAGTCCATTTTATCAACTTGCCACAGTACTGGAAAGGAAGAGGCATTTCTATTTTCAGAATATTGAGATAAACATCTACCAAACAAATATACTTTATTTATTGTGGTATTCTGCTTTTCTCTGTCTTGTTTGGTTTTTGGTCTACTTAGTGGACTGATAAGGGGTTGATTAAAACCTATGCATGTGTTTGTCTTTTTTTTCCTGTAGCTCTTGTTTGATGTGTTACTATTGATAACTATTATATCCTCTTCTGAATTACAGAGCATTCTTGGTTTCATTTAATACTTTGACCTTTGTTGGCCCAAATTCCACCTTGTATGGTATTAAGATCTTGACCTGTGCTTTCTTTTTAATTTGAACTTCATTTACTTTTGCCTGTTCATTTATTTTTACTTGATTTTAGGTGTACTTCTCATATACATTACATAGCTGAGTTTCGCTTTACAATCCAGTCTCTTCTTTGAATTAAACCTTTTCGTATTTGTTGTTACAGTAGCTATACCTTAGAATTCTGTTGTATTATTTTGTGTTTTTGTGGGGTTTTTTTCTTTTTGTTTTGTTTTTTGGTACTAGGGATCAAACTTGGGTCCTTGCACTTGCAAGGCAGCCGGAGGAACCTCTGAGCTAAATCCCCGGCTCTGTTGTATTATTTTATTATTCTCCCCAACTTAAAAATTTTGTGTTGGTTATGTTTATTCTACATTGTGTGATCAATTCACCTAATATTTTGGGTGTCACATTTATCACATTTGAGAAAGTTTGTATTTTTGTTTTATTGGCTACCTTTATAATTATGTATTACCCCCAGTCCTGTATTTCTTTAGATTATGCAGTCTCAGTGAGAATAATATTGCCACTAAGAGAGTAAAAATTGATTCTTGTGGGCCTTATGGGGAAAACCTATCTATTACTATGGTTTATGGCCTGGCAGAGTTCAGCACTACACAGTAGCATTTCATTCCTGTTTATTCCCTCATTGGCCTCAGTGGGTGTCACATGAGCAACACTGACACTGAGTTCATGGAGGTTGAAGAAAGAACAAAATGTATGCAGAATCAGTGCTACAGTCTAATACTCCCATCCCTTAGGCATGTAATATATTCTTATATTAGATGGTGTTATAAAACTGGTATTACCAAAAATGGTAGAGCTGGGGATTTAGCTCAGTGGTTCTGCTGCCTGCCTCACAAGTGCAAGGTCCCGAGTTCGATCTCAGGTACCCCCCAAAAATTGGTAGAGAATAGATGTCTGTACTGTTCATCAATTGCATGATCTCAGAGTCATGTCAAGAGATTGGTAACCATTGGCTCCATTGTGGATATTGTTTGTTTAATTCTCAGTGCTTTTGTGTGTGACTTGGGTTTCAAAGAATGTAATCTTTGTGTTAGTCAGCTTTTCTGTTGCTGAGACAAAATATCTGATATATACAACTTAAAGGAGAAAAGGTTTGTTTTATCTGATGGTTTCAGAGGTTTTGTCCATGGTTGGCAGCCCCAAGATAGGAACATCATGGCAGATGAGCATTAGCATTAGCATGGAAAGCTGCCTCATTGATGGCATCTAGGAAGCAGAGAAAGGGAAGAGCCAGAGAGCGGCTCTGGAAGAGTTGTCCCCAGATCATGCCCCATGGCCCACCAAGGCACTCCCAGAAGGGCGCTATACTGATCTCCTAGGTGTCTCTCAAGACAGGTTGACAGTCAAGATCAATGATCATGTTCTCCGAGCTGTTTGACCCATCATTAATTATATTAGTTGCTGAGAAGAAAAAATGTCAGCATCTGAAAGAGTATCTAGTAGCTAGTTTAGTTGAAACCTATTTCATATATCATAAAAGTTAAATTCAGTGAGGGACAGGGATTTAGCTCAGTGGCAATGAGCCTGCCTTGCAGGCACAAGGTCCTGAATTCAATCCCCGGTACTAAAAGAAAAAAAAGTTAAGTTCAGTGAAATAATTTTTAAGAAATAATTTCTTTTTACTTTCTGAACCAATAGCTGTTTCAGATTTTAAAATTTGATTGTATTGCTGTTGTATTTATAGAAATGGCTAATTTATATTATTTAAACAAAATGATGATATTAAAAGTTAACCAGCAGGCTGGGGATTTAGCTCAGTGGTTCCGGCACCTGTCTCACAAGCGCAAGGTCCCGAGTTTGATCCCCGGTACCAAAAAAAAAGTTAACCAGCAAGCAGGACTATGAAGTTAAATATATAGTTTTCAATTTTTTAAATTAAAATTCTATTTGATCATCCTTAACTTTGCATTAAATTAAGAGAGTAAACTTTATATTTAGTCTTTTTATATATAAATCCAAATATACAGAGAGTACATAAATGTACACTACATTCCTGGTATTAAAATTTTGCTAAGTCATGACAAGGCTTTTAAAACTTTTAACTTCATCTCCCTAATGAGTGTATAATTCAGTCTTGTTATTGTACTGATTAGTATTTTTCTGATTCTAGAGTTGCACATATTTCCTTGTGCTGTACTGGCTATTTATCATCATCTTATGTCTACTTTTTAATTGGGTTGTCTATTAATGAGCTCTAAGAATTCTTTATATATTCTGGTCATAGGTTATATGCATTATAAATTTGGTGTGTTTAAGGACTACTTTTCATTTTAGTGATGTCATTTAAAGTTCTAAATTTTGATGGAATCTCATTTCTCAATTTTTTAATTTTATACATCATGTCTTTTGTATACTAGGTAGTTCTTGCGTACCTTGAATTCATAAACATTTTCCCTGATAATTTCTTCTTAAAGTTTTATACTTTTAGGCTTTCATATTTAGGTTCATAGATCCCTTCAAGTTATTTCCATGTATGGAAATAAAGGGTTGAGATTAATTTTTTATATACAGATACCAGGTGTTCTAGTGCCATTTGCTGAAAACACTATCTCTTCCTTGGCTCTTGAACTGAGTTTATATTCTATAAAATGCTAATGTTAAATAATCTTTCAAAACTCAGTGGACCATATATGTGTGGTTCTATTTCTAGATTCTCTGTTTTATTCCAATGATCTATATGTCTTTCCTTAAACCAATGCTGCCTTGATTATTGTAGCTTTAGAAGAAGTCTTAAAATTAGGTACTAAACATCTTCCAACGCTGTTGTTTGTTTTTTTTTTTTAACTTTTCTAGGTCCTTTGTACTCCTACATAACTTTTAAATTTCAATATCCAATTCTTCATTTATAGCAAGTATACACAGACCTGAATTTTTATATATACCTTGTGTTTTCTAATCCTGCTAAATTCAAGTACAAGTTCTAGGGGCTCCTAGAGATTTCTTAGTATTTTCTCTGTAGATGATCATTTCATCTACATATAAAGATTTTGCTTCTGCCGTGCCAATCCTATCCTAATTGTGTCATTTTATTGCCAGACTATTTTGGTGGGGCCTAGGTTTCAAAGTTTAACGGACAGATGAAGAGTAAGCATATCTGCCCTTGTTCCCCACAGAAAGCATTGTATCTTCTCCATTCATATAAGGCATTTTTGCTGGAAGTATGGAGAACATGTCTTTGATCTGCTGAGAAGGTTCTGTTCTACTTCTAGTCTCCTGATAGCTTTTACCATGAACAGCTGCAGCATTTAGTCCAATACTTTTTCTCCAACTAGTGATAGGATCATATGACTTTTTCCTTTCCTCTGTTAAAATGATGACTTTTGGGGGTGGATCTTCCAGTGCCGAATCAACACTGCCATCCCTATAAAAAAACCACTTTTTACATCCTGCCAGATCTGACTTCTAATAGTTTGTTTTGTTAAACAAATGTCTATCTACGTTCATACTTTTTTCTTCTATTATCTTTATCCAGTTTTAGGATTAGCACAATGTTGAGTTCCTAAAATGAGGGGAGAAGTGTTCCTTTTTTTCTGCTTTAATTGTTTGATATAATTTATCAGTTAAAATGTATATGAACCTGCTGTTGTCTTATAGGTAGATTTTCAAACTGGGAATATACTTTCTTTAATAGGTGCTATTCAAATTTTGTATTTCCTCCAGAGCTAGTTTCATTAATTTGTCTTCCAAGGTACTTCTTAGAAGTTGTCAAATTTATTTCAAAACGGATTTTTGAAATATGCTTTCTATATCCTTTTAAATTCTGTAAAATCTGTGGTAATGTCTCCTAGATCTTGATATTATAATTTAGAAAATGTATAATTGATATTGTGTAAGAGGAAGTAAAGGTCTAAAGGAGCAGGGGAAGTGGGAGGGGTAGGGGAAAGGAAAAAAGGGAAAAGAAAAAATATGAGAAAAGGAAAAAAATGGAAACAAAGTCTTTGCAAATAGGGAAGGGTGGAGGGGGTGAAGGAAGGGCAGGGGAAGGGGAAAAAAATAAGAACCAAGATGGATCATGTAATGGTACAAGATCCCAACGATGAATGTAACTTTATTTTATACCTAAAATGTACCAATAAACTTAATGGGAAAAAAAATAAAAAATGAAAAATAAATAAGAATTTTTTTTTAAATTAAAAAAAATTAAAATTAAAAAAAAAATTTTGCTGGGGGTGCTGGGGATCTAGCTCAGTGGTTCCACTGCCTGCCTTGCAAGCGGAAGGACCGAGTTCAATCCCGGGTACCAAAGAAAAATAAAAAAGAAGTCAAAAAAATAAATAAATAAAATTTTGCAGGGAAGTGGTTAGAAAAAAAGTGTTTATAAATGTTCCAGGTAGGCAGGACTAGACACTGTGTTAGTGAATGGTGATAAACTTTCTACTTTTCTTCATTGTCTTCCCTTCTGTTAGTCTTCCTACCACAATATTTTAATAAAATCTTTCCTACTGTTTTTATTTGTGTTGTTGAATATGTAATACTTTGTCAGCTTCAAATCATGTCGATTTATTTCTTTTCCAGATATAATTGTGTTTTCCTTTCCATCTTCTTCCTCCCTCCCACTTTTCTCTTAGTGCTTAGTCCTGCATATAAAATATTTTGGGTTTTTGCTTTAATCATCCCTTATTTGACTAAATTTGTCCTCAGGAAGTTCTTGGGAATACTATATAGTTCCCAAAATTTTGCAAAGTTGACTGTACTTTTAGGGGAATTAAGGGTTTATGAAATTTTTATCTCAGACCTTGAGTAATAAAAAGCTTAAGAAAGAAAGATCAGTAAACTTAATAGATAAAGAACACTTAGTAGGAGAAGGAAGAGGTGTACTTGATTTTTTTCCCAGCAGCTCAAGAGATTCATGATTTCTATTTAAATTAAATGCCTTTTCTAAAATATGGTATTGACTTGAGTTTTGTTAATTTTCTTGGGCACAGAATATGTACTTTCAGTTCACTTATTTTGGAAAATGTTCCCCAGTATAAAATTGTACATTTATTTTGTTCCAGTGTTTGGGATTTCCTCTGCTGGGTACCAGTTATACATATGTTGGCTCTTTTTGTCTTTACTTTCTACCTGTCATTTTGTCTTTTCCTTTTTCATGCTTTTTAAATTTTCATCTTTGTTTCTGTTTTTTAATGAAACATTTTCTTGTGCCAGTTCATACTCTCCTAGTTTATGTTACATATTTCTGATTCTTATCATCTTTCCTTAAATTCATATATTTCTGCCTTGATTTTCTTCCTAAAGCTAAGTGTCTTCATAATTTTTATAACATAAGGTAAAATATTTCATTAGAATTTTCATCTGCTTTATGACACCTTTCTTCTATTAAATACAATCATGCATCACATACCAATGTTTTGGCCAATGATGGACCACCTATACCACAGTGGTCCTGTAAGATTGTTTCTTCCAGTGACACCATAGCCATCTTGGTTTGTGTCAGTATATTCTGTGATGTTCACACAGTGGCAGAATCACCTAAAAACATTTCTGAAATCCCTGTTATTAGTGCACACATGACCATGCTGATCTTTCTCAGCATTTTGTTACCCAACATGAAATAAGTTGAATTATCTTAGCCCAAGTCTTGTGGGAAGTTCCTTTAGCCATATGTTTTTGCTAGGATTTTGGTATTATGCACACATCTTGTTTAGCTTCTGAACTTTCTGACTGGTCCATTTTTGTTTACTCCTGCCACATTTTTACCTAATTTTGTTCTCGAGACAGTTTTACCATTTCAAAGCAAGTTTATTATTTAAAGGAATGTTTTTTCCATTTGTTCTACAATCTGTGCCCTAGGATACCTCACTATTTGCTTTCACTTCCTTGCCTTACAGCGGAACTACTTCCTATGTTAGATTGTCCTGGCAAGCTTTTTGGATTTTTCGAATCCATGGATTACATCATTATCCTCATTTTGATGAAGATGAAATATATGATGGTTTTTCCTATTCATTTTTTATTTTTGTCTGAAATTTTAGGTGAAGTGGAAAAGTACTATTTCACACTGCTCTACTTTTCCTGGTGCCAGATCCCCCTTAATCCAGAACATAATGTTCTAGTTACTTTATAGATCTTATTTAGTTTTAAAGATAAAATCTCTACAATTTGATGGTACTTAGAGTTTTCTTGGTACATTTTTTTCTCTTGTTTTAGGAAAGCTCTACAATAGAAGGAAGAGGCAGTTAATTAGATTAGTATCAGGTAATGGCTCTATAAAGGAATGGGTAACTTAAAAGTGGCAGTGATCTGTGTAGTTTATTTATTCAATAAATACTGAAGTGTATTGAACTGTGTCCTGCATTGCACAACCATAGATAAAGGGATAGTCTAGTTGTTTAAGGAACTTAGCATCTGATGGGGAAGGATACGAATAAGCAGTGCTCATCTAACAATAGATGAACCAATTTCAGATGGTTCTGTGCGGATTATATAAACTAAGTAGAAGAAGGAGCAGTAAGGCTCTCTGAGCAGGTGTTGAATGTGTCGGCAGCGTGAGAGAAAAGCACAGAGTGCTGTGTGAGTGCACACAGAAGGAGCTGTAATCAGAGATGGAATTTCAGAAAGAGCAGGTGCTTGAACCAGGGTGCTGAGTTCCCCAGGCAGACAGACGGGGAGGCAGGTGGGTGTTTTAAGTGAGGAAGATGGCGGGCACAATGGGCAAGACATGGGGAGCAGTGGAGGGAATGGTGCGCACAGACTCCAGCGCGTCCTGATGGTTATAGTGGGAGGCAGTAATACGATCAGGCTGTGATTTCAGAAACCTAGACTCGTGTGAGAGGTGGCAGATACTAATCACTCTCATGTCCCACTAGACAGTTGGACATATTTATTGAGTTGAAGATTTGAATTTTATCCTTAATGCTAAGGGGAACAACTGGAGTATTTTAAGGAGAAGAGTGACTCTTTAGATGTGCTTTTTACAAAAATATCCCTGGTGCTACTTAGAAGATGGACTTGAGGCATACAAGGGAAAAGGAGATAAACTAGGGAGTTGTTCCAGTAACCCACCTGAGAAATGGTGAGGGTGTAAGCCAATGCAGGGTTGCTAGGAATGGAGAAAGGGCAGAGTGGACCAGATCAGCAGATGGTTGGTGTGGGTGGACTTTCGATAGGAAGAATGAGTATGAAATGACCCTTCAGTTTAGGGATAGCCGTTAGGAAGGGAAGTGTCAGACATGTAGACCTTGAGTACTCACAAAATCTCCAGATGGAGCTGCCTGGTAAAATGTAATAGTCTGCAGCTCCAGAGAGAAATATAAGCTAAAGACTAAAAGATGTTAGTGGAAGGGAAAGGAATCAGTGAGGCTATTTAGAGCATTTCTAAGGTGTAAAGACGGTTTGTGAGAGAATTTTGAGAACACTAGCATTCAATAAAGACAAGCAAGGAATGAAGTAGATGGGAAAGGGGAGTGAATAAAGAATAGGAAAACCAGTAGAAAGTAGTGCCACTGGAGATGAGGGGAGAGAGGACCAAGAGAAAGTAACAGTAACTTTTAATGCGGAAGCACGCCAGACGGGATACAGCACTGACAAAAAGTAACTTGGGTTTGGCGATTAGTAGGTTAACATTAATAATCATTAATGATCATTAATCTCTTGAGTGGTTTAATGCAGAATTGGTACAACAGAAATGAACTTACACTAAAAAAGGGAAGAATATAAGTTAGGAACTCTGAAAGCCATCACTATAAAAGATTTTACCTTAGGTTACATAGCAAGACCTTGTCTCAAAAATAGACAAACAAGCAAACAAACAAAAAGGCACACTATCTCATTCAGTTCAAACACATGGCTTTTTTGAAAACACTGTTTTGTAGAATATGTAGCAGAATTCTAAGTTTTATGTCCTTTATAAAATAACATTTCAACATATATGTTTCATTACTTTATGAAAATATTTTGCCCAAATAATATTTTTTTTTACCAGATACTGTTTTTATTTTAGTGTGGAAAAAGAGCTCTTTTCACTTGAGGCTTTCCTGTATTAAATACTGACCTGATAATTTCTGTTACAGAACTTTGCCAGGGTTAAGATGCAGGTAACAATGTCACTGTCCTCCTTGGTCGGCACATCTCAGAATTTTAATGAAGAATTTTTAAGACGTTCTCTAAAGACAATATTGACATATGCCGAAGAAGATCTGGAGTTGAGGGAAACGACATTTCCTGATCAGGTCAGATTATTTCTAAGTTGTTAATTGAAACAGGCTTGTGAAATGAGTACTTTTCTAGACTCAGTGTTTTTTGCTAGAGGATCCTTTGTATATCTTGTGCATCAGAGACTATTAAGCTACCCTTCCTTTTGGAATAGTTCTTTGATGTTTACTTCTGTGCTTTTGTAAATGGAACAGTAGACTTAGGCAGTATGGAGACAAAGTTTTCTGATGAAATATCCTTACTTATTAAATAGTAATTTGCCTTAAAAATTAAGTTTCTACAAATTACCTTTCAGTAAAATCAGAAACATAGTAGAAAATTTTCCTTTTTTAATCTTATGTTTCTTATATCCCTACTGTTTATTTCTACTTTATAGCACTATTTGTTTCCAGATGAAAGAATTGAAAAGGAATTTATGTAGTTTACTATCCTTCACTTACCATATCCCAGCATACTTACCTTCTGTAGAACTGCATCAGTATTATGCTTTGTTCTGAATCTTCAGATGTTTATCTGAAAGTCCCCCAAGGTATCTTAGTGATAATGAATGACAGTGTTATGCTGCAGGTCCAGGATCTGGTTTTCAATCTGCATATGATCCTTTCTGATACTGTTAAAATGAAGGAGCACCAGGAGGACCCTGAAATGTTGGTCGATCTGATGTACAGGTAGTGCTTGTTTGATTCACTTATTCTTTGTGTAGTGGATTTCACATTAGATAAGAAAATAAATATGCAGAAATTATTAAAATTATTTTTTAAATGATAGATTGAATAGTCACTGAGGAGTTTGAGGCAGAACTGTGAGTTTGAGACCAGACTTGTTACACAGCAAGTTCAAAGCAAGCTTGGGCTGCATAGAGAGATCCTGTCTCCAACAAAACCAAATGGTGCTTTTCCCAGGCTGCTTTTTCAGATCTTTCCTGTCACTTTTTTCAGCAACTTTGCATCACAGTTCAGTATATTAATTGATTATCAAAAACTAGAGGACTTTTATTTATTTTTTCTTAGTACATGTTTGCAGTATGTAGTGACTGCATTCATTGAGGAGTTGGCCCATGTACGTAACACATCTTAATATTTGTATCCCCTTCTCTTCCTTTCTTCCGGCTCCCTCCAACTCTTAGTACCCTTCGCTTTTGTAAAAGATAATCATGATACATATTTAACACCCTCTGTCCTGGGTCTCAGTCTTCCTAGCAAGTCCTGGGATCCATTTTTTTTGGTACCAGGGATTGAACTCGGGACCTTGCGCTTGCGAGGCAGGCACCGGAACCACTGAGCTAAATCCCTGGCCCTAATTGTCCCAATTTTAAGCATAGTTATGACTACATGTAGTATTTCTAAGGACAAATTTTGAGAAATCTGTAATTCCTGTTGTATACTAATAGATGCAGTAATAAAATTTCAGAATTTCTGAATTATAGACATAAAACAGTTTTATTCTTTTTAAAATAAAGGTGACACAGTGAAACTACATTTATGTTTTGGTTTTTTTGCATGAGTATAAAACTTCTCTGTATTCCCAGAATGAATACATCACCCCCCAGACCTTTCCCTTGCTTCTTTAGTGGCCAGGTTTTAATAAGGCCTGTCTCCTTTGGCCCCCACCCAAACTGGTACAGTCTAGTCCATGGCCCACAGGGACTTCTCAGTGCTTTTCACACCATTTAAGAGCTGGTCTTAGTACGTGGTGTGTGGGACAGAAGCCGGTCTAGGTGAACTCTGAACATGCTGTCTAAACTCCTCCTGGGTTGGGAAGGACATGCTAACTGAGAAGAATCTCTGTTCTGATTAGAATTGCCAAGGGTTACCAGACCTCTCCAGACCTGCGGCTGACCTGGTTGCAGAACATGGCTGGCAAGCACTCAGAGCGAAGCAATCATGCTGAGGCTGCACAGTGCCTGGTCCACTCGGCAGCACTTGTGGCAGAGTATCTGAGCATGCTGGAGGACCGCAAATACCTGCCTGTCGGATGTGTGACATTTCAGGTAGGAATCTGCCAGGGCTCTCTTTGGTTTTAGCTACCGCTCACTATAATGTTTGGAGTCCTTCAGTTTGTAAGAAAAAAATGCAGAAACTTAAGTCATTAATTGTTGTTAATGCATTTTAAAAGAATACTTTTTGCGACTTGTTTCCACAGTTTCTTACCTCTGAATTAGCAGTGCTGTATATATTTCTTCTCTCCCTTTACCACTTGGTAGTGATATAGACATCAGCATCGTTGAAGATGTACTACTCTCAAAATACTGGGAACCAGAATTCAGTTGAAAAACTCACTTGGCTTTTTTTTCGGGGGGGTACCGGGGATCGAACTCGGGTCCTTGTGCTTGCACAGCAGGCAGCAAAACCACTGAGCTAAATCCCCAGCCCTCCCTTGGCTTTTACTTAGCACACCAGATAAACTGACACTCTGCATCCCCTGCCTGGCAGATGGTGGTGCATTCTCTGGAGGGTACAAACTTCTGACCATCCATTGAAGTCTTTATGTAGCAAGAGTCGGTTAACCTTACTTTTCTTCAAAACCTGTTAAGGCAGGTTTGGAATATTATAAAATTTAGTTAAATATCATGGCTTGCGACAGCATCAGAATGCAGAAAGAAAGCTACTGTTTCTAAAAACTAACTTGAATGTTTTGCAAAGATTCAGTAAAGGTGACTCTTCAAAACAGTTGCTATTAATTAATTTTGGACAAGACAAAAAAAATGAGGGAAAATTTCCTAAAAATCTAGGATAGTTTGAGAATCCTCCAAAATCAAGTTTTACTCTACTGTTTAAAGAAAAGACTTTAGACCTACTTCAAAAATTGACAAATTAGTGTACTTCCGCTGTACGTGTTTAGGTTAAAATCAAATATTTAAGGTATGTGCATGCCGTTTTTTAGAAATTGTGGCTGATCTCAGTCTCACCAGATAAGACCACTTTTATTACACCTGCCTTTTTTCATTAACTCAGTATTTATTAGGCCAGCCAAGAGACATTTTTGTACCTAATTTCCCATGTAGAGTTTTGGGATCAACTAAATTGAAAAGAAAAACTGTGTAAGTCTCCTTAGAAGTTTATGTCATCAGGTGGTCGTGGTGGCACACACCTGTGATCCCAGCACTCAGGAAGCTGAGGCAGGAGGATCGGCATGAGTTCAAGTCCAGCCTGAACTACATAGTGAGACCCTATCGGGGTGGGGTGGGGAAGAAGTTTATGTCATTTATCACTTATTTAGCCCAAATTTTCTGTCTCATAACTTTTTGTGGCGAGAACAATTATCTAGAAATGGTATTGTCATTTTGATGGCGTCCTCAAAATACAGAAGTTGTTAGAGATTTAGCCTCACCCCCCTCCCTCCAGTGCTGAGTACAGAACCCAGGGCCTCGCTCACGCCAGGCAAATGCTCCGCCACCGGGTTACCCCATCCTTTTCTTTCTAAGATCTAATCTAAAAGTTAAATTTCACCTTCAGTTCTTGCTTCATGTACATTTTTCATGCTAGAAAATTAATTCCAGTTTACAAACCTTCTTCATCTCTCCCCCTAGAATATTTCATCTAATGTATTGGAAGAGTCTGCAGTGTCAGATGATGTTGTATCTCCAGATGAAGAAGGTATCTGCTCTGGAAAATACTTTACTGAGTCAGGACTTGTGGGATTGCTGGAACAAGCAGCTGCTTCTTTCTCTATGGTAGATGACTCTTGTTCTTTCTCTTTCTACAGTTTTGCAACCTCTAAATTATCCGTGATGAGCATATTTATTCTCTGCCTTGTGACCTGCCTTGCCTGTGAGATAATTTCCTCCAAGTACTTTTACAACTGTTTAGGAATAAATTTTCTTTTCTAGATTCACCATTGCTTACTCCTTTTTATCATAATAACCTGTCATTGTCCTCAGTGTTTTTCATATAAAGCAGTACATAGATGGATATTTTTGGTTCACAAAACATATACCAAAAAATATTTTCTAAAGCCTTTAAGGTAGTGGTGACAGATCTATGTGTTCTGCAGCAGGCTGATTGTATCATTGAAAGCTCTAAAAGGTTCACCATCACTGCTGTAAGATAAAAAAACAGAACCAAATAAAACAAAACTTCTGTGAGCAATTTAAGTTCTGTTTGGGTAGACTAACATGGCCCTATTCCAAGGGCTGGTCTGCTGGGTGAAATGCAGATTCTTCTTTCTTCCCGGTGTGTGGTACCCACTGGGTGCATGGTGACCTTTACATGGAGACCTGGGGCTTCCCCATGAGGAGCTTTAGGAACTGCATCCTGACTCCTTGCCTGACTGCCCTCCTGTTGCCAGTCCTCTTCCCCATCTGTATGTGAAGAACTGAGCAGTCAGGTGGAGCCTCAGTGGAGTGTTTATTAGCAGGGGAAAGGTAGCCAGACCCTGCTTGCTCCTTGAACCTGCTGATAGCCTCTTTTCTGTGGCTTTTCTGCTTAGTGTTCAGTGTCCCAGACCAGGTTTAGGAGACACTGAGGTTCATGACAGATTAGGAGCGAAGCTGAGGTGATGCGCAGTGCCGAGCTTCTTCCCCATCCCTCGCCCCTGTCCTCTAAGGTCTTGGCTCAGGACCTAGATTTAGAAGGTGTACTGCTGGAGTTCAAATCCTGGCTCAGCTGCTTAATAGCTGTGTTACTTCAAGTACAGATTATTCAGTCTCTTGGGTGCCTCCCTTTTCTTTCCTGATAAATATATCTAATAATGTTCCTACCTTAGGGTTGTTGTTTGGTTTAAATCAGTTAATATGTGTAAAGTGCCTGTCTCCAAGTAAGTACTAGTATACCGGCTGTTGTCACTGTCTTTATCTTTATTGGCATTTAGAACCAGCTCATTTAAATGCAATGATTCTGAGATTCTTTAAGAATATTTTTCACAACTTAAAATATTAAATCTCTTTAAAATATCTTAACTCAAGGGACCTTGACCATCGCAATTCCATTCCCCAAACGGGAGGAACTAACAGAGGAAAAGCTTTTTTGCTATCAATAGAATATTTTTAGAAACATAGCAGAGTGTGTGTAATTTTTTTTTTTTTTTTTTTTTTTTGTACCGGGGATCGAACTTGGGTCCTTCTGTTTGCACAGCAGGCAGCAAAACCACTGAGCTAAATTCCCGGCCAGAATGTGTGTAATTTTAATAATTCACAGTAGTGCATTTAGATCAGGGGACGGTGGCCTGTGTTACAGAAATTCTTTTGCTTGTAATTTTCTTTTTAATCATAACTACATACACTGTACATGTAATTACATGTTATAAAATTATGAATTTTATTCTTTTTAGTCTGTTTTTAATTAAAGTAAGACATTTAAGTTATGCTGAAAATATTTCAGTATTTCAGCTATGTTACTACTTAGATATATTCCTGTGAGCTAACTGGAAAATACAAGGGCCCTGTGTTTGTCTCTTTGGCAAATGCTGGTCTGTGAAGCAGTGAGAACTTGCTGGCTTTGGAAACCTCTCTCTCCTCTCTCCAGTGCCACCGCACTGTCCAGGGTAAGGGCTGAGGCCAGTATAAGCACATCTTGGCCTCAACGTGGTTATAGGTGAAAAGGTAAATGATTTTAGTTTCCCAGGAGGCTGCAGGACATCTGAGTATAGAATTCGGGGTCTCTGACCATTATCATAATTGAATTTCTTTTACTCTTCTGCTCAGAATTAGTTTCTGCAGGAGTGCATACACTTCAGTAAACATATGCACGTATAAGCACATTTACGTTGGTGAAGTAATTGTGGGTAGATAGAAGCAGAATGGCCTCTCAGATTATATGGAACTGTAAATATGCACGTGTATACTATCTGCCCATCCAGAGGGGATGACAGCTAGTGTAAGCATCTTTTGTTAAGGCTTAATACAGTTAAAAATAATGGTTTGCTTTTATATCTTAATCAGAAAAATTTCAGTGGTATTGTTTTAATAGAAAATTGTGAATTTATAAAATGTAATTATTTTATTTTCTTATTGATGTAAAAAGAAAGCACTATCTTATAAACATTATTTTCATAGGCTGGCATGTATGAAGCAGTTAATGAGGTTTACAAAGTACTTATTCCTATTCATGAAGCTAATCGGGATGCAAAGAAACTATCCACAATTCATGGTAAACTTCAAGAAGCATTCAGCAAAATTGTCCATCAGGTAATTATTCTAATTTATAGCTGTAGTATAAGTGGAAAAAAAACTGTCTAAAAGCCTTAGTGTTCCTTTGTACTTGTGTCAAACTAGATCCTGTGAAAGGACCTTTTTAATCAAGTTTGAAATGAGTAGTCAAAATGATCGTTCATGGCTAAAGAGAGTCTTATTAATAAACAGTGAATTTCCCTAAAGTAAATGATGATCATTATAAACTTTCCATAAGATTTTTAAAAATAGATTACTAAAAAATAAATAAATAAAAATAAATTACTAATTAGCAAATTTTTAAACTTTGATTTGTTTCACAAAGTAGTTTATAATTGAATTTGATTTTAAAATTGATATCTGTTCCTTCACTGCCAAAAAGTTTACATTTAAGTTAGTGCCTGCAACTGAACTTTAACCTTCCTAGTTGCATTCAATTGTCTTTGATACAGTTGTGATATGAATGTAATACTTAGTGAAAATAGTAAAATCAGTGTCTTATGTGCTGTAATTGTAACTATGGTTATGTAAGCCACGTGTTATCACCCAAATTAGAATCAAATTAAACTTGGTTTACAAATGAAGTAGACCACTAGCAGCTGATCTTATTGAAGCTGAATTCTTGAAATATCCTCGGAGCCTCCTCCCCCTTGCACTTCTCTCTTCCCCTCCTTGTGTACCCATGCTGTTACTGCTGCCACCTCCTCCAGGAACAAGGGGGAGTAGTGATGATGCACTTGGGTATTATTACTAGTCTTATTTGATTGTCTTTCAGCTTGGCCTCTTCTCTCTTCCCCTGTGGGCTAGTCTATTATAAGCGAATTGGTATAATCTGAAAGTAAAATAGGGCTGCTAATCTGTTAAGATGGGACTGTCTTGTTGTCTCCTAAAATACACAAGTTGCAAAAAAAAAAAAGGTTGACTAGGTTTCCTGATGCTAACAGGAGGATCTTTTAGTCAGTTGTCCATACACTATGAAAGCAACTTCCTCCCAACTTCCAGAGCCGTAAACCACAAATTATGCATATCAGGTCTGGAAGATCTGGAGCTAGTAGTGTCCAAGAAACTGTCATCCATTTGTGTCAGTGACATTTGAGCAAAATTGCCATTTGTGTTGCGGTTTAACGTGGCTGTTTCCGTGAAGTGCAGCTCACCTTAGAGAGCTAATCTAGACACATAAATAGAACAACAGCTAGTTCTTTCCCAAAAATTTGTACTTTCACTTAAAAAGTAATTTTTTTCACTTAAGAAAAACTTAAAGGTTTTAAAAGGCAAAATTTAGCTTCTAGGTTTTGAAATAGTTTATTAAATTATTCTGGATATTAACCGAAAGAATGTGCTGTTTTAAATATGTTGTCATCTTCTATTCCTGGAAGAGAATTTGTGGTATGGTGCCTTACACTATTGAACTTCCTTTGGCCTTTTTTTTTCCGTTGTTGTTCCTTTTAAACATTTTTTTTATGACTTGGATTTTTTTACTTTTTATTATACAGAGTACTGGCTGGGAGGTAGGTAATGCTTTAGTTAGTTAAAGACACTAATAGATTGATTTGATCAGATTTGTTATGCCAATGCTTTGCCCACATGTGCTAGCTGTGGGTGTTCTGTTGCTATGTGCTATCAACTGAATTCATTAACCAAAGAAATTTTGTTGAAATAACTGTAAGTTATTTTAAGAAATTTATTATTAAGAGGTTGTAGGCAGTGCATGAAAATCCTTGTTACACTAATGAGATTCTTTGGTAAATGAGCCACTTTGTCATCACTTTAGTTTGTTTTTATCCTTTGAAGCATTTCTTTCATCAACATTTACACACAGATTCCTTTTTTTAACAATATTGTTTCACATCATTTTACAGAGGTCGATTTATGTGTTATTGCTCAGAGGTATAAATAGAAAATACTATATTTTATCTGATCTAAGATACCATCACTTATAAGAAATACTATTAATTTACATTTTTAAGAGAAAAAAAATCTGTATAGTAATTAGTTGAAAGGTGAATGCCAACTACAGAGATCAAAATGCAGACAAAAATTGTGTCTTAGAATTGATGAAATACTGTATTAACTTGATCTTGGGTCACTTTGCATTGAGTGTAAGTCCTAGTGAGGAAAGAAATGCAGTTTTCCCATTTACATTTTGTTGGGGGAAGGTATAAAGAGATTGAGGGACATTGAAATTTAATTTGAACTCATATTCTGACAGTGATTCATTGGTATGTCATAGAGACTACTTGTGCTTTGGTTGTATAGTTAATATGAATCAAATTTTACCTGAAAATGGCCAGGAAGAATTGTTAAACATTGGTTTATATCTTTCTGTGAAGGAAAGAATTATACACTAATTTATTATAAGGAAGTTAAGCTAGGTACTAGTAAATCAGGTTTATTTAAAGTTAGGGGTATATATAAAGTTGTGTGCTTTGCCTGTCATTTTGTAGTCAAGTTTATGTTGACTAAATAGCTTAGAGAGTTCTCTGGTTGGTTCTGCATTGAAATCCTTGTTTGAGGACCCAAATAGAAAATCTTAGAAATAAATGTTCCAACTAAGTTATCTTCCATTTCTGAAATAGTACCTGCCTTTTACTTTTCTTTAGATGAAGCCAGGATTTATATGTCTACTTTAGCTTTCTAGTGTGAACATATATGATCTTAGTAATACCTAAGATGATATGGTTACCTATGAGAAAGTTCCATATGGATATTCTGATGTGCAATACAATTCATTGAAAATTAGATGTATAGTGAAAATTAGAAAGACTTAAACCTCTGAGCAGTTTATTACTAGTCTACTCACTGCTAAATCGACCCCTGAAAGGTGTAATTTTCACTGGTTATGACATTAATACCATTCTTTCATCATGTTGATTGCATGGTAAAAGTCACACAGACTTTATTTTCTTGTTTATATTCTTGTCACTACTTTTTACTGGACCTTTAGCTTTGTAGCTTCTAAATTTGTTGCACGTTTGTTTTGCTTTTCCCTTGTAAAACTTAAATGGATGCTTGCATTTTAAAAATGTGTTTGCTGCCATTTGCTGCTTAATTGTTTTGAAATTTCCCTAATTAAAATGCTTTCTGTTTTCTCTTCTCTCTTGCCCCTGGTTGCTGACCCTACTCCCTACTTTTACTATTGTCTATTGTGGTAAGTTCCTATCTTGTGAATATTTTTCTTTTTGACTCTGTGAAAACTTCAGTAATTTCATTTTTTTCTAAAATCATGTTTCTTATCTAATTTCTTAGTATCCTGTCAGAACTCTGCCTAGATTGAGAGTCAGTAAGGATAATTTATATGTTGTAGAAACTCTCTTTGAATTAGTAATGCTCTTGACTTCCAGGAAAAGCCCTCTGGGCTTATATAATGGCAGTATGTTTCATTTGCATTGTGTCCCTTGGCTCCATACAAACTGTTTGAGCTAGCAAAGCTTTTAGAGAGTGAGAATGAAAGCCCACATGAATACCTGTGAAGGGTAACTCTGAAACTTGATATCTAGCAGTGTGGTGGTCTGTACCACACAGAATAACACACTGTGAGCCTTCAGGAGTTCTGTGGCTGTTACTGCCTCTGCTAGTGTAGTATCCACTTTTATCTTAACTTTTCCCAGAGCCCTTTTATTTTTCTTGAAATAATAGGAAATAAATAATGTCTCCCATACAGTCCATTTTAAATTATTTTCAGAACAGGAATGTTTGATTTCTATATGAAAAGTTTTTTAACCATTTCATATTTTGTGTGTATGTATGTATTTTCAAAAGATACATCCGTCTTTTGTCAAATAGTGATCAGGTTGTATTCAGAAGTATGCTATTCCATGTTTACATTTTTCACAAAAAACAGTCTCTAGATGTTGACAACATAGTGACATGACACTGTCTCCATTTTTAAAAAGATTGTAACACGTTTAAAGGGAGTATCCTGGCCCAGAGAGGTATAGTACCATCTCCAGAGAGGCGAGACGTTGGGGTTAGCTTTATTACACTTAAACTCCACTAGATCACATTGGAAGTGGGGTTACTCTGCTTGAGATCGAAACGTGCACCGTGGGTACCTTAACTCTTGTCTGTGGATGTCTTTCCATGGCGCAGCTGTGGTTCTGCCCTTGCTTACTGGGTAGGCTGGGGGCGAGAGACTTTCACAGTTGAAGTTTTTCAAACTCTGCCCTTTTTCTGTTCTAGGCCTCATGGCCTGCAGTCCCCTTCCCCACTCCAGTACACACACAGCACACTGTTCTCACATTCCTTGACTCCCTGTGGCCGCTCCTCTGTCCTCAGCGCTGGGGTCCACTGTCCTGTACCTTTCACACAGGCAGGCTCTGGCACCAGGGCCTTTGCCTCGCCTTGTCCTCTCCCCAGGGGCCGCACAAAGCAGCCCACACCTCCTCCCTCTCTGCCAGGCTGCTGCCTTCTGGCCGAGTCCCGCCCGCCCTGGCTGCCTCCCTCATCACCTTGCTCACAGGTTCATCACAGGTGTCTGCGACACTTTGCTGACACGCGGTAGGCACTCAGTAACTGTTGGAATGGATGAGCAGTTCTGCAACGCATGCTGTGCTCTGCATAAACTGCCTTTTTCTCCTGCTCTCCGCTGGAGCGTCCCTCCTTCCTCCAGCCTCCACTTGCCCGGCTCTTTGGGATGTAGAATCCCATCTCTGCTGCGCTTGTCACTTGGTTTCAACAACATGGCTCTTCCTTTCTTGCTGCCACTTTCCATGATAGCATAGATCACTTTGTACTACCTTTTTTATCCTCGAGGAGCAGTTGTATTTCTGTTTATTTTCCTGTTACTGAGATAAACAGTAGCTAGCAGGAGAGACTCAGTAGTTGTTTTCCTCAAGCTGCATGTCAGTGTGAGAAGGTACCTAGGGAGAGGTAGTTCACTTTTAGGCTGCATTGATAAAATCCACTGTCCGGGTCCAGAGAACAGCGAGCCCCAACCCCTTGGGGTTCAGATCACACCCCGATCCTGTCTGCTTCCAGGAGGCCACTAAGATACACCGCACACAGGACAGTATTTCCTGTCATGCAGACTGACACAGACTTGGGGCGCTGGCCATCTCCACGTGTTTAAAGGGCCACACTGTGAAAGTATTGGAATACTGTTTTAAACTGGAAGCCTCTGATATGCAGCTAGAAAATGGCATTTTAAAAATAGGAATATATTGTGTATGTGTGTGACATTTTGAAAAATAACAATCACCAGTTATTAATTTTTCAGGTACTGTTTTATTTCCCATGCAGCGCCCCTCCCTGATTATTACTGCTGCCTTCCCCCACTGGCTTACTGATGGTCTTAATCAGAATTTGGTTGAATTAATTTAATCCAGCTAGAAAGATTTTGTTTGCTGTAGAAGTCAGTTAAATATTTGTCTATTAAATTTTCAAATAGTGTTTTTGTTTTGTTTTTTTTGGTACCGGGGGTCGAACTTGGGTCCTTGCGCTTGCGCAGCAGGCGATGAAACCACTGAGCTAAATCCCTGGCATTTATCTATTAAATTTTGAAATAACTCTGAAGAATGTTTTAAAATTAGAAACTTCCAAGTTTCTTTAGCACCAAAAGCATTTTTCTTTAAAACTCATTTTTTTTTTTTTTTTTGGTACCAGGGATCAAACTCAGGTCCTTGTGGTTGCACAGCAGGTGGCAAAACCACTGAGCTAAATCCCCAGCCCTATAACTCTACTTATTTTGGACAAAAATATGGGGCTACTTTTGCACACTAATATTTTCCCTTTGGTATAAAGATCAGAGTTTTCTATTTTACTTAAATACCTGTTAACATTTGTAATTTAATTTATATGCCCTTTGGTTTTTCCTACATAGGAAGAATAAATATAAAGCAAATCAGGCTTAAAGAGAATTCAAAGGAATTTAAATACTTATGAGTGGTTATGTATATAGGAGCTGCCACAAAATCCTTCTGAAACAGCTTTGTGTCTGAATTGTAAAAATTGCATGGAAAGCGTCCACATATTTATCTTTATTGAAAGAATATTCTGCAGACATGCTTGTGTGAGCGTTAAGGTGACAATTCTGAGATCAGTGTATGGGTAATGCATGTAGTAGGGGGTTGGGCCTTTAGAATAATCTTATCCCAAAGAATTTTTTAAAAGTATCTTGTATTCATAGATATTTTTTCTTTCTATTCCATTTTTATTCTTCCACATGAAAATATTTTCATCAACTCAGGAATATTAATTACAGATTTTTTTGCTTTAGTACATCTGGAATGTCTTAACATCTTACTGATTTCTGTAGGCCAGGTGCTATGCTTTTATAATCTTATTCTAATATATGTAAAGAAGTTATAGAAAAGGTAGTGCTAATTTGAAGATGTGTTAGTGTTGTTTTTAAAGTTAACTTTAATATGTTTTAATAGTAGGACAGTTAAGACAGTTTGTGTTATACCAAGCATCTTTTCTTGATATAAGAAAAGTGATTTATCTCAGTTTTATACTTAGACCAATGTTATTCTTTATACCCAGTCTGAAAAATATATCATAAAGGGGCCAGGGATTTAGCTCAATGGTTCTGAACGCTGCCTGCCTTGCAAGTGCAAGGTCCCAAGTTTGATCCCCAGTACCAAAAAAAACTCTGAAAAATATATCATGTGTGACTCAGTCACGTGGTAAAAGCCCTTGTTGCATAATGTTTGTTAGAAGTCATGAGAAAAATACTGTTTACTTTGTTTTTAACTTTCATTTGAAAGATGAAAATATAATTTTGAACAAAAACTTTTTACAGTGTTTTAGAGATTTTATACTATACCAATCTAAGCATAATGTGAAAACCAGAAAGACCTTACATTAAAGTTTCTTCATTTTCCTAAACCTAGGATGGTAAGCGGATGTTCGGCACCTATTTTCGCGTTGGTTTTTATGGAACCAAGTTCGGGGATTTGGATGAACAGGAATTTGTTTACAAGGAGCCTGCAATAACCAAACTTGCTGAGATATCTCACAGATTGGAGGTGAATGCTGTGTGGTTCATAACATGTCCTCTTTAGTGTGTGTTCTCTGGAATGAGTAGACTTTCAGATCTGGAGTGAATCGTTTAGTGTGCATGATCCTACCAAATAAACACTCCTTAGGAGTACAGGGATTTCTGATAGGCACAATAATACTTTAAAAATATATTTTATGGCGAGAGTAAAATAACGTTGTTGTTGTTTTGAGGCAGGGTCTTACTATGTAGTTCAGGCTAGCCTTGAACTCACTGTGAAGCCCAGGCTGGCCTTGAATGGTGATCCTCCTGCCTCAGCCTCCCAAGTATTGGGATTGTAGACATGCACCACCATGCCTGCCTTCAAATATTGTTAACTGTATTTTTCAGGGCTCTATTTTCATGCTTTGCACAGGGATAGACATTGATGGATATTGAATTCAGGGCCTTCCCACTAAGCTGCATCCCCAGCCCATTTTTTATTTTTCATTTGGAGACAGAGTCTTGCTAAGTCACTAAATTGCCCACTTTGGGTTCAAACTTGCAATCTTCCTGCCTCAGCCTCCCGAATGCTGATGTTACAGGTGAATTCTGCCACTCCTGGCCTCACATATATTTTAGAAATTTTTAAGGGATTTAGTTCAGTGGTTCCACCGCCTGCCTTGCAAATGCAAGGTCCCGAGTTCGATCCCTGGTACCAAAAAAAAAAGTATCAAGAAATTCTTCCGTCCTTCAGAATTACTCTGATTGGTCGTGTTGATGAAATCTCTTGATTATCCACATTTTGTAGAAAGAGACGCAGTGAATTAAGTAACAGCAAGCAATGGAAGTAGAAGCAGAACCCTGGGAAATTTTTGACCCAATTACCTCTTTGGCTTAACTAGTGCCGAGCAAGATGACTTTTAACACTTCCTAGAATCCCCTGGCCTTTATAACTTCCTCATTTTCACCCTGAAGGGTCTATTCTCATACTTACCAGGCTGACTGAGCTTCTCTGTTACACTTTTCTGATCCTTCCCTGACCCTTCCCTGTGCGGTGCCTGGGCCAGAAGCATAGGGGTGTAGGGAAGAGGTCTGGGGGCCAGACTGGGGCCCCGCGAGTCAGGCTACAGGCAGGGGCAGTATGCAGGCTTGCTTCCACCCCACGGTGGTTGGTCCCTGAATGTCCCGTCTCGCTGAGGACTTTCTAGGGCTCAGCGTTCACAGCCTGACTCAAACTGTGCCTTTACTTTTCAGGAGCTCTGTGAGTCTTGGGAAACTCTGAGACAGAGGCAGTTACAGAATGTGCCTTGAGGCCGCAGTGGACGGCTCTCTTTGACAGCTCAGAGTTAGTTCTTCCTTCTGAGTGTTCTGACCTCGTGGTGCTTCCTCTCAGTTGCGTGGGAAAGTCTAAAAGTCAAAAGCCAAAACTGCACAACCACAACAGATCAGTGTTTTTATTTGAAAATTCTGGATTTCTTTTTTTTTTTTTGAGACAGGGTCTCACTGTGCTCTTCAAGCTGGCCTTCTTCTCACTGTGTAGCGCAGGTTGTTCTTGAGCTCACAGTGACCCTCCTGCCTGAGCCTCCCAAGTGCTAGGATTGTAGCCGTGCACCTCCATGCCTGGTTGAAAATTCTGGAATGTTACTTTAAATCATTCATAGAAATAAATGTGCATTCATTGATTATGGTCTGTAAGCAAGCAGGTCACATCAGACTCAGTGAAAGTATCATCCTGTGCATCAGACATGGAGCTGCTTCCTCTTTGTGTTCCATTCCCTCTGTGATTCTTTTGGAGACCCCCTCATGGAGTCCTGTGTTTTTACTGGTGACAATTGTTCTTTTGTTTTATTTTGTGTTAAAGTACATGGCTGGGAATAATATCAAATAAATATGTATTAAAATAAGTAAATTATTATTACTTTGTAACAATTGATAATATTTACTAAATCCCCAAATTTTGCTCAGAAGGCTGCTCTCTTTACTAATCCTGCTAACTTCATGTAAAAGATTTCTTTGTCTTTACTGCAGGGATTTTATGGAGAAAGATTTGGAGAGGATGTGGTTGAAGTGATCAAAGACTCTAATCCCGTGGACAAGTGTAAATTAGATCCTAACAAGGTAGGGTTGATGGGACGGTGACACACAGGCACAGCTTTGAGACGTCTGCAGTTTTGCTTGAGAAATCCTGAATGATGGCTGAACAGTGAGGAAGTGAAGGACTCTCTCCTTTCCCTCCAGGCATACATTCAGATTACCTACGTGGAGCCGTACTTTGACACGTACGAAATGAAGGACCGAATCACGTATTTTGACAAAAATTATAATCTTCGCCGTTTCATGTACTGTACGCCCTTCACTTTAGATGGCCGTGCCCACGGTGAACTTCATGAGCAGTTTAAGAGGAAGACCATTCTGACCACCTCTCATGCCTTTCCTTACATTAAAACGAGGGTCAATGTCACCCACAAAGAAGAGGTGAGTCTGTAAATAGGGGAGTCGTCGTCAGCTGGGTAAATACAAGCAGGCCATGCGGCTGCAGCATGGGTGCTGCAGAAATGTGTACCATCCCTCACACGGGGCCATCTAGAACTTTACCTATTTGGAGTCATTTCTGGTGTCTTTTTATTCTTCCAGTTCATCCTTAATTTATGCTTTTAAGGTCTGTTTTCTTTTCTGGCTTGTACAAACTTAGGGATCCAGTTTGGAATTTCATTGTTACATAAAAGCTCATAATTGTTCCCCATTCTTTCTCATTTTCATCGATGATATAAAGCCCTTTTATACAGCAGTTTTCAGGCAACCCACTGGCCTGAGAGCTGCTGTTTTACTCAGGTCATTTTGACGCCCACTGAAGTTGCTATAGAAGACATGCAGAAAAAGACCCAGGAGCTGGCGTTTGCGACACATCAGGATCCGGCAGACCCTAAAATGCTTCAGATGGTTCTCCAGGGATCTGTAGGGACAACGGTGAATCAGGTGAGTGCCCTTTGCTAGCACTGTGTGGCTTAGGTATAAATAGGACTTGTGATAACTTCATTACTGAATCTTACCAAAAAAATTGCAAGTATGTAGTAGCTACAGTGAGAAGGGCCTGTGCTAAAGAATACATGAAGGCAAGTGAAGAGCAGAAGTTGTTCAGTAAAATCTCAATTGTTAAGATTTTTATTCCTGCCTTCTCTCTACTGTATTTTCTGTCTTTCTGTTTTTATACATTCTATTAAAAAGGAATTAGGACTGGGGATTTAGCTCAGTGGTTCCACCACTGCCTGCCTTGCAGGTGCAAGGTCCCGAGTTCGATCCCCAGTACCAAAAAAAGGAATTAAATCACTTGAAGTAACCTTTCTGTGAAACGGTATACTAAAAAATGGAGGGTTGTGTATGGACAGATAAACCTCTACCATCTTAGATTCCCACTGATATCATCTCCAATGTTTTTCACAAGTTCAGAGGATTAAATAAGTGATGTGGAATAGTTTTGATAATTGTAATAGTAACAGTATGTAGGAGATACTGTTCTGTCATGTGAACATTAGAAGCTGTCTCCGTTATGTCCTCCAGCTTACAGTGTCAGGGAGGTATGTAGGCGTGACAAGGGAGCTCTTTCAGCAAAGCAAGGTCAGGTGATCTGCGGGCTTGGCTCAGAGCTGTGGGATCTGGACAGTTTGTACCTCAAGGGTAAATTACATAAAGCACAAGGTTATGTGTGAATGGACATGGTAGGTCGGTCGGTCGGTAGGCAGGTTGTGAGTCCTTGAGCACCTACTCAGCTTCTTTGAATAATGAGCTAATAAGTTGTCTAATTGCAGCTGGCAAACATATAAACGTTGAAATTAGGAAACCGGAAGCGGTCTGTCTCTGAAGAGCTTTAGTGCTGGCATAGACACATGTGCGGTATGGGTAATGCAGCCAGCACAGTCCTGAAGTTGTGGGCACCTCTGTCTGCGTGATCTTAGAGAAGACAAAAACACACTTTCAGTATTATTTTCTTATTTTGTAGGGGCCTTTGGAAGTTGCCCAGGTTTTCCTGTCTGACATACCCAGTGACCCCAAGCTTTTCAGACACCATAATAAACTGCGACTCTGCTTCAAAGATTTCACTAAAAGGTATGCAAGGCTCCTGCACATTGAGAGTGTCCGGTCCCAGAGTGAAGCGCAGGCCTGAGGGGCTGTTGGAAAGGGAACATTCAGAGAAGCAGAGTGGGAAACGCTCTGCTTAGAAGTCACTGTTCTTTAACTGTGTACCTACTCCCATACTCTGTAATGCCGTACTTTTAATTTGTATTTATTCACTCATTCATTTATTTTTGCAGTACTTGGGATTGAACCCAGGACTGTAAAACTGAGCTACATCCCCAGACCTTTTTTATTTTTATTTCAAGACAGGTTTTCACTGAGTTGCTAAATTGCCCATGCTAGGCTCAGATTTGTCATCCTAGGGTTCAATCCTGGTACTGCAAAATAAATAATGGTCATCAACTGGATGCTTGATTCCTGCTTTACTGACTCTGTAATGACATAAAAGGAAGTGATTAATTCAACTTGGCAAGATTTCACACATTTGATAAGGACCTAGGAGGCTGAAACCATGAGGATTCTAAGTCAAAAAGCCTGGGAGAGGAGATGGTGGTGAGATTAAATAATCATCTGTGTCCTCAGTGACTGCTTGTCACAGGTTAAGTACCATCACAACTACCGTCAGAGCCCAGCTTGACTTCTTCCTATAGTTTCTCTTACCAAATTATGAATTATGGGTTTCTCTTATCAAATCATTGGATTGAATGAGTTTATTAATGGCAGAGATAACTTTACTTTAGTTTTGTTATCTGAAGAATATGGTTAATGCTAACTTGTTTAACCTGAAATGGTATTTCCTTTGTTCTCACTGCATTAGTTATCACAAATTGCTGTGAGTTTCTCCTACTTAAACATAGTAAACATCTAAAAAAAAACCTTTGAAAAGCTTTTTCAGATGTCTGAGATTTTATAATATAATTTTTGTACTTAATTTTTTAACTAAGACATAAAAAGATACAAATGATACATATTCCTGGGGTACTGTGCAGTTTTGATACATGTATACATTGTATATGTTCAAGAACTATCCTCTCAAACATTCGTCATTTCTTTATGGTGAAAACATTCAAATCCTTTCTTCCAGCTTTTTGAAATACAGATGTTCCTTGTTTAATGACCTACCTGTTTGACATCTGTCTGGACTTACGACCCATTTCTTTCTTTGTGCAGTTTTGCACATCTTGTTTATAGAGCCTCTGTCTTTTTTTTGTGCAGTGCACCTCACTTATACAGTACAGTAATTTTTGCTGCCTGTACAGTACTGTAGATTTATGTTTGGTTACCCATTACAGTGCTGCGTGTAAGAGATGTGCACATAAAGCAAAGTCATCAAGTTGGAATTTCCTTTGGCCATTTCTTTGTTCTAAATATTGTAATGTGCATCCTACATGCAATTCCTCACTTTAGCGACCAGTTCATATAACAACCTAGTCGCAGGCCGGCAAGTTGCTCTTTAACCAAGGAGCGCCTGTACACAGTCCATTATGGCAGTCACCCTGAAGAGACTCCGCATGCGCCAGGCCTCTGGGGACCACTGTTCTGTTCTGAGACTCCACATACAAGTGTGGCCATGTGACGCATGTCACTCTGCCTGTCCTCTTCACTGAACACCATCTCCAGTTCCACCTGTGTTGTCGCAGTGGCCGGACTCTGGGCCATGTTTGTTCATCCTTTCCATCCTTTCCGTGGTCCATCCTTGGCCATTAAGAGTGAGCAGTGCTGTAGCAAACACGGCAGTGCAGCGGTCCCTCCCGTAGACTGACTTCCTTTGCCTTGCACGTACACCCAGGAGTGGGATTACTGGATCAGGAGCAGCTTTCCGTCGTGGCTGTACTAGTTTACTTTCTGCCAGGATCTCCAGCACTTGTTATCTTTTGTCCTTTTAGAACACCCATCTTGAATGGAGTGAGGTGCCAACTCGCTCTGGTTTTGATTTGCACTTCCCTGATGATAGTGATGTTGCCCATTTTTTCATGTACTTATTGGCCATTTGTATGTCTTTTTTTCAGATAAATACCTATTAGGTCTGTTGTCCTTTTTTTTTTTTTTTTTTTGGTACCAAGGATCGAACTTGGCTCTTTACGCTCTTGAGCCAGGCGGCGTAACCACTGAGCTAAATCCTCGGCCTTTTTTTTTGTACTGGGGATCGGTCCTTGCGTTTACAAGGCAGGCGGCAGAACCATTGAGCTAAATCCCCAGCCCTGTTGTCCATTTTTAAGTAAGAGGTTTTCAGGTATTGAATTGTTTTTAGCTCTTTGCCTACTCTGGTTTTTTATTCCATGTCACATGTGTAGTTTGTAAACATTTTCTCTCCTTCAGTCAGTTGCCTCTTCACTGTGTTGATTGTTCCCTTTACAGTGCAGAAGCTAGGTGGCCTCATAGTATTGGTTTTAGGAAATGAAACATAGCTCCTAATATATGGAACAGATGACTTCTGGTAGTAAAAGAAACCTGTTTCCCACTTACAGAATTGATTGATTTCCAGGGTTAATTTTTATCACTTGGGAGGTTTAATGCCACAAAATAAACCCTGCTGTCTTTGTGAGCCAGGTGATGACCATGGCACAGTTCGGAATTCATTAGCTCATAGACCTGCATTGATGGGTGCCCTTCGATCTTGGTATTGTTTGGGGACATTTTATCATAACTACAATTCTAAACAGATGTCTTTTTGCATATATTTACTTTACTATCATGAATTCCTGTAGTCACTGGGTCTCCTTGAGTGTTATTGCCTGTACAGAACATTTTTTTCTCCTAAGTTCCAAAAAAAGCAGAAAGTAAAGTTAACCCAAAAAACCACTATATAATATAAACCTTACAAAGAAATTTATAGCTATTACTACATTGTTTTCATGATTACCATTCATTTTTGTGCCAATATGCATATATATTTTATCATAGTTGTCATTACATACATGTAAAGCTTAAATTCTTATTGTTCAATTAAAGTACTATTATTGTAATGGTTATATTTTTTCAAATTACTTTAATCTTCTGTATTCCTGCTTTTTAAGTTGAAATTGAATTTGTGTGTGGAGTAGTTTGTACCACAGTTGATCGTTTTTCTTTTTTCTTTCTTTTCTTTTGGTACTGGGGATTGAACTTGGGACCTTGTGCTTGTGAGGCAAGACCTTTTTGTTGTTGTTGTTGAATTAAAATTCCCACTATGAAATTACCAGGCCAAGTAGAGAGACGTCTTTATCGCTCTTCACCTGTGAGCACAGTGCAGAAGGCTTCTCAGTTAGCACTATCAGGGGGTACACTGGCTTTCATGCCTTATAGGTAAGCAGGGTATCTTGTGTAAATTTTATGTGATAGTTCAGTTTGCTTTTATTACTAAAAACGGTACTTTTCCATGTGTTTATTTTTTTATGCTTTTGAGTTTGTCTTTAAAAGCTTGTTTTCATCAAATCTTGTATAGATTGAAAAAGTGCTATTTCTAACATTTGCTATTAAAGAATAGGAAGGAAAAGGTCTTGTACCTTCCATTCAGTTTCAGAAGCTCCAATATTATCTCCCTCCCTTCCTTCAGAGGTAACTGGCACACTGAATTTCTTAGCATTTGTTTTGTTGCCTCTTATATTTCTATCAGAAACTATTGTATCCAAAACAACAGTGTAGTTTTACATTATTTTAGTTACAAAGGGAAAACATTGGACTACCTGTTTCTGGATGTTTATGCACAGGAGATTCTCCAGGTTTATACCTGACAGTAGTACTGCTGGCTCATAGGTTCATCTTCAACCAGCTGATGCCATACTTTTTCCAGAGTATGTAAGCCAAATTTTCCAGTAGTGTTTGAGTTTCTGGTAATGTTATTGTATATCTTCACCTATATTTGATATGATCTAACACTTTTACCGTTTACCAGTCTAGTAGGTGTATAATGGTGTGTGATTATGGACTAAATTCACATCTGCTTAGTTACCACTTGCCTTGGTAGAACTGTTTCCTCTTACTTAGGGAGTTTTGAAATCACGTGTTTGGGTGAGCTAGAGTTTATTTGTTTGGTGGTGGTACTGGGAATTGAGCCTGGGCCTTCACACTGAGCTATACGCCCCCCCCCCCATTGTTTTTCAAAGTTACCCAGGCTGGGCTCAAACTCCGTGACCCTCCTGTCTCATACACAGTTTCGTTTCCTTTCGTTTTGTTTTGTTTTGTTCTCTCATCATCCTCATTAGGTTTTTGTATCTCAGCCTTGCAAAATGAGTTGAGAACTCCTCTGCAAAGGTCCTTTTTCTCCAACATGAGGGGTTAGTTTCTATTGTACTCTGCAGCATTTGTTAAGTTAGCCTTTTCTCTAGAATGCTTAGTAGAATTTGCATGCTAATATGTTCTTTGTGGGTAGATTTTGGACATAACTGACTCAACTTGTTTGATGGTTTTAGGATTACTTGCATTTTTCCTTATTCTCTTTTGCTATATTTATCTAGAAAAACATGATTTTAGTTTCTTTTACATTAAATTGTATATAATATCTTCTACAACTTTTTAAACCTTTGCTGTATTTCACATTTTAAATATCCAGTAGGGCATAATTTGACCTTCTCTTACTTAATATTGATAAAAATTTGTATTTTTAAAGTTTTTATTAAATAACTAATTTTCCATTTTTATATATATATTTTTAAGAGATGAAGTCTTGCTGTGGTTCCCCAGCCTGGCACTGAACTTTTGGGCTCAAGCAGTCCTGCCTCAGCTCTCAAGTATCTGGGACTACAGACATGCATTCCACTTCGTGATACTGTATCATACTTTTAGATTTTATTTCCTTCCGTACACTTTGAGTTTAGTCTGTTCTTTCTAAAGTGCTTGCTCTTCAGTTTTAGCCTTCTTTTCTAATACAAGCCTTTAGGGCTTTTCCTAGGCATCACTTTAGCTGCATCCCACAAATACGGGTATGTGGTTTTTAAAAAAAATAGCCTTTCTTCCTTCATCTGTTGAGATCCAGATATTTTTCTTAATTACTTCAATAAGCTGGACAAAGGCTTACCATCCAGATCTGTTCATTTAGGAAAACGTGTTTGAGCAGAGGCGCCAGTGGTGCCGGCGGTGGGTGTGAGTGCTTCCCTTGATGAGCTCCAGTCTGGCAGTGATATCAAAAGGGGCTTCAGAATGAACAATTGAAATATGTCATTTTCAATTTAGAGAAAACTGAAAGTGTTTATTAGATTTTAAAGGAACTCGGTCATCTGTTCATTCCCTGTCTTAAATCTAAAATAAAAGGCTTATTTAACCTTCAGCTGAAAGCCTGACTGTCCTTCAAGCATGCGTGTAAGCATGCGTGCGAGTGTGTGTGTGTGTGTTTGTGTGTGTGTGTGGCACCAAGCCCAGCAGCTCTGCTGGGAGAAGTTTCTTGGTAACATGTTCCTGGCCCCCAGGTGTGAGGATGCCTTAAGAAAGAATAAGAGCTTAATCGGGCCTGACCAGAAGGAGTATCAGAGGGAGCTGGAGAGGAACTACCATCGCCTTAAGGAGGCTCTGCAGCCACTGATAAACAGGAAGATCCCTCAGCTGTACAAGGCAGTGTTGCCTGTCACCTGCCACAGGTACGCCTATTTTTTCTCTTAATGCAGAGGTCTTTAGAAAAATAAAACTGGATTGAACTGTTTTAATAGTGGATTAGAGTAACTTTTATTATATGGCTTCATGTATTTTTCCCCTGGAACCAAACAGGTGAAGCTAGTGTAAGTCTTTTGCCTGCTATACATCTATCAGCCGGGGAGATAGAAGTCAGTTCTTCTTTTAGTCAGAGTCGCAACACACATATGACCTGGAGTAGCACTTTATGTCTGGCCTAAAACTATTCCTTTTAAAGTCCCAGCGTAGGCAGATGTCAGGGCACACATCTGTAATCCCACCTTTTGAGAGGCTGAGGTGGGCAAATTGTGAGTTTAAGGGCAGCCTGAGCTACATAGTGAGATCCTTTATCAAAAGAAAAAAATCATACTTTCTGGTACTTTTGTGGGAAAATTCACTAACATGTATCATTTCCTTAGCTGTGACTGTAAATAGTACACATAGTTTTCTTCATTTTTTAAGTGTTGGCAAAATAGAAATGGAAACAACTTGGAGTTTTCTACAACTGAATCCTAGTTCTACTTGAGCAGGTAATTTAGTCTGCTTTTTAGATTTTTCATCTGTCTAATGAAATGACTGCTTGTGTTGAAAAGGTTGTTAGGACTAAATGGCATTACAGATAGAGTTCTAGGGCAGTGGCCAGTGTTGGGCTTTTTAGTATCTGACTTCTGGGAAGGACATAATCTGCTAAAAATAAACTGCATTTTCTGCATTTCAAAATCAGATGTCCATACAACTGTTACATTACTGTGGCACTGCTGTCTTAACACCATTTTCTTGGGACTAACAGTAAGAGTAACGTGTGTTTGGAAGGCTGTTGGAGCTGTTTATATAAAAACAGAATGTAGGGCCGGGGATTTAGCTCAGTGGTTCTGCCGCCTGCCTCGCAAGCACAAGGTCCCGAGTTCAATCCCTGGTACCAAAAAAAAAAAACAACCCAGAATGTAGCTGCAGGGTATTCTACACTGCATAAGAAAGTTAAAGTAGTTGTTTCATCACCCGGGAATTAGTCCCTGTGCTTCGGTGGTCCCATGTGCTCCTACTTTGAGACCTGTGGAAAAATTTACTCACACATCCATTCAGAAGTGTCTCCCTGTGCCTGCTGTGCTGTGGCCCCGCGGGGAGGGGCGAGCCACCTGCATCTCTTCCCTGGCCTGCAGGGCAGGCGCACCCAGGGCTATTTCAGAGCCTGGTGCAGCTGACCTGAGGCCCCGCAGAAGGAGCTGTCCTCGTAGAATCCCCAGGGGAGGTCACTCTCGTCCCTCACTCTTGCCATCCCACCAGGCAGCCGTCGGGTCCCTGTCATCCTCAGGTTGCCCAGGCCGGTCTCTGCCTGCTGCTCTGACTGGTGTCCGTGGAACCCCTGTCCTTCCTGTCTGAGACGCTCCCTTACCCAGACCCTCGGTTCTGCGGCTGTCTGCGATCACGTCATGGCCAGTCCTCTGAGCTTCCGTTGTTTTGCGGTTGTTTTTTGCAGTATCGGGGACTGAGCCCAGGCCCTCAAGCATGCTAGGGAAGCACTCTACCATTGAGCTACATCCCAGACCGCTACTGATCTATTTATTTAGCCATATTGGGGGCTGAACCTAGAGCCTTTGCCCTGAGCTACATCAGCAGTCCTTTTTTGTTGTCATTAAGTTTATTGGTGCGTTTCAGGGATACAGTACAGTGACATTCGTCATTGGGAACTTGCACCTGTACACATACATCTGGGTTCTTATTTTTTCCCCTGCCCCTGCCCTCTTTTCAACCCCTCCACCCTCCCTATTTACAGAGACTTCTTTCTGCTTTTTCCCTTATCTCATATTTATTCCTTTCCCTTCCGTCCTTTCCCCTGCCCCTCCCACTTCGCCAGTCCTTTTTTGAGACAGGGTCTTGCTGAGTCACTAAATTGCTGTGTTGCCCAAGCTGGCCTTGAACTTGCAAATCCTGCCTCAGCCTCTGCAATCTGGGATTCCAGGTGTGCACTCGCTCCCATGCCCAACTTAAGCTTCAGTTCATATTTGCAGATAGATTTTGGGAATTTACAAAAACCCTTTTCTTGTTGAACAGTATATAGCTTTCAAAACTGCAGTTTTCACTGGAACCCTCAAAAAACTGTGATTCAAAGTGGAGTGTGATCTCTTTGTGCCTACCCTTTCCTGTCCTGGGGATATTAAGGCTCATGTCTTAAGCTTAATGGCAGGAAGGACAAGCCAAAGAAACCAACCCAAGAGCAAAGGAAAATACCTTAAAAGGTATTTGAAGAATATCAGGGCCAGGGATTTAGCTCAGTGGTTCTGCCGCCTGCCCCGGTACCAAAAAAAAAGAATATCAACCCTCCCAGTCTTAAGAATTTAGAAAATAAAAATTTCTTGAAATTATAAAACCTGGAATGTCATTAGTAGTAGGTCTCGTAGGTCTGAAGACAGTGGTTCTGCATGTGCTCTGTGACCCACAGAGAGGAGTCCCCAAGACGCTTCCGGGAGTTTCCTGGTCAAAACTTATTTCATATTAAAGCAAGTATGATTTGGCTTTTTCCATGTGCGATGTGATACAGGAAAGACTGAGTGTAGAGGCAGACAGGAGAATCTGCATCTCTGTCAGTCCAGTCAGTATACATGAGTGTCGCTAAGATTCCTTCAAGTTATTATTAATATAGTAACACAACTCATTAGTTATTTGGTAAAATTACGTCTTTCCATTTAATTTCAAATATGGTAAATATCGATACATATATTTACATAAGCAAGTTTCCTGGGCTCTTCAATAATTTCTAAGAATGTAAAAAAAATCTGAGACAGGGCCGGGGATTTAGCTCAGTGGTTCTGTGGCCTGCCTTGAAAGCACAAAGTCCTGAGTTCAATCCCCAGTACCAAAAAAACAAAAACAAAAAAGAATCTGAGACAAAGTTTTGGAAACCACTGGTTTAAGACTCAAAATTTAGTATTCTAAAGAAACACCTGACTTTTGCCACTTAGTGATCCCAAAGTTTCTCCCCAAATCTCTCCTGTTATCATAGTCCTTGTCTTATTTATCATAGATATAGCACCTTTTAGACAAATGCATAAGCAATGGATAGTCTTGGCCAAGTGGTTACTGTATTTCTGATCTATAATCTGTAAACCAGGACATATAAGGCAGAATATGTAGAATGAGCATCTGACTTCAAAGATAATAAAAATTCATGGCAAAACATTTGCGATAACTCTGGAAGAAAAAAGCATGTAAAACATCGTAAAGGTATACACAGAAATTTTTTTTTGCAAAGTGTGGTACTCTTCTTGTTTTCTTCTAACTTTATCTTCTAATTTTTTTCTCCAGAGATTCCTTCAGTCGAATAAGCCTTCGCAAAATGGACCTCTAAAATTAAATGCGCTTGTTCTGTTCATTTGAAAAGAGCCATGTATTCAACACTGAATGTGAGAAGTTAAGATCTATTGAAAAACAGAACTTGGGATGTTACTCTGAAGTTACAGCATTGGTTCACTCGTTGAAGAATGCCAAAAAGACATCAAATGTAGAGTTTTAGTTTGAGGATCATGGCGATGGTTTCTAACATTCTGGAACATACTGTTATCTTTTTTAAAAAGACATTTTAATGATTCAAAGGTACACTATACATTTACCATTATTTATACCATAGCTAATGTTAAATTTATTTACTTTTAAGTCCATATTTTTTAATTTATATTACCATTTATAGATTCATTTTGGAACCATTTTAAATGTAGTATTGCTAATTTTCAAGGTACTATTAAACATGTGAATGTTTACACTAACTTCAGTGAGTGGGACTTTTACATTTTTTCTTTATTGAAAGAGGCAGAGAGTAAGTTGAGTTGTTCTAGAACTAGTTCCAAGAGAGCTGAGCAAGTGGTACAGGCCTAAAATCCCGGCTGTTTGGGAGGCTAAGGAAAGAGACCAGCCTGAACAATTTAGCCAAGACCTGTATCAAAATAAAAACATTTTAAAAGGCTGGCAGTGTAGTTCAGGGGTAGAGTGCCCCAGGGTTTCGTTCCCAGTACCACCAAAATAACTCCAAAATTAGCAAAATGAAAATCAAAATTGAGAGTCACTTTGTAGGCCCAAAGAACCCAAATGGAATAAATGAATTAATGAGTATACACAGATACTGCTGTTTTGTGAAATCTTATTTTTCATTGAGATAACCCCCCCCCCAAAATAAAACTTTTATCTGTAAATGATCAAGAACGGTTAGCTAGCTTGACCTTTATAGCTTTGTCTTGTTAGGAGTTTCGAGTTAAATAGCCAGTCATGAGTTTTTTTGGTATTGTTTTGTTCTGGTGGTACTGGTGATTAAATCTAGGGAGCGCTGGCTAGATCCTCAGGCCTTAGTTTTCAGTTTGAGACATGGTCCAGGTTGCCTAGGCTGGTCTCAAACTTAGAATTCTTCCTTAGCGTCCTGAGTGGCTGGGATTACAAATGTGCACTCCATACCCAGTACCAGTCATTTAAACCAAAAAATTAGAAATCTGCCTTAAGACTCTTTTATATCACCATAAAGACAGAGCAAGAGTTTATTCTTTTTAATCTACTAGTTAAATGAGAAGTCACACGGCACATGTAAGAAGTAAAATAGCTGTTACTCAATCAACTAATTTATTTAAAACTGTAACTTCATGTAAATAGATAATACAGAAAATTTAAAATACAGTTGCTTGGTAGACAGTGCACTTTGATTTCTGCAAGTGTCCAGAACAATGTTTTTGTGCAGTGTTGTAGCTTACAGAACGGTACTGCTGCTAACGCTTTTACCTACTGAGGAGTTACATAAGTCACTTAAAGACTGACCAGATTTAATCCCCTGCCGTCGCTTGTGCTTGTCCAAGTCTCCTTAACTTGGTGATGGCCACTTTCCCCACTGAGCTCACTGCAAGAACAGGCAGTTACTATCTCAACTCCCTCTTAGCTACAGCAACACAAAAGACCAAGTCACTGAAAGATGAGCCTCCATCGGACCAAAAGGGTTAGGTGAAGAGTCAGAAGGAATAACCTCAAAAGTGGATTTGAAGCTGGGTACACAGCTCATTGGTAGAGCACTCGCCTAGCATGCCAGGGCAGGGCCAAGTCCAGCTCCCCCAAATTCAGGGGAGCGAGGTAACTAAGAAAAGGCCAGGAGTTAAGAATAGAGACTCACACGGAAGTGACTACTATCAAAAGAGGAAGGAGGGCAGACATAAAGGATAAAGTAACCCCTAACCCTGTACCACTTCTCAGGTTTCATTTAGCAAATTAGGCCATTTTGCACAAATTTCAGTGACAATATAAAGGACTTTACAATTTAATTATGATTTAGTTATCATGCAGTACTAATTTTCTGAGTCAGGAGTTTCTTATTCTTAACTGGTATAACATGGAATATATCACAACTCCTTACATATCTGTTTTTAGGAATCGGTACTAGTTCTTAACATTGACTGTCTTTTGCTGGGCATGGTGATACAGACCTATAATCTGACCACTCCAGGCTGAGGCAGAAGCGTGAGCTTGAGGACAGCTTGGGCTACAAAGCAAGTTCAGGGCCAACTTGAACTACAGAGCAACACCCTGCCTCAAAAAGACAAACTAAAAACAAATAAAAATTGGCCCTTTTTAGTTAGTAGAACCCCAAGCTCTGTCCTACACCTGTTCCATCATATTTCAGGTAGTGCACCAGGGCTTTTTTTTTTTTTGGTACCAGAGATTGAACTCAGGACCTTGCGCTGGTGAGGCAGGCAGTAGAACCAGAGCTAAATCCCCAGTGCTCAAGGGCTGTTTTTAAAGCTCCATGATTCTGACTGTAGAAAGGGGAGAGTCATTCTTCTAGTGTAACTTTTTGGTTGACCAGGAAGTCTGATTTGTTGAAATGGGATGTATGTGTTACTCTTAACAGCACTTCTAAATTCTTTAGTTATAAGAAAATCTTAGTACCAGTAATGTCCTTAAATCATAATTGGACACTAATTTAGTATAATTAAAATTAAAGCATAAGTTTTCTGTGTGCCCAAAGCACTGTTTTAAATTCTTGTTTTGAATGTCATTAAATGTCTACTTTAAAGGACACTAGGATGTGACAATTTTATTATAAATCTCCTAAGTATGACAACTTGGATGGTCTAACGGCAATTTCTTTGAGAAATTCTTCACCTCCACTGTCAGAAAGAGTATAAGGTAATTGTGCATGTTTATTCTCCTCCCTCCCACCCTCATTCAACTGTACTTAATGATAAAAACACGCAAGTAAAAATATTTGAGCATTTGTATACAATTTAAGTTTTATTGACCTCCAGTTTTTTAAAAAGTTAAATTCAAGGTCATACCTCTCTTAAGTTTGATGTATTATACACAGATCGTGCAGAATGAGTATGAAGAGATACAAATCAGTCCATGCCCAAAAAGATGTACTAGAATACAGAATCATCTCCATAAATATATATAAAATTCTTGTGAAGATAAAGGGGACTGTCTGGTTTTTCTGGGGCACTTTTCAAAGTGATTCAAGGCACGAAAAGCACACCCCAAAGTGAATACACGCATTCTAGGTTTTGTGCCTCTGCTATAGCCCATCAGAGATCAGGCTTCACAACTGATAAAACTAAATGTACTGAATGAGACTGCTTCTTAGGCAGGAAAGCACAGACCTATAAACGTAGATAATTTCTCCAAACATGGAGAATACAAATACAAGCACTTTATTTTAAAAAGCAAACACAAAAGATTGGCGTAAATCCAAAAGGTTTAAATGCTTCCATTTAGAATAATTCAGTTTAGAATCTATACAAGTTTGTTCCCAAGAACTAACACATCACTTGTCTCTATGAAGGAAAATGAATTCTACAAATTAACATGGTTTTTCGGTACTTCAAATCTCACTATTATATAAAAACCTAGAGACCCATAATATCCAATAGCTTTAAAAGATAAGCTAAAAGACTGCTGTAATAAACATTACCAATGATGGCCAGGCCTGTTTAATATATACATAGGGAAAATACACCCACTCTATAATTTCTTATAAAACAACAAGTAAGGAGTAGATGTAGACGATGTAGAAGGGGAAAGAGAATTCAGAAAGTCCTTCTCTTCAGTAACTTTCACTTCAGAATCATCAAAAAGCAGCCACTTCCCCTCATACTCCTTTAAACTTTGCACTACACAGGAAATTTTGTTCTCAAATCCACTCCTGTAAATGCCTGTTTGGTCGCTGGATTCTTGGTTCCTGTCCACTTCATGGGTCCCATTAGAACTGTTAGTCTCAGAACTTCTACTTTCAGCAAATGCTGTACTGGCAGCCCTATCAGGATTAGACGCTTTGTTGTAGAGCTCATAATCTGCTTTGCTCTTTTGTCCTCCAAGAAGTCCAATAGCTTCTACATTTTTTTTGTTCAAAACTTTACTTGGCTGTGTATTTCCACCAACTCTCATGGACACTTCTTCATCGTCATAATTTTCAGCTGCACCCCTTGCTTCCTCCTCATTCAGTGGCTCTGGCTTGCTTACTTCACACATCTGGTCAACCACAAAATTCTCCTTGTCCAGTTCTAAGCTGTTGAGGTCGGTGACTTTAACCGAAGCAGTGTAATGCCCACTGCTAATTGTAATGCCACTGTGCATTACAACTGCAAATAATCCATAGCTGTCATTGGTTGGCCTTGTGCTCCATTCTTCTAGCGACAACTTAAGAGGTGTCAGTAAGGGAGTGTTGATCTTGGAAAGTCCACCACCATAACAATCAAACCTTTGGAAGGAAAGAAAATAAAAGGTTTCCTATAATTTTAAGTTCACAATTTTATACCCATGTGAAACCAAGTAAGAGTCTGAATAAACCCTTGTGTTCATATGAATAAAGACTTCAATTCGGAATAATTTAATATATATACAAACACGGAAATTCAGCTGTTTCTACGTGGGGGTATACAATCTTTTCTCATTTATTTTTCTAAATGACCTTTGTGGGGGCGGGGGTTGCTGGGGATTGAACTCAGGACCTTGTGCTTGTGCGGCAGGCGGCAGAACCACTGAGCTAAATCCCCGGCACTCCAAATGAACTTTTGAAACCAAAACCCTTCACATTTTAGTCAAATTTAAAACTAAATAAAATATACTTAGCAAAGAAAAAGTCCACTGACTATAGAAAAGACTATGTTGTCTTATGGCATAACAATGTATGTGAGAGCTACTGGCAAGCTCTTGAGGCAATTTCAAACAAGTCAGCATGGTAGGAGTGAAATCTACAGTGATATGCACATGTCAGAAAAAGTTAGATACCCAAAATGTAATTAGCATTTTTATACTCCTAACAGCTCTCAGACATTTACATTCAATGGGATAATTTCTCACATTTTTCAAATACTAGTTTTGATTTCCCAGCTTACCTTAAAAACCTAAGTACAATTTTGCCTTTCTATTCTTCAAAAAAAAGTCAGTACACTCAATTTCTTCCCTGCTTTAATCCGTTCTACTAAAGTTTAATTCTGCTACTAGCATCTATAAAATGAATATGCAAGATATATTAAGAAAACATACTTTATAGAATGAGTTCACACCGAAAGGATTTAAACTGATGCATTTTAATAAGGGAACAAAACTTTATCTAAGACAATCTTTACAAATTCATTTTGATCAATATTTAGTTACACTCCTACTATTACAGTATTTTAACCAAATTTCTCTTCTACAACACTTATTCTTTTATTTACAATACTCACTCCAAGCCACTAGCAGCAAAGCACTTCAAATGAATGGTTATAACTTCAGGCATTTTGTCAAACAGAAGACTTCGTTCAGCTTCAGTGTAATGATGACAATTTTCACAGAAATATTTATCTTCTCCTACAATCCTCTCCACCGAAGCAAACTGTGAAATTGCCCACCTCAAGGTCTTCATTTCTGTTTTTGGCTCTGGAGAAACTAAAGATAGTCTTTTCACTCACAAATACATCTCTTAGGAATTAAAAAACTGAATTACAAAGTTTCATGTGCAAAGTTCACATTCAGTTTCAACTGACTAACCCATTCGTCCCAGATAACTAAAACGATTTCTTTTACTTTGAGAAGCTCATCCTTAACACAATACATAGTCTTTAAATACTTATAATTGGTCAGCCAAAAAATACATAATAAGGACAGCAAAATCAAGATAAGCTTAGTCTCAGCCTAGTGTAAAACGCAATTCTACAGTGTCTGATAGATGAACCAGCCTCCCGGTTTTTTCCCATGATATCCATGCTTTCATGGTCTGCAATGGACACAACAGTGGTTCAAATACTATATTAAAAATAACTTCTCGGGCCAGGGATCTAGCTCAGTGGTTCCACTGCCTGCCTCACAAGTGCAAGGACTCAAGTTCGATCCCTGATACTGAAAAAAGAAAATTCTGGGGCCAGGTATTTAGTTCAGTGGTGCCAAGCCTGCCTTACAAGCACAAGGTCCTGAGTTCGATCCCTGATATGGGAAAAAAATAACTTTTGTAGCTGTGTAAGATGAAGACCCCCAAATTTATTAAAGCATTTCATTTTTCCATTCTAATATACTTTCTGTCAAAATAAAGATGCACAATTTTCCAAATGCTATTTACAAGTAAAGCTAAATAAGCAAAAAGGCTACGTTTCAAACCAAGGACACCAGAATGTAATTATCCCACGGTACACACACACACACACACACACACACAGAAGAATCCAATTCTGCTTACTTTCAGAACTCTCCTCTGCTTTGGAGAGCTCGTCTTCTTGTACTGGTACACTGATGTCCTGGAAATCTTCTCTTCTTTCTGTCAGACTTTCACATTCCAAGCAACGAGTCCTCAATACCAGCTGACCTTGAAATAATTTTTCCACTAGTTCAAAACCAATTTGTTCTGCACCTAAAATGAGAATAGGAAAATATATAAAGTTTATAAAGATTAGTTTCATTAAAGCCCAAACAGCCATTTTTCCAGTGAAATAGCTTCATGAATAAAAGCCCCATGTTCATATCTCAGCTAATTAAGAGGTACTTTATTCGTGAAATGTAAGGTTTCTATTGCTTAAATATTAATTACTGTTGTCTTTAAAAGAAAGTCAGTCGTCTGCTTCTCGAAGACCTCTCTCTACAAAATAACCCAAAACACGGCTAGGACTTTGGTAAAACTATTACCCTTATCAGCACCACCACTTCCCCTCAGATGAAGTAGGCAAAACCAAGTGGAAACTGAATTCAAGTGAAGTGTACTACTCAGTTCTCTACTTTAAAAATTTCACTGAATGCAATTTCCCTTGATTTTATATAAAATACTACATAGATAAAAATAGTCTTTATATTAAGATGTACTTACTTGCCTGGTTATAAACCATAAATTAACATCACTCAACAGTTTTTAAAACACATTCAGTGTTAAATTACTTTCTTAAAATTTTTGCCACACAGATTGTATTCCTCAAAAAACAAAAATTCTGTTGCTAGAGGTGTTAATACTTCCACTTATTAAAGTCTAAGAACTATGGCTGGGGATTTAGCTCAATGGTTTCGCCACCTGCTGCCCAAGCACAGGGAACCCAGTTCAATCCCTGATACCAAAAAAAAAGTCTAAGAATTAGACTGACCTCTGTTTATAGGCTTAACTTCATTAACATCTATAGGTTTGATGTCTTCTGGAGATTCAAGTCCACAACCATGAGTTGTATTGTCGCTTTCGTACTTCCCGAAGTTCTCTTCAAGATCAGACTCGCTTTCTTTACACTGTCCTTTGGATACCTGGCTTGCTGTTAGTTTTCCCAGACTGCAGAATTTAGAAAGAATGCTGGGTTGCTTCGTTGCAGACTTTAACCAATTTATTTTAACTCTTGACTTCTTTTGTGAGGGTCCTATGCTCTCACTTTCAGAAACAAACTTGGGGATTACTTTAGGGGGAGTCTCCAGTGTATCCCCAGTAGCTTTTCTTTTTGATCTCGTTTGTCTCTGGTTCTCATCCAATGACTGGTGGTCCTTGGCAACTCTGACTTTTTTCTTCATGTTACCAAATTCAGTGTCACTTTTTCTTTTCCCATTCCCTTTTGGAGGTTTTTCTTTATAGTCCTCGGAATTCCTCATGTTGTCCATTTCCCTGCTGTTAATGCCACTCACTTCCTCTTTCTGATGAGGCTTTTCTCCTACCTTTGTAGAGAATTCTGTGACATTTTCTACTTGTTCTTTTTTTAGGAGCTGGCATGTTTCTTGAATGTTTCCCAAAATACACTGTAATACTTCCTGTGCATCATGCTGTAGATATCCTTCATACATAGGGTTGAGTTCCCTATAAATAAAAATGCCCATTTATCTGCTCTAATCATGAAGATATATGACAAAAAGAAAATTATTCATTTTAAAAATCCAAAGAATCGACTAACTTAAATCATTGCACCTAAACTTATAACTAAATGCAAATTTTACAATTTTTTATTATAGCAATACTTTGATCTTCTAAGTGTATTAAAAGTAGTTAATACTGATATAGTATTTACTTTATATGGGTTTCATTAAAATGTGCTTTTTATATTATATGTATATATAATCCCACAATAACTCCAAGAAGTAGGTACTGTTATCACCACAACTGACAGTTATGGGAATTAAGTCAGAAATTAAATACCTTGGCCAAGGACATAGAGCTTCGAAGGTAAGATGCAAAGCCAGGACTCCAGCATGCTCTCAATGACGACTATGCTACAGCGCCTCTTAGCAGAGGTAAAGCCAGTGTACTGCCCTATATCTATATCAAACTGAATAAGTGAGTTTTTAAAAATACCCTATTAGGACCACCCACTTGGGACCCCTCCTGAAAATCCAGGAGTTGTTCTAATATCCAATAAAACTCTCCTAACCTCCAAAAAAACAAAATAAAAACCCTATTAAACTTTAAATGCTATTTTCTATATTTTCTTTAATGTAATACCACAAAGCAGTCTAACCCTGTTAACTGGTAGTTTTTTCTAAGCATATATAATAAAATACAGGGCTGGGGATTTAGCTCAGTGGTTCCATTGCCAGCCTCGAAAGCGCAAGGACCTGAGTTCTATCCCCAGTACCAAAAAAAACAAACAAACAAACAAACATGAAACTTACAGTTCTTACATGAGACATTTTGAATATAAACCTGTAATTCCTAATCTGAAATCCTTAGGGTCACAAGTGTTTGGGAATTCTGAAATTTTCAGATCCAAAGATAATATGGCACGTAAGTAAAATGTGAATCATGAATGGGATAATACTTTATGGTTAAACACATCACTATTTTCATAGAAAAACTTGTGACTATTCACATTAGTGATAAGTCTGAATAATAACCATAAATAGCCTCATCCAAGCTGAAATCTAATGAATTTAGTATCAAATTTATAAAAACATTTCCAGTTTTCAGAGCTCCTGGGACGGAAAGGACTCTGAACCTGGTGTTTCAATTTTCTTATTTATTCACATATAACTCTCCTCTAAGGCTAGAAAACAAGCAGCTCACTGGAAATGTAAACACAGACACTGTACCTGAGTGTGTTAAGCAGTCGTCTTGGCTGAGTAGCAAGCTCATCAGTGTATTTCTCTGGATTTAGGAGGAAACTAGCCTGAAGCTGTTCCACTGAAATGATTAAGGACTGTAAACTGCATATAAGTTCATAACTCGCCAAAGAATCTTCTTTGCAATTTCCCTGTCAAGAAAAGGAAACCGATGTTTTCATGTATGAACAGATTAAGTACAGTCTTCATTCTGGATTGGTCTCATTAAGCAATACTAGCTTTTCTAAATTTAATTTCATTAAAATGCTAATTTTACTGGGTATACAGATAAACTTTTTTTAGCAGTAGAAAAACAATGTGAGCTCTATCCCAGCCCTTTTTGAGATGGGGGTCTGTTGCTAAATTGCCATGGGTGGGCTTGAATTTGTAATCCTCGCCCTCAGACTCATAGAGTGCTAGCTTACAGGAGTATACCACCGTGCCTGGCTACAAACTTTTCAAAGTAGCTATGTGGCTAATAATGACTAAGTGAAAGATTTCTTCAAGTGTATTTATTCTTAATTGGGGCTAGGGGTATGTGGCTCAGTGGTAGAGCATGTACTTAGCATGGAAAAGGCCTCAGGTTCAATCTTCAGCACCAAAAAAAAAACCTATTTCAAACACAGTGGATAGGGGCTGGGGATTTAGCTCAGTGGTTCTGCCGCCTGCCTCGAAAGCACAAGGTCCTGAGTGCGATCCCCAGTACCAAAAAAAAAAAACCCCCACAGTGGATAATGGTTATGACAAACTATGTGGTACACAAATGCCAAGTATGACAAGCAGTGCATAGAAGGGATGGAGAAAATAATATGTCATCTTCCTCCCAAATGCTCTTGAGAATCTATTTTTTACTTCTAGGCAAGTAAATTTTCATTAACTTTTTAAAGTTTTTTCATTATTTTGCCTTTTTTTGTACCTTGTCTTTTTGATTGGCTTCATCCTTTAGTGCCTCTTTCTTCTTTGAAATAATATTAAATAAGTGCTTCACTCCAGATTTAAAACCAGGACAAAAATATAATACCTGTAAAAAGTTGGGAGTTTATAGAAGAAAGGCTGTATCTAAACCACTAGTCACTACCATGCTTTCATAGCGCCCTTTCAACCTGGGTACCTGAAGCCCTGACGCCGAGCCCGAGCCCGAGCCCGAGCCCGAGCCCAAGCCCCGAGCCCCGAGCCCCCAGCCCCCAGCCCCCAGCCCGTCCTGCCTCACCTGCCAAGCCCACTGGTCTTCCCTCTCACTGGCGGAGGCTGTGTGGCTAGGCTCATCCCAAGATACTGACCTGAGGCTCCCAGGACACACAACACAACACCAGCAGTTCCCAGAGGTGATGCCCCAGGAACCAGGCCAATCAAAGGGTTCCACGGAACCAAGGTCTACTCAATTGTGCTATCTCACCGTTATTTAATACACCATTTTCTCCCACCCCAAGGACAATGGGTACCATGCAATTTAGAATCATTACTATTTTAGAATCATTACATCCATTCTGGCTCATTTATAAAGGCAAAGACAATATGAACAATTAGTTTTCCAATAACCTGAATTTCTCGGAAACAAATGTTACATCAATCTTTGCCTATTAATGTTTTATTTAGTACAGAGCAAAATTATCAGTTTACCTGAAGTATACTATTAAGATAACAAGTATTGCCAAGATTATTCAGTCCCACAAATGGCAGCAAGTTTTCTCTCTTCTCACAGTTTATAGGTGAGGACTGTGCTGCAGGAACAACTTGGTCACTGTTGAGAGAAGAAAGGTATAATGAAATAGCATCTTAAAGTGTAAAAATTTTAGATGAAATTTTAAGAGCTCTGTACAGCCTCAAAAATTGGCATATACTCAGATTAAGAGATTTTAAAACATTTCACTCAACAAGCCTCAAAATGACTTTAAAAGGATATTAACCCATTTTCCAGAGTAAAAAACTGAGGAACTAAGACTGTGATTTCTAGCCCACTGTGACATTTTAATTAGCTTAATTCTGAAGACATGTTGGAATAACCTGAGTTATCGTATGTCAGATTCTGTTAATAAATGAGAACTTTACAGCTATCCTTCACTTAGTTGTTCATTTTTATCACTCTTTAACACAGTGGGCCACCCAGTATTTTACTTTATAACCAATGGCTGTTACACGAGCTCCTCAAATGGACAAGAATGAATGCTGATGAACGAAAGGTACATAATCTCAGGTGATTGCTGGTGGTGTCAGACCACACGAGACCAAACCCGCTTCACCCAGCGGTGTCTTAACTGAGGAACCAGGATAGCCTCCAGGCAGAGTAACCTGGAATAATGCATTCCATTTTGTGCTATTTCTTTTCATCACTAAAGGAGTTGTGCATCAAATGCATATCTTGAAGGTTTGGTGTGTTTGTTTTGGTTTTTGGATTTTTGTACTGTGAAATGAACCTGGGGCCTTTGCACTCAGCTACATCCTCTTCCCTTTTTTATTTTCAGACAGGGTCTCACTAAGTTGTTAAATTGCCTAGGCCAGGATGGAACTTGTCATTCTTCTGCCTCAGCCTCCCAGAGTGCTGAGATTACATATGTGCAACACCATACTGTGCTTTAAATTTGTTTTAAATATTAATTAGTAATTGTATACCTCCAGCAGCTATAAGCAGTATAAATGCATACCTACATATAACTACATTAACTACACAGCTAAAATAACCCAGGTTAAGCGTATGGCTTGTAAGGCACTCCCTGTCATTTTTCTTTTCCCTTCACAATGTGTTGCACTACAGATAACCAAGTGTAAACTCTGAGAGGCAATTAATGATTAATTTAGCCAATTAATACATCTTCACATCAGTCTAACGGACTAGGACAGCATTAATACTGTCAATGAGCACAGTGGGACCCCTAGGAGACCCCTGATTCACTGCTCCTCCTGCCCACGCTGGTCCCCCACAGCATCCTCCACTTTGACCACCTCTGGTCTATCAGGTCAGTCTGGGGTTCTCAAGCCAAGTTCAACGCTTCTTCATGATTCAGAGTTTTAAAAGCATAGAAATACACTTAAAATACATACATTTCTGATCCTCTATATTCAGAAGCTTTTTCTTCATTTTCTTGAGAGTCTGTAAAATCTAAGGCTCTCTTAGTTTCCTTTTTCTGAAAAAACTTCAAGGAAAGTCTGTTTTTCTTAGATGGACTACCTCTTGAAAGCCCATTACTTTCACTAGGTATGACACCAGGCATTTTCTTTCCAAATCCCAATGAGCTGACAAGAATTTATAGAGGGCAACTGTAATCAGCAATTTTATCTGTTAATCACAAACCAAAAAAAAGTTTTATTAGTCCTCAGTTATCAGTGTAAACAACAAAATCATCAGCTGTGAGACAGATTTACCAAGGGAACACCATAGATTAGAGCTTCATATTTGAAAACCTACTGCCTGGCAATCAGCCTCGATTTTACTGCTTAAATGAAGGAGCTGGCCAAGGTGTCCTAACTTGTTTTGTGACCAAGTAGACCAGGCTAGCCTCAAACTCCTGATCTTCCTGCTGCAGCCTCTGGAGTACCAAGATTACAGGCATATGCCTGGCCTTGCCTAAATTCCTTAAAGAACAAAAAATGTAACTGTGCCCATTGGTGGTGAATGTTTAGAATCCCACCGCTGGGGAGACAGGCAGGTTACTGAGGTCGAAGCCAGCCTGTGCTACATGGCAAGATCCCATCTCAAAAAGCCAAAAAAGCGCTGGGGATGTGGCTCAGTGGTAGAGCACCCCAGGGTTCAAGCCCCAGGACTGGGGTGAGGGGAGGCAAAAATCTGACACTTACGTTATTAGCCTGTTAGAGATTAAGGATCACAACACAAAATACACCATTTAGTAGAACTACAGCGAAACACTGGGAGGCACACACATGTAATTCTAGCTCTCTGGGAGGCTGAGGAAAGAGAATCACAAGTTCAAGCCCAGTCTGGGTAACTCAGCAAGACCCTGTTTCAAAAAATAAAGGGCTGGGGCTGCAGCTCAGTGCAAAGGCCCTGGGTTCAATCCAGTATCGCACCAAAAAAAAAAAACAAAAACAAAAAAGGAAAATTTGAGCTAGGCGTGTTGGTGCATGCCTATAATCCCAGCACTCGGGAAGCTGAGGCAGGATTGCTGCAAATCCCAAAGCACCCTGGACTACACAGCAAAATCCAGTCCAAAACAAAACCTCAATTTCTCATTGTAACTTATTAACTCATTAAAAAAACGAAGACTAAGTAACAACCATCTCTAATTCTAAATTATGAGGTGGGAAACAGGGATGAATGGAAAATCAGCAGGAGACACTAAGGAGTCCTCTCTTCCAAGGCCTTCTCAAGTTAAAGCGAACGTATAAGGACACTGTTAACGCATAACGAAGAGAGGCACAGATCTAGCGGTGTTCGCTTATACCCATCAACTTCAACGAGATACAGCGGAAGCGAAGCTGGGACAGCGGTTGCGATACTGTGTCTATCAAGTTCGTACGTGCTAAAATCCGCAATATCCTAGTTTTCCAAACTTTTTAAAAACAGACTTTTTAAAAAAATAGCTTAGAGTAGGAAAAAGGATGACACAGTCTGCCGTTTGCAACTTTCTACCCTGTCTTAAGGTGAAACGTCACACCTCGGTCCTCCCTTCCGAGGCTGCGGCAGATGCGCTGCCCGGTTGGCGCCCGACTACGCGAAGCCCCTGGGCAGCGCGTCCCACGCGGGCTCGGAAGGGCGCGACGAGCTCCCAATCACGCCCTTCCGAGCCGGGCGCCGACGCCGGCCGGGCGCTCGCGGACCCCGCGTCCCACCCGCCGCCGCCTGTCACGGGGCGCCCGACTCCGCGCCGGCGGCCGCACGCGAACGCTCCCCGCCCGCCCGGCCGCCCGGCCGCTCACCCGGTCCTGGCCCGGCCCGCCCCGCACAGGCAGCCGCCGAGCCCGTCCCGGCCCGGCCGGCGCTCACATCCCGGGCGGCGCCCGCCAGGCCGCTCGCGAGCCGCGCGGTCCCCGCTCCGCGCCCGCCGCCGCCGCCGAGGGAACTTGGCGCGTTTTCCTCCGCGAGGACCCCGCGCCTCCGCCCGCCCGCCGGGCCGCGCCACGGGCGGCCTCGCACACGCCGGCGCCGGACCACGCCGCGCGGCCCGCCAGGAGAGGGCCGCCTCGCCGCCGCCGCGCGCCGCCGCGCGCCGCCGCTCGCAGGGCTCGAGCCGTGGGAACAGCAGCGCCCAGCGCTAACGGGTGCCGCGGTTCGAACCGCGCAGGCAACGTCCCGGGCAGCCCGCGGGGTCCTCGCCAGAGCGCGCGAGCGGGGGCTGACGGGCGGGCGCCACGCTCACAGCCTTTTTTTCTCTTTTTTTAACTATTCGTGCGCGCGAAGCACGGGAAAGAGTACGGGTCGGGAGACGGGACAGAGAGAAGACGACGGGACTGGCCCCTTCCTCAAGGAGGCCCCGAGGTGCTCAAACACGCCAATCCCTAGCAGTGCCCCGAGCCACGCCCCCATCGCCAGGAGGGTCCAATCAGAAGTACCTAGTCAAAAAGCCAATTGGGTAGGAGAGAGAAGGAAGCCCAGCCAATACTGAGAAAGAAGGACGGAGGCTCCCACCAGTTACAGTCCGGCACACAGAACGTTCTTCCAAGCGGTCTTCTGCCTGTTCTCATTGGCGCTCTCGTGCGCGCGCTCGCCGCCGCCGACTGTTGCGCGGTTTAGAGTCTCTCAGGTCGTCGACCAAGGGCCACTCCCAGGGCGCGGCTTCCGGAGCAGGCCCTGCCGCGGGCCCCGCCTTTGCTTTGCGCACGCGCCCGAGCGCGGTTGCTGAGGAGACGAGGCTCAGAAAATGGCCGCCCTCGCTCGCGCGCCTGGGCCCTTCTGCATCGCAGCTGGCGCGGGTCGTGCGTGAGGACGGCGCTGCCGGGGCGACTGAAGGTTCCCAGGCCAGGCCCCACGAACTTTCCACCGCCGCCCTGGCCAGCGCGTCGCCTGCCCTCACTTGCCCTCGGCCCGCGTCCGCTGTGTCCTTCAGGGGCGACCTGTGCCGCGTTCTAGGCTTTGGCTTGATTTTGTTCGAGGGGGCAGGGTCTCGCCGTGCAGCTCGAGCTGGCCTGGGCCTCCCAGGGCGGGCTCCGGGCTGCGGTGCCGGGATGCCTCGTGAGTGAAGTGCAGTCACCGCTCAGGGCCAGGATTCGACGGAAGGGCCGGCAGGGATCCGCAGGAGAGGCCCACGAGGCGGATGCTCGGCGCCTGAGCTGCAGAGACCCGAGCCGACTTTGAGCGGACCGAAGGAGACGGGTGGGTGGCCTGGGAGGGAACGAGGGAACAGCCGGCGCCGGAGGCAGGGGGCTCCCGTGCCAGGATCAGCTGGACGCGCGTGGGGGAAGTGGCGGGCCTGGGCGGGGGATCCGGGCCGGGGGCACCGGTTCAGGCTGCGCCTCCCGCGGCTTGGGCTGTGGGACCCGCAGGCTGTAGCGCGGGAGGGCTGCTGGGACCTGCTTCCGTCGCTGAGGCGTGGCGTGAGCGGCCGAAATGTTGAGACCTCGTAGGACAGGACAGGTTCCCCGGACTGACGGGCTGTGTGGTATGTAAGGAAAAGACAAAGGGACCAGTGGTTCTTGTTTTGAATCTCATCGACTAGATTGTGGCCTTTGTTAAAGCCAGGTATCGTGGGGATCTGAGTTTGGTAGGAGCTATCATTATTCTTAGACATATTAAGATTGAGGTCCCTATTTCACGTCAAACAGATACCCAAGGAGACCAAGGACCAAATTGAGCCAGCAGATAACCTCAGGGACAAAGGAGAGAATGAGAAAATACAGGCTTGTGCTTCCTAGTTTGCCTTCTTGTACCATAGATTGGCGTCTCCTTTCCTAGTACTAACAGGTCGGGGATTTAGCTCAGTGGTTCCAGTGCCTGCCTCCTCGAAAGTGCAAGTTCCTGAGTTCGATCCTCGGTACCAAGAAAAGATCCTAGTACAAACAGAATCTTTGCTACTTTCAAACTATCAGGATGGAATAGTTTTCCATTTCCTTGAGATCTCATTGTACTCATCGTTCTTCCTGTATAAAACAGTATCAGTCAAGGTTAGTTAACTTTATTCTGGCTGGCCGTTTGTCAACTGTTACAGCTTATATCTTACATCTGTCCCCTCAGAGGTTCATGTGCTGAGATCAGAGGCAAGCTTTTGAAAAGTGATTAGAGGGCTTTTATCTTGCTAATAGGAGGCAGGGTCGGGTTGGAAGACGTGGGTCTCTGGGGGTTGGGGGGGAATCTTCCACCGGTATGCTCCCTTCCCTTTCTGCTTCCTGGCTGCCATCCCTATGCCGTGCTGTACTGCCTTGGACCCAGCTGACTATGGACTGAAATGTGAGTCAAAATAAAGCTCTCTATGTTGTGGTTGTTGGGTATTTGTCTCAGCAATTAAAAAGTGACTAAAACACCAACTAAAAATCGGGAGTCATGATATCAAGGCACAATAGAATGGATAGAGGACAAATACCATAGCATTCTCTGCTGCTGTGCTCCCCCCTAACCAGGCTTAACAAAACTTTCCCAGAAGGTGACAAATGGAGTCAGTACTCTTGGCTCCTTAAAAAGAGAATGTGCTAGATACCTATCTGTCCTTTGTGGTAGGTAAGGAAATACGTTGCCCAAGATCTCTTGTCAAGAAGTTGAACTCCCAAGGTACAGGGAGTACTTCCAGTGGTCAGCTCCAGCAAAGTTGGCTTCAGCTGTGAACAGTACCCGTGCGGAAGGTTGTACCGTTCCCAAGGAAACCTACAGTAGGAGAGAAAGCAAGGCCAGGATGTAAAGGCTCAGCTGTCCATTTGCTGTCCCCCTCCTCCCTCACCTCTGATGGGCGGTCTTCACTCCAGAGCTTTTGGCCAAGCTGTCCCAAACTTGGATCTGTACTGGAATTTGACCTCTTCCTAGTCCTGCTTCCTCTCCCTTTCACATCTTGTCCTCCCCAAGAAGCCTACCTACAAGAATTGGTACCAGGATTGGTTGGGAAAACAGGCACTACAATCAGGTAGGGGAGCTGAATTATGGACTACCTGGTTGGTGGTAAGTGTATCCTAGCCAGCTCCTAGCACAAGGTGATGGTCCAGGTAGGATAATGTACCAGGTGGAAGTGAATGTACTAACAGATGTGTAAAGCATATCAGGCACTCGAGATGTATAGTGGAAGTTGGAGCTATAAGTAACAGAACTGAACGCCATTGGATAGAGAAAGTAACACTTGGAAGTTCATAAGTAAGTAATAGTCAAATGTGGAAGCCACAACACTTCTTTGAAGGTTACACACCAAGAAGTTCTCATCTGCAAGGAAGAAAGCAGACCACCAAGACCAGAATTTTTAGTGGCTGAATTTAGAAGTGCCCAAATCAGTCTGTTGTGCCAAAGCCAACAGACAGAGAGGTCATATGTGTGGAACTCTAGAAAATTTTGATTCTTCAGGCTCCTTTGGTTCCCACAGTGTGGCTTACTCTTCCCTACTAGAGGTATCATTTTGTCAGACTAGAGGACATCTGCCAGAAATTCCTACATACGAGACTATGTTTTCCCTTCACCCAGCACCTCCCTTCTCCCCTTCTGCCCACCAGTGCCTGTATTTACAATTAAGTTATAGCACAACCTAATTGGGAAAGTGATATGCCCAGTGATATGTGTACGGGACTACTCCCCAAAGAAGATTCAAGACCTAACCAGCATGTGCCAACAGGAGCTTGGGGAGTCCATGGGACTGGATCAGTGGATACTTCTTCAAGGGTGAAGAGAACACAAAACTGGATAGGGAAAATTATATTGCATTGAGAGCATTCTTCTGAAGTACAAGACTTAACATCCTGGCAAGGACCCCCAATAGCTGACAAGCTCACTGGAATGGCTCCTAGAAGCATGGAAAAAGCAGTGACTTTAATGGAATGAAACGTAGTGGAAGTGCTAGGGCAGGCTGGTGGGCCAAGAAGGAACCAAAAGGCTCAGGAAGTGGGTAAACTAGGATTGGTGTATTACACACAGCCAGAAGGTTGCAGTCATGTGAGGGAAGGTACAAAGGACACATCACTTACCAAGGCCATAAGGGATGCACTTTTGCAAAGATAAGAGCATCACAGAAAAGTTTAGCCATGGCTCACTGATAGCACTGTGGATAATAGGAACACAAAGCAAGAGGACCAGGTGACAATGCTTAAGGTGTTGGCAGATTCAGTCTCTAGTGAGGGCTCTTTGGCATTCAGAGGGCACCTGCGTACCTTCTCATTGTGTCTGCATAGTCTTTTCTCAGTGTATGTGTGTGAAAAGTGAACTCTAATAGTTTTTTTTTTAAATAAGGACAATAATTCTGTTATGCAAGCCCCATCTTTATGAGCTCACCTGCCATAGACTGAAAGTGTCCCTCTAAATTTCATATGTTGAAACCTAATCCCTACAGTGATGTTATTTGTAGGTAGGATCCTTGAGAGGTGATTTGGAATGGATTTAGTTATCCTTATAAAGTTGTTCCCAGAGAGTGCTTTTGCCCCTACCCATACAAGGATGCAAGCCTTTATAAGGTGGCAGATGAGCTGGCCATCTCTGAACCAGGAAGCAGGCCCTCAAAGAATCTGACGGTGCCTTGATCATGGGCTTCTCAGCATCATTAACCATGAGAAATACATTTCTGCAATTCATAAGCCATCCAGTCTGTTATTGTTGTAGCAGCAAATGGACAAAGATCATTTAAACCTAATTACAGCCCAGAGACGTCACCTCCAAATCCCGTCACAGACCGTGTTAGGACTTCAACTTGTGAATTTGGGGAGGATGTAGACATTCAGTTCCTAACACACAGGAAATCAGATAATACTATCTCAGGAGAGAAGGACAAGATACTAGTGACATCCTTATGGATATAAAGGAAACAGCTTGAGATTCCCATCATACCCTGGTTTAACTCACCATTTGGCCTTGCAAAAAAACATATGGCCCCTGAAAACTGACAGTAGATTACTGTAAGCTCAGTCTGTTAGTAGGCCTGATTGCCGCTGCCATGCCAGATGTGGTATATTTGCTAGAGGAGATTAACACAGCCTCAGGTGTTTCATACGCATCCTTGATGTTAGTGCATTCATTTTTATTCTAATCATAAAGGTGCAGACTAAAGGACACATTTACACTGGATGTGAACAGCACTTCTCTCCCTGTTGTGCAGTAGCTGTAGAGACCTGGCCCTTCTGAGTGTCCTGCATGTCACATTGACCCATCCCATCAGTGATCCCACTGAGGAGACAGAATGGGCAAGTTCTGGGATGACTCTTTCAGGAGACTTAAAGGACTGAAAGTGTATGTGTGGCGGAGGTAAAAAAGAAAGGTCTTCATCTTCCACATGGAGAAATCAGCACATAATGACTAAAAAGTCAAGAAATAAATACAAATACATGAATGTGGAATAAATACCAAAGAATCGGTTGGAAGTTGCCTTGGAAAATGGGAAATCTAGAATTCTAGATTTAACACTTTAAATCATGTACATGTTTAACTTTGAAAAGAGAAAAGGTTTTTAAAAGCTCCCGAAATTTTTTCTTTCAAAAATTGTTTTTTTGGGCCAGGGATTTAGCTCAGTGCTTTCGCCGCCTGTTGCGGAAGTTCAAGGACCTGAGTTTGATCCCCGGTACCAAAAAAATAAATAAATAAAAGTTGTTTTATTAAAAATTGTCTCCTGGGCTGGGGATTTAGCTCAGTGTTTCTGGCGCCTGCCTCAAAATCGAAAGGTCCTGAGTTCGATCCCTGGTACCCAAAAAAGAAAAAAAAATGTCTCCTAGCCAGGCATGGTGGCCCTATAATCCCAGCACTCTGGGAGACTGAGGCAGAAAGATCATCAGTTTGTGAGCAACTTAGCAACCCTGTCTCAAAAAAATTTTTAAGAGGGTGGGGGTTTCTGGGGATTAAAAAAAAATTTTTTTTAAAGCTCAGGGTGAAGGCCCTGGGTTCAATCCCTAGTTCCACAAAGAAAACAAAATAAAAAGTCATCTTATTCCCCGGGAAAGGTCAGAGCAAATAGACTTAGTGGGAGTAGGGTTATTTTCATTTGGAGTGACAATTCTTCCCACCTTCTAGGCATAAATTAATGAAGACAGCATTTGAGCCCTTGACCTTCATCCAGCATTTTTAGTAAGGCAAACAACCTCCAAATCAATAGTCAGACCACTATCCAATAATTAATAATTAATATCCAATAAATGTAAGCCAAAAAAAAATTACTTCTATAAGTTAAAGTCTTTTTAAAAGGTAAAATCTACGTTGTTTCAGGATGTAAATTGTTTTAGTCTCAAACTCCAGGGTCAAGTGGGAGGCCCGCCACCCTTCAGAATGTCTGATGACAGTTTAGTGGATGAGTGTCAGGTGGGTGGGGGAAGCAAGGGGGTGCAGGAAGTGGAAGGAGCCTATTTATAGTTTATGGGAAGAGAGTTGATCTTTCTCATGCCATTAAGATTCTCTTGTCCTTTCTACTCTACAATTAAACTTCAACAGTATTCTTTCCTTCTCTCCCTTCCTGAGTAAAATTTACTTTCATGAAGTACTAGGTATTTGAAAAAGTACTAAATTCTTATTTTCTTTTGCATGTTATTATGGGCTCATGGCTTTTTATAATCTTTTTATAATTAATATAATTTTTTATTTCCTTGTTTGAACCAAAAAGTAGTCACATTTTAACTTGTTGGAATTCCTTTTAAGCTAGCTTTTGGAGGAAGGGATAGTGGTGCGTGCCTGTTGTCCCAGCACTGAGGCTGAGGCAGGAAGATTGAGTTTGAGGCTAGTCTGGGCAACTTAGCAATTTAGTGAGACACTGTCTTAAAAAAAAGGTTTTTTTTAATTGTAAGGGATGGAGATGGAGCTCATGCAAAAGGACCTGAGTTCAACCTCTAGTACTGCAAAAAACAAACAAGCTTTTTGGGTTTTCTCAATCTTGCAAGCATCCTTACCTTCTGGCAAATTACACATCTATATTGAAAATTTTAAAGTATTTTCTTACTAATTTGAATAGGCTATATAATATATTATTTTACCATATTATATATCAAAATTATATTATTAAAGGTTTAGAAACCTTAATTTTAAAAAATCTTATTAAATATCATATATATCCTTTTATATTATATGTCATTAATCATATATTACTTTATCATTTCATTTAGGACTTTGAAAAGAGACCCTGTACTTCATTTAGAGAATTATATAGTTAGCACTAAGGTGGGGATTGTTTGTTTGTTTTTGGTACTGGGGATCGAACTTGGGTCCTTGTGCTTTCGAGGCAGGCGACAGAACCATGGAGCTAAATCCCCGGCCCTAAGGTGGCGATTGTGTAATCACTATGATGCAGTTTTCCTTTTTTCAACCCAACCTTAAAGGTTAGAAGGACTGCCAGGGATTTACCTCAGTGGTTCCGGCTCATGCCTCGAAAGTGCAAGGTCCCAAGTTTGATCCCCAGTACCAAAAAAAAAAAAAAAGGTTAGAAGGACTTAGAGTGAAGCTTTTCAAGCCCTAAAAGAAAATAATTGCCACCCTAAATTACCATATCCTGCAAAGCTATCCTTCAAAATTAAAGAAGAAATAAAGACTTTCCACAAAAAAAGATAAAGAAATTCATAGCTCCTAAACCAGTACTTCAAAAAATACTTAAGAGAATCCTAAACAGAGATGGGAGGAGAACATCCATAAGATGAAGCAAAGCAGTAAACCTCAATTGGAGAGTAGTTTAGCAAATGGAAAACAGAAAGGAATTCAGCACTAGAAAAACAATGTAATGACAGGAATCAATAGATACCTTTAAATAACACTAAGTGCAAATGGTCTTAACCATAAGACATAGAATAGCCAATCATCAAAAAGTAAGACCCAATTATATGTTGTCTACAAGAGACACACCTCATCCACAAACAAAATACACACAAACAAAATTAATAGATGAGAGCTGTAATTCCAAAGCAAGCAGGAGTAGCTAATCTAATTTCTAACAAAGTTAACTTCAAACCAAAACTAGTCAGAAGAAATAAAGAAGGTCACAACAAATTGGCAGGGGAACAACTGACCAAGAGGAGAGAACAATTGTAACTATATATACACCAAACATCAGCACACCCAACCTCATAAAATAAACTGCTTGACATAAAAGTACAGATAGAAGCTAAAGCAATCACAGACAAGGACTTCAATACTCCACTCACAAATTGGTCAACCAGACAAGAAAATCAACAAAGAAATATCAGTTAAATTTGCACTTTAGAACAAATGGAATTAACAGATATCTACAGGATGTTTCATCCAACAACAGCAAAATATACATTTTTTCAGCAGGCCACAGAACTTTTTACAAAGTAGAGACCATATTTTAGGCCATAAAGCATGCCTCAATAAATACAAAATAACTGAAATAATATGCATCCTATCAGATCACAATGGAATTAAACTAGAAATCACCAGCAAAAGAAAACACAGAAACTAAACACATAGAGATTGAATAGTACACTCTTCATTGATCACTGGGTTACAGAAATCAGGGAAAACATTCAATTCTAGGAATTGAATGACAATGGAAATACTACATATCAGAATCTGTGGGACACAATGAAAGCAGTTCTAATAGGAAGTTTATGGCTACGACTGCCTACATTAGAAAAACAGAACTATCCCAAATAACCTAATGATGCATCTCAAGGTTCTAAAAAACAAGAAAAATCCAAACTCAAAACTAGTAGAAGGAAAGAAATTATAAAGATCAGAGTGGAAATTAATGTAATAGAGGCAAAAATACAAAGTATCAATGTTATCAAAGAGTTGCTTCTTTGGAAGGAAAAGTAAGATTGATAAATCCTTAGCCAAACTTAACAAAAGAAAGAGAGTCGGCCTAAGAAAATTAAAAATGAAAAAATTGAAATTACAATAGGCACCACTGATATCCAGAGGATTATTAGAAACTATTTTGAAAGTTTATATTCCAATAAACTGGAGAATCAGGAAGAAATTAATAAATTCCTATATATATGACTTACCAAAATTGAAACAAGAAGATATAAAACTCCTGAACAGACCAATAACAAGCAATGAAATTGATGTAGTAATAAAAAACTGTACCAAGGAAGGCCTAGAACTTGGTAGATTTACTACTGAATTTTGCTAGAACTTTAGAGAAAAACTAATACTAATATTTTCAAACTTTCCATGTAATTAGAAGGGATGCTTCCAGACTCATTAATTCTGATACCAAAATCAGAAAGACTTAAAAAAGAGAAAAGAAAAAGAAAACTGCAGGCCAATATCCTTGATGAACCCAGATACAAAAATCCAAAAATCCTAAATAAGAGACTTGCAAACAGAATTCACAACTCTAAAAACATCATACACTATGACCAAGTTGGCTTCGTTCTAGGGATGCAAAGATGGTTCAACACACATAAATCAATGTGATATACCACATAAATAAAATCAAGGATAAAAAAATCACATGACCATCTCAATAGAAGCAGAAAAAGCCTTTGACAAAGTCCAACAACACTTCATGATAAAAAGTGATGAAAATAAGTATAGAAGGACTTTCCCTCAAACTGATAGAAGCCATATATGACAAACCCACATCCCACATCATACCAAATGGGGGAAAATGTAAAGCATTTCCTCTAAAATATGAATGAGACAAGGGTGTCACCCTCAGTTAATATAGTACTTGAAACTGTGAGAGCAGTCAGACCAGAGAAAGAAATAGAAGAGATACTAATAGAAGTCATATTATTCCTATTTGCAGATACAGTTCTTTACATAGAAGATCCCAAAAATTCCACCAGGAGACTTACAGATCTGATAAACAAATTCAGCACAAAATCAACACACAAAAATCAATAATGAACCAAGTGGGAAGGAAAACAATTCCATTCACAATAGCTTCAAAAAAAACCACCTAGGAAAAAACCTAACCAAAGAGGTGGAAGACTTGTATAACAAAAATTACAGAATTTGAAGAAAGAAACTGAAGAGGACATTAGAAAATGGAAAGACATCCCTTATTGTTGGATTGGTAGAATTAATATTTTAATATTGTTTAAATGACCATATTACAAAAGCCAATCTATAAATTTAATGCAATCCCTATTAAAATACCAACAAAAATTTTCAGAACCAGAAAAAAAACAAAAAACAAAAACCTAAAAGTAATAGAGACTCAGAAGAAGAGACCCAGAATACCCAAAGAAATCCTGAGCAAGAAGAGCAAAGTGAAGTGCACCAGAATACCAGTTTTCACGTTGTACTGCAAAGCTACAGTAACAACAACAACAACAAAACCATGGCACTGGCAAAAAAATAGACATGTAGCCTGTTGTGGATTAGATCTAAAATGGCGCCCAAAGGAAGAATCCAGGCGCCCTTCGTTTGGAAGGCGACTGGATTATGGAGGCACCAAAACTGGCTTGCTATTGATAAGAGGAGTCTGGATGGAGGCGAAGGGTCACTAGAGGTGTGGCCTGAACCCGTTTATCTCCTTCCCTGCTTCTCCTTTTACTCTCTACTTCCTGCCACTATGACCCTTTACAATGCCATCCTGCCTTGGAACCAGCCAGCTATAGACTGAAACATGAGCCAAAATAAGTCTCCTCCATTTAGTTGTGGATGTCAGGTATTTTGTCCCAGTGACAAGCAAGTGACTAAGACTAGATCAACAGAAGAGAACATAAGACATAAAAATATACCTGTGGCCACCTGACTTTTGTCAAAGGGCTCAAGAACATAAGTTGGAGAAAAGATAGCGTCTTTAACAAATGATGTGAGAAAACTGGTTGTCCACGTTCAAAAGATTGAAAGTAGACTCTTATCCCTCATCCTGTACTAAAATGAAATCAAAATGGATCAAAAGACAGATACAAGCCGGGGATTTAGCTCAGAGGTTTCGCCACCTGCTGCGCAAGCTCAAGGACCCAAGTTCGAACTCCGGTACCAAAAAAAAAGACAGATACAAAAACAGAAACATTCAGGGGCGGGGATTTAGCTCAGTGGTGCTGCCGCCTGCCTTGCAAGTGGAAGGTCCCGAGTTCAATCCCTGGTACCAAAAAACAAAACAAAACAAAACAAAAACTAGAAACATCCAAACTGTTGGAAGATAACACGTGAAGCCATAGACACAGGCAAAGATTTCCCGAATAGAACTCCAAAAGCACACGAAATATTATCAAGAATCAACAAATGGGGTTACATCGAATTAAAAAGCTTCTGCACAACAAAGGAAATAATCAACAGAGTGAAAAGACAACCTACAGAATGGGGAAAATTTTTGCCAGGTGGTCTTCTAACACAGGACTAAAATCAAGAATTTAAGGGTCGGGAATGTAGCTCAGTGGTTCTGCCATCTGCCTTGCAAGCACAAGGACCCAAGTTCGATCCCCAGTACCAAGAAAAAAAAAAGATCTATCTCCTAAAATCTAGAATTTATAAACCCTGAAGGATCAGAAGTTTGAGCTCAGCATAGGCAAATTAGAGATCCTACCTCAAAACAAAATGTAAAAAAACGCTGGGGACAGGCTCAGTGCAAAGGCCCTGAGTTCAACAATCCCCATACTGCCCCTCTAAGTTAACCCCTCAGAAACAAATGATCCAATTTTTTTAAAAATGGGCAAATAAGATACTTCTCAAAAGACAAAGTAAAAACAGCTTATAAGTATATGAAAAAATGTTCAACATCTTTAGTCATTAGGGAAATGCAAGTCAAAACAACACTGAGATTTCATCTTACCTTAGTCCAAATGGCTAACATCAAGAATACAAAAAAAAAAAAGAATGCTGGCAAGGGTGTGAGGGAAAAGGAATACTTCTATATTTTTGGTGGTAATGTGACTAATGCAATCACTATAGAAATCAGTATGGAGATTCCTCAAAAAACAAAACTAGAAATTCCATTTGACCCAGTTATATCTCTCCTGGGTATATCCCTGAAAGAATTAAAGATGCCATGCTATAATAACACGTTCATGTTTACAGCAGTGCAATTCATAGTAGCCAAACAATTTAGATGCCCACCAACAAACAAAAGAAAATGTGGTAAATATACTCAACAAAATATTATTCAGGCATGAAAAAGAATGAAATCATATTTGCAAGAAAATAGATGGAACTTGAAACCATAATACTAACTGAAATAAGTCAGAGACAGAAAGTTAAATATCACATAGGTTTCTCCTATGTGAAAACCTAACATATAAATAAATAAATGAATAAAATAAACTAGAGGAGATATGATATAAAACAAAAAGGAAGACTATTGGAGATGGGGAAAGGGATTGAGGGGGGAGGTAAGGAACAGGATTACAGGCATTAAAATGACCACCATATGTTATGTGCATGTACCAATTTTCCAAAATGAATATCACTATTGTTTACTGCAAATATACACTAACAAAAAGAAAAAAAGGATACTATGAACACATTTTTTAAAACACCTCAATTAGTTTGGAAGATATTTGTACAAATTACATAGCTTTTACTTCATGCTCTTTCAATTATTTGTATTTAAAAGCAAACAGCTTAATGTATTAGAAGTTACTCATAAGTATACATTTTAAAACTTTCTCCTCATTGTGAATTATAACATCTACAATTTCTTGATCCTCCTCTTGTCTATTTTTTTGGGGGGGGGCCAGTTGGGTTATAAAACACAGGTTAAGCCGATTACCTAATTTTACTAAAGAACTTTGACCTGGCCCTTTAGAAATTAAGTTATACTACAAAAGTATAGCAACAAAACAACTCCAGGTGACATTTCTACAGATGCTCATTGTTTCTGTGTGCATTAAAAAATCTTGGAGTGTCCTCCTCTTTGAGTTGTGCAAAATAGCTTGCCCCAAATTACCGTTGGTATACTAGTTTCCAGTATTTATCAATCAACATTTATATGTATGTTAAATATATTAATGGACACATCTTTGAACTACTCTCTGTATCTCAATACACACACACACACACACACACACACACACACACACCTCACCCTCAGATTACTCAGCTTTTATCACGGTGTCTCTATTTACACACACCAGCACACTCAAACTGTCCCAGGGCTGGTGGCAGGTGCCTCCGGGCAGGAGTTAGAAGTATCACCTTGTTGAATCCACAGTTTTGAACCTACTGCTCCAGGGCTACTTCCATAGAAGTAGTTATATCTCAATTCATATTGATACTGCATTTTTTTCTTTAAGTTTAAATACATTTTCATGGTTTTCTTGCTTACAAATAAATCTAATAGATCTGTCAACAAAAGGCATGATCCTAGACTAGAGCTAGGCTGTCCGGCTGTGTTGGAAAATCCCCAGTAGTACTTCAAAAGGCCTGTGGATCTTTTTCACCAGTGTTGCATATTTCATCCCACTTTTCATCTGTTAAACAAAGTAACTCCAAGTCTAGAGACCTCAAATTGTTGAAATAAACCAGGCTTCCTGGTGTTTGTTAAAATCTGTGGGATAGAATTTTAATTTGGCAAACAGTTCAACAATTTCTGGAGAAAGAACAGAAAAGATTAGAACTGAGAACATCTGTATAATCAAAATTCATTCCTAGAGGGAAGACTGACGTATTTTTCTTGTGGCAGTGTCCCAGTTTTGACATTTTCCCACTTCGATCTTTTATGTGAATCTGAGATAATCTGATACAGGCATCACAACGATTGTCACCAAACAGCTATAATTATTAGAAAACCCTCATGTTCCCTGTACAGGCTTTTTCAAACAGACCCAGCACAAGCTCAGACACATATTTACCTAGGCCTTGTGTGAAAAATTAGGATTCTTCAGGAAGAAAAAAATATGGCAAAGCAAAAGAAGTTTCAGAAACCCTCAAAAACTCACATTCCTAGCTGCTCTAGTAACCTGTACACCCTACACTCTTCCCTGCCCACTTGGTCAGCTAAGTGTTTTTATTCATTAAAAACTATTTGAGAAGTATGAAAGAATATGCAAAAACATAAATATAGGTCATTGTATCAGTCAGTTTCCCATTGGTAAAACAATATTCGAGGCTAGGTATTTTATAAAGAACAGACGTTTATTTAGGTCTCCGTTTTGGAAGCTGAAAGCCCAAGACCAGGCATTCCTATCAGGTCAGCCTCTGGGGAGCCCCCCTGGCTGGGTCACCACATGGTGGGTGGCATCAGGGCAAAGGCACATGAGAGGAGGACTCGCACGGCGAGACGGGAAGCCAGGATGTAGGAGGTGGACAGACACCCAACATATCATAACCCACTTTCTCAAGAATGACTGGGGTGTGAAGAGCTACCTTATTCTCTTCCAAGGGCCCAGCTTGGGTGTGACCAATGCCTCCCCCAGGCCTGACTATTAAAGTGCCACCACTGCCCAGCTTTGCCAGAAAGATAAAAAGTTGCTCCATTCTTATCCTGAGGGTCTGTAGCACCCCTCTGTCATAGATCTAGCTTACAAATATGAGTCTGTGTCTGAATTTCCGTTGTATTACCCATATTAAATTACCTGTATAATTATGATAACTTTTCATTTTGTTTTGTTTTTTGAGACAGGGTCTTGCTATGTAGTTCAGGCTGGCCTTGAACTCACTGTAGTCCAGGCTGGTCTCAAACTCATGGCAATCTTCCTGCTTCAGCCTCCTGAGTGCTGAGATTACAGGCATGTACCCCCATGCCCAGCTATTATAGCTTTATAATAAAGCTTGATATTTGATAGGCAAGCACTTGGCTCCTTTTTTTACTTCAAGAATGTCTTGTCTAATTTTGACCTTTACACCTCTGCATAAATTTAGAAACCAGCTTACAAAATTCCATCAATAGCCTGAGTAATTTATACGGTTCTGTTTCCTTTCCCTTGGATCTGCTCTGGCCCTGTGACGTGTGATAGAATATAGTAGAAGTGCTGCTGTGTAATTCCAAGCCGGTCTTAAAATATCTGTGGCTTCCTCCTTTGCTCTTGGACACTCTCCCGTGGGACTGATCCTCTGTGAAAGAGCGCCCAGGCGGGCTCTGCTAAGAAAACCCTGTGGAGAGAGACAGAAAGTTTCCAGGCTTCAAGCCACCCCACCAAGGCCCCAGACATGAGTGAAACCATCTTGGATGCTTCAGCCCTAGCTGATTCCTGACTACAGTGTCATGAAATACCCCAGAAAATGCCATGAAGACCAAAGAACTACCTGGCCAAGCTTCATCCACATTCTTTGTTGTTTGTTTTGAGATAGGGTTTCTCCATGTACTTGATGGCTGGCCTGAACTATGTAGCCCAGGCTGGCCTTGAACTTGTAATCCTCCTGCACCAACCTCCCAGGTGCTAGGTGATCCACATTCTTTATCTTCAATGTTTTGTGTTTTTTTTTTGGTACCGGGGATCGAACTCAAGTCCTTGGCTTGCGAGACAGGTGGCGGAACCACTGAACTAAATCCCCAGCCCGAGATCCACATTCTTGATCTACAAAATTATGAGTAAAAAAAAAAATCATTGTTTTGTCATTGTATTTTGAGTTTTTAGACCCCAAGCAAAGGCCTGAAGAGCAGCATGGTGGCAGAATACTTGGCAATCTTGTTGCTTATAATGTAGGAGACAGGAAATGAACATCGTAAACTTATCTAACTCTGCCTTCCATGTCCACTAATTTTTTATATTGTTCATACATTTGATCTCCATTTTGCATAACTTCTTGAAATATATATTTTACTTCACCAATTCTCTCTTTAACTACATCTAGTTTGCTATTCACCCTAGCATAGTTTTTCATTTTGTTTGTGATATTTTTCATTTCTTAAAGTTGTGTGTATAAATGTTTTGACATGTTTGCATATTTTTGTTAATCATGTTCCTTGTCCATTTTGTTAATTTTGTATTTCATTTATTTAAATAGCTTAAATTTTCTTTCATTTTTAAGCCAATAATTCCAACATCTGCAATCTTTGCCAGTCTAGATATATTGCTTTTTGTTTTTGATTGACCTTTGCTCATAGTGGCTTTTTCCTTGGGTGGGCTTCTTTGTTTTTTATTTTCTTTATTTTATTTTGGAATTGAACCCAGGACCTTATGCATGCTAGGCAAGAGCTCTGCTACTAACCTACCTACATCCTCAGGTCTTCCTTTCTTTTTTAAATTGCAAGTTCATATTTCATGTAATTGTAAGTTTATTTTTTATTTAATTAATTGTAAGTTCAATTTTTTTTTTTTTTTTTTGGTACCGGGGATTGAACTTGGGACCTTGTGCTTGCGAGGCAGGCAGCGGAACCACTGAGCTAAATCCCCAGCCCAGTTCAAAAATATTTTGAGGCATGGTTTTAGGGTCCATGTGGTAGGCAGAATAATGGTCCACCAAAGGTATTGTTCTAATTGATATTGTTCTAATGCCTGGAACCTATGAATATGCTACCTTATATGGCAAAGGCACTTTGCAGATATAATTAATGTTGAGGATCTTGAGATGGGAACCTTATCTGATTGTCTGCTGCATCCAACATACCTATATAGATAAGTCCTTAAGAATGGAGACTGTTTTCCAGTTAATTAGAGAAGGTGATATGACTAAAGAAGGAGGTCTGAGGTGTGAAGCTGCCAGCTTGGAACATGGAGGAAGGGGCTGTGAGCCAACAGAGGTGGTGGCTTTCTGCTTAGAGCCTCTGGGTAGGAATGGAGTCTTCGATATGCTCATCTCAGCCCAGTGAGCTCCATGTTGGATTTCCAGCCCACAGAGCCATGAGAGTTGATTTTGTGTTGTTTTAAGTCATTACAGTATTGGTGATTTGTCACAGCATCATTGGAAAACATCCAGAATTTTTCCCAGGGAGGGCTTCTTGAACTGCTCCCTTAAGCCTTCCAGACTCAGGTCCATTTCACATAACGTGTGTGGGAGGCAGAGTGGGTGGAGAGGGGGCAGTTGTGAGAACGTCAACCTAAGTGCAGACTCACGTGGAAACCTGCGTGACAGGTGGTTGGTCACTCAAATTCTTAGGGGAGACTTTGGTTTTGTTTTTAATCCTCCTCCCTAAGCCAGGACCCCGGCTCCCTGCGCAGGGGCGCCTGCACTGGCCCATGGGCACCCCTTGTTTCAGCTGCCTTCCCTGCCCCCTCCCGAGCCTCCTCCCATTTCCTCCCTGATGCTGTCAGTGCCCTTCCCCACAGTGCAGCTCATCAGGAGCGGGAGAGAGCAGCCCGCAGGCCGGAGAGTGTGGGTCAGTGTTTTAGATGAAACCCAGCAGCAGGATCGTAGGATTCCTAGGCCTCCATATGGCCGAGACAGACGTCACAAATGTCTTTCCACTGTCCCCTTCCACTGTTGCTTTCTCTAGGAATCTATGGCGTTAGTTCAGGCTTCCCTCTCTGCTTTCACCCCTTCCTGCCAAGTTGCTCTTTTATCTTATTATTTTATCTTATTTTCCACCCTTTCTGGTGCCATAAGAATTGTCTTTTTTTTTCTTCTTTAGTACGGGGACTGAACCTGAGGCCTTCTCACTGAGTTATATTGCCAGCCCTTTTTATTTTTTATTTGGAGACTGGGTCTTTCTAAGTTGCTAAGTTGCCCAAGTTGGCCTCAAACTTGTGACCTTCCTGCCTCAGCCTCCCAGAGTGCTGGGATTACAGATGTGTGTCACCACACCCAGCTGAGTGGGGCCATCTGTATGTGACTGTTTCACACAGCATTGGCTCTATTATAGTGCTTCACACCAGGTGTTAAGTTCGTCGTGCAATAGGTTTCTGGGTCTATTGATGTTTCTATTTCTAGTCCAAGTTAACACATTTTTTCTGGTTTTAGACTAAAGTGGAGGGATAAATAATTTGTTTATGTATCTGCTTCCTCTCTAGGCCATGCACTCTTAGGAAATGAGCTCTGTACCATTTATCTTTGTGTATTGGGTAGGCCTTACTAAGGGAGCACAGATGGACTCTTACCATGCTCATGTTCTGCGGTTCAAAGTCAACTATGCTGATTCCCAAGTAGAACTCCTTTTTGCTGATTTTCCTCCATAAAGACTTCCATTATAACACTTAACATTGTGTTATGCTTTTATATTATCTGCTCCACATTGAGATAATTTTTAAAAAAATTGTATCCCCCGAGAAGGTGTGCAAAGTGATTTATCAAGAAAATATGCATGTTTGCTTGTTGGTTTCAAGTTTGTTTTAAAAGGTTTGCATTTATAGGCATAGAGACTTACATCAATGAATATTACTTAAATGCGTTATTGTAGTATGTTTACATTGGCTGTCATCAAAGCATTAAGTCCTAAATATGTCATTGTGATATGTTTACACAGGTCATCTCCAAAAGATTAAATTTTCTGTGGGAACAACAAGGTTTTATTGAAAAGATGCTTTCAGGAGCCAGGGATTTAGCTCAGTGGTTCCGGCGGCTTCCTCGAAAGCACAAGGTCCCGAGTTCAATCCCCGGTACCAAAAACAAAACACGAAAAGATGCTTTCAGTACCAAATTAAATTAAAGGGCATAAGGTTTCATATATAGTTGTGATAATTATTATTATTGTTATTTTCTGATGTACTAAATGAATTCATGCTTTCTAATTATACAGGTTTTCTAATATATTATGATAATTTAAAAAAACACTGTATCCCCAAGGGCAAGCCACGAGTAGCCCAGCATGTGCAAGGCCTTGAGCCTGATCCCCAGCACTAGAAAACAAAACAAAAAACAAAAAATCAACAGCGTCCCCAGGGTCTAGAAGCTGACATAAAGAAAGTGGTCAGCAGAGGCCAATCAGTCTTCCAACTGCCTAGAAAGGGGTGGTGAGGGCTGAAGAAGAAGAGACAACAGAGACCTGCATGGTTCCAAAATGGGTGGGGGCCTGGAGGTTAGGGCCTCCAAGGGGGCAAAGACAAAGACACCCAAGCTGGCCACTATTTACTGGGTTCACAGGGAGCATCAGATGCCTTGGAGGGCAGTAGAGATCCTAGGATGATGAGGAGCTCATGCTGATGAGGACGGTAAGATGAACAAAGCTCTTATAGCAGTAGGTGGGGTGAGTTAAGCTGATAAGGAATCTGTCCGTCCCCAGGTGAGACCTTTCTCTCTATTACTACTCAGTTCTTACAGATCCAGGGTGTCTTCAGCTGGTGCAAGCTTGCCCTTGAACGTCACAGCCTCACGGGACCATTGAGGCCCCAGACAGCCCTAATCATAATTTAATTGTGAAATGATTTTTCCCCAAAATTGCTTAGAATGGCTCCTGACAGTCAGTGTAGGCTGAATTGAAATCTTGTATTCCAGTTCATAAATGTAAGAACAACATTTAAAAAGTCAACTACTACTTAAAAATTCAGTTACATATAAAATAAATTATGACTTAAAAATTCTTATGTAGAAGATAGAACTTCCTAGTTGACAGGGAGGATGTGCACAAATATTGGACCAATTATTTAAAGATTAAAGGGAAGAACTAATAATTATTTAAAGATTAAAGGAGAAATTGGGGAAACTTTTAGGGTTTTAGCCTTTTAATTAGCGACACTGAATATGTCACCTAAGTTCCATCCACTGGAAGGGGCTCTGGAGCAAGTCAGGTTTCGAATCAGTGCATGGTAACTATTAGGCCAGGTGTGGTAGTGCACGCCTGTAATTCCAGCACTTGGGAGGCTGAGGCAGGAAGATCGGTATGAGTTCCAGGCCAGCCTACACTAGTTAGCAAGACCCTGTCTCAACAAAAAACGAACCCCCCCCCCAAATAATGAGGACCCCGCTACTGTATGCGCTTTCTTAAGTTTCTCAGCAGCAGAGGGCGCTCACATCACAGCCTTGGCCGTCTGTAAACGGGTTTGGAAAGACAGTCACTGGCTCTCCGCATCCTGCATTCCTGGTTATGCTGAGGGCAGAGCGTGCAACGTCTTCAGGGTAAAAGCTAAGATTCTGTTAGAAGTAGGTATTGCTGAGAGTTTATCAAGGTGCTGTTGTTGGGACCCAGGCACTCGGGCAAGTTTCTGCGCTTGAGTGGTTTCATCAGTGCGCTGCCAGGAAAAGGGGAGAGTGGTGAATCAACAGGTCGCAGAGGCCCTGTAGGAGCGTGTGGCTCGTGCGTCCAGTACGTGCTGTTGCGGCAGGAGGATCACAAGTTTGGGTCCCACGTGGGCAACTTAACGCGACACCTGGGATGTAGCTCAGTGTGAAGTCCCTGCGTCCAGCCCCTAGTACCATAAAAAAAAAAAAAAAAAAAAAAGGTAATAAATTTGAGCCAGGCGTGGTGGCACTCTAGTCCCAGTACTTGGGAGGCTGAGACAGGAGAATCGCTAGAGTTCGAGACCAGCCTAGACTACACTGCGTGACCCCATCTCTCCTTGCCTCCCCAGCTCCTAGAGGCTGCCCAAAGTTTTGGTTTGTGACCTTTCTCATCGCCCACTCTGCTTCCACTGCCACAGCTCCTGTGACTCTGACACCGTCTCTCTTCTGCCAGGTCACCGTGACGACGCGGCCCTCCCTCTGGACAGTCTGGGGTTGCCAATCAGCTGATGGTTGTTTCGCTTCTTTCAAGAAGAAATCGCGCATAGGCAAAATGTAGTCCTGCTAGTGGCTCTGGGCTGACACCAAAGGCCTCAGCCCTTGGCGTTACAGCCCTGGACCCAGACGCCTCCATGGAGGCCAGCCAGTTAATGCCGCCTGTGAGCACCGCCGGCTGACTGCTGGCAGACTCAAAGGACCTTTGAGTACACACCACCTGAGAAGTACTCCTGAGAACATTCCCAGGGCACCAGAAGGAACCTTTATTTACACACGGCTCAGGCTGCAGCGCAGAACTCCCCGCACCAGAGCCAGCCTCCTGAACGCCGGGAGATTCAACAGAGCGCTGCTTATGTAGTAGTGCAGGCATGTGATTGGTCCGAATTTCAGCCTGCTGATTGGTCCAAACTGGTCTAAACGCAAGCCTTCTGGTCCAAGCCTACTGATTGGTCCAAATTCAATCCTACTGCTTAGTTCAAGGCTGTGGTTAGGGCTGACACCCCTGGGGCGGGTGTGGGCATCCCTGACATCGCAGCAGTGGTTTGGTTTACACAGGCTGTTTGATGGCAGGGGTGAACCTGGGGAACCTTCAGAGGATTGGTTGTGTTAACCCCGGCTTCCTGGGGCTGGGGGAGCCCTCCCTCATCTCTGCAGCGTTGGGGCGCAGAGGCTGCAGGATCAGGATTGGTGTGGGCGAGGAGGGAGGGGAAGGGGCCATGCTGACAGCAGAGCTGCGCCTCCTGTCAGAGCGGCCTCAAGACCAGCCATGAAGTAACCTGGGGACACTGAGCCAAGTTGTCCTTGTCCATCCTGGGGTCAAGCTGAACTCCACTGCACTGACACGGAAAAGGGAAGGCAGGGCTGCTTCCCCTCAAGAGCCTTCACCTCATGCCACCTGGAGGCCCTCTCCCGTGGGTCACCCACTCCCAAGGTGAGTAGACCAAGGCATGGACGTCTTTGGGGCTTTCGGCAAGAGTCCAGGGTGGGGCTGGAGGGCTGGGGGCATGGAAGGACTGTAACTACCTTTCTTGTCTTACGTCCAGCGACAGTCCTCAGCGTCCTTGGCCAAGGGCTCCCTTCCCAGCTGGTCCTCCAGTGGCTCCAGCCAGGTGTCTGGGAGCAGCTCCCGCCCAGTCAACACAGATTTGCTTAGATCTGGAGTGTCACCAGGTCTGCAGCTCTTGGCATTCAAAATCAGTTCCAGAGCCAGGCTGTGTGGCCTGCAGAGTCCTCCAGGGTGGCCCAGGGGCACAGAGGCGCTTGATTTGGTGGCTCAGCGGACAACATCTCCTTCCTGCCCCCCTCGAGCTGGCCCGGGGGCCGTGCCCTGTTCGCTGGGGTCCTGCCTGGGAAGGAGGGGCTGTGGTTCCTCCTGCCGAGTTCCTGTCCTCTCCTCAATCCTGCTGCTCTGCTGTGTGTCACCCGGCACTGGAGCCATCCTCCCAGTCTCGTCCCTGGGACACAGGGTGCAGGCATGGGGGCCAGGAGAGGTTTCTCACCTGAGATCCCTGTGGCTCCAGGGTGTGGGCTGGGAGTTCCACAGCTGGCGCCTCTGCCCTTGGTGGTCCTGGTCCTGGTGGCTCAGGTACCAGGGCCCCTTCGAGAGAAGCCTGGCCTGCAATTAAGTCTGGAGTGTTGGAGGAGGCACTGCCTTGCTCTGTCTCTGAATTACACTGTGCTCCACTGGGTCTAAGATGGTCAGGAAAACTCCCTGAATTTCAACAGACAGGGGAAGACTTTTCATTGAATACACTTACAGAGAGACTGGAAAAATGAAAGAAATTGTGCTCTGACTATACACTCTGTAGTATAGGCTGGCCTCAAACTCTCCATGATCCTCCTGCCTCGGCCTCCTGAGTGCTGGACTATAGGCATCCACCGATGTGCAGTTTCCCCAAATGCACTCCGATGTATCATTTCCATTCACGTTCTTCTCATGTGCCCCCAACTTATGCCTGTGGGGAAACATGCTGGAAACCTGCGTCACGTGACCTCCCTTTCCCCCAGACCTCAGTCCCTTGAATCATGGATGGATCTGAGTGAAAAGATTTCCTCCTTGGGGTGCAAGGGCCACACTGCGGGGAGGCCAGCCAACCCCATGCCTCGGCTGCAGCCTGGGGCTGTGTCCCCTTGGCAGCTTTGTCTTCTCGGGCCGGTGCTCAGCACGGTTTCTTTCTGTCCACCCTGCCATGGACCGGGGCTGTGTCCCTCAGTGAGCACTGCTGGCCAGGCGCTGGGCGTCACCCCTGTGCTGTCGCTGGTGTCCTCGACTCCCAGAGCAGGCACTGCTGGCCCCATCAGGTGAGGAGCCCACAGTGCTGGGTCTTTCGGGACCCGGCAGGGACAGCAGCCACACTCAGAAGGGACTGTGGACAGTGTGAACAGAGCTGAGGGGCCAGCGCAGATACGAGCCCCCACCGATTAGCAATGTCAGGAAGCACTGCCGTCCCTGGGCCGACAGAGGAAGAGAACGGGGTCACCTGGACCCTGACAGGAGCCTGGCCAAGCTGGAGGGCCCAGGTGACTCCACCTTTAGAGGACAGAACCACCCACAGGGCCCAGAGACCAGTTGCGAGCATCTGCCAGATGCCCTGCTGGGCATTACACCTGAACCGCATTCCACCCTGCTGACCTTTTCTGCATGTGTGACATCAGGACCGGCAGCCGGATTTTGGGAAACAGAGGTGGACAAGGAAATTGAAGTCCAGCTCACAGAGCAGCGTGTCAGCGCACATCCAAGCCTGTGACCAGGTTGACTGAGCCAGAGCTCCTTCTCCTGGGAGGGCTCAGAGGGTTTGAGCCACTGAAGACTCTGGGATGTGACCAACCCTAACCGCTTCACTCTCTTCGAGCTCCAGTGGCCATGAACACCTCCTGCACCCATGGCCTCTCGAAGATGGCATTCTTTGAAGCCCACTTGGGGAGGCCCCACCGCAGCTACGGCCCAGGGGAGAGGATGGATTTGAAGACACAGCTGGCCCAAGCCCAGGGCTCCTCCAGGAGTGGGGGCTGGAGGAGAGGGTGGAGGATGGCACAGTGAGGAGACAGATGATTCGGAAGAGATGAGGGCCAGTGTTTGACTCAGCAGAAAGCGCCTTGGGACGAAAGGCTTTCCTGGAGAGCTGGGGATATGAGATTAGGGTCTGGAGAATGGCTGAGGCTCAAGGAGCACATTTGAAAGCCGCCCACAGGGGTGACAGCTGAAGGGCGGGAGTGGCCAGCGTCCCCCAAGTGGGACAGTAGCACCAGGTCTGAGCTGTCCTTGGGGCTCGAGGGAACTCCCTGAACCCTCAAGCCCAAGTTCACAGGGCGCGTCCTGCTGGTGTGAGCACAGAGGACTCCCAGGCCTGCTCCCGTCTGCTATAGCGCCCTCATCGAGGCTGCCACTCCATGGCGCAGTCGCCCGCCAACGGCCACCCACCACCACCATCAGTCACCGTGTGGGTGATGTTTCAACCTGTGACCGGGGGCGCCTGGGGCCACCAACATTCGCTCTGTAGTATGCAGTGGATAAAAACACAGCTTGTGAGACTCGACCCACACACACAAAGGCTGCAAGTGAAGGTGGCAAAAAGAGGTCACAGGAAGAAGAAATGTTGAAGGTCAAAGCAGATAGCATTTGCATTTAAATTCTATCTGGGAGGAAGAGAACAGTTAAGGGTGACTAGTGGGCTTTGGACTTGAGCTGCCAGGGTGGACGGTCTTGTCTCTTTTTTGAGACAGTCTTGCTCACACAGTCCAGGCTGGCCTTGAACTTGCAATCCTCCTGCCTCAGCCTCCGAAGTGCTGGGATTACAGGCGTGTGGCACCCGAGGGGTAGAAAGCAAGAGTTGCCTTCTGGACACCTTCCACTGGGAAGCATCCTGGGCCTGTTTGATCCCCGGTGCAGCTGTCGGGATGGCTGTGAGTCTGGGCCTGGAGGACAGGGAGGCTGAGAGGACCTTGGGAGTCGCCGTCTTCGGTGACGAGGCCACCTTGAGCCTGAGTGCAGACGGCGCGGACCGGAGCTGGGCTGCCAGCCCTCCTGCATCCAGAGGTCGGAGGGAGGAAGGGGCCTCACGCTTGGCCAAGCCCGATGTCCATGGTCACCCACAGGGAGAGCCCAGGCACAGCTGCTGTCTCAGAACAGACGCCCGAGCCTGTGTTCGTGACCAGTGTAGCGCCCAGGCGGAGTCACTCAGCAGCCTGCCTGTCCCGTGCTCACGCGCGATCCCAGGCCACTTACCAAATGGGAGATCACCGCAGCATGCCGAGGCGTCAGAGCTCACCCGGGCCAACAGCCAGGCAGCCGGTGCCTGCGTCCTCCGTGCTGTCCCAGGCAGAGCGGAGCGGCGCTGCCTGTGGCCGAGGGGCGCGTGGCTGTGTCCCCTCCCATGTCCCACTGCCTGGCGTCTGCCCTCAGAGCTCTGCTGGCTTTCGCCTCCAGGAGTCCTTCCTCCGAGACGGCTCCAAAGGCTGGTCCTGGCGATTACAGGCCCAGCTCCGCAGTCCCGGGGAGGCATTGGAGTCCCAGCCTGGCTGGGCCGACCCTCTGAGCCTCAGTTTCCTCCTCTGTTAGGGAAGGAGGAGTTAGAGGAGCTGCTTCAGGGGAGGCCTGAGCAGAAGCAGAGGAAGGTGAGAGCAGGTCGGCCTGGTCTTAACTCAGTCTTTTCCTAACCGCAGCTTCTTGTGCCTGACCTTGGCTCTCAGGAGAGACAGAAGACTGCAGATGGGATGAGATTCCAGTTCAGTTCAGATCCATCACCAAATGGAGGATGGGCATGGTGGACCAGGACGCACTGCAGAGCCAAGACGTGCGGCTCGGAGAGCGAGGACCCATTGGGTCTGTTGTTCTTCATTCAGAAAAGTGCTTGTGTTGTTCCAGGTCTCATTTTTAAAGTCAGTTGTCATTAATTTGATTGTATTTTTCCCATTGAGTCTCTACTCAGAAGGAACCACAGAGCCGACAGGCGCAGCCCCGGATTCCGTCCTGGGGCAGGCGGCTGGACTCCAGGCCCAGAGCCTTGGGGACTGGTGTGCACCATTTCCTCCTAGTTGTGCAGGGCAGGGTGTGTAACCACAGATTCTCCCACATTCCTGAAAGTAACACGAGCAGGGCTGCAGTGTTGATGAGGCATGGACACCGTGGGTTTGGTTTTATTTCTCTCAAAGGTGCCCTAATGTTTTCCAGGTGTTTCTGCTCTACTCCGTTCTGCAAAGAAACAGGAAGTGGCCGGTGCTGCACAGAGAGAGGTGCTGGCCAGGAGCCTAGAATCTTCCCTCTGCTTTGGGAAGAAATGTGAAGATGGTCTGCGTTTGGAGCGAGCCCAGGGCGGAGGACGTTTGTCTGACAGCGTGGGCAGTTCAGCTCCTGCCCCATCCTGCCAAGCAATGGCCCAGGAACTGGCTGTCGGCAAAGGTGCTTTTGAGTGTTTATGGGGTTGCCCTAAAGAGCTCAGTATGCAGGGGCAGAGTGAGGCCTCTCAGCTGCTGCACCCCCCAGGGGTGGGACACAGGTGTCACGCTCGGCCACCGCCCAAGAATGTGCAAAGGGGGTCATCCTGAGGGAAAGAGCTGTCGCTGCGACCTGTGCGATTTTTGTTTGGGGACATTTTTACTGTGCACGGAGCGGCAGGAACAGCACAGTGCTCCCCCAGGTAGCTGCCCACCCTACCCGACCAGTACTCCTCTCGCTTCCTGCTGGATTATTTCAAACCAAATCCAGGCACTGTACCATTTCCCATAAACAAGCATACATCTCTAAAATATAAGAGCTATTTTTACCACATGATAATCGTTCCCACGCTTTAAAACAGTAAGCCCTCAAAATCCTTGTATATGTGTGTGTCAGTAGGACCTTGTTGTCTCTGGATTGTTTTACTCTTTTTGCTTAGAATTCAAATCCAGATAAAATCAATGGACTGTCTGGTTAGTTACGCGTAAAGCTGACCTGCAGGCCGCCCTCCCCCTTTCTTTGTCTTTTCCTTGCAGTTTTGCTGCTGGAGGAACTGGCTCAGCATGTTAAAGAGTTTTCCACACTGTCTGCATTTGGCTGAATTCGTTTTCTCTGACCTTGCGTGTTCTGTGAACTTGTGGTGAGATGGAGACACAGTCCGATTTCAGTTCGAGCCTTGGGGGAGGTCCTCACGGGCCATGTGCTCCACCACCCGCGCCTGACGTCTGCTCACTCCCTTGTGTGCGCTGTGCAGCTGCTGGTGACACCTGTGCCCCACTGGGACTTGCAAGTGGCAACAGCAGATCACACCACTCCTTTATGTTTGTTTAGCCAACGTGCTCTACACAGAGAAACTCCTCCTTGTCCGCTATTTGACTGACATTCAGATGTACAGGAAAGTGCCTCACTGCTTGCTCCTCTTCCTCTATTTGCTGGTACTGTGTGGTGGCACATGTCTGCAATCCCAGTGCCGCAGGAGGCTGAAGCAGGCAGGAAGACCACAGGCGCAAGCCCACCCTGGGCTCCTAATGGCTTAGTGAGGCCCTGGCTTAGAATAACAAAAAGTAAAAGAGGCCTTGGCATGCAGCTTGGCGCAAAGGCCTTGGGCTCAGCCCCCAGCACTGCACTACAGCAGCGACAACAACACAGCAACAATGTGTCCTCTAGGCCCAACAAATGTGATCAATGAAGTTTCCACCGATACGATTTTAAATGCAGCAAACTAAATTCAGGGGTTTTTTTCTGTTTTAAAAAGTTGATATATTTAACAGCTGTGTTAATAAATTCAACCTTTACTATTATAGAACACTATAACAACTGCTTATCTATAACAACTTCTAAATAAGTATTACTTGAATTTTACTAAAATATTGGTAATCATATACATTGAAGACTAGAAGTGATGTCAGAAATAATTTAGTACGGGCTGGGGATTTAGCTCAGTGATTCCATCACCTGCCTCGCAAGCACAAGGTCCTGAGTTTGATCCCCAGTACCAGAAAAACAAAAAAGAAAGAAAGAAATAATTTAGTACAAAAGCTTATAGGTAAAAGACATCAAGCCCCAAAGAAGCTAGAAGACCGCTACAGAATATACAGGGTTACACTATGAGAGTCCAACTACCTAGTAAAGAATGGTCATAACTTCTGGATTGTTACTGTTAAAGTTTGTTTTCTTTCTGCTACATACTGCCTGGGATGAAATGTTATGAATTTCCCCCTGAAATTTAATAGTGCGATTTGCATTAATAGCAAGATAACATCAGGAGAAAATTAGTAAAAATAAATGACTTTTATTCAAATGAAATATTCTCAATTCAGGATTTTTAAATACACCTGATGGCTCGATACATGGTCACGGCATTGTCACTGACGCGCCAGGCTCTGGTCGGCCACTGGGCCCCTGGACACAGCCTCGTGGCCTTTTCCCATTCCCTTGCAGTCTGCTCTGACAGCCAACCCAAGCTCGTCCTGTACATTCCTGTCCCCGACATGGGACTGGTCACTTCTCCAAGGAGTCTGGCTCCTCATGGTGGGAAGTGGGATTTGGGGATCACTAACTGAGTACTAGCTGTGCTCATCCTACTGGATTGGGCATTTGAGCTAGGGAATAATTCTTTGGTTTTGCTTTGAAAGGTTCTGAAGTGTATCTCGGTTTCTAGCAATGCTTCCATATCAGGTCCAGGACTGAGGAACTACTCTGGTGTCAGTGCTTCTCCTTCACTCGGATCAACACTATCTTCAAAGACGGTTAGAGAAAGAGACCCCAGTCTTCTGTGAACTGCACACCGCTGCTTCCCTCCGCTCCTGAGTCCCTGGTTTGAACAGGGTCAATATAATTGAAAATTTAAAAATATTGACACAGGACTGCTTGGGATCGTCCTCCAGGTCTTGCAGAGATGCTAAATGGCAGGCAAGCGCAGCCCTTTGTCTTCTGTCTCTTCAAAGGCTGGCAGGGAAAGCCAGCCCTGCTTGTCCCTCCCTCCAGCCAGTGCAGGGAGAGAATCCCTTCCCCAGAAAGGAGCCACTGAATGGGGTGACGGCCTTGGTGCTGGCAGGAGCTTGAGGTCTGCCCACAGCGTGCCTTGCTCTTCACCCAGTTACCTGGCGCAGCTATGAGTTTCTGAGATGATGTCTGGGTGTTGAAAGCTATAAAGCTGCAGTTTGGGGAGGAGGGCAGACAGCAGGACACTGCGGATGGCTACTCAGCGTGTCCAGAAGAGTCGAGGCAGATGTCCACTTTCTGCCCAGCATGAAACAGCCGGGGTTCCTCGGGCCTCACAGGGCTCCGTGTGAGGAGTGTGACCCATCTCAGGCACATGTGCCAGCACCAAGGCAGCTGCCTGGGAACCTCAAGCACTGGCTTCGGCTCCTGCAGCTGAGGGAGGGGCTGTTGGTCGCCGGATCAGACTCACAGAATGTAGAGTTGAAGAGTCCCTTGCTTATCTAGTTGAGTTTCTCCCAGCTTTCTGGGAGACGAGGACCTACAGCCTTTATTTAAAAACAAGCAAGCAATCAAACGACAAACAAAAACTTGGTTTCTGGCCCAATCCAGATCCTTTGAATGAGAATTTCCACAGAGCGTTAGTATTTAACCGCTGCCTTGGGGATTCTTATGGTTTGGGGGGAGTTTGGGAAGCACTGTAACCCAGCAGCCTCATTTTTCAGATGTCTACTCTAAGCTGCATGTAGAGGAAAGGACTGTCCAAGTCACTCAGCTGCAGAACTGATATTTCCGAAGACACAGTGAGTGTCCCAGGGTCTTACCACTAACCCAGCAGCTGCTCCTGCCAGGGTCCAGTGGACGCAGACAGAGGCTGTGCAAGGTTTATGGCTGTCTCATGGCTGCTTCCGTGGCACAGAAGAACTCTTCAGTGCACTGTCCTTGTTCTGCTTTCTCATCTCCAAAGGTTGGTCACAGCGAACTGTGGTCATCGGTTGGTGGCTTCAGTGGCAAGTGTAGAACTTGGAAATGCCAGTACACCTTCTTACACAAAGAACTCTTTGAGGCCGTGGCTGCGTTAAAGGAAAGCCAGCGTTCACAATAGAGAGCTGGGTGAGGCACAATGGAAGTTTTATGTGGCCCCGGCCAGGCTCCTTCCTCCACCTGGGCCCGAGGCCGCGTGGCTGCAGGTGTCATGGGTCGGAACGCTGCCCTGAGCGCTCTTGGAAGTCAGCCCACTGCGGCTAGGTCCAGGCAGGCACTGCGGCGGCTCACGAGGAGGCCGACACCCCTCTCCTCTGCGGCTCAGAGGGCAGCAGGTCCCCGCTGTCTCCCCAGCCTGGCCCTGTGCCTGTGACGATGGCTGCAACCTGCACGCTTCAGCCCCCTTCAGACGCAGGCAGCCGGAGTTCTGTCCTCTCGCTTGCGACCTTGCGTTCTGGTCACTGCTTTTCTGTGGGCTGGAGCAACATGTCTGGCTACTAAAACCGTGTGTTTTGCCCAGTTTTCAGGAAAATGCACTGAGTCAGTAGGTTCGGTGTAAGTTTTGTAAATTTTCATTTCCCCTTGACTCTTAGGGCCTGCTGGTCAGTATGTGCAGCAAAGCAGTCGCACATAGCCGTGTTCTCGGCTCTCAGCAGCAGAGCAGGGCAGAGCACTGACCGTGTGCAAGGCCCTTCGAGCCAAGCCGAGACCGAGCTGCAGCCAGATCCCTGGATTCCTGAAAGCGGTCGCTTGGGCTGTGGCTTCCACAGTCCTGCGCCAGTGCGCCGACACCTTGCTCCCGGGACACCCACCTCCCTCCTAGGGAAGCCCGCTGAGGAGCTGTGCGGAACCAGTGTGTCTCCCCACCTGCCCGTTTCGGCAGGAAGAGCACGCAGAGGATCAACCTGCCTGAGGCACAGAGTGCTGGACCTGGGGAGTCTCTGATGACTGCAAAGCCCCTGGCACACTTTTACAGTCAATATCGCAGAGTGCACTGTTCTCCCTTTTAGCCTGGTTGCTGGAGGCCTAGGTTTACTTCATACTTTTTTCTTTTTGGTACCAGGAATCGAACTCAGGGCCTTGCGCTTGCCAGGCAGGCAATGAGCCACTGAGCTACATCCCCAGCAATACTTTTTTTTCTTCCTTGAGACAAGGTCTGGTTGCGTGTTTCGGGCTGGCCTGGAAGTCACCTCAATCCTGCTTCAGCTTCCCGAGTGCTGTGATTACAGGCATGCGCCACCTCACCTGGCTAATTAATGCTTGATGCAAGAACTGTTTTATCCTGGGTTCCAATCACAGCTACTGGCTCCCTTCTCAGAGCCTGATTTATTTTTTAACACTCTGTTTTTGAGTGTTTTGTTCTGTTGAAAGGGGGTCTCACTGAGTAGTCCAAGCAGGCCTGGAGCTGACCAGGCAGCCCAAGCTGGTGACCCTCCTGCCTCTGGCCTGGGTGCAGGGATTGCAGGCGTGTGTCACCACACCTGGCGTGTCTTCAGCGCTCTGCTCCAGGGCATTTTTGTTAGCAACAGCTCCAGACTGCGGTAAGAGCAAGCATGGGGAGGGCAGAGCTCTGGAGTGAGGCCTGTGTGCTCCCAGCCGGCCAGCGCTGAGCCAGCCACTTGTGTGCTGCCTTGCTCCCGAGGGTAGTGCACCGCTTGGAAAGCGCCCCTCAAGACGAGGACGGCCCGCACAGGGCTGGGTAACAGCGACAGCGACAGAAGAGCTTGGGCCATGCAGTGTGCATCTCAGGCACCTTACGGGGAATGCGCGAGTGCGCATTCTGCTAAAGCTCCATTTGTGTTTCCGTCTGTCATCCCAGAGCTGCTCTGGACAGTAAGTGGCTGTCACTTTCTCTGTCTCTCCAAGGCCACACTGAGGTCAGGTAAGACCTCAGGGCAGAGACTGAGCGAGGAGCAAGTGGGGCACCCACAGCAGCTGCCCACCCCTCCACCCGGGCCCCAGGTGCAGCCCCTCAGTCCACGCTTCGGTGACCTTGGAAGACAGCTGGCCCCTGGCAGGGTCACACAGCTGCTCCAGGTAAAGTCCCTGGTCTGTTCATTCCAAACTCTCACCACACCCCTGCCCTCTGACCCGCTGCTGTACTTTGGTTTTTTAACAGTGAAAATATACCTGGCCTGACACATGCCATCCTTAAGCATTCATAAGCACAGGACACTAGGTCTGCCCACTGCTGGACACCGTCTCCATGTCCCTTCATGACCTCTGCTGCTCCGGGGGTGGCATCCAGGCCTCACGGTCAGGCGAGCCCTCTGCCATCTGTCACGGAGCTGCACTTCCGGCCCTGCCACAACTTCCTGTTTCTAATCATCCTGAGTAAAGCTCTGTATTTACGACACAGCTCCTCATTTCTCCCTACTCTGCCCATGCCCTTGAGGGCTACAGGTCTCTCACACGCAGAGGACCATCTGACACATGTCCTTTTGTGTCTAGGCTCAGCACCAAGCATCGGACTTTCCACGAGGGTGACATGTATCAGAATTGCCTTCCTTTCCAATGTGCTTCACTTTTATACCTCCTATTAACTGGAACACTCTGGCAAAGGAATATCCCTTCCCATCCTGAAGGGCTTTTTGGGAAACAAACAAACAAACAAACAAACCAAGAACCACCACTGGCTCTATCTAAAGATCAAATATGAAGTCATCTGCAAATGAAAAGTACAGCCAAGATCTATGTGTCATTCTCTCTGACCAGGATGGACACTTCCTGTGGAAATTCTTCATTAATGGAATTCATGGCAGAGAAACAAAAGATCTTGTGTGAAAAGGGACCAAAATCATGAACAAGGCCATGAAGCCCTGATCCATATTCATCTGGACTGATTGGCCCAGTGAAGACACAGAGCACACAACTCAGCATTTCTTCCTCCTGGCTGCTGACAACTTGGATGCCTGTTGTGCCCACAGCCCCAGCTGTCAGAAAAACATGGTGGCTGGCCAGAACTTGGAACAACTTCAGGAACCCTCGTGGAAGAACATATGAATCGATCTGTGGTGTTGCTTTCAAGGGCCAACTGGCGCCCATAGAGGGATCGCTGTGTCGATAGTGTGTCGGGATCCACATGCATGAGCAGAGCTCTTGGCAACATTGGTGTCTGTCTCCTGGAGGTGAACAGAATTGGAAGAAAGAGCAGCAGCACAGGTCCACCCTGGGCTGGGGTCCCCCTTCGGGTCTAAGATGCCATGATGCAACTCCTGTGGATGCCGAATGTCAGGATAAACAGTTTCCCCTGCAGCCACAGACCACAAAGCCATGAAAAGCCAATGCCTGTCCATAACAGGCCACTCATACTTCCAAGACACCAGCGGGCTCTGGGCTCCTCCTCAAAAACATGAACGATGAAGGCCCAGCAGAGCTGCTGGGCGTGGGAAAGGCAAGCGTTTTGGTGTCCTGAGATGGCCATGTGGTCCTCAGGGACCACCCCCGGGACAGGGTATGGGGTCCCCATGCACGCTGAGTGCACCCACAGGGGCAGCACTTGTGGAGGGAGGGGGGGACAGGCTCTCACCCCAGGAGATGTCAGGTTGTTCACAGGCTCAGCTGACCCCCAGAGGGAACCAGGGCTCAACTGAACTGTCAGAGTCGTCCTGCATTGGGTCCCAAAAGCCAGGTGTCCCGTGTACTGCCCTGACGGGACAGCTGTGACCAGGGCATGACTGGGGCAGGCATCTGTCCATAACCAGGGCTCAACATTATGCCCAGAGTCCTTCCTGGGAGGGAGCCAGGCCGCACCTCATGGTCCAGAGTCAGCTAGGGACCATCCCACTGCGTTACAGTGCTGCTGTGAGCCCTGGAAGGGGCAGCTGGCCAGGCCTGGAGAAAGCTTCCGGGGTCTGTGGTCTTGGACCTTCACGCTCCACAGCTCCTTTCCAGGTCCCGAGCTGGGCATCCGGTCTCCAGCTCCCTCGGCTGCTGAGGAGCAGAATCAGGGACTTTGACCTGGAACAGAGGTGAGTCATGTTCATTGGGCAGGGAAGAGCGGAGTGAAGTTATCACAACGTGCGAAGGGGGACTGAATGTGTTACTTAATCGTATGGATAAATTTGCCCTGAAAACCGGGAGAAAACTAGCCCATATGTGTGGCCCAATAGATAATGTGGGTGATAAGTTGGAACCAATGACATGCAAAAGAGTAGTTTTTTAAAAAAGTCTTTGAAAACGTTGTATGGAAATTTGCAACATACAAAGATAGGGAGCATAATATAAAACTATACCCAGCACCTTGATTCCATAATTATCAATACAAAAGCCAGGTGTGCTGACGCATGCCTGTAATCCCAGCACATGGAAGGCTGAGATGGGAAGATCAAAGTGAGTTCCAGGCCAGCCTGGAATACATAGCAAGACCCTGTCAACAAAACAAAACAAAATGAAACGAAACAATCACCGCAACGCTGATCTCGTTTCACCCGCATCTCAGGCATCTCCACGTTCACGGAATTATTTTGGAGCAGATCCCAGAATCATCAAATCTCATCTATGAATATTTCAATTTGTATGTCTAAAGCACAAGGAACAAAAAGCCCACAATAACACTAACCTACCTAAAAAATCAACAGCATCTTAATTTTTATCAAATATGCATTCAGTAATTGCTGCAGGTTCCCCTGTGGTCCTAAAAAATATTTTCTGAGAGCTGATTAGAATCGGAGCTCAAACAAGATCCAGACATGGAAACCGATTTTCTCCCAGGTTCTCTTTAATTTATGGGTCTCATTTTTTAAAAATGTCTTTTGTTATTTCTTGAAATTCATTTGTCAGAGAAGCCAGGATGTTTTTCCTGTAGGACGCTCTTGGCCTGAGTTTGCTGACTGTCCCACCATGCCGCTTAGTGTGTCCTTTCCCCTAGGGTAACTGAGGGCTCTGTAATGACGTTTCCTGGGAATCAGGCTTGATTTTTTGAATTTGTACTTCAGTGCTATCAATGATGGTACTTACTTCCACCATAGAGCTGATAATATTTGTCTCCTTTTTGTGATGCTAGTTTAGCATTTACTGATGATTATTACCTGCAGAGCATGACATAGGGGTCACAGAACGGTGACCTCCACAATTCTCATTCCCTTTTATAGAAGCTGAAATACTTTTTATTTTTTTAGGACTAGTAGGATAAATTCTTGATTCTTTTCATAATTTACTAGTTCTCAAAGTAATCAGATGGTCTCCCAATGCCTTCTGAAGTCTCTTTAGGATCGGCTGGGATGGTTATGCTTTCATTTCACAAAATTAAGTCCAAGTGCATCATTTAGTTTTATGTTCCTTAAATTTCTCAAGATGGAAAAAAGTGTGTGGCGCATGATACCATTTCTCCATAAAAGGTATTTGTTTACCAGCATGGTACTGGCAAAGAAACAGACCTGAGGACCAGTGGAACAGATTAGAAGATGCAGAAACAACGCCAGACACACTCAGCCATCTCATCTTCGATAAAGGAGCCAAACACCCTCACTGGAGGAAAGATAGCCTCTTTAATAAATGGTGCTGGAAAAATTGGGCTTCAACTTGCCAAAGATTAAAACTAGACCTATATCTCTTTCCATGCACTAAACTAAAATCAAAATGGATTAAAGATCTAAATATTAAAATAGAAACTCTGAACCAGTTGGAACAGAGGTTAGGTAGAACCCTTGAAGACATCGGTGTAGGAAAAGATTTTATGAACAAAACCTCAGTTGCTTGTGAATTAGCACAAATAATCAACAAATGGGATCTCTTCTTATTAAAAAGCTTCTGCACAGCAAGAGAAACCACCAGCAGTGTGAAGAGACAACCCACAATGTGGGAAAACATCTTCACCTGCTCTTCCTCAGACAAAGGTCTACTATCTCGAATCTATAAAGAACTTAAAAAGATCAGGTCTCCCAAATTTAAAGACCCAATCCAAAAATGGGCATCTGAAATGAACAGACATTTCTCACACAAAGAAGTAGAAATAGCAAATAAATACATGAAAAAATGTTCAACATCACTGGTCATTTGAGAGATGCAAATGAAAACAATGCTGAGATTTCACTTTACTCCAGAAAGAATGGCTGCTATCATGAAATCAACCAATAACAAATGCTGGCGGGGCTGTGGGGAAAGAGGAACCCTGCTCCACTGCTGGTGGGAGTGCAGACTGGTGCAAGCACTGTGGAAATCAGTATGGAGATACTTCAAAGAACTAGGACTGGAAGTCCCATTTGACCCAGCTATTCCACTGCTGGAGATCTTCCCCAAAGAATTAAAAGAATCATACCACAGTAATATATGTGCACCTAGGTTCATAGCAGCACAGTTTGTAATAGCTAAAACGTGGAAACAGCCCAAATGCCCATCAACTGGAGACTGGATTAAAAAAATGTGGTTTTTTAATAAAATGGAGTACTACTCAGCCATAAAAAATGAGAAATTAGAGAAATTTATAGCTAAGTGGATGTACATTGAGGCGATAATCTTAAGTGAAATAAATAGGACACATGTGTATAAATACCAATCTCTGGTGTGAGAAACTGAAAGTGTAAATGAGGACTAAAATGTATAATAGGTATTGTGAAATAGAAAAGGGGCAAGAAAACGGGCAAAGGGGAAGGAAGTGGGAGGGCTAGGGGAAAGGATAGAAGGGAATGGGATTAATATGAGAAAATGGAAAAATAGGAACAAAATCTTTGTAAATAGGGAGGAATGGAGGGGTTGAAGGGAGGGCTGGGCAAGGGTGAAAAATAAGAACCAAGAGAGACTATGTAAAGGTGCAAATTTCCAATGATGAATGTCATTATATTGTACACCTAAAATGTACCAATGATTAGGATGAATAATCGATAATGCAAAATAGGAAGAAAGGGTCCAAAGGGGTAGGGGTAGTGGGAGGGGCAGGGGAAAGGAAAGAAGGGAAAGGAAAAATGATGAGAAATGGAAAAAATGGAAATAAGGTCTTTGTAAATAGGGAAGGGTGGAGGGGTTGAAGGGAGGGCTAGGAATGGGGAAAAAATAAGAACCAAGATGCATTATGTAAAGGTACAATTCCCAATGAGAAATGTAATTGTGTTGTATACCTACAATGTACCAATAAAAGAATATAATATAAAAAAAAGTAAATTGACAAAGAACATCTCAAAAAAATAAAGGTATTTGTTTACATATAAAAATTAGAATATGGCCAGGGATTTAGCTCAGTGGTTCCAGCACCTGCCTCACAAGCGCAAGGTCCCAAGCTCGATCCCCGGTACCAAAAAACCCAAAAATTCGAATAAACCATTTAAAAAGTTACTTATGGTGGCAAGATAAACTAGCATGGAGGAAAAGGATAGAGATTATATTTTTATAGATTCGACTCTAGAGCTATGTTCACAATTTACATAATTACAAGTCAACATACAATTAAATAAAAGTAACCCTAAAACTCACAAGACAGTAACGTTTAAAGGCTGCTTCCCCTTCAGCTTACATAACCCAATACACCACACTGGCCCCTTCCAGACCCAGGGAGTTGCAGCAACTCTCTCATTGGGTGGGTAGACATGAAGACTGAATAATGCAACTAAGTACACATGACACAGTACCCGGGATGAACAGGTGCCCAGAGTAAATTAGCTGTTAGTGATTATTTATAACCCTAGAACTTGGAGCAGAATAATTTGGAATCAATTATCCTTTTTTTTTTTGGTACGGCGATTGAACTCTGGACCTCTGGGCCTTGCGCTTGTGCCACAGGCGGCGGAACCACTGAGCTAAATCTCCAGCCCTTCAATTAGCCATTTTATAGAAAGATTCTCCCCAAGATTGTTCTCAGTGTTGAGATCTGTCAAGATATTTAGGGCTGGGGATTTAGCTCAGTGGTTCTGCCACCTGCCTCACAAGTTCAAGGACCCAAGTTCGATCCCCGGTACCAAAAAAAAAAAAGATATTTAAACATTTCATTTACAAACATTTAGTTTTTCAGAAATGAGTCTCTTCCAGCCTTGGGAAGGGACTGGTGGTCTCCCCGACCTGGCACAGAGAATCTGCTGAGAGCAGATTTGTCCTCACCCCAGTGAGAGGAACGCAAGGTTTTAATGTCCCCTTGAGTGGAAAGAACTAGAATTCCACACATAGCAGATGAGGGCCACTTTCTCCCGTAGGGTGAGACTGACTGGCAGGAACTTTCCTCTCCCAAAGGGCCTGGGCCAACCTAGTCTACTTTCCTCTCTGTGGCGTTAATCTTACTTGTCAGCTTGACTGAGAGGATTCTTGGAGAGAAGTCTGGATTATGAGGTGCTGTACTCATGAATGGATTGATTTGCAATGTTCTTAGCAGACTGTGCTGTTAGGAGGCGGAAGAGGTAGGTCACTGGGGCTGCCTGTGGAGGATGTTCTCTCAGTGTTGCTCTTCCTTTGTGGTCTGCTTCTGGCCACCATGAACAAAACATCCTTTTTCCACCATCCCCTTCTACCATGATGCTCCCTCTGGAGTCAGCTTACCAGGGACTGAACCCTCTGAAACTGTGAACTAAAATAAATTTCTCCTTCTTTAAATTGTGGGTGTTAGGTATTTGTCCCAGCAACAGGAAAGCTGACCAACATGCTCACTAAGGAAGGCCAGTCTTCTTCATAACATGTTTCTCCTTCATTACTCACATACTTCCACATTCTGCCTCTTCCTGTCCTGAGTCTGAGGAGATCTGTGTGAGGGAAGGTTGGTCCCAAGAGCCCTTCCTGCTGCTGGTTGTCTAGCAGTGACAAACTGCGCTGAAGTGAATTTGAACCACATGCAAGTATCCCACTAAACCCACACTAATGGTTTTAGAGCTGACTCCTCTCTTTACCTGGATCCTAGAACTGCTCCCAGATACCCCAAGCCATGAGCACAGGGAAAGGGTCTGCAGGGAAGCCGCACTGGAAAGGACAATGGTCATAAGCAATCGCTGTTAGAACACTGTACTTCTGCGGAGTTGTAGATAAAGTGTCCGACCATGAAAACACGCCATGTGGGGTTGTCCACGGCCCTGGGAGGGCTCAGTGGTAAGGGGCCTGTGGCTTCATGGAGAATCTGCCTCTGCTCATCAGGAAAGCTCCATTTTCAGCCAGATTTTCTGGGAAATCCTTTTATAGAACAGAGGCTTGTTGCTCAGTTTACGTCTGCGGGCTGAGATATTTCCAGGTCCAGTCCCTAACGCTGGAGCATCCCCGGTATTTAAGGGCTGACAGCTGAGCCTGGTGACAGATGGGGCTGGGGGTGGCAGCTCCAGGTGCTTCCGGAGTTGCTTTGAGGGTGCAGCAGCCTCCGTCGGGCAGCCCAAGGGGCCAGGCCTGAGCAGGGTCGTGGAGTGAGCGAGGGGCCTGGTGACCACAGCAGCTGACGGGGCCGAGGGTGGCAGGAAGGGAGTTAACTGAGCAACCGCCCCCTCCTCTCAAATCCTCTTCCGTCCACCTCCAGCTCCTCACTGCCCAAAGCAGCCCCAGGAAGGCTGCACTCACACCCCGCTCTGGGCCTTGGGCCTGCGGCCAGGAGGCGCACCTGGCCCAGGGCTGTTCATCGCTGGACCCTTGACGTCCCGGGGCGTCAGGGCTCCCTGTTCCCAAGACTGTGCAAAGAGGTTGGCACAGGGCGCTCATTCAGACCTGGGCCCAGGCTTGTTTTGCATTTTTAGGAATGACTAAAAGGTTAGCTTAGATCAGATCAGTTAAAATCATAGCTTTCTTAATTTGGCCTAATGTTAAAGGTGGCTGCTTTGAGAATGAATGGTTTCAGAAAACCAGGAAATGACGAAGGAATTAATTGGAAAATATTATTAAAATCAATGAAGCTTTCAGAATTGCCCTTGTAAGCTCTGTGACAAACTCCTTCTTGTTTGAATTTCAAAAAAATCGCCCCAGGACGTGGCCCGGAGTTCCTCAGATGCCTATCTCTGCAATGAACAGGAGGTTTGAAAATGTGCCTTGCTTCTGCAGTGGCTGTATTGCTTTTCAAGATGGAACGTTTTTAGTTATCAAGAAAGCACCCACTGCCGCCGCGCCCCTCTTTAATTCCCACTGCGACCAGGGCTCAGGTGGGTGGACTGTGGCATCGTGGGCTTGTGCACCTGCTGTGAGACACGCAGGCTGAGTCTGGGCTCTCAGGAGGACAGAGCTGCGGTCCGCTCAGCAGCACGGATTCGCTGGTCACAGGAAGGGCCTCATCATATGTAACCACACACGGCATTGTCTGCGACCTGTTTTCCCCGATAGATTCTAAACATCACATGAGTGAGAATAAGTTTTTTCTACTGCACTTCCTTAGACGCTTGCACGTAACTGATGCCAGAGATGTATGTGAAATAAACATTCTCAGGGTCCCAAAGAGTGATAAAAACACCACTGAACCCCACAGCTTAAAAATCAGTATTCTAGTAGGAAGGAAAACGCACTGTTTTTGAACAACCTTTCATTTAAAAATAATCTCAAACTTAGAAAAAGTTTTAAAAGTTATACCCAAAACTCCTAGGTACCATTCACCCAAATTCTGCAAATACTAACATTCTCCACACTTGCTTTTAACTGCATATTTCAGAGTAAGCTGTACACAAGACGCCCTTCTACCCTGAAGACTTCGGTGTCATTCCTGACAACAAAGACTTTCTCTTGCATGACTCCCACACTCTCATCAGTCAGGCGATGAACAGCTCAGTCATGTGACTATCTGCTCTGTAGACGCGATTCAGCATTTGCCAGTTATCTCAATAATGTCCTAGATAGTAATAGAAATATAATTTTCTAGGATCCAAACCAGGGTTATGCACTGGACTTAATTATGGGATCTCTTCAGTCTCCTTCAGTCGGGAACATTTTCCACTCTTCCTTAGTCCTTCCCATCCTTGATGGTTGGAAAGCCTGTAGACCAACTGTTTTCTACGATAGCCTTCAATTCAGGTTTGTCTGAGGCTCCTTGTGATTAAATTTAGATTTTTGCCTCTTTGGCAGGGTGACAAGGACATAGGCTGTGTCTTTCCCAGTGCACCAAACCCAGGACCTGCGCCTCTGTCCTGCTGCTGGGGATGTAACCCGGATCCCCAGAATAAGGGTGCACGCCGGGCTTCCCCACTGCATGGCTACTGCCTTCCCCTTTGCACTGGCACACACTGAGTGGGGAGACACTTTGAGACCCCATAAACATCCTGCTGTCCACCAAGCTGTCACCCACAAGCTTTAGCGGTCATCGACAAGTCTTGCTTTCATTATTATGATATTGGCCAAGAGGGTTGTCCAGCTCCATCATCCGCTCCACACTTGTTAGTCGGTATTCTACTATGAGAAGACGGTTTTCTTTCTCTATTCGTGTGTTGATTTACAAGTATATTATCCTGGATTTGAATGAGTATCTTAGTCATTGAGGTTATATAATCCATTAAAATCATTTTGGAGATGCATGTTCTCTCAGATGAAGCAGCCTCCCGTGTTCTTTTGACATCTCTGTTATTTTTAGTCATTACCTGTCTCTAAGATCCCTAAGGAATTCCAAGGAAACGTCTCGTCTGGAACCAACCATGAGCTCAGGAGCCTCACTCTGTTTAGCAGAGAATAGTCCCAAAATCTCCACTACATGGCTCCAACTTCTAAAATAAAATAAAACCAAAGCAGAGAACATATAACTGTTCAGTACGTGTAAAAAACATTTAAAACACACTCGGACCTACACTGCTATCAGTTAAACAAGAGAGACACCAAGTTCGATTCACTGTGTCAGTTTAGTGTGTGTTCAACTGTACGAAAATACAGAAAGCAAACAGAACAGAGCTGCTAAGATACATCCAGGCATGGCGTAGATCAGGCCTCCGAGTGTGAGGAAGGAGGCATTCCAATGGGCTGTTTAATTACATTAATGATTTTTAGAAAATGTTAAAATAACCAACTTAGTTCTTTATCTCTCATAATTCAAAACATTAAGCTCTCAGTACATTAAAGGGTTAATTATGAAACTTTAGGGTTATTACAGGGAAACTTAGACAGGTGTAGGATCAGAGGCAGAGCAGTTTCTGCTCTGGGTGGAAGTGTGTCCCTGATTTCCTGCGTTGGAACTTCACCCCAGGCCATGGGTCTTCGGGAGTGTGCCCAGCTTTTGCCTCCTGTCCCTTGCTGAGGACGGAGCTCAGCCCTTGCCGTGTGAGGCCGGAGACAGTGCCCGCCAGACGCCAAAGCTGCCGCCGCCTTGATCCTGGGCTTCCTCTGAGCAGAGCTGTGAGACAGCCCAGGGTGTTTGTTTCGGCAGCAGGAAGGGACTAAGGGAGCACAGAGAATCCGAGGTCACCACTGCTCCGCCCCTCTGGTGGTCCGTTCCCTGCGCTACTGTGCACTGAACCGCGTCTGCGGCTGGCGATGTTTCGTGCAGGTGTGGAAACCTGTGCGGAGCGTGGCGCAGTGTGAGCGGTGTGGCCCGAAGGAGGTGGTTGGGTCGTGACTGGGCCTCGCGCCTCTCCCACCAGGCGCCACTTTGGCGCAGGGCCCTCGCCCGATGCTGTCTGCTGATGTCTCAGTCTCGGATGCCGAAGCCTCAGCACCTGAGCGGTGCCTTCCTACTGTGTGCGCGCTGCCCGGCCCAAGGAACGTTGGCGTAGCAGCCCATGTGGAGTAGGACGGACGCGCTTTGTGGGCACACTTTCATAATTTAAAAAAATTTTATCAGTACGTATTTGCCATACATGGTGCTCACTCATTGGAGGGAAGTTGTACCTGTGCATTGTCAAGAACCAGAGGAGAATTAAGGCCTGACTGGCCTCCTCTGTGAGCACGAAGGAGCAGGCTGCACTCAGGGTGACTGCACATTAGGGAAAGTTCAGACAGCCGGGGTTAAGTTGTTTACCAGGGAATGGGCTGAGGGACGTGGGAAAGCAGGTGACTCTTGTGCTGCTTTGATTGCTTGGCCCGAGTTTGGGTGAATGAAAGTCAGGTGAGCTAAAGGCTCGGGCCTCCTCTGCCTGCTGGAGGTAGGAGCCCCCTGGCTGCCCGGATGTTGTGCTGACTCTGTGTCTCTATTATCCCCGTTTGGCCCTGGGTCAGGGAGAACAAAGTGGTGGCCACAGGCGAGCCCGGTGAGCTGGCTATGGGTGGCACCAGCTCCACGTGGTGCCAGCGTGGGGCCTGGACCTGGGTCATCTGCAGTACGTAACACATCTTCATTCTCCTTTTCCACCCCTCTGCTCCCTTCAACCCTTTCTCCCTCCTCATTCACACAAGCCTTGTTTCCATTTTTCCTTCCATTCTTTGTTTTTTTTAAATCCCTTTTCCCTTCTTTCTCTCCCCTCCATTCCACTTCACATTTGAAGATGTTCTTCCTACTTCACAACATCTATTCCTCGTTTTGCTCCTTATTTACCCTTTGGGCTTCTCATACAAGAGAAACAATGTGATATTGAAACTTGTGGTCCGATTTATTTCACTTAAAATTATGGTCTTGAGGTGCATCCAATTACCTACAAAGGACTCAAGTTTATCCTCCTTTACACAGAGTAGTGCTCCACTGTGTATAAATGCCACATTTCCCTTATCTGTTCATCAGTTGATGGGCATATGTTCTGTTTCCAAGATTTGGCTACTATAAACTGCTGCTATAAACATAGGTGTGCATGGATCACTGTGGTATGAGGCTTTTAACTCTTTTGGGAAGATTTCTAGAAGGGGAATAGCTGGGTCAAATGGAGCCTCTAGTTTTATTTTTTTGAGGACTCTCCACACTGATTTCCACAGTGGTTGCACCAGTCTGCACCCCCACCAACAGTGGAGACGGCTTCCTTTCTCTGGACACCCCTGCCAGCATTTGTGATTGGCTGATGTCTTGATGATTTGTTCTGCCCAAAGTGAGGTGGAATCTCAGCGCTGTTTTCATTTGTATCTCTCGAATGACGGGTGATGTTGAGCATTTCTTCATGTCTCTATTTGCGGTCTGCACTTCTTCATCTGAGAAGGGTCTCTTCGTTTTCTGCCGTGGCAACACTGGAGGCGGAGGAGGGTTTCCTGACTTGGAGTGTGGAGGAGGAAGTGAGCAAAGAGCACCAGGAAGGCCTCTGAGATGCCAACAGTTGCGTGGTGGCAGCAGAGACTCCGGGCCCTGGGCCTGCGGAGGGGTCTCTGTCGCCCTCCCACAGCCCGGCTCTGGCAGACAGTGTTGGTGATGTGCTAGGTGTGCCTGCAGCCGGGTTTCAGCGCGGGTCTGTTCCTACCTTAGCTGTAGCTGAGGCACCAAGACAGCAGCTGCCAGGTTCTGGCGTCACGGCCCCGCCTGCAAGCTTCGGTGCAGACTGGAGTCCATACACGCGGAGACTGCTGTGCCAGCGGACGAAAGCGAGCCAGAGAAATGACGAGCAGTGACTGGGAGCAACTGGGAGTTAGCGCATCGCAAATGTGAGGGCCAAGCAGGTCTCTTCTCTGCAGAACTAAACTTTCGCCTTCAAACACAAACCCACGTGTGTGCCTGGACTTGCCGTCTCCTTCTGTTTGTTCCGGTAATCACCTGAGATCTTCCTTCGGGTGAGGCAATAAACTCCGGCGGGGCCGAAATGTTCAGGCTTCCCCACCCCTTGGTTCATCCCGGTGGGCGGCACCAGCGTTTGTAGATGGTGCCAAGCAAGTGGTGACTGAAGCTGGGGTCTTGGCGCATCCGGCCGGGGGGCGACGCCAGCTGTCCTGGGGCCAGCGCACTGACCACCGCCACACCCTGGCAGGGAGAAAGAAGTTAGGCTGAACACACCCTTCAGGAAGCAACAAATACTGCTGGGGTTACAAAGCCTCGTCTCTGGAGCACACGGCTCTGTCCTGTTTGAGGGGAACTCCCCGAGCCCTGCGTACCTGGCCGTGCGGCACCGTCCAGACTGGGTGGTCAGAATCTGCAGCCGCCAGCGAAAGGACGGAGTGTGTCTGACGGAGGATATTTATGAGCTGTCAGTTGATAATGGTTCCAATGCCAGCTTTCTTACAAAACTGAGAACTTGGGGAAACTTACATCAAGGCGGACACGCGCTGGAGACAGGGACAGAGGCTCCAGGGAGGGGACAGACGCCGTGCTTCCCAAAGAAGGCAGTTTCCGGGGGGAGGCCAGGGCCGGAGCCAGCCGGGGACACGGAGGAAGTCCCTTCCCGGTCTGTGGTGGATCCCGGGGGGCTCTGGGGTGCTTCCAGAGGAGAGACGAAGGGAGAGTGTTTCGCCGACGTGCACTCCTTCCGCGGGCAGCACCCCAGGACGCCCCAGCCGGGTGGGGAGCAGCTGGCGGGGCCTGGGATGAGGTACAGGCAGACACCATGGGCTCCGCCGCTCCTGGATGGGTGACCGGGCACTGGGGCCGCTTGGCCTTTGTGATACGATGCTTCCAAAACGAGAGGGAGCGACTGTGACAACGTTTCAGGTATGGCAAGGTGCAGTCTCCCTGATTCGCACGGTAATTGCATTCTTAGAAACTTCAGCCCGTATTAAAACCAAGCAGAAATGTTTTCTGTTTGTAAGTAACAATGAGTCGGATTCCAGCTGCATCTAATCACAGTCGAGCTTTTTCTCAAGTCTAAATTTATTAAATTTATGAGTCCCCCTGTTTGCGAGGCATGGTTGGTTTGTGGTGGGGAGCTGGGGTGGGATGCGACACCCCTTCATTCCCTTCACACCCGCCCGCCCTCGTCCTCGGTCCCTTCCCATGTGCTGAGGTCTCTCCGCTTTTCAGCTGCATGGATGTCCAGCGTGTTTGAGAACCTTGCGTCTGCAGAACAGCTCCTTATACATGGGGCTGCGTCGTGACCACAGAAGCTGAGTCCTGGCTTCCGCTCACCCAGTGCCAGCAGTGTGTGGCACTCACCCCGGCAGTTTAAAATGCTGCACAGATTCCTTCGATGTGCCTACAGCTTGGGCCTGGCCGTCGGACGTAGGGTCTGTGGATGACATACTATGTGGTCCCAGGGGTACAATGCATGGGTGTCAGAGCTGGGCTTGGTGGCACAGTGTGTGACCCCAGCTTCTTGGGAGGCTGAGGCAGGAGGATGGCAGGCTTGACACCAGCCTGAGCTACTTGGCGAGATCCTGAATCAAATTTTTTTTAGGGGCCGGGGATTTAGCACAGTGGTTTCACCACCTGCTGCACAAGTGCAATGACCCGAGTTCGATCCCTGGAACCAAAAAAAAAAATTTTTTTTTTAAAAGGAGGCGGGGATGCAGCTCAGAGTGAGGCCCTGTATTCATCCCTCAATGCAAGAAAGAGGGAGAGGGAGTGAGAGAGGTTCTCCTACACACGTCACCAAAGAGGCCAGTGGGGATAGCCCCTCCGGGCTTCAGTGCCTCTCCTTCCCGCCCTGCTCCCTGCTCCCTGCTCCCTCCTCCCTCTGCCCTCCCTCCTTCCCCTGCTCCCTCTTTCTCTTTCTTTCTTCTGCACTGGGACTCGAACCCAGGGCCTCAGCAGGCTCAGCTGGGCTCTCCCCTGAGCCGCACTGCAGGCCACACCTCTTGGGTCTCCCACCCTCACTGTCGATTCAGGGTCCTTTCTGCACAACAAGGCTCTTCGAAGTGGCTGCTCCTGGACCCTCAGTTTGACGAGGTCGGAGTGGAAGGCACAGTTGCTGCTCAGGCCTCGGGCACCGCACACCACTGCAGCTCATCCATTCGCACGTGGTTCCTGTCAGTCTGTACACAAACAACGTCACGTCCTGTGTCCTTTAATTAATGTTCCCCTCATTTTAACAAACGCCACTTCCTCCAGGACTAATGGCATTTATCCTCCATGTTAATGAAATCCCTTTAAATTGCAAAGTATAAGCTTTTACTCTGTTGGATTCTCTCAAGCGAGTCACGCACCTGATGGGCTGATTCACCCAGCAGATGAGCTGAGTGTGTGTGCGTGTGTGTATGTGTCTGCGTGTGTATACTGGGGATTAAACTCGGCACTTTCACGCTGAGCTACACCCCAGCCCTTTTTATGTTTTATTTTGAAATAGGATCTTGTTAAGTTGTTAAGTTGCCCGGGATAGCCTTGAACTTGAGATTGCCCTGCCTCAGCTTCTTAGAAGTGCTGGGGTTACAGGCATGTGCTCCCATACCTGGCTCATTTCAGTTTTTTTTTGACAGTCAAATACTCTGTACAAGATTATGAAGTTGTTGTGCATGTTTTAGAGTAAGATGCTAACTGTACTAAACATTTTAAAATCATGCCATTAATGTGTCAGACTTTAAATATTTCAAACAGCTTAAATAACATTATATACAATTTTTTGTGGTGAATTCAAAACTTACTTGTGAACATCACATACAATTATTGATCCCGTGGTTTAATTTCCCGCCATCTCTGACTTTATTCACTTTCCAGAGCGGTGATCTCCTCCGAGCCACAGGGAGCACCTCCCTGGCTGGGGTAGAGGGGTCTCGGTCGGACCTGGGCTATAGGCTCAAGGTCAACGCCAGAAGGTCCTCAAAGCTGGATGCCACTTCCAGCAGCAACTGTGGGCTCAGGCGCCTCCCAAGCCTGCCCTGGACTCCTGACATTTATCCCCCAACTTCCTCATGACAAGAAGAACTCTGACCTGAATCAAATTCAAAATCTTACTGAGACCTCTTTTGAGGTTCTCCTACCTGGTGGGGCCCCATCCCTTCAGCGTTGTAATTCTTTCCCTGCCTCACCAATTTGCCTTTATCATCCCTTTATTAATATCCCTCCTGAATCCATTAAGGTTGACCACAGCTTCTGAAACAATTACCTAATTGTTTTCACTCAACTAAAGTATTTTCTGTTTGTTTGTTTCTTTTGTTTTGCTTTGGTTTGGTTTTCTTAGGCTCTCACTATGTAGACCAGGCTGACCTTGAATTTTTGGAGACCTTCCTGCCTCAGCCTCTGGAAGGTGGGGATTACAGGCATGCACCGCCACGCCCTGCTCCAGGTAGTGTATCCAGCCTCTCCTGCATGCCGGGCACTACCTGAAGGCCTGGAAATCTATGGGAAAACAATGAAAGGAAGACCTCACCCTCGTGGGGCTCCCTTTCTGGGGGACCCGACCTCATCCCCCAAGCTCCCCAGCAAACCCTGCTGGCTCAGGCCGTGCACGGTGGCACTGCAGCCCTGGTGGACACCCGGGCTCTGTCCCTGGGGAGGCGGGGACTTGCAGAGGCCTGCAGCCGGGTGTTACCTCCAACACCCATATCCGCAGCTCCTTGAGGTCAGCTCTCGGCTCACACACTCCCACTCCGGCACAGCATTCCCAGACATTGGGAAACAAGCATTTTGGGGTGAAATTCATGGGGGATACTCGTGGCCCTGACCACCAGTGGCCCTGGGCTGGTGACAGCCAGTCTGCGCCTCTGCTACCCCCAGGCTGCAGTCAGGGCCCTGGTGGCTGGGTGACTGTTTCCGCAGCGCCCTTGATCCAAGCCAGTGGCACTGGCTCCGAGCCCCCTGTTTGCCAGAGGGAGAAAGTGCTTGACTGAGTCCGGAGGAAGAGCTCTGAGCTGTCCACGGCCCCCGCCCCCCGCCGCGGCTGGCCGCACGCAGACTGTACCCAGGCCTGGGTGTGTGTGCATCCTTTGTTGATGGGAAGACACAGACGGAGCTGTATTTGGGTCTCGGGCCCAGGAAGACGTGACCAGGGTCACCAGGGTTAAACTCCTGATGGAGCTGGGGCAGGGGTCCCACCTCCGTGCCACACCTGGCTTCCTGTGCACGACCTCAGCAGGCCGGGGGCCTTGGGTGCCAAGCTGGCTCCTTCCAGGTCTCCAGAGTAGCCGAGTAGGGACTCCACAGCCGGGGAAACTGAGGCTCAGTCCTCAGCTGGGCCCGTCCTCTGCACGCCTGCTGCTGTTGAGTCTCCATGCTGCACTGCAGTGAGGTCATTCTTGTTTGAAGCTTGATCTCAACAGTGACCAGAAACTGGACGAGGGTCCGGCGATCCCCATCGTGGATGGTGACATGGAGCCCTCTGCTGTGACAAAGCCGGCGGGGCAGCCATTCAGACAGGAGGTGGTGACCCTGCCGTGCGCAGTGGAGGGGGAGGGTGCTGCTGTGGACCGGACCCGCACACCCATCACGGCTGCGTGGCAGGGTCCCTGGTCTGGGGCCTGGGGCCCGGGCACATCAGACCTGCCGGGGCGCAGGGACGGTCCTGACAGGAGGCAGAGCCAGTGTGGCGGGCATGCCTGTCACCCAGCCCTCGGGAGGCTGAGGCAGAAGGGCCACGTGCTCCAGCCCAGCCTGGGCAACTTAGCAACTCTGCGAGAACTCGTCTCAAAATAAGCAGTAAAGAAGGGCTGGGGTTGCAGCTCAGTGAAAAGGGCCCGGGTTCTGTCCCCAGTGCTTCAGACAGAGAGTCCCTGGAGTGTGGGAGAAGAGTGCCCGCTCCTTCAGGGAGGCTCGTGGGCGCCCGGTGTCCCGAGCGTCCCCACCGCTCTGCGCCCCGTCCTGTCCCCTTGTGCCTCTCTGCTGCCCTGCAGCCGCTCCTGGAGGACGGATCCTAGGTGTCTCCAGCCGTGGTCCTCTGCTCCTGACCACAGGCAGCCTCACCATTTCCATCACGGCACCGTCCGTCTCTGGGCACTGCTGTCCGCCCCGTCAGGTGCTACTTCCGGCCTCCCGGTGGCTGGGTGTTGAGTATCCTCCCCCCCGCATCGCCCAGAGCCACTCACCCGACCTGGACCTGCAGACCGGGCTTCCCGCTGTCCCTGGGAACACTTCCCGGGGCCACCCTTCCCTCCCGCTGCATGGCCGCCTGGCCTCGCGCCCCTCTCCCAGTGGCCCCAGCCTCTGTCCCTGGGCAGCTGAGCTCGGGGCCTGCGCACTGCGCCATGCCCCCCCAGGAGGTGTCTGCACGGTGGGGCTGTCCCGGGCCTCCACCACCTCCTCACCTGTGGCCTCCGCTTTCAGGAGGACGCCGAGACCCTGCCACTTTCCTCGGCCCCTGCCTTCCCTTGACCCTGAGGGCTCCCCCTGGCCCGCAGCGGCCGCCTCTCAGCTCGCCTGTCCGTGGGCGGGACCTCCTTGGCTGGCGCAGTTTTCCCAGCAGTGAACTCTGCCTGCTGCTGAGGAGGCAGACGTTTCAGTCTCATCCACTACGTCAGGTGATTCATCAACGGGAGGCGGTATGATTTAAAATCTGTAAACAAGAGATCTCGCTATCTAGTCTAGCCTGGCCCCAGACTTCCAGTCCTGCCTCAGCCTCCCAAGTGCCGGGATCACATACCCAGGGCATGAATGACCTTTGAGGGCCTTGGAAGCTCCGAAGTTCTGTCATTTGCAGCCCCTGGGCTCTCTGAGGGCAGCCTCCTTTCCTTCCCTCCCTGTCCTCCTCCCATGGCTACTGAGGTCGCCGTGCACCAGGCCCCAGGCTGGGCACTGGGGATGCTGAGGGTAACAGGAAGTGGGCTCTGCTGCCCAGATGGAGCAGAGGGCAGCTGTAAAATACGGACAGGGCCAAGGGCTGAGTGCAGGCTCCGGACAGGGAGGGAGGTGGCGCCCCCTGAGGGTCGCTGTGCCCATGCCAGAGGCTGACTCTGCCCTCTCCCCGGTATTGAAAGGACGAAGTTTTCCACTGCAGAAATGCTGAGGCCACCGTTTCCCTCACAGAAAAGCCAATATCAGCTTGGAATGGAAGGGCCACTGCCGGTCTCCAGGCCCATCAACATTAAAAATGCAAATGTTTGCTATTTAAATGCAGCCCTTGGCCACCAGCTCAGAGCTTCCAGGACATCAGAAACCAAACGGGTGGCTGTGTCCCGCCGAGGGCTTAGCCTGGCTCAGCAAGGGGAGGCACGGGACAGCTGAAGTCTGTGTCACCCCATGAAGGGCGAATCGGATGTGCGTTCCCTGGGGCAGGGCCCGTTGATGTTCCCTGTCCTTGTGTCCCCTTCCTAGCACAGCACCTGCATCAGAGCATGAGCTCAGGGGGCCTCCTCAGTAGTCCATTAGTTCCCCATCCTCTCTGGAACACCTCCTGCTCTGTGCCTGTCCCAGGCCCTGCACCTGGCCTTTACACTGAAGCAGGTTGGAGCCAGTGGGGAAAGAAACCCTGAGTAATTGACCATCGGAGAGGGCTAGTAAGAAATGCAGACAAGAGCCAGGGATTTAGCTCAGTGGTTCCACCGCCTGCCTCAAAAGCAGAAGCTCCCGAGTTCAATCCCTGGTTCCAAAAAAAAATAGAAATGCAGAGAAACCAGCAGGAAGTGGGATGGAGCCCCGCCCCTTCCGATCCATAGGTAATGGGGTGAGGAAGTGTGCAGCACAGCAGGCCTGCAGGAAGGAGGTGGCCCGGTCCCGGGGCTCCTCCCCCTGGAGAGTCTCCAGGCTGGACAGTGATTGTGCCCCAGTGCTGAGCGAGAGGCTGAGACTGTCTGGACCCTACGGAACCACGGTGGCCAGCACTTACTCAGAGTTCGGGTGCACCAAGCACTTTCTATGCATTCTCATGAGGCGGAAACCACATCCTCTACTTGAAGAGAGAATTTAATGGGAAGACTATTAACTAAGGGCAAAGCTATCAACCAGGCACCTGGATGGGTAATAAAACAAGAGCTGATTTAGTCCATTTGTGCTGCTCTAACAAAACACCATAACCAGGCAGTTGGAAGCCACGGAAACTTGCTTCTTGGCTCAGTTCCACAGGCCAGAAGTCCAGGGCTGAAGCACTGGCAGAGTCAGGATCTGGCAGGGCTGTGCTGGCCCCTAAACATGTCTTCCTGCTGTGTCTTGTGGGGTCCAGCCTGCTGTGGGCATTGTTAAGGTTGTATCCAGATGCCCACCCTCCAAAGCTTCAGGCACCCATGGGTGGGGCTTTACAGAGGTGGCAAGGTCTAGGCTGTGTGAACGTGAATTAAGGTTGTGATACTGGGATTAAGGGTGGGTGGTACTAAATGAGTCCCCTGATAGGAATTAGCACAGCTCTGGGTGTGGCTGAGTGGATTTATGATGCCCAAAGCCCCACCCTGGGTGTGGGCGGCATCATCCAAAAGGCTTTAGCCTGGATGGGATGAAAGGGAAAGACAAGCTCACAGCTGCTGCTGCTGGCTTGCTGCTTTTTTGCTGCCTCCTGCCTACCCTGCCATGGACTGTTTCTCCTCTGTGATGCCCCTCTGCCACGCTGCTCTACCTTGGAGCCAGCCAGCTATGGACTGAAATCTCTACAAACTTCGAGCTAAATAAACCTTAATTTCTTTAACTTGCAGGTGTTGGGTATTTTGTCTCAGCAGCAAGAGAAGTAACTAAGACAAGCACCAATCCTGTTCAGGAGGCATCAGCCCTTGGGATCTAATCACCCCCAAGCCCCACCTCTTAACACCCTGTAACCTTGGGGTGATGATTTCTAACATGAACTCAGGGGACACAAGCATTCAGACTGCACCAGCAGCCACTGACCAGAGATGAGGGCCCCAGGGAGAAAGCTCATTATTAAATGTAGGGCTTAGGCAGGGTTGGGGGCTGAGCCTACTGAGGCAGGGACCCCCAGGCTGTGTCTGAGTCTGAAGAGATGAAGCCCATGCTGCTAGCACTGGGAAATCCACACCCCAGTAGCGTTCAAGGGCTGTGCTGGAGCGAGGCTTGCAGAGGGAAGCCATAGGCAGAGCAAGTCCAGGCACAGAGCTCACAGGGGGGTGGAGGCTGAGCAGAACAGGATTTGCAGAGACCCACACAGTTGTTGCTCACTGTGCAGATGAGGAAACCTAGGGTCTGGAGACTCCAGACTTGGCAGGAAGTCGAGGCAGCAGAGCTCTGACGTGAAGCAGGTCCACCTGCTTGCAGTGGCAGTGCTCTTCCGATAGGGGGCAGCACAGATTTGAAGTCTCCTGTCAGGTTGACAGCTGGGGTGGGCAGGATGAGGGGGCCGGGGTCACCTATGGAGCAGGGGCAGGAGTGGGGAGTCCTCGCAAAGTCTCTCCATGTGCCACAGAGGGGCCACAGCTGTGATCAGCCCTGTGATGGCCCTCAGCTTGGCCACTGACCCTGCTGATGACATAGGACAACGATTTCCTTGTTTGAAAGGAGAGAAATTCCCTCACTTCACAACTCTGGGCAAGTTGAGATCTTTGCTTTTGACCTAAAATTAGCCACCCCATAACTCCTCTCCATCTAGATGCCCGAGAAGCACCGCCCCCCATCTCCTTGAGCCAGTCAAGCAGGTGCTGACAGGACAAGGCACCCACTCCTGGAAGGGTCTCCATGCCTATGCCCATGATGCGTGGGCAGCCACTCTAAGATTTGTTTCCTTCCTGTCCTAGTCACTTTCTTTGTCACTGGTACAAACTACTCAACACCATCAACTTGATGGATGAATGGTTTGTTTTGGCTCACAGTTTGTAGAGCCAAGGCTCCAAAGCAAAGTGACATGACAGAGGGGCACAGGGGAGGAACAGCTGTTCACATCATGGTGGCAGGGAAGCAGAGAGAGCCAAGGAGGAACTGGAGGATAGAGAGCAATCACACCAAGGCAGGGCGAAACCCATCAAATCCCCTAGCTCCATGCCTAGTGCCTAGGACAAGCTGTGATGAGATAAGAACTCCAGAGGGCTTGGACAGCCCCACACCCACAGCACTGCCGGTGATTATAGCTCTCGTGGCCTCTCTCTCAGGCCAGGTTTGCTTACTCCTAGTGGCTTTCCTCAGACAATCCACACTCCTGGCCTCACCAATCCCCTGGGGTCTCCACTGCACCTTTGTCTTCACACTCACTGCTTCACACACTGCCCTCTCAGGAGCACACTGCCAGGCCTCCAAGGTCTTCTTCTGAAATTCTGGTCAAAGCCATCCTGACCCTACAACTCTTGCATTCTGCATGCACCTAAAACTAGATGCCAAGGTCTGCTAGCAGCTGGAACAGTAGCCAGGCTCCCTTGGATCATGACTGTAGAAGTCTCTTGAGTGCCTGGATGGCCGAATACTGTGAACTGAATCCCAGCGAACAAATTTCTTAAGCATCCATACTTTTTTTTTGTACCAGGGATTGAACTCAGAACCTTGGGCTTGCAAGGCAGGCGCTGGAACCACTGAGCTAAATCCCCGGCCCCTCTCTGCATCCATTCTTGAGCACAGTGGCCTGGGGCTCCCTTCTCAAAGTTTTTCACTTTTGCAATTTTGAACCTGTGGATAGTGGGGCCTTGCTAGCTCCTCACATGTCCTCAAGGGATTTTTTTGTTTCCCACTGTCCTGCTGTAAAGTACTTGGCTTCTTTTTTTTTTTAATTTTAGTAACATATTTTATTCTATCAAAAGTACCCAAAAATCTTACCATTTTCATCCCAAACTCCTTTTAAGTTAGATTGAGATCATGTGATTTTTAGTTATGTAAGGAGTTATGTAAATCACTTCCAAGCCTGACCTGTAAACTATCTTGTGCAATTCTCCAGCTCTCTCTCCCTGCTGTGGTGACTTTTCCATGTGATTCTGATGGCTCCACTAAAAACTGACCACTCACTCAATTCCCACTGTGATGTGGGTAATACATAAACTTTTGTTGTGACAATTTGCTGAGGTTTTAGGACTTGTCTGTTCCAGCAACAAGAACTGAGTGTCTCATTTGTGAGTTCTCTGGATTTGGAAAGGGGATCCCAATTGATGTTAATTGAATAATGAGACAGAGAGAAAGAAAAGAATGTTTTGTTTTTCAAGAAAAATAGAGAAAGAAAGATGATAATCCTTGTATTCAATAAGAATTCAGCCTTATAAATGCAGGCAAAATGTGAGATCTAATTGAAGAAGCAGATTGAACTTTGTAAAGCTCAGGGAAGATCTGCTTGAAAGGAGATGGAAATATCAGAAAGGGAAACAGAAATGGAAACGTGGAGGATATAGAGACATATGCATCTGCTGCAGGAAAAATATGATAGAAAGGAATGTTTCTTCTATCATGTAAAAGTCTTGATTTATGTAAGTCCCAGAAGAAGGCACATTCTGAAAATAGGCCAGACTTTGGGAAAATTGACTATAATTACCAAGGACATTTTGGCTGTGAGCTTTGCTTATTGACTTCCTTGAAAAATACGGCAGGATGACACAAACTCAAGACCAGAGGGAAATGGTCAACACATAATTTTAAATACACAGAAAGCACAACAAGGGAAAGGAAGGACTTGGCTTCTTTTTAATGCTAATCTTTTCACCAGCCAAGCTGTTCTGTTCCAACTTTGTCAGCCCTTCCTTTCTGGGGAAATTGAAATCTTTTTAAATGGGCTTTTTGCTCTTGATTTTCAATATAAACCTGGCTAAAAGCAGCAAGCAGTATCCATGCTACAGCCTGAATGTTGGGCTGCCTTGAAATTTCTTCTCCCAGGTTGAGTAGCCTGCTACCCTTAATCTTAGTCTCCTGCAAAGTCTCAAGACATGAGCAAAATGTAGACAAATTTTCTGCCAGAGCCTAATACACATGCAAGACCTTGAGTCCAACTGCAAATGGAGTTCTTCCCAACTGAAACCTCTTGAGCATTGTCTTTTCTAACTGCGTCACTGTCAGCATTCCGGTCTTCTGAGCTCCAACCAGAATCTCCCATCAAGCTCAGCTCACATTCTAGCATTCTAGGGCTGCTTCTCCACATAGCATCTGAAAGCCTTTCCAAACACCCACTGTGAACCAGTTCCAAAGGGCAAGTACATGGTCAAGTACAGTCACAGAGACAACCTCACTCTCAGCACCAAAATCTGTCTGTTACTTTTCTCAACACTGGGACACAATACCCAATACCAGCACCTTATGGAAGAAGTCCATAATTGGCTGGCTGTAAAGCAGACCGGCATGGCAGAGGGGTGTGATGAAGGAAAAGTGCTCACAGCAAGGTGGTGGGGAAGCAGAGAGAGAAAGCAGGAGGTGAGGAGGAAGAGGAACCCTTTCAAGCATGGGTGCCCCATGACCTGTCTCCTCCACTAGACCCACCTCCCAACAGCAAGCCAGCTATGCTGCCCCTATAGTCCTGTCACCTCCCCAAACCCCTAGCTGTGATATCATGAGGCTTTGGGGGACATCGAGACAGAAACCACAATGCTCTAGAAGCACCGAACCCCAGGCCGCAGCCTCGGGCTCCCTCTCTGACTCCAGTGTTCCTGAAGATGTTGAAGACCCCCAGGAAAACAAACCCCACAGGCTTGGCCCTGCACTGCTCCACTCCTGCGATCTGGTCTCCTGCTTCCGGATACACACACAGAACCACCCGAGTCCCGCCCTCAGTTCCCAAAGGCTCCCTGTCCCTCTCTTGACAGAGTCTGGGGTCCTCCAGCATCTGCCACGCAGCCTCAGGGTCACCTCTCCCAGGCCTCTTCTGCTCCCCTCTTCCCACCACTGTCCTCTCCTCTCTTCAGCTGCAAACTCCTTCAGGTTCTGGAGCTGCAGGACCCCTCCTGGCCCTCCTCCACCTGGACCCCCACCCTAGCATGTTCTCATCCTCTTCTCTTCTTCCCCTTCCCCTCACAGCCGCAGTGCTGAGTCACCTCCTCTGGGAAGCTATTGACAGACCACGTCACCGCTGGTGTTCTCAGAGCCGTGGGTGCCCAACTTCAGCCACATCGACTGCATTTTAATGCCCCAGGTGCCATCAGCCTCCTCCACCAGATGCCCAGCTCCTGGCATGCAGCAGGCACTCTGCAAAATCAATTTGAATTAATCAATGTAAAATTTAAACAACAGCAACAAAGACAACCAGAGAGGAGTCTTCCAGTGGCTTTGAAGTGGCCTCGGCCCAGTGCCAGGGCGTGGGGCAAGAGGTCACACGTGAGTCAGAGGCTGCAGTTCAAGACCTGGGGCAGCCAGTCCCCTGCTGTATTCGGGTCTCCATCTCCGAGGTGGGTGGGAAAACGCCCGCACCCCCTAGCACACAAGGCGGTGGGTGATGGGGTGCGGTGCAGCCACTGGCTCCTGCTGTCCCAGGCGCTGACCAGGAGCCAGCCCCATGGTCTCTGCAGCTCCTTCCTGGACTCTCAGCTCCGCACAGGGCCCCTGAGAAGGCTCCCTGCCCAGTCCTGGCTCCCTCCAGGACAGACAGAGCCCGCAGGGACAGAGGACGTGAACTAAACTCACTGCTCAGCCTGGCCACGCCTGAGGGAGGCCCGGCCCTGCACATTTCCTGAAGGTCTTTGGCTGCCTGACTCCCGTCAGCTCCTTCTCCTGGGCTTCCTCACTGTCCCCTGTGGACCCCAGGCCCACCTGGGCATGAAAAGCACCCGAGCAGCCTGGTACCCAGGCCCAGACCATTAAAGCAAAGGGCAGAGCTTGCTCTGGATCATCCAGCACCAGATGCAACGTTTCCAGAATTAAAAATCCTCCTGAAATCGACACCTTAATAAGGCAAAGATGTCCACTGGATGAACGCTAGTGGAGCCAGGTGTGGCAATGCAGGTCTACAATCCCAGCACTCTGGGAGGCTGAGGATCACAAGTGCAGCCCAGTCTGAGTAACTGAATAATTTAGCAAGTCCCTGTTTCAAACTTAAAAATAAAAACGCTGGGGATGTAGTTCAGTGCAAGGGCCCTGGGTTCACTCCCTAGTACTGGAAAACAAAACAAAAGAACACCCATCATATGTCAGGCATTTGATAACTTAATATGCTAGCATCGGCTAAAACTCACGTAACTGTTTGCAATATGTGGATGAGTAGGTCGGGGCTCAGGAAGGTTTCAGTTGGGTGAGGGGTGGGACGGGGTGGGTGAGGGGTGGCTGCACACATGATCTGATCCGGTGGTGGGGGCCAGGTGAGTGGATGCAGAGATGCAGAAGCTGCCTGACAGACCCAAGAGGAAGGCAGAGTGGCCATGTCACACCCTTTTAACATTGAAGCCCCTCACACGAAGCACTCTGTGTGTCACCAGGCAGGGGCCAACAAGGCTGGAGCTGTTCCCTGGTGCCGCTGAGCCGCTCATGTTAGACCTGGACTATGGAGAGAGTTCTCACTTCTTAAATGGTGGCTTCCAGGGAGGGGAAGGGGGAGAGGGAAGAAAAGAATGAAGGTGTGTTTTGTACAGGTGCCACCCCCGTGAGGAAAGGTGCCATTGTGTACCGCATACATGGGCCAATAAAAACCCTTTAAACAAAATAAAATGGTGGCTTTGGAGCCGGAGGATTCTCCTCTGCTCTGCTATTACGAACCGTGTGGCCGCGGACAAGTTACTGAACACGTCTGGGCTCGGCTTTCCCATTTGTGAAGTGGAGAACTCCCAGCCCCACCGCGAGCCGAGCTCTGAGAGGTGCTGCTCAGACAGAAGACGCTGACCGGCCGTTTCCTCCGGTTGCCCCAGATGGTGGGCGAGTGGAGAGCTCAGAGTCCCCTGCAGGGACCCTCGCCGTGCTTGCTGCTCGGGGTGGGGAGAGGACCCTTTCACCCGCTGGTCACAGAGGCAGGAGGGACCCTGAAGGTCACCTCTGCTCCTGGGGCCCTCTGGGCTGTGGCTTCATCTCAGTGGCCTCTGAGGAGCCTGGGCTCCCCCGGGAGTGAAGGGGGCTCATGCAACAGACGCAGGACTAGGAACGGCCAGCGGGCAGTGCCCTTCATGACACCCCAGGAAGGAAGCAGAGGGAAACAGCTTCCCGGAGCGCCCAGGATGGGGCTGGGGTGAGATGAGGAGACACAGGAGCTGCGGCCCTGGGTGTGGTCACCCTGAGGGAGGCGCCTCTGTCTGAGGTCTGTTCATCAACTCTGCTTCCCCAGAAAGTCGCAAACCATTTACCGCCACATCCTCCTCCGCCAGTGCCCGCCTGCAAGGGGGAGGGCAGAATGGCAGTGTCCCTGAGGAGGTCGGGTGGTGCTGGAGAAGGCGACGGGGTGAACTCCCGGCAGCACCACAGCCTCCGCCGTGTGCAGTGCAGCTCTGTCCGAGCGCTGGGGTGCTGTTGACAGCTGCTCACGGCAAGGGTCACAGATGGGGACCCTGAGGCTTGGAGTCTCTGCTCCATGATCACAGTGCCTCAGACACTCTCCTGTCACCTGGCGTTTAAACGAGGTTTATTTTGGCTCCCAGTTTCAGTCCACGGTCGGCCGGCTCTGAGGCAGAAACAAGATGGCAGAAGGTCCTGGCAGGGGGAAGGGCGCTCAACTCACGGTGACCGGGAAACAGAGAAGGGAGGCGTGGGGCGGAGAATCCACCCCGCAGGCCACAGCCCAGTGAGCGCCTCCAAGCAGGTCCCCTCCTCCCAGCAGACTTAACACCCTGTGATCAGTCACCCTACACACACGCACGCACGCGCACGCACAAGAGAGTTTGGGGGAGCGTTTTAGATCCAAACCAGAAGACAGGGCTTGTGCATGCCATGCCTGGGCAGACTGGCCCCGGAGAGGCCTGCATGTGTTACGTCACGATGGTGCTGTCTCCTCCCGAGGACGCTCAGGGACGCGACGCGACGTGCCCCTGCAGGAGACTGGCGGGCGGGCCGGCCGCTCACGGGCCAAGGCTTTGCCTTCCGCCTGCTGCTGACTCAATCTCTTACCATTTCTTTCCCCACATCGCCCACCCTGCTTTTACTTCTCATGTCAGCCCCAGAAAGGGACCCAAGGAAGACTTCGGGGTGCACCTCTGCCCCTTCTGGTCCCTTTGTGCCAGCTTTGGGGCTGGGGCCCTGGGTGTGCTATGCTTTTCACCCAGAGCCTCCCTCCTGCTCCTCCTGCAAAACAACGCCATACAGGTGAGGTCCCTGAGCCCCACATGGGGAGGAATCTGATGTGGGTCTTTGGGGTCTGTCTTAGTCACTTTCTTATCACTGAGACACAGGACCTGACACCCACAACTGAAAGGAGCAGAGGTTTACTGTGGCTCACGTTTTCAACCCATAGTCAGCTGGCTCCAAGGCAGGAAGGCCTGGTGGAGTGGTCTGGTGGGAGAGCTGCTTACATCGTGGTGGCCAGGAAGGAAGATGAGCCCTTCCAGGTCCCACTGCAGGGGCCCACCTCTCCCAGCCAGACCCCACGCCGGAACAGCAAGTCGGCCATAGCACCCATCATCCTGTCACCTTCCTAAGCCCCGACTAGGAGCTCACTAGACTTTGGGGACGCCTACATAGAAATCCTAACAGTGTCACAATACATGGGCATCAGTGATGCTCTGGGGCGGAGGCTCAGGATTCCGGGCCAGGTCTGTCCTGTCTGTCAGCCTGGAGGCCAAGGGGTGCCCTGGGAAACACTCGCCCCGGGAAGTGAGCAAGGCAGCACGGCGACCAAATGGCAGAGGGAGAGAGGCTGTCCCTCCACCCGTTCCCACCCCTGCTGCCCCTGAGTCTGGGCGCTGGGAGCCCCTTTTGCAGTGGGTGACGTGGGGGGAGGAGACCCCCAGCCTGGTGTGCTGAGTGCCCCAGGTGGCACGGCAGTGTGCGAGGCAGGAGCCCCCCAGGAGGGCAGAGCGCGAGGGGGCACAGGTTCCCCCAGGGAAGACACATGGGCCAGGCCGGCCTTCTCAGCTGAGCGTGGCTGTGACAGCTCCACAGGCCCCGTTCCTGCCATTCCTGCCATACTCAGGGCCAGGGCTTCGGAGGCGCAGCATAAAGGCTGCCTTGTCCCTTCTGAGAGGACCAATTCAGCAAAAGGCCCTGGCTAGGGCTCATCCCACCCACTCCTGCTGTTCCCTAGGCGGAGCTCATGCTGCCCTGTCGATGACCGATGACCTGTGGCCTCCACCCAGGAACCGGGCCGATCAGATCTCCGGCCCGGAATTTGGCCCAAGGAACGCAGAGCTGGGGCAGGCGGAGGCCACAGGAATGCACTGAGACGCGAGTGGAATGAGCTCTCGGCCTGGGCAGGAGGAGAGGGAGGTGGGAGCTTCCGCAGATGTTGGGGCGTCGGGGCTTCGGGAAGCAGGGACAGAGGCGGAGACAGAGACAGAGCCCTCCGGCCTGCAAGGCCCGGCCCGTGCCCTTTCTCCCGGGTGGGGTGACCTCCTGCACAGGACAGATCAGGGTCAAGGGGCACAAGGTCCTCGGTGATGGGTGGCTTGTGGGTCACAGGGACACTGAAGAGCTCTGTGAGCAGAGCAGAGAGAGCCAGGGTGGTGATCAGCTGCCTGCCGCCACACTGGGGCTCAGAGAGCTGCCCTGGGAGGCTTCCCTGACCCCGGGGGGCTGTGGAGTCCTTTCTGTGGGCGCAGGAGTGGGACCGTCCCAACTCCCCGTGCTCATGCTAAGGCAAGAGCCTGGGGGAAGTGGACTCTTCCAGTTTTGGTTTCCCATCTCTGAAATGAGGACAAAACAGCCCTCCTTCCTGAGGTTGCTGGGATGTGGGAACCTGGGGCCGGTGCCTGGCCTCGGATGAGTCCCCTCTGGCCGCGGTGCTGACGTGTGTGTGTGTGTGTGTGTGTGTGTGTGTGTGCGCGTGTGCGTGTGCTTGTGCTCCTCCCGGGGAGCCGGAGGTAGGATGGAGGGTGAGGACTCTCCTTCCCTGAGGGTTGTTGTGCCCCAAACGACCCTGTGGGCCTGTCCTCCACAGAATAGCTTTCCAGAGGCTGGGACGCAACACGACACCAGTTGAAAGGCAGAGACGCCGTCTGAGCCCCGGGCAGGCTGGCTCCATCGCGGAAACACCATGGCGGGATGGCTCAGTGGCGAGGGTGCTCGCTTCATGGTGGCTGGGAAGCAGGGCGCCAGCGAGAGGCCCTGCAGCGGCCTCTCCAGGCCACCTCCCGGCCACCTCCCGAACACCACTGGCTTCTGCTGAGGACAGCGCCCAGGACGCTGTCACCTTCGTCTCACGGTCCAGTCAGGCCAACAGTCAAGCTCGGCCATCACGTCGCCCCGGGATCTGAGAAAGGAGAGACTCAGTCCCTCCCGCGCGGCCTCGCTGACCAGGCTGACCAACAGGGCCGAGTCTATTTTTGTCTTCAAATAGCCATGGGGCTGGGGATGCAGCTAAGTGGTGCTGTGCCTGCCTCTCAAGCGCAAGGTCCTGAGATCCATCTCTAGTACAAAAGAAAAAAAGCTATGGAGAGTCATTTAAAATGAGCTTGCAGGGGGGTGCTCAGACCGCTTCTCGTTGGCTTCCTCCCGGAAGAGCACCTTCCCGTTTCCTCAGGGCCGTTCGGGAAGAGCTGCTGCCCTGCCTGGCTTCCCGAGTGAAGGGCGTCCAGGGCTCTCAGAGACGAGGGCCTCCCCACACGCCCCTCGTGCGCCCCTCAGTCCCTGCCGGAGTCGCCTGGCCTTGGCCTCCGATGGGACGGTGTGGGGAAGACGCTGACGTGGTGTCCAAAGAGCAGGACTGGGGCGGGGACCCCGGGGCCCCAGCTCCGCTTGCTCTGTGCCAAGCCCCTGAGAGGCTCCCTGCCTCGCCTCGGCCCTTCTCCTGGCGTCTCCCTCTCACTGCAGCCTGAGTCCTGTCCACCTGTGGGAACCCCCACCGGTCCTCTCTGCAGGCTTTGGCATCTGTCGTGCTAACGGAGTGGCCAGAGACCTGCATGGCCCCTGCTGGGATTTGCATCACAGTGTCCCCAGCAGCCCACAGGCTGGAGGCAGGGGTTCTGGAGGTGACCGGCTCAGGGCAGTGGGGTCTGGTCGCACGAGGGGTCCCAGGGGGTCCCTCCCTCCCTGCTCTCTCTGCTTCCTGGTCTCCAGGGTGTGAGCTGCTCCCCTCCACCAGGCCCTTCCCCATGACTTCTGGTGTTTAAGCCTGCCAAACAAGGACAGAAACCTCCAAAAGGTGAGCCCAAACAAACCTCTCCTTTAAGTTGTGGGTCCCAGCCACAGGAAAGTGGCAAAGACAGCCTGACGGGTGGCCTGGCTTCCTCGCTGCAGAGAGGCTTCTGGGTAGCCCGGTGTGCCACGGGTGCTGTCACGTGGGCACATGTCACAGGTCACCTCCACGCCACCAGAAGCCCCATAGCATGATCCGCACCATGCTGCGCTAGTCAGAGTGGCCACAGCCACCAGTCAGGGGACAGAACAGAACCGGCGCTCTTGGGATGGGGATGCGGTCGCGTTGCAGAAGAGCCCGGGGATGGGAGATACTGGTGCAGTCATCCTTGCTGCATACGAGCGGCCCAGACTTCAGAGGCCCCCAGTTACAAAGCTCAGAATATTTTTCAGGTAATACTGCGCTCTGTTGGCTTTGTCGCCGTGGCCATTCCCTGCCTGGTGAAACTGTCTGCCCCCATCCGTCTGGCTGACACACTTCCCAGGTTCTGGACAGACCTAGGTCCCCTTCCTCTGTCCCCCTTTTAGTGATAATTCCTGCAGTCCGCGGTTGTTGCACTTGTGGGTTCTCTCCAGCGACTTCGATTCCTACCTACCTGTCATTAAGCCCCAAATCCATTCCCCCACAAGACTCTCCCATATCCCGATGGGTGTGTTCAACATGCTCAGTTTCCGCGGTCCCAAGTTAACCTCGCTGTCTTCCACTATGAACTGCTTCTTCCCCAGCAGTCTCTCCCTTCGGGTACTCGGTTGCTCATGCTTTGACTCTTCCTGTTTCATTAGCTCTCACTTCCAGTTATTTACCAAACTGTGCTCTCTTTGTCTCTTAAATGTGCCTACCATTTTAATTTGTTATGGCTGTCATCTCAGGCCTCTGGAAGGCTGAGGCAGGGGTCACAAATTCAAGCCCCACCTGAGCGTGAGTGACTTAGCAAGACTGTCTCAAAATATTAAGTCAAGGAAAGGCTGGGGATGCAGCTCAGTGTGAGGGTCCTGGGTACAATGCCCAACGCGTACATGTGAGGTACAGCTGAGCTCCAGAACTGCAGTGAAAATCTCCTGAGCCATGGTCTGGTCCCTCCCTGGGGAAGCGCCTGGCTGTGGGAAGAGCTGCCTATGGGGGCGGACTCCAGACCACCGGACCGTGTTAGTCACTTGCTTATGCCGCAGAAGCAATTACTCCACAGCAGCTGGTTAGAACGATGAACGTGTGTTAGTGCACCGCCTCTGGGGTCAGCAAGCTGGGGAGCGTCCACGCAGGGGCGCCACACTGCAGTTCGGGGTCTGCAGTCAGCTGAGCACTGAGCACGGGGCAGATTCCCGCCCCGCTGCACGATGTCCTTGCCAGCTGTAGGCGGGGTCGGGCCACTCCAGGCAGAGCAGCTGTGCCCCCAGAGTATGGATTCCGGGATGCAGAGGGAGAGAGAAGAGGGGAATTGGCAGGAGCTAGGCTCATGGCCCCCTGGCCCCCAGGTGCAGCCCATCCCATCCCATCCCACATGCCCTTGGTTAGAAGGGAATCACTAGGTCTGGCCCATGCTGGAGGAGAGGGATTTCACAGGGCAGGAGACCAGAAAGACGGATGGACGCACAGGTGATGACTGGCGATCCCAGGGTGAGATTCCGGGTCCTGTGCAGAGAAGGCTATGTGTGAAGTCACCTGGAACTGAGTCCGGCGAGGCTCAGGGCAGGCTGCCCTCTGTGGATCTCAGAGCAAGGTGACTTTGGCTCTCATTTGTTACCTGGGGGAAGGACCATGCCTCCCACCTGCCTGTCAGATTCCTTGCTTCCTATGCTTCCTACGCTCTTGTCTGCTTTCTGTTGTAACCAAGTGTTAACCAGTGAAGCAACAGTGAATGTTTTACACACACAAGTCTTTATATAGCAAGATAGACTCAACCTCCTTGCAAACTGGTCCAAACCATGGGTACTTTCCCAGCGGAGAACATTAGCAATCATTACAAATGTAGAGAGCACAGCTAGAATGTCCAGCTGTCAGAGGGCAGAGATTCTCACACACTACGGAATCTGTTTATTCAGTTTTTAAATAAAATTTTTCATTGACCTGTAACACGCAAAGAGAGAGAGAAATGCACAAATACTAAAGATGCCACTAAATGAATTTTCACAAGGAAACTTTGTCTTGTAAATGTCATTCAGATGTAAGAAATAGAACGCTGACCTCCAACCCCTCCCTGGCCACCTCCCAGTCCTGACACACAGGGATCACGACCGTCTGGGCTCCTATGATCATACAGTAGCTTTGCCTGTTTGGACGTAACATAAATGGCATCATACAGCTGATGCTCTTTGGATCTTTCCATTGTTCATTTTTGTGAGATTGTTGTATATAGTAATGGTTCATTTTCACTGCTGCAGAGTATTTTGTTAATTAGACCATAGTTAGGTCATACATTCTTCAGTTAAGACATTTACATTATTTCCAATTTGGGGAAATTATGAATGGTGCTGCTGTGATGGCATGGTTTTATACCAGGGACATACGCAGGTACACGTTTCTGTTGGGTCTCTGCCCAGGAGTGGGACAGCTAGACTGTGGGTATACCTGCACTCGAGTGTAGTAGGGTGATGGTTGACTTAATTGTGTCAACTTGATTGGCTCGCGAGCCTCCTCGTGGGTTAGCGCAGCACACTTCTGGGTGTGTCTGGGTGGATCATGGAGGCCTGACTTTGGGGTCTGGAGCTGGACCCCGGCCTCTTCCTCCTTGGTACTCTTCCTGGATTGTCTGCTTCCTGGACGTGTGAGGTGAGAACCTGTGGTCCCCCACACCCTTCCACCATGATGTTTCTGCCCTGGAGCCAGCTGACCATGGACTGAACACTCTGCAACCATGAGGCAAGTTAAACCTCTCCTCCTTTAAGTCACAGGCATGAGCTACTTTGTGCCAGCGATGGGAAAGCTGACAGATACACGTCGGGATTGGCAGTTCTCCAAGGTAGCTGCACTAATTCACATTCCCAGGAGCCCTGGTTATGGGTTCTGTTTGCTCTGGATCTCCATCCTGGCCAACACTTCATATTGCCAACATTTTAGGACCAGCTGTTTAGGAGGATAAGCAGTGACGTCTCACTGAGGGCTAACTTTCATTTCCCTAATGACTGATGTTGAGCATAGTGCCATATGATTGATTTTCAAGCTATCCTCTTTTCTGAAGTGTTTGCTGTTACTTTTGGTTATTTCCTTGTTGATTCTTTCTCCTACTGCTCTGCTGACTTTATATACTGCACCCGTTTCCTAGAGCAACCATAACACAGTGCCACAGACTGAGTGTGTTAAATAACAGAAATGTATTGTCTACCAGATCTGGAAGCTGGAAGTCTGAGACCAACATTGGTTCCTCCTGAAGGCCTCAAGAGAATCTGCTCCAAGCTGCTCTCCTAGCTTCCGGTGGTTTGTTGGCAGTGTCTGGCATTTCTTGGCTCACAGAGGTCCGTCTTTGTGAGCTGTCTGTCCATGTCCCCTTTCATGAACACAGTTGTATGGACCAGGCCTGCTCTGCTCTGGTGAGAGTTTGTCTTAATTCTTTGTGATATGGAAAAGTTTTAGGTAACTTAATAGATTAAATGTTAAGGTAATTGTAGAAGCAAAATAAGTAATGTGTTCTTTTAAGATTTGGTTTTTCCATAACTCCTTGTTTAAGGTGAGGATTATCTGACTCTAAAGGGTAACTTCATTAACCTAACAAAGTTACCATGCCAGGGTGAATTTACAATGTATATGGCCTAGCTTGTGTCTGTGACTTGTAAATAGGAACTGGGATTGTATTTACACATCAAAGACCACTAGGGATGAGATAATGGCTAAAAAGGGTATAAAAAGGGAAATGCTGAACAAAGTCTGGATACTGACCAGACTGGTTTCTGGCGTTCCACCCGCTCATGAGAAGAAATTTTATTATTTTATCCGAATTCTGTGTCTCTGTATTTCTTTCTGAGATTTCTGCAACATTTGTACCAAATAAGGTCCCATCTTTAGGTCCTGGGGCCACAGCTTGGATGCATGAACTTTGGGTGGGCCCAGGTCAACCCACAGACCATCTGCTGTAAAACTCTTCCTCCAGATTGCATTTTGCAGCTGCACCCTCCCAACGGTGCTGGGGTAGATTAAAGATGCCATAGGATCCTTCTCATTTTCCCCACTGGGTGCTTCTCACCCACTCCCTTGAAGCTTGGCTCCCCTTCTTACTGCTAACCCAGCTAAGCATGAGAAAGTGATGCTGGACTAGCCCCGGGCCCAGGCATTGAGAGAAAGGGCAGAGTCTGTCTCTTCTCTCCTGGGAGACCTGCTCTCAGGGCACCAGGCAGTGGGACAGCCACGCCCCCAGGTCCAGCAGACACCCAAGCAGTAACCAGCTCTCACCAGCAGTCAGGCGAGCCCTGGGCTGCGGAGATCACAGTAGGTCTGCTGAGCCGAGCCCCTTCTCCCACAGAAGCACAGGAAGAGTAGCTTGTCGGGAGCAATTCTATGTAATCTGGGGGAAAATCATTTCACAGTTAAAATTATGGTTAGACCTAGCTTTCCTGCCTACAGGCCAGCTATGGGATGTCGAGACATAACTCCGTTTTGCCTCTGGTCACAGCTAAGACCTCAGTGGTCAGATGCTGTGATGCTCCGCGGCAGGATTACACCAGCTGGACAAATTCCTAGTCAACATAAGTTCCTCCTGAGCTAGGATCTTCATCGACGTAAATCTCATTGTTCTAGGACTATCTTCACCACCCTCTGAGTCACCCGTCACTCCTAGGTACCGATAAAGGTGTGGTAAGCTTGCGGTCTTTTCTCTTTCTGCCCAGAGCAGCGTTGATCAGGCCCAAAGCTCAGCTCCTTCTCTAAGTGTCATTTCTGTCCATATTAATTAATTCGCCTTGTGCTGTCGGGGCTCACAGGAGACCAGGACCCACTGCAGGAGTTATTCTAGTAACATCCCCTTTCCCTGTCCTTACAGTAGATGGCTGTTCTTACGTCGATAAGTCTTTGTGACCGGAAGTTCTGAATGTTATTGTACACCTGATATAGCAACCTTTTTCTCTAGGGTTGGTGTTAAGAAACACTTGCCTACTTCTCAGGGGCAAAGCTATGTCATCTTCTAGACACTTTATCCATGACCTTTTACCTTTTTTTTTTTTTTTTTGGTACCAGGGATCGAACTCGGGACCTTGCACTTGCGAGGCAGGCAGCAGAACCACTGAGCTGAATCGCCGGCTCAGCCTTTTACCTTTTAATCCGTATTACCTACATGATTTTGTGTGATATGGTGCAATGGTTTTGTGTATGCTACAATGTATCATATAAATGTTCCTTTCCTATTTAGTAATAATGATGCTGTCCTTTTTTTTTCAGAAGATTTTTATTTTTTCCCATGAATCAGTTGTTTCCAAATATCTTAGAAGCAAGTTCTTGGTATGTTCGTTACTGTTGTTCCATTTTCTATCGGTTAATGCAGAGGAAATGAGCTCTTTGATTCTGTTGTCAACTTTTGATGATGCTGTGCAGATTACCCCCTTTTATGAATTATCACATCTTAATTTTCCTGTGCTACCCAGCCTTCTTCTAGGCCATAACTTTCTTTATTAAGCTAACGGTCGGTAGAGGTTTCAATCCATAATCAGCTGGCTCCAAGGCAGGGTGGCTGAGGGTCAACAGTTTGTGGCTGCAGAAGCAGCAAAAGCAGCAAGAGGATAATGATACTGTCTTTAAACTTAGGATTCAGTGTGTACTATAAAGCACCAACATAGTAGACATGGCACATCACAAGCAAGCAACACGAAATGGAAACCCTCATAGCTGTTACTCCAAGCTTTGCATCCGTCTCAAGGCAATGGAGACTGAACCACGAAGTCACCAGCAGAACACCAAGGACCAGATTTGTATTTGACTGTGTCAGGATCGGGACAGATGCTGCAGCACACCAGAGAGAGGCCCGAGTGATGCCAAGCTGTGGGGAGAGATGACGGCGTCATTGGAGTTGTGCTCAGTGTCAGAGAAATGCGGAAGTGCTATGGTGTGCAGATCCCAAGCTCCTGCTTAGTCTGGGCTCTGGGTGCGTCCAGGGTCTTTGCTGAGTGACATTAGACAAAGATTTGGGGAAGAAAACAAACGTCACCACAGAGCAAGGAGGAGCCCAAGAACCAGAGGCAGGGGGTGAGTCCCGGGCTGAGCATGAGAAGGAATGGGGCACAGGCGGGGCCGGGAGGCTGGGGCTGGGCCTGGGAGCCGGCGCAGAGTCCGGACCTACGGGAGCGGACGCGTTTGAAGGTTCGCCATGGAGTGGCAGGAACAGATCCTGGGGGCGTTTAGGGTTGCATTTTGAAGCTCACTAAGGGGCTTCGAAGGTGGGACAGAACTCGGAGCCGTGGGAGGAAAGCGAGGCACAGCGGTGTCGTCGTGAGGAGGAGTCGCAGTCAGTGCAACGCCGAGGTCTTTCAGCAGAAACACCTGGGAATCAGGGTTCCGACGCCCCTGTCCTCCGTGCCCCTTTCAAGAGCTTGGGCACTGTGGTCAACAGCAGCCCCAAAGCATTGCACAGAGAGCTCCGGAAGGAAGCGAACAACCCATCTGCATTAAACCGAGCACCATGCAGAAGAGGGTGAGGAAACCCTGTGCCTTTGGCGCTGCCCCACCCTGGACACGAGTTACCCCTTGTCCACAGCACCCACACTGTCCAGCCCACCCCACCCTTATTCACCTAACAGCTACCTTGGCCATCAGGCCAGCCACCCAGGTGTCACAATGCCGTGTCCAAGTCAGCCGGACGTGGTAACCTGGGCTACGAACATCCCAGTGCCTGTGTCACTCACCCTACCTCATCTGTCAGAGGCACGTGGGCACGGTACCATCTCACCTGTCAGCAGAGAAAGGGCAGGCGCAGCACGCTCAGGCGCTTTCTCATCAGTCCACGTCTGCAATGCACAGTGAGAGCGGTCCCGTCTGGTCCTCGTCCTCCTGGGCTGGCGTGGGTGTGTGCACCACACATCTTCATTCCTCCCACACCCCTTCCCTGCCCTCTCCCTCCACTCATCTCTTGGTCCCCTTCCCATCTCAGAAAGACCCAGCTTCCTGTCTCCTATTATCTTTTATTTTGCTCTCTGTTTATACTTTGGGCTTCGAAGCCCAGTCCAAAAACATAATTTGAGACAGGGACCACATGCACATCTTTATGATGGTATGTTGTTATGATCTATTTTATTAAGTGCTGTTGCTCTCTTCCTATGCCGGATTTATAAGTGAAGTGTCATCACAGATGTCTCACATGCATAGGGAAATCACCCTCTCTGCAGGGTTCTGCACTCCTGCAGGCCAGGGCACCCCCAGGCTCTGGGCGCTCACCCCAGGATAAGGGGGGACAAGTGTGTGCACGGAGGGCTGGGGACATGTGGCTGGGGCTCGTGGAGACCCTCGGGTTCTGTACCCAGGCTTTCAGGGTTTGCTGCCTTCTGGGGCTCCCAGAACTGCAGCGAAGCGTGAAGACAGCTTCCCCATTGGCACGCACTCCCCTGTGCTTGGCCAGTGGTTGCACGGTTCCCGGCACAGCCCGGCTGGGGCCACCCCACGGACTGTGGGAGTGTGGAGGCTGTGTGTACCCTGTCTAGGCAGGATCTGCTCTTCCCGGGGCCCCTCTCCAGCCCGGCTGTGAATCTTGCCCCCCAGGGTACAGGACCTGTGTGCCCAGGCCAGCTATGCCTCACTGTGCCCAGGAGGAGCCGGATGGTGACAGTCACGCCTCTGGCTCAGCTGCCGGGGATGCAGCTTCACCTCTGAGTCATCAGGCCAGCTGTGCTTTCGAGGACAGCGGCTGGCAGGGCTGCTGCTTCCCAGGGACCATGCTGCCTCCACGCCCTGCCGCCAGCCCCTGCCTGCCTTGCTCTCGATGCCCGGAAGCCGAGAGAGCAATCCTGCAGGAGGCCAGAGGATGTGAAGGACATGTTCCAAGGCCAGGTCCCAGGGTGCCTGGGTTTTGCTCCAGCTCCCCAGTGGCCCTGTGTGACCGAGGAGGTCCCGAAGCACCTGAGCAGGAAGCAGTGACCCCCTGGGCCAACCCCAGGTCTGCAGGCTGGATCCAGCCTGTGTGCCATTTCCTCCCGCTTGAATGGTGCTGGCTACACACCCAGGCCTCCGCATTTACAAAGTGAGAGGTCAAGAAATCGCACTTCAGGGTCCTGGCCGCCGCTTCCCAGGACCCCTCACCTGGAGAAGATCTGAAGCTGCCACCCCACCCCCCACCCCAGCTGTGTCCCACCCCAGCGCCAGGCTCCTTTCCCTCAGGGTCCCCGGGGCTGCTGCTTTGCTCAGGACTGGAGGGGGACAGACCCGCTCCCATAACCTTGCTTCTGTCACAAGGACAAGGACAGTCCCGGATGTCCGCCTCTCGAATTCCTGTCCCGATGCCACCCCCCCACCCCCACCCCCGAGGTTTCACCGAGCCGCTTGGCTGGGACCCAGGGCGGGGAGCAGAAGCCCCGCTCCTGCTGGGGCCGAGGGGTCGCTCAGGTCAGGGACGGAAGGGCGCGTCCCTGGCTGCTGAACAACTCCCGAAGCGCAGCGCAGCGGGCAGCAGGGAGCCCGGAGCCCCGCAGGAGGGCAGTGAGAACCGGCTCCGAGATCCGGTCCCCCGCCCCCCGGCGGCCCGCACCCCGCTCACAGGGCCTGGGCGGAGCCTCTGCTGGGGCGGGAGCGGCTCGGCTGCCTCGATTCCCTCAGTGTCCGTCCGTCTGTCCGTCTGTCCGGCGGGGAGGAACGTGCTGAGCGCTCGGCGACCCGCAGAGCCACCACCCGGGTAGGAGTTTTCTGGTTTCTTTGCAGAAAGTGTTTCTCAAACTCTGTCCGGGCTCTCGGAGCTCAGAGAGGCTGCGACCTCCCCTGCCCGGGCGAGAGCGAGGGGTGTGGGCCGGGAGGGGCCCGGGACTGTGCCCGCGCTGTGTGTGCTCGGAGGGCGCGCACACGGCTGTGCCTGGCCCGCGGAGGCTGCAGCGCCCGAGGTGACGGTCTCAGGGACCCCGACCTCCCACACCCCCTCCCCTGCCCTGGGGTCCAAGTGCTTGAGGGGGTGCGGGTGGAGACCCGGCGAAGTGGACCCTGCTCGCTGCAGGCTGGGGCGTCGCCTCCCCTGCCCCTGGCGCAAAGCTACGCCCCCGCCTGGCTGAAGTTTGGGGTCCTCCTGTGCCCGCGACCTTGGGTGGGAGCGGGGTGCAGGGCGGGGTTGGGGCTACGGGCCGGGACGCTGCAGACCCCCCATCTCCCTTAAGGTCGGGTCTGACCCTGCCCTTGAGCCCTGCGCTCTCCTTGCCGAATTGGACAGCGCAGCCTGGACTTCTGCCCTGAATCCGAACCACTCCAGCCTGAAGCCGCAGCCTCACTTCCCTGGGTCGGAGGTGCGGCCCAGGCAGGGGCGTCTCCAGGAGCACAGGGCCATCCTCTGACCTAGGAGACCCGGGGCAAAGCCCCCCTAGGGCCTGGGGAGACAGCGGCTGAGATCCCTGGGCCCTTGGAGCCTCTCAGGACACCCAGAGGACAAGGCTGGTGGGTTCCCAGGGCCACACCGCCACTGCCTCTGCAGGTGCACCCGCCGTGGACAGCAGGCTGTGAGGGAGGTGCAGGGCCCACACCCCGCCTGTCAGGCCTGCCTGGACGAGAGCCGGCCGGGGGTGACCTACAGGCGCAGAGCTGGGGTCTGGCCCAGGAGCTGCAGCCGGGGTGGTGGGGGGACCACAGGATTCTCCCACTGCTGAGGACTCCCTGGGGCCCCGGTCTGCATCCCCCGAGTCTGACCCTACAGCTGGAAGGTGGACTTCTGAGCTTGCTTCAGATCAGTGGCAGCCTAAGGTGTGCAGGGGAGACACTGCCTGGGCAGAGCTGACAGGAAGACAACGGCACCTCCTGGCCCAGTGCGAGTGCTTCAGAGAGGAGGGTCGCGCACCTGCCCTTATCCGAGGCCCTAGATTGGGCCAGGTGGGCCGGGCAGGGGTGCTCTGGACCATGGAGCAGAACGAGGGTTGGGGCTTGTCTTTGTTGCTCTCCTTACTGCTGTGACAAAGAACCCAATGCCAGACTTCAGGAGAGGGTTTATTTTGCTTCGTGCATCCGTCCAAGGTCAGCCGGCTCTGAAGAAGAAACAGCAAGGCAGAGGGGCCTGGTGAGGAGAGCTGCTCACAGCCACAGGAAGTAGAGCAGGGGAGGAGCGGGCGGCGTCTCGGGGGTCTTGTGTCTGAGCTCTAGATGGAGCTGATAACTACAGCTTGGCTCACTCCGTGTGCCAGGCAGCAGCGTGGTATCACGCACACGCGTGTGCAGGCCTCGTCCTGCCCCCGTCACCGTCCCCCAGGGAGGCTGCATGACCCGCGCAGGGCCGTGGTCGGCTGTGGAAAGAGGCCTGGGCTCGGCGCCGGAAACTGGGCGCAGCCTGGCTCTGTGCTGCCAGCTCTGCCAGCTGTGCACCTCTTGGGGGACCTGACCCTCTGTGCCCGCAGTACCAACCTCCCAGGTGGCGTTGGACTTTCTGTGAGCAGCTTCCGGCCCCCAGAGAGCATTTCCAAGTCGGATGAAAGGACCGGAGAGAGGCATCCTGCAGGGTAGGCCTGCTGCAGTTCCAGGGTGAAGCACGCTGTCCCAGAGTCGAAGCAGTGGGCGAGCAGCTCGTTACGCTGGAGCCCGAGGCGTCTTCCCAGGGAACTGCTCCCTGTCTCCCTGCAAGTAGCAAATAGCTTTCCCGGGACTTCGTGTCTGGGAGAAAATGCTGATCCCAATTCCCGCCCGCTCCCCGTCTTCTTCCACAAGTAAATAAAACTTGCTGCCGGGATGCACTTTTTAATGTGGCTGTGGCTCCCCCACGTGAGGGTCCTTTGTGCTGAGTTTCCTTTGGTGTGCGTTTCTAGTTGGGGCTCTGACGCCAAGGGACAGAGGATGGTGGTTCGGGGCATTGGTCCCTCTGAAGATGAGAGGTTTTGGTGCCAAGCTCCTCACAGCCTGGTCTCAGCTCCATGGTGCTGGCCCCCAGGGAAAAGGAATTCAACCCTGCAGGGGCCCAGGCTGGGGCTGAGTTTCTCCGGGTGCTGCACCGGTGGCTGTCCCTCGTGCCCTCCTTCCTGCGTGGCAAATGTGGCCGCCGGCTCTGGGGAAGGCTGCAGAGGCAGAAGGTGAGGTCGGTGCTCGCTGAGTGCGCTGGGAGCCAGGGTCGAGGTGACTGGGCATGGAGTTGGGGTGTGAGCGCATGTTAGCTGTGAACTTGGAGCTTTTTGGAGACCTTGTCATGTGCTGTTTGTTTATTTAAATAAATAAATAAGAACAGGGCATCACCCACCTGGCCGCCACGAAACAGGGCGTTAGAAGGGAAGAGAGGGAGAAGGGGCTCATGCCCACTGCACTGGGAGCCGGGCTGATGGCTGGGGTTCAGCGCGCCTCGCCTTCCTGCACTGTGAGCAGGTGCCAGTGATGCCGATGCAGGACTTTCTGGGACAGGAAGTGGGGCTGCCTCCGGCTGCCAGGAGGAAGGGGGAGAGCGTCCCGCGCAGGGTTGACACCTCAGGAGGAGCCAGGTCCCAGGGCACAGGTGCTGTGGTCCCTGATCAGGCTCTGGTCTCTGATCAGCCCTGCACACCCACCTTTGCTGGGCCCCCTGGCCGCTACCCAGGAACTTGGAGGAGCCTGTGTCTCCGCCCTGGGCTCTGGGAACTGAGGCTATCGGCAGGCCGGCAGGGCAGGGAAGTCACCAAGGCAGGCTCCCTCCAGGCCAGGTGGAAGGGCTGGGGACAGGGGAAGTCACATCTATAGGACTTGGCCTTTGGGGGCAAAAAGGGTGGGCTGGAACTCAGGGACATCCCAGTTACGAACCTTTCCTGACTTTGGGGACCCCGTGGAGTCTCAGCTCTGCAGCCCAGGGACCCATGTCTGGGCTTCAGAGGTTAAAAGAAACATCTTAATTACGTCTTTAAACAATTACCAACGTGAGCAGCAAGCTGCAGTCCATGTGCCCCACCTGTAGCACTGTGGCTCTGGAGAGGCTGAAATTGACATTATTTATGTCCATGGCAGCTTTGGAATTACCGTGGTTATCACAATGCTGCAGGAGCTCAATAGTAGGTGCTTTAATAAAGAACTTATATTGCTGGGCTGGGGATTTAGCTCAGTGGTTTCACTGCCTGCTGTGCAAGCGCAAGGACCCAAGTTCGATCCCTGGTACCAGAAAACAAACAAACAAAAAACACTACCGATTTTTTGGGCCAGGGATTTAGCTCAGAGGTTCTGATGCCTGCCTCGAAAGCGCAAGGTCACGAGTTCAATCCCCAGTACCAAAAAAAAAAAAGAACTTATACTGCTACAATATGCACTTGTTTTTTTCAAGTTTTAATAATTATATTTCAACATTATTGGTTTCCTTTGAGGTCAAGCCATGCGTTTTATTTTATGCATTATAAAGCATCCTGAGGAAGGCTCCCTGGCTTCACCTTGTGCAAAGGCACAGTCAGGGCCTGGCAGAAGTCGGTGAACTTCACACCCAACCTGGCTCCTCTAACCTTTCCTACCCACCTGCCTCTGCGTGGGACAAGGTGGGAGGCCTTCAGGATCGGTCATCAGTTCCACCTGAGCAGACCAGAAGCTGGGGTTGGAGGAAGGTTAGGGTGCGCAACCAGGGTTAATTCGCACAAAACACATGCGTGTGGGAAATGTGGGAAGTGATCCCTGACCCACGCCTGAGCGGTCCACAGCACCCAGGCCACAGAAACCACGGCCTGGTGGGCAGCTCCTTCCCTGCGGGCTGGGCCGTCTGTGCAGAGCGGCGACCCATCACTTCCTCGAGTGCAGGGCAGAGAGGATGCAGGCAGCGGCTTCCAAGGGAGAGTGCAGAGGCCCGGGAGAGGCAGGCTCACACGGGTTTGCACCAGGGAGGGCCAAGTGCCGCTGCGCCCAGTCCTGCAGGTGTGACTGCCTGTGCCCTCCACCTGCCCGGGAGGAAGCCCGCTTCGGCTGCACTGGAGATGTGGACACGGGTCCCTGCCGGCCCCTCGGAGGCCTGGTGCTGTCACTGGGCCAGATCTCAACCCAGACCTGGCGCACTCTGGGGTGCTGCACGCTGCAGTCCTGCAGCTGGCCATGAGGGTGCCGCGCCCGGTCGGGTGGGAAAGGGCCTGCAGTCCGTGCTCGTGATCCACAGGCGTCTCTGCAGCGGTCCTCCGGGTTCGGGCCCCTCTCCTCCCTTCACAGGCACACACTCACAGGCGCACTCACTCACACAAACACAGGCGCAGATCCCGAAAGGGTGCGAACAGGTCAGGGATGAGCAGGCTGTGGCAGGAGACAACACAGTCACTCGGCTCTGTGCCTGCCCTGGCCATTCGAGCATCCACTGATGGCCTCAATCTGGGAGCCCCACTGTCTCATCTCCGTCAGAGATGGGTGCCCCAGACCCAGCCCTCACCTCCTGCGTCCTCTGGTTACAAAGCCGAGGTGTCTCCTACTCTGCGGAGGGAAAGAAGCTGACCCACAGTCCCCACAGCTGACCACAGTCTGTCCTGTCCCCCCCCACCCCTGTCTTTGTGTAGGTCTCTGCTCCCTGTTGGGCTGTGAGTTCCCTAAAGGAAATCACCTTTGGGTTCACAGAACCTGGCCCAGGCCTGGACCATCATTTCAGATGGGAAGGAATTCCACACATCTGTAGAAGGAACTGTTCCTGCTCCTCACTCCGGCCCAGGGCCTGTGGACGCAACCCTGCGCGGTGTGCACAGTGGAGCGCCTCCAGGACCCTGCTCATCTATGTCCGGCAGGCGGTGAGGGGTGAGTCTGCGGGGCTGGGCCTGACCTGCTGCCTGCTCTGCTCAGGAGCCCCAGCTGTGCAGCCTGCGCCCTCCTGGAGAAGGGAGACCGGAAGTGGGGCTGTTCACCACGCCTGCCTGCCTGCCTGCCGAGTTCAGGTTGGTTTCTGCCTTCAAATCTACTGAAGCCCGCGGTAGTGAGTCCCAGCCCAGGGTCCGTGTGGGGCACTGCAGGGTCCCTGCAGTCACAGGTACCAGGGGCAGAAACAGAGGGGACACAGCCCTCATCCCGCTCCGCTGCCCTCTGGGTCCCTGCGCCCCGTCTACGCGGACCCTCACCTGCGATTCCAGGCAGTCCTGTCACTGCCCCAGGCCTTCCTGACAGGCATGCCCAGGGCCAGGCCTCAGTGCCCTCCACACTCAGGCAGGGACCCCTGCATTCAACCCCAGCGCTGCCTCTGTGAATCCGACCACACTGCTAAGCCTGTCTGCGCTTTTGCTTCCTAATGGAACCGAGAGCTAAAATAGTACCAGGGCACAGAGTCCTGGGGAGGAGTGAGCAATAATAATGCAGCACTTGGCCCAGGGCCTAAGGGAGGCACTGCAGCTCTCAAGAAGTAATAACCAAGCAGCCGGCGCTTCCTGAGCCCTCTGTGGGCTCCCCCTCCTCACACAGGCTGGCGAAGATCCCTGCGCATTAGGGGCGCACCGAGCAGCCCAGGAGAGCGGCCTGTTAGTTACCTGCAGTGCAGGAGAGGCTGCCAAGGCCGGCTGCTCGTGGGCGGGGATGGCCAGGGTGGCACCAGAGGGCCTGCTCACTGTCCCCTGCTCTTTTCTTGAGTGTCTGTCACTCCTCCTCCTCCTCGGAGGCACAGGGGCACGATGGGGTCTGTGCAAACTTCCGCTCCAGTCTCCTGGGCCCAGGGAAGGTCATGGCTTGGAGCTGCCAGGCCCAGGCTGCCCCAGAGCCCAGCAGTGGCTTGCAGCCAGGAGAGCAGGGAGGTGACCACTCTGCAGGTTCCCCAGGCCTCCTGTGCCCAGCCTCGAGGATGGCCCAGAAGTGACATTAATTTGTGACCTAAAACCTTTTTGTCTGACCTGCACATAGGTCTTTGTAATGGAAATTTTCACACAGCGCTGGATCTGCAAAGAGCATTTTATATAAAATTGATATCTTGTAAACCTACTACTGCTACTGGCTAAATGGCAGTTAAACACCCAAGCTTTCTTGGGACTCTCAGAAATTATTTGAAAAGTAATTGTGTTCTATTGATTAAATAATTTTAAGTTAATTAGAAAGTCACCACAGTTTTCAGTCTGTTCCTTCACAAATAAATCCACCTTATTTATAGACCTATTGCATTCCCTGAAAATGTTTTATTTTCATAATTATCTGAATCTAAGGGCCCAGCCGGCCATGGAGTTTATAGCACGACTCGGTCCTTTGCTGCACCCCGATCCTTGGCTCCTCTTTGGGGCTCTGGCATCGCAGAAGGACCCAAAGGCAGGGACACCCGGGTCAGGATTGAGGCTTCCGCCTCCAGACCACTTTGAAGTATGACTCTGCCGCTGACTGGATTTATGTCCTGAACCTGTCTGGGGACACAGTAGTGCCTAAATTAATGCGATCACTGGGAAACCGAGTAAAGTCACCATGTGTGCAATACAAAACAGTACCTGGTGAGTAACAATCGTTGTTATAACTTTGTAAGCATTTGCTAGTATTATTTTTAAGCATCAGTTTTCTGATTTAAAATAGGTGTGACAGGGAATAAAAACTTCAGGCTGTGAGTTTTCCAAACTTTGCCTGTGGGGCCTTGTCGGTTACTCCCGCCTAAGGGAGTCTCCCCATTATTGTGCAGACTGACTTCTCAGGCAAGGGAGCACCTGCAGGGCCACACCTGGGACTGGGCAGAGGACATAAGGTGCCCGCAGGGAGGCCCGGGAGCTAGGAGGAGTCTGCAGAGTCGGGGACAGAGCTGGGTAAGGGACTGGGCCTCAGAGAGAGAGCACAGTTCAGAGGCTCGCTTTGTGCTCAGAATGTGCTTCTCCTTGGTACTTTTTCTGGAGACTGCAGGAGGGTTTGGACGGCTTCCAGTGTGTTTTCTTCCTAACTGCTGTTTCTTTGAACAGCACTGTGCTCAGCTGGGGTGGAAGCAGTCGGCATTGGCAGAGGAGCCAGGAGAGCCTGGACCCTGGTGCCCAGGATGGGTGCATGGAGGTGGGGTGCAGGGAGTGCTCCCCACTGTCACAGCCAGGAGTGCGAGCAGCTCCCCGCATGCATGGCCCCAAGGGCGCTGGGGACACCACCGTGCTGTCTTCAGAGAAACCACCCATACAGTGTCCTGCAGGGTCACACGGGGCAGACAAGGTCATCGGTGAGAGGGGTTGAAAGAAGTGCCATGGGTCGGGAGACTGGGAAGCAGATTCAGATCCAGGCCATGGAGTGTGTCGTGGGCCTCAGCGTCCCGTCAACAGCAAGGGCGCTGGCCGGGGTCCTGCTGCGCATGCTCCCTCTGAGGGCAGATCCATAGGGCTGAGCTGGCTCTGCCACTTGCAGGGCCCGGGCTGGTGCACACAGCACGAAGGGGCCCTTGCCTGAGCGAGCCGTGGTCCACTGGGAGGAGGCGTGGCAGCAGTTGGGAAGGTGGGAAGTGCCGCGTGCGGCGCTCCAGATGCCAGCCCCAGAGCAGCACCTCCAGGACTGAAGCTGGTGTGAAATCTGACGACACCCCTCTTTGTGACTTCACCCGCCATCTTAGCCCGCGTTCTAGGACCACATCTGAGACTGGGTAGTTTACGACAGTCAGAACTGTGTTTGCGTCCTGGCACTGAAGGCTCGAAAGTCTGAGAGTTTGGTGCTGGCGTCTGCGAAAGGCCGGGTGCCGGGTCACTCGTGCAGTGGCAGGTGGCAGAGCAGGAGCAGGAGCAGACAGAGCCCCTGTATAACCCGCTCGACGACGCCCATGGGGCCTGTCCACGCGTTCTGCTCCCCTCTTCACACACAGGCTGAACCTGGACCTTCTGGCCGCGGCTCCCGGATGTCCCGGCTCACCACACAGCCTCATTTGGCACAGCGCGACCCTCCTGAGCAGGCCGGCTGCATGCACCCCCGCAGGAACGGCCTCCCTCCAACCCAGAAGGCAGGTGTCGTGGCTCAGGCTGGGACTCGGGCTGCTGCTTGAGCAGCTCCACTGGACTCTGACCAGGGACAGTGCTGTCCCTCCCCAGAGCTGGATGTCCCTATCGCTGGAGGCGTTGTTCCAGTGGGAGACATCAGGGCAGTAAGGGACCCAAGGGAAAGAGAGAATAATCAACGCAGGGACACAGCTGACAGTCAGGACGCAGCCACAGGAACTCCACCAGCAGGCCTGTCGGAAGTGACAGAAGCGAGCAGTGGAAGCCCCCGGAACCAGCACAGCCAGCACTGTGCTGTGGCAGCCCAGGCTCCTTCTTGCCAGCGGCAAGCAGGAGAGAGAGGAACTTATTAAAGGGCCCTGTGTGTCTGGGCCACCCCCACCGTCTCCGGCTCCCTCGCTGCCGCCTTTCCTGTCTTGATTTGGTGTCTGTGCCCGCTAAGCGAAGGGTCCATGACTGACTCTTAGCTGGGGAGGGGCTGGGCGCTGTGAGGCCCAGCGCCAGTCTGGGGAGAGGGCACTGCAGGGGCAGGCGGCCCAGACATAGGAGGGAGCCTGTGAGCTTTGGGCTGAGAGGAGAGGATGGCTGGGTACTAAGGACACCACGGCCTTCCCGGGGCCTCCGTGGTCCACAGCTGGCCGTTGCAGCACAGGCCTCCCTCGGTGCTGTCAGGGACCATGCAGGTCAGCCCTCTTTACAGGACAGAGAGTTAACACTCTGTTGGCCCATCATGGACGCACTCAGGCTTATCCCGCAGTAGCTGCTTGTGATGTTGCCAGTTCTGATAAAAATGAGACCCCATGTCGTTTTGTCACTCACTTAGAATTCCTGAAGAAAATGCATGTATTTATGGTCTTCTGCAAACACCTCCTCCCTTCCTGTGGGGGAGGGACTCTGCTCTGAGAATCACAGAGTTGAGGAACTGGGGCAGACAAGAGCACGGGCGTTTCTGGCCCTCTGAGCAGACCCCTGGGCTCTGGGAGGGGCTCGGACAAGGAGGAGGCTTGGTTCTCAGCATCCCCGAGTTCCTGGTCCAGTGAGAGGCACTGGGTGACTGTACAGTGACAAAGGAACGTGGCAGGACAAGCGAGACCTTCAGTGTCCCGAAAGGTCTGTTCCCAGGGTGGTGGTCTTGGGAGGCATGGCGCCTTTAAGGGGTGGGGCTTAAGGGGAGGTCTTTAGGACTTTGAAGAGCTAAAACATAAAACTGGTAGAAGAAAACATAGTGGAGAATATTTATAAGATTGGATTTGGCAAAAATTTCATGGCTATGACACTAAAGCACAGGCAACAAAAGGAAATATAAACAGATTGAACTTAACAGCCTTCGTATAGAGAGGATGGGTAGGACTGATAGTTTTCTTTACTCTGCTTCCTGGAGAAACATTCTTTGTTCCCAGCCAGCTTGGAAGAGGTCCTGGATCGTCTTAAATGTGTCAGGGAGCAGTTTGCCACTCCATGTATTTTCATGCAGCTTTAGTGCTGGAGGTGTGTTTCCGATTCTTTGTTCTGATGATTTGGTCCATCTACGTAGTCATCACAAGTACTTTTAGCAGCTGAGAAAAGCAAATGCTGGTTCCATAGCCTTGTCTGCTATCCTGTGCCCTTCAGAAAGTGTCCTCACCTCTATATGAAGATGCTCTAGAAACTTCCAAGGAGAATTGTGGGAGGAGGTGGAACCGTACCCAGGCATCTCCACTCCCGGTCACCTAAGGGAAGGAAGTCACTGTGACCCTTAGTTTGAGGAGACGTGTCCCTTGGTCTGGCTGGCCTCAGGAGCAAGGGTATGTGGGACAGTGGATGGATGGGAATCTTCCCACAGTACCCAGCGTGAGGCAGGCACATGTTGGGGGCCTCTCAGGGCCCTGGCCTTGGAAAGCACACCTAGCCGTCAGCCTCTGGAGGTCAGTACTGCTTCTGTCTTCAGAATTGATGGGGCCTCCTGTCCTAGGACAGTGGCTCAGCTGCATCCGTGGGGTGGGGACAAGGTCCCCCAGGCCTGTTGCTGAGCTTGCAAAGGTGTCCAGAGTTCTCTGGGGTCTGTGGTGGGCCACCCGTGTCCCATGAGGACCAGGAGAGGTGCGGGTGTGGAGCCCGTGGATCTGCTCCCCGGGCTGCTGCAGTGTTGGGCTGGGCCCCCCATATGTGGCTGCCAGGACCTGGGAGACCTCAGTCCTCCTCCTGCCCCTCCAGCTGCTCTGGTCCTGGCTGTGGTTCCTGCCCAAGCTAGAGCCCTGGACCGCTGTGTGCTGTCACCGCACTTTTCCTGCCAGAGCTGGATGCCTTTGGTGTTCAAGCGCAGCAGATTGGCAGAGAGTAGCAAGTGGAGCTGCCAGCCTGGCCCTGGAATTCTGGGGTCATTGTCCCTGCTCAGCCCTGTGCCTGCCTTGTAGATTTGCATCACTTAACCATCCTGAGGCATCCTGCAGTCCTGGCACCCTGGGGGTGGTGGGAGGAGGATGCTTCTAACTGGAGGGCTGCACCCCAACGCTTCAGCCTCAGGCAGCTGCGTGGGGCTGCACCGAGGGCGGGTGGGGGGCTGGCAGCAGCAGGACGCACCGCAGCTGTTTGGGTGTCTGTAGCAGTGTCCTGAGGGCAGCTCTGGGGAGTAACTTTCTAGCCTGGATGTGAGCGGTTTGTTCTCCCCGCAGGATCCAGGGGGAGCCACGGAGTAGCGGTTCCTTTCTGACCCTGCCCACCTGGTGTCGGAGCAGGAGGAAGCCAGTGTTTGCTTTCCAGCAAGGTCACGGGTCATCTGACCAGGTCCTCTCGCAGCTGGGCAGCACACTTTGCTGGCTGGTTTTGCAGCCCGGCGCTGGCTCTGTGGGCGGGACGCCCTTCCCTCCCAGGCTGAGCTGAGCGGGAGGACGCACCCCGCTCCCCCCCCCCCCCCGAAGCCGCGGCCTCCCTCTGACTGCTCCTCTGCCCTCCAGATGCGGCAGCTGCAATGCAGGCAGGCAGGAGGGACCCTCGAGGAAAGTGAGCCCAGTTGGCGAGCCGGTGTTGGGCGCAGTGAGCGTCTCTGCGTGGTCAGCGGGACGTGAGCCGCAGAGCGGGCGGGATCTGGCCAGGAGGCAGAGCCTCAGCCAGCCGGGAGCAGCCGCTGGCGGGCACCTCCTGCATCCTGGCGCAGGACTCGGCTCCCTGGGATTCTGGGCGCGGGCAGCTCTGCTCACCTCACCTGGCAGGCTCTGTCCAGGTACGGCTCGGGGTCTCCTCTGCCCTCTGGGAAGTGTTCCCCCTTGCAGGCCACCGGCTGATCAGTGCCGGCGGGGGCCAGTGGTGATCTACCCTATGGAACCTTTGACTTTGTGAGGTGGAATTCTCCAGGAATTCTCTCGGTGCCGAGGCTGTGCTCGGAGCCAAGCTCTCTTCCAGGAAATCCAAGGTGCTGTTTATTTTGGCATGCAGCCTGTTCTGGGGTGAAGTAGAGCATTTTTATTATTGCAGAATAAAGAGGGATTTGAAGAGAACAGAAATGCAGAACCAGGTTTCAGTTTCAGGACGAAGGAAGGGAAAGTCTCTCTATTTGGATTGAGGTTGGAAATGTGGTGGAAAGTGGTGAAATAGCAGGAGTAAGTGGAGCCCGGTGCTGGAGACACAGGGCTGACCTGGGACCCACGGCCTGGGCACGGGGTGGCCCTTCTGACCTTGCCTGCTGAGACAGGGCAGCTGCACAGGGCACTGCTGCTGCCCGGCAGGGACCGCCTTGGTGGGTCTGAGCAGGCAGCCTTGGCTCCTTGGTGCCCCATGGGACCTGAATGGCCTGGTGAGCCCTGGAGGGCCACAGCCCTCCTGCCCAGCTGGCCAGGAACAGCTCAGGCTCAGAGCCCCTCTGTGCCTCAGTTTCCTCCTTTGGACCTCGAATCTGTTTCCAGAGACTATTTCATGAGGATGAAATGAGGGAGGACACCTGAGCTGGGCTTGAAGTCGGGCTCAGCACCTGTCAGTACTGCCCCCTGAGACCCACCTGAAGATGGATTGTTTAATTCCACGCCTGAGTGTCTGCTACATTTTTAACGCAGGGAATTGGACAGGAATGAATCTTGCAAGAAATCTGACCTTCACAAGCTTCCAGATTCTCATGGGAGGAGGGCTGGGGAGAGGGAGCTGCACATACTAAAACCCCTGGAGCATCGAGAGAGGGTGAGGAGGTCAGGCCTGATGGGGTCCTAATGATGATGGGACACAGGAAGGGAAGTCACGTGGCTGCAGGTACGCAGTGCTGGATGTTGGAGCCCGGAGGTGGAGCTGGATAGCTTGCCTGTCAGAGCTGTGAGCATCCCAGAGAGGAGGGCTGCAGACTCTGCTTTCCAGGGCATCCCGTGCAGCAGCACTCCACGTGGGCTATCGTGTTGCGAACAAGCCGTGTGTCCGTGGGCAGTTACTCCTCTTTTCCCTTCCCGTGCTCGCCCTCTCTGTGGAGCCCTCAGTGGACTCCAAGCTGTCCATGGGAGGGCTGGGGCCGAGGAGCTTGGCGGTGACAGCCCCCTCCTGCCCTTTCCACCTCGGAGTGCTGGGCCGTCAGCGCCACTGCCCCGCAGCCTGACTCGGTTAACGTCCCTGAAGCCCAAGTCAGAGTCCTGTGGCTCAGCCTGGCCTGCTGTCTATCTGAGCACAGGCCCAGACAGGATAGGCTGAATTCCGAGTCCCAGTGCAGGGAGTGAGTGTGATCCAGCTGGGTGCCGTGAGGGTCTGAGCAGCCAGAGGTGCAGTGGCAGGGGGTCTTCCTGGGGAGGGACCTGGGGTCGCACCCTGGAGGCGCACAGCCGGGTTCACACACCCAGGAAGAGCAGAGGGAGAAGCACGGGTCAGAAAACTGTCCCTCTGGAGGAGACCCAGGCCGGGGTGGTGACGCGCCTTTAACCCAGCCCCGGGAAGCTGAGGCGAGGGGATTGCCATGAGCTAGGGCCGGCCTGGGCTGCAGGGCGAGACCTGTCTCTAAAAGGAAAAGACAGAAAAGGGAGAGCCAAGGTCAGTCCCGGCAGCAGGGAGCGGCTACCGGTGGTCAGGTGTCTACAGGTGACCGCACGGGCCCGGAGCCAACGACCCCACGCATCCTGCTCCCGCAGCTGCTGCCACGACCCTGAGCAGCCCGGTCCGCTCAGCCTCAGCCTCCCGTGGTGACCCTCTCCGGGCGATGAGGAATTCAGGCGTGCTGAGGGCTCTGGGCCCCGGGCTGTGATGCCGTGGGTGTGCGGAGGGGCGCAGAAGGATGAGGGGAGGCCCAGACGCTCGTCCACACGGGCCCCACACCTGCGCCTGTGTGGTGCCACTGAGTTGCAGGCGTGCACTCCGCCCTGCTGAGCCCTGCTCCTCTTCACCCTCTGCCCCCAGCCGGAGTGCCCGCCCGGCCCGTAGCCGGGAGGGGCCAGTGTTGGCACTGGTCCCGCCCATGGCTGGGGTGTGGCGGCAGAAGTGGCGCTGCAGAGAAAGGCCTCGTGGACTTCCTGTCAGGCCCTTGCTGCCAGAACTCCGTCCCTGCTCTGCACCTCCCGGCCCTTCCTGGCTCCCCTCTGTCTCGGCTGTGGGCCGCTCCTCATCTCTCTCCCTCTTCAGGGCCTCTCACTCCCGAGCCACTGTCCTCACCTGGAGTTGATTCCTGTGCCTCCCGCTGAGGCATGTGGCCACTGGGCGGGCACAAGCCCTGTGGAAGACCCTGGCCAAGAGGCTGGATCGCTGCAAGGCAAGACAGTGAAAGGCAAAGGGAAGACACAGAAACGAGGCTTAAACAGGACGCAGGGAACCGGGCCAGGCCACAGGGCACATGTGGCGAGGACCCCAAGTGACCGGGACCATCGGTACTTGTCGATTACACAGGCGTGGGTGAGCCTAGAGCAGGGGATGTGCATGGCATCAAGTGATAACAGCTGACACCGGCAGGCTGGTAAAAGAGGGTAAGGCATTCTGTGAAGAGAGGAGAACAGACCAAAGGCAGGTCGTGGTTAGCTGGTGAGCCACTGAGACAGCGGAGGGAGGGCCGGTCTGGGAATGCAGAGTGGTCGGGCACCAAGGGTCCTCGGCAGCAGTTACCTCACTGGGAGCCCTGCAGCTTCACAGAGCAGGGCTTAGGTCTCCGAGGCAGCTGCTTGCAGGAAGCTGTGCTAGCCTGTGCGCCATCCGACACACTCCTGAGTCACGTAGGGTTTGGTCTGGCTCTGAGTACATCGTAGCCAATGATGAGGGGAAACACCTGCTCCATATTACAGCCTGCTCTAAGCCTGGCCGGGGGCTCCACCACAGTCCCCTGCTGTGGCCAGAGCCAGGCCGTCCATCATGGGAAGAGAAACCCCGGCGTGGACGAGAACTCGGGAGAATTTGGGTCTGACTCAGCAGGACTTCGGGGCAGGACGCCGTTGGTACCTCAGCCACCTGGGCAACCCCGCTCCGCTCTGCCACAGCCGAAAGGTCACCAGCTCCCTGCCTGTGCTCCGAGTCCAGCGTTACAGGTCGCTCGAGGCTGCTCTATCCCAGCCTCCTCAGGGCTGGATTATAACCCTTCACCAGGCGGCAGGGTGGCCAACTCCTGACGTCAGGGAAGAGCGCCGTGCGGTTGGCAGATCTGGCACCGTCACGGATGCACTGCGACCTGGACAAGCTGCTTCTCGGCCTCGGCTCCTCCTCGGCTGCTGCTCCCTTCAGTGCCAGCTGTTGCCAGTGTCCTGGGGAGACAGCCAATGCCAGGATCCAGGATCGTGCCAGCTTTTTCCCGTTCCTTGGGGGGCTGGGAGCAGGGATGGGCTGAGTTTCCGGGGTGCTGTGTTTCCTCAGCCTGAACTGCTTTAACTCTAAGGGGCCAGGCATGGTGGTGCACACCTGTGATTCAGCATGCAAGAGGCTGAGGCAGGAGGATCACTGGGAGTGAGGGACAGCCTGAATGACATAGTGAGACCTTGTCTCAGAAAGCAAACAGAAAAACAAACAACAAAACTCTAAGGGGACTCTGCTTCTTTCTTCTCTTTCAGATTCTCCGGGAATCCTGCAGATGCAGCAGCTGAAGAGTGTCTGAGAGACGGAAGGTCACGTCCCCAGATGGAGAAGACAGAGGGTAGGCGGCCTTTCTGGGGCAGTGTGGAGGCAGCCAGGACCAGGTCCCGGGCCAGTGTCCTGGGGCGAATCCAGAGGGATGGGGAGTGGAAATGGGGCCCTCGAGCTGCAGGGCCCTGCACTGGGCTCAGGGACAGGTGCGGGTGGTGACGGGGCCTCTGCTTACACCGGTGTAACCCTGAGTTGCCTGACAGGGCTGAGCTCAGTCTCGCGGTGGAGGTGGCTCAGCTGCGCTGCAGGCCAAGACCCGGACGTCTGGGGATCGGGGTCAGGGCTGCCCCGAGGCTCTGGTCCCGCCTGGGTCTTGGCATCACTGGTCCTCTGGGTGGGGCTGCAAGGTGAGAGGGGCCTCGCCCGCCCGTGTGCCTGGGCCAGGAGTGGCGGCTCGGCCCTGTGTCCCCGCCTCACTGGGTCCTGGGCACACTCCCCCGCGGTGGCGGAAGGGAACTCAGGGCCGGAGCAGACAGCAGCCCATGGGTGGGTGGGGTGCTGGGGCCCCATGGCCACTGTGCAGCCTGTGCCCAGCGCCCTCCGTCAGTGGCATCAGCGCCCGCCTGGCGTGAGTGAGGGTCCCAGGGGTCCACCAGGAAGTTGTTGAGTACTAATTACCCCCCAGGGCCCGCATCCCTCCAGGGACCCTGGCTCAAGGTCAGATGCTGACCCGGGCTCCTGACTCCTGAGGAATGTCCGGAGCCCAAGCCCGCAGTCCCCGGCGTCCCAGGGCCCTGCGCCGCACAGGCCGTGACCGCCAGCAGTCGGCACAGCCCAGAGAGCTGCTGGCAGTGGTGCTGGCCCAGAGCTAGACCCAGTCACCTGTCATGCTGGGCCCGAGGGCGGCCGCCTCCCTCTCCTGCTGCTGGGCCTCGCTTCATCTTTGGCCGCCTTCTCCCTGGCTGCTTCTCTTTCCTTTGGGTGCAGACCCGGAACTCTCCTGTCTTGCTTTAGTGTCTCTGAAGACTCGCTCACCTGCCAGCCACACGCTGCCCTCCTGTCCTGTCCCCCAGCGCCGTCCCCTCTGAGGTCCCAGCAGGACCCAAGGGCAGTCGGGTAGTGCCGAGCACGCCTTTGGCTCACTCCTCCCCTGGCTCATTCTCCTCGTCGAGCTGTCCCGCTGTCCCGGCCCCACTTCCCCCTGGGGCTGTGTCCTCAGGGGAGAGAGGGTCCAGAGTGAGAGGTCCCTTGGAGCCAACCCCGCCCCGCCTCCGGTCCTCTGAGACCCCCCCAGTGCTGACAGCCGCAACAGCTGACAGGTGGGAGCCACTGTGCCCACCTACAGTGGGAAGGCTGAGGCTCAGGAAGGGGTCACAGCCCAGCTGTGATCAGAACCTCGTCTAGAGCCGGCAGGGCTTTATGATGGACCCCGCTGGCCGGGTCGGTGCCCAGGTCCTGAGCTGTGTCACCTGTCAGGTGGGCGTGGGGGTCCTGTCCCCTCACGGGGCAGAGGAGGGACGAGATACGCGGCAGACAGGGAGCACGGGGCCCCGTGCGGAGTGCGTGTGAGAGCGTGTGTGCCAGCGCAGGGCTGCGTGTGCGTGTGCAGCTGGGGAGGCACTGGTCGCACTCCATCCCAAAGGCTGCCCAGCCCCAGGGTCCCCCCCCAGGCCCGGCTCTCGGCTCTCGAGGTGGCGCTGTCCTGCTCCAGGCGGCCGGGGGCATGGGCGTCACCCTGCAGGAAGGCAGGGATGGAGCCCTGTGGCTGCTCAGCTCCAGCGGAGCAGGCCGGGGCCCAGGGCGCAGGGAGCCCCAGACTCCACCACAGACACTGCTGTACTTCTGGGACGGAGGAGGGCACTGGCGAGGGCCGCGGGGCACCTTCTTCCACACCAGAGACCAGGCCTCTGCCGCAGTGGCTCGAAGCCGCGATGCCGTGCATGACTCCCGTGGGCGCTGCCCGGCCCCAAGCAGGGGCCGTGATTACCACCAGCCGTGGATGGACTCAGCAGCCCACGTGTCCTCGCTGGGGAGACCGGCAGTCTGAGCACAGGGAGCTGGGCAGGCAGGGGCATCGGCAGCAGGGAGGCGGCACAGCTCGGCGCCTGTCGTCCCCAGCCTGGCGAAGCCCAGAGCACGGTGCAGCCCGGTCAGCCTGGACCTTTCCTCCACACCTTCGTTCCCCGACCGTGACTGTGTCAGCAGCCTGCTGGAGCCCGCGTTCCCTTCGGTCCCCTGTGGGGCAGGGTGCTCCTTTTGAGAGCCCACTGGCCATGCTGGTCCCTGGACAAGGCCCTCAGTGGCTCCATGGCTCTGGCCACAGCTGGCTGCACACACAGAGCTGCCTGAGACCCGGCCGCTGCCCTTCTGGTTGTGTCTTCTCTGATCCAGCCCTGGCCCTGCGCCCTGCGCTCGGAACCCTGGACATGCGTCGTTCACGCCGTTAGGGACAAACCCTCTCACTGTCCTCGCAGATTCTGTCTGCTCATTTGACGCCCGTCCTGTGTTGCTTGAGATTTCGTCACTCCCCTGCTGAGGCAAGCTTAGCGTCCGGTCCAAGAAAACACTTCCAGAGAAGCTGGCAAGATAGGTCGGCACAGAGGACTCCGTGACCAGGTGCCTGTCACCTCCCTGGTCACACTGCATGTGGCTGCTGGATCGGAAATGGCGCATGGGTGGGTCTGTGGGATCCTGAAGCGCAGCGGGCAAATGCTCAGTAAGGACTGAGGCAGAGAATTGAGCTACATCTACTTTGTGATTTTGTGCCCAGAATCGAGTGATCAATGGACCACAAAGCCCTCACCTGGTGGGCAGCCTAAGTCCATTTCCAGGATGGGGCCTCAGCTCTGTGTATTCTGGCTCCGCAAAGACAGTAACTGGAACAGTGTGTATCAAACGGTGAATGCTGCCCTGCCAGGTGTTGTTTTAGGAACCTTGTGTTCCTTGTTACTAATGAATCCTCATCATAGTCTTGCCTGTTACGGTCTCCACATTCAGAGAGGAGATTTGGGAAGCGAGGGAATTTCCCGAGTGGGGACACTGGCTGGGTCCAGGATCCAAGTTCCTAAGCTCTTCTGGGCTCGGGTTCCTCAGCATGTTCAGCAGAAGGTCGAGGAGGCAATGAAGAGATCCTGCGCGGGACACAGCGAGGATGAGACGTCACCAGGCAAGAGGGCCTTGGAGCTGAGTCCCTGCGCTCTGAGTCTGTCCTGTGGGGTCAGCAGGTGACAGCCGGGGCCCAGGTGGAAGGTTACACCCCGCGTCCCATGGTCAGGCTGCCCTGGAGGTCCTGGGGTCCCCACCTCGGGGGACGCCCGTCTCACCACCCTTCTCCTTGGCGAGGACTCCTGCAGGTGGAGTTGCTGTCTGCAGAGCACCGAGTGTTTCAGCGTGGGAACCTCGCAGCTCTGCGTGGCCTCTGCCCGTTCTCTGCTCCTCATGGGAGGAAGCTTAAATGCTGAAGGCGGAGCTCACAGAGCCTCCTGCTTCAGCAGGGTTTACCAGCAGCTACTTGAGCAATGCTGAGAAAGCTGTTCGTCTCCCTTCAAGACCATCCAGAGCTACAGTTGCTGATTAGAACCCGACTGGCGAATCCCCAACCACGGTGGCTCGCCAGTTAATGACTCGAACCCAGCAAAACCGTGCAAAACAGACCTGTTTGGTGCCATGCAGGCAGGCTCCCTGGCAGTGCCGAGACACGGAGGCCGATCCCTCTGCCACCTCCTCGCTGTCACTGGGTGATGCGCACTGACTTAGCAGGGTGCCCAACTCACAGCCAGAATGCTTAGACTCAACTCCAGCTTCTCGGCCTCCTTAGCCTGGGTTCTTGTCCATTCTCTGTTTTTCCTTTTAAACAAATGTTTTATTAGTGTGGGTTTGTGATGCATAGGATTCCATTCGCCTGGGGGAGCATCGCCTCTGGATCACTTCCTCTCCCTGCCCTCTTAGGGTTACCCTGTTTCCCCGCCATCCCTCCTGGCTTCTGCTCTGTAAATTATTCATACTTGGGGTTTCTCATATAGGAGAGGCCATGCAGTATTTAACCGCCTGTGTCTGTTTTCACCCTGTGTTTTCCTTGTGTTCTCCCAGCCCAGGACCAGCCTGCCCAGGGGGATGAGGAGAAGGACTCCCCAAAGAGCCACCCATACTCAGTGGAGACGCCGTACGGCTTCCACTTGGACCTCGACTTCCTCAAGTACGTGGACGACATTGAGAAGGGCAACACTATCAGGAGGGTCCCGATCCGCAGGAGGACCAAGCAGGCCAAGTTCAGCACTTTGCCCAGGAACTTCAGCCTCCCTGACAGCAGCGTGTGCCCTCAGACTGCCCTTCTCCAGCAACGCTGGTCCCCCACGGTGCCCAGGAAGGTGTTCCTGGGTCCACAGGTGCAAACCCAGGCCCCAGCACCTTGGGGCAGCACCCCCCAGGCCTGGGCCGGGGGCAGCGAGCTGAGCAACCCCAGGAAGGCCCTGCTGGTGGAGGCCGATGGGCAGTGGAAGGACGCAGCGCTTGGCCTTGGCAGTGCCCGGCCCCAGCTCCTGCGGGCGTCCAGCATGCCAGGCACACTGCTGCCCAGCAGGGCCTTGGAGGGACTCCCTGCACCCCCGGCACCTCCTCCACTCCAGGACACAGGTGGCTCCTGGGACGGTAGCTTCAAGCCTGCAGAGGAGCCTGCAGATCTCCCCAGCCCTGGCCTAGGAGCATCAGCCGTGGAGACAGCTGAGGAGCTGGGGGACCTGGTGCTGGGGGTTCCTGAGGAGGCCGAGCGCCCAGCTGGGGAGGTGCAGGCTCCAGATCGCCTGTCTCCCCCAGGGCCCCCTCCCTCCTTCCAGAGCGCTCCTTTCATCCCGGAGGACGTGGGGGTTGAGGTCCAGACCTGGGGCCCACAGGTGGGGTCCACGCTGGGCTCCTCCACCCCGAGCCCCCCACCCCTGCCGTCGCCAGTCCCCGAGAGCGAGCTCACACTTGCCGGGATGGAGCTGAGCATCAGTGAGCTCCCCCTTCCACCGCCCCCGGAGGTGGCCGTGCGGAGTGTTGGCGTGCGGGTCACCGAGGAGGCCCTGGGGCCAGACGGCAGCCTGGGCCAGCAGCTCTCAGCCCTGCAGCGCGAGCTGGCCAGCCGCACCGAGGAGCTGGCTGCGGTCAGGGCTGCCCTGGAGGCCAGGGAGCAGAGGGTCCGAGAGCTACAGGGCACGGTGGCCCAGCTGGAGGAAAAGCTCACCCAGGATGCCCAGGCCCGCGCGCACGCCTCAGTGCACACTGGGCCTTTGTGTATGGACACCTGCGACAAGGGTGTGAGGGCCGCCCTTCTGAGCCCCGCAGACTCTGGACACCGAGGAGCCCTGGGGGAGGAGGGCAGCCTCCTCCGGGTGACAGACAGTGCCCCACCAGGGGAGCAGTGCCCAGCCCAGCTGGCCCTGCCTCGGGGACCGGGAACCAGCCCTGCCTCCCCCATGTACAGCTGCCCCGCCATGGAGCTCAGGATCGAGGAGCCGGCTGGCTCGGGGCAGGAGGGGGACGCGGGCCTGGCTGCAGAGGGCACCTCGGGCAGCGATGGGGAGGTCGCCCTGGCAGCTGGGGAGGAGGCCGGCCCCGAGCAGCCAGGTGGGCTTCCCGGGTCTCCGGCAGATGCCGCCCTGGGGCAGTACGTGAGGAAGATCCAGGAGCTGCTGCAGGAGCAGTGGAGCTGCCTGGAGCACGGCTACCCTGAGCTGGCCAGCGCCCTGCGGCAGCCAGCATCCAGGCTCAGCAGCATCCGCGGCCAGCTGCTCAGCTCACTCAGCCTGCTGCTGTCGGCCTATGCGGCCCAGGGCCCCCAGCAGGAGCCAGCAGGGCACCCGGGCCCCTCCCCGCCGGCCCCCGGTGAGTCCCCTGCTCCCTGTGCGCATGCACTTGCATGAGGGCCTCGGAAGCTGGGGGAACCCAGCCTGGTGACACCGGGCCAGCTGCCTCCCCTCCATCCTGGCTTTAGGGTTGGTGCCCTGTCCAACTGCAGGGCACAGCTGCACAGGTAGCACACGCCGTGAGGGTGAGGCCGGCCGCACACACCACCAAATGCTGCGTCCTGGGGCGAGGAGGAGGAGCAGGAGGAGGAGGAGGAGCAGGAGGAGGGGGAGGAGGAAGGAGGAGGGGGAGGAGGAAGGAGGAGCAGGAGGAGGAGGAAGGAGGAGGGGGGGGAGCAGGAGGAGGCCCAGCCCCTGCCCACCTGCCCTCTCCCCTCCCTTCCTCCTTCCCTGGCCCTGCCTTCCTGCTTTCCATTCTGGCTTTCCCTCATCAAAGGGTTTCTGTGGCCTGGTTTAGAGGAACATTATCTTGAGATCTGGAGTCGTCTGGGGGGGGGGGGAGGGAGGGGGTGGAGAGAGAGACAGACCCCTCCTCTCCTGATAGGCCACCAACCACACGGCCTGGAGTCTGCTCCCTGTCCTGGGTCCGAGCAGGCTGTGCTCCCGCTGGCTTCCCTTACACTGAGCACAGCACGGCAAGATCCGTGCCCTGTGCATGTGCTGCCGTAAGCCCTGAGTCCTCACTCCTCCACTTCATGGGTGTCACCCTGGGCAGCAAAAGGTGCTGGGCCCGGAGCGCCTCGAGGCCTGGGCTCTGCTCCTGCTGAGCCAGTCCAGGCCTCAGATCCCTCAGCTGTAGGGCAGACGACCATGGCACCTGTCTTAGCTACTTGCTCGCTGCTGGGACAGGATACCCGACACCCAGAGTTAAAGGAGGAGAGGTTTATTTGGCTCACCGTTTGTAGAGCTTTCAGCTCATAGTCGGTGCTCCGAGGCAGGGTGGCGCTGCAGCGGAGAAGCAGCTCAGGGCAGGCAGAAGGAAGCAAGCAGCAAGCGACAAGTGGCAAGCAATGACCACAGCAGCTCCTTCTGCCCCTTTAGCTCATAGTTAGCACAGCCTTAATCGCACCAGCAGACCGTGAATCCATCCCATCACATCCTTGATCCCAGCAGCACACACTCTAGATCCAGCCACCTCCGTAAAGCTCAGCTGTGACCCCACGAGGCTTTGCGGGGAGCGCCCGACAGTCCTCACAGCACCCACTCCATGGGTCTCAGAGGGGCTCCCATCAGCCACACATGGCAAGGGCGTCTCTGGCGGGCACAGTTCTGCGATGTTGACCCGAAAGCTGGGGCTTCCCCAGAGCCCCCAAACACAGCCCATCCCTGTGCCTCTTCACGCCCAAAGCCCGTGTCCCCCAAAGCAAGCGCCCTGGCTTTTTGCCTGCCCGATTGTGCTAACCTGTGATGTTGTGTCTGCCCAGAGGTCTCCCCGCCGCCCAGCCTTAAATCCATAATGAAAAAGAAAGACTGTGGCTTCGGTGCAGGAGGCAATGGGAGCAAAAAGAACCTCCAGTTTGTTGGGGTTAACGGTGGGTAAGCATCGCCTGTGACAACCCCACGCCTTCCCTCCTCCCTGCGCTGTCCCCAGCACCCCTCTCTCCCCTCCCCCGGAACCTGTTTCCCTTCTCCGGCCCAGGAATCCATCTCTGAGCAGCTGGGGCTCCACATCGGGCTGCTTGTGTGTGGCCCGGCGCTCGCAGTGCCAGTCCGTGGGAGCCTCTGCTTTAAATGTCTTGGCTTCCGTGTTCTTTGGGGCCAGGACTCGGGGTGCCTTAGGGTTTGAGGGCACACGGGCCCTTTAGGAAAGGCTGTGACCTGAACCACGGTGCTGACACTGCACAAGCTCTGGCAATTTGCTGAACTTCCCGTTGTCCGCGGAACTGTTGCTTTAACTTGCTGTGACCCAGTCCCAGGCTTGAGGAATGAAGAAAACTGATCGAGACCATCAGCCAGCCTCTGTGGCCCAGGGCGGTGGCCACTGGATTCAGGGCACAGTCATGCGTGGCTTAGCCAGCAGGGTTGGTTCTTTGTGATTTTGCCCCGTGGGGACGCAGACCTTGGACAGAGTCTGAGGCCGCCGGGTGTGGCGGATTTGCTGCTGGGCAGCACCTGACTGCATTCTAAACCGACCATCCGGAGTTTTCTAGATGCCAGTGGTGTGCCAGGTGGGGGAGCAGAGTCAGAGCACAGTGGCTACCATGACCTGGGTCAGTCAGGAAGTGGAGGAGAGGGCGATGTGCAGGGCAGTTCCTGACGACTGGGAGGCCTGGAGGGCCCAGGTGCACCCTGTGGGAGGGCACTAGAGCAGACAGGGCTTCGAGGTTCTGCGAGGGGCGTCAGAGTGACGCAGTGGGGTCGCAGGTGGGTGCTGGTCCCCATTCCGGAAGTGTCAGTGGCCCTGTGGCCCATGAGAGGCCATTGTCCCAAGTCAGCCTCACCTCGGAGCCCAATGCAGGTCACTCAGTCCGCACGTGAATGCCCCGTGAGCCCTCTGTGCCCATCTGGAGTCCTGGTCACGGCTCGCCTGCTGCGGCCCCAGACCACACCACCTCCTCCAGCCGCGCGGCTCAGGCATGGCGGGGCCCAGTGCGGGCCTTCAAGGCCGGGAGTGCTGCTGTGGTGCCCGGCTGTGGGGACAGCGAGCTCCGGGCGTACTGACCCCAACCCTGGAGCCTCGGTGGGGCTGGCTGGGGTGCAGGGCACAGTCGGGGGAGGGGCGACACCACGCAGTTCCCATGCGCTGCGGAGCCTGACCTTCCTCCCTTTGCTCCGCCGCGGCCCTTTCCTGCTGCATCCACCGTGCCAATCCCATAAAGCACTTGTTTACGCGCGTTTTCCTGCCTCTCCTGGGGCAGGGCTTTGAGAGCACTAGAACACTGCCCGGCCGCAGTAGTGCTCAGTGATTTCCGCTGAAGGAAGTCAGGACCTCCAGGTCTTCCCGGAAGCCATTCTAAGCTGAGCGCTTTGGTAAATGTCCTGTTGCTCACAAAAGCAGCAGGTGTCCCACGCACAGGAGGGGAGAGACATGGGGCCCAAGCAGACAGGCCGTGGGTACAGCGGGGAGCGGGCTGGACTTACAAAGCAGGCCCAGGGCCTCGGGAGGAGCCCGTTTAGAGAGAGGGCTTTAGTGGGCTCGGGGGGACCCATGGCACCGGGGCCTGTGGCTGTGTCCGGTGTCCCCAACATGGCGTCCTCCGTGACCCTCATCGGGTGAGCTGGGGGCCTGCCAGAGAGGGAGCCTGAGGCGGGCAGCCTTGGCCTCACTGCCGCTTCCCCTTCCCTGGCACGGCAGGGGCCCTTCCACGGGGATGGGAGGACTCGAAGGGGACTCCAGGGGAATTCCAGAAGCAAACGGCCCTGAGACCTTGCCCTGCGGTCTGGACGTGCGAACATGCGTCCGGGGAGTGCGGCGCGCGTTCTTTGACCACTGTGTCTCACCCGGGCACCTCCTTGTCCTGCAGGGTCGCCCCGGGGATGCGGTGGCAGGTGGGGTCCGCGGTGGCAGGGCAGGAGGGACAGACTGTGACCTTGTCCCTTCTGTAGCTATGAGACCACCTCCAGCGAGGAGACCAGCGCAGAGGACAGCTCCCCTGAGGGCCTGTCTGACAGCGAGGCTGGGGAGAACGGCGGTGATCCAGAGTGCGTGCGGCATGGGGACGCCCACCCTGAGCAGGGCCACCCTGAGGCCACCCGCAGCACAGGCCGGGGAAGCGCGCCTGCCGAGGGAGCTTCCCATCCCGAGGCTGAGAGGTGAGGCCCGGGCTGGATGGGGTGAGGGCAAATGTCCACCCCTCCCTGCCTCCGAAGGGTCTGTTGGGCAGAGGGCCAGTGAGTCTTCCCTCCTCACCCAGGGACGCACTCGCGCTGTTCTCCAGATGCAAGCCCTCAGAGGAATTCCTTCATGCGTGCCGGGCACTAAGCCAGCACCCGCCGGAAGCCGAGGCCGCTGACCCGCTCCTGGTACTGTCCTTTCTTGTCGCCACATAAAGACTGCCGAGGGGTGGCTTGGGTTGTTTGGTGGGGTGGCAGCGTGCTGGGTGACAGAGCAGGCTGAGGAGGTGGAAGAGGGCTGCGTGCGGGAGGTGGGCCCATCTGAGGCCCAGCCCACAGCAGCGGGGCCGGTCTGTCCTCAGCTCTGCTATGGCTGGAAAAGGCCAGGGTGGAGTGGGCTCCACTCTAGGACCCCCAGGAGCTGGGCTGAGTTCGTGTCCCCAGCAGCAGCGAGCCCTGACATTGATTCTGCGGTCCTCACCACTGGCCCAGAATGCACCCTTGCCTCAGAGATCCGAACCGAGGAGATACTGGGCTCCTTTCTGCCTCAGTGGCCCGTGGAACTGGGAACACTGAGGGTCAGGCCAGCCTTCTAACCAGAGCCCTGGCCGGGCACTGGCGGTGTCACGAGAGCGCCGTGGCCTCGAGGTGGCAGAGCCAGAGGCACTGCACCCACCTGCTCTCGGGGGAAGAGCTCTGAGCACAGCCCCCAGGCGACGGGAGTGCTTGTGTGTGTGCCTGCGTGTGCATGTGTGGCACCTGCCCAGCCCGCTTCCCTTGCTGTATCTTAGCTGACCTGCAAGACATCCCAGCTGTCACAGAACCGGGGAGCCAGGAGGATGCCGAGTGACACTGCTAATCTCTAAACAGAGTACAGAACTAACTTCAGCCTTAGCTCATTTCAAATCCACCCTGTGTTCCCCAATGTCAGGATCTTCGGCTGAAGCAGGCATTGCGTGGCTGCAGGAGACTTAGTCCGTGGGTAGAGATGATATTCCATGGGAGGAATGATGCTCTGTGGGTGGGTGGAGGAGATATTCCGATGTATGAAAGTGCTTCAGCCACAGAGCGCTGAGCAGAGTCTGAGTCAGTCGGATGAGCCTGACCCCACCTTGTCAGGATCCAAGAGGGCCGCTGCCCCAGCCCTTCGCTTCATCCCTGCGCACAAAAGCGGGGTGATGGGACCCCACCCTTGGAGCTATGGGCCTGAGGGAGCCAGCCCCATGTATGGGACAGAAAGGCTCAAAAGGCGCACGACTTCCAGTCACAAGCTGAGCCAGTGCCTGTGCTGACTCGGCAACGTCCAGCCCGGGCCGCTCCAGACCGGTGAGAAGTCATCTGTACTACGGCAGCCCGGGAGCTCCCCTCTGGTGTCACCGTGAACCTTGGCCCTGCCCCACAGTGGTGCCCACTCCAGGTGGAGGCCCCCCTTTCCCCTGACGGGCAGAGCACAGTTGAACACCAGCACGAAAGGGCACCCCGGCCGGGGTTTACTTCCAGCCTAAGTTGGGGACGCTGTCCAGCTGGGCGGTCGGCACCCGCTCCCCAGCAGCACATGTTCTGAGGTCCGGCCCTGCCCTGGCAGTAGGCAGGTCGTGAGAGGCTGGCAGTGTGGCTGTCTGGGCACAGGGGCCCTAAACCCACAGCGTGCCAGGCGGACGCCTGCGAGGTTCCCGTCCTCAGCCCCGCGGGGCCCCGTGGGCCCCCACCCTGACTCCTCACATCCAAACGTGTCACTGCAGCCACGCGGCTGTCGTGCAGGGCAGGACTGCCCGGGCTGGCCTGTTCTGGGGACCCAGCCGGGGACCCCTCAGAACCAGGCTCTTCCGGGATTTCAGAGGCAGAGCTTGAACACCGTCAGCCAAGAGTGGTTCCGCGTGTCCAGCCGGAAGTCGTCCAGCCCCGCCGTGGTGGCTGCCTACCTCCTCGGGGTGCAGCCGCTCTCCCCGCATCTCCTGAAGCTGCTCGTCAACCTGGCCGATCGCAACGGGAACACGGCACTGCACTACAGTGTGTCCCACTCCAACTTCCCCATCGCAAAGCTGCTGCTCGACACAGGTCTGTGTCCAGGTCCCTCCTCCAGGCCCATTCTGCTGCTTTTTTAGGAGACAGGGTCTTGCTGTGCAGTCCAGGCTCCTGGGTTCAAGCAGTCCTCCTGTCTCAGCCTCCCAACTAGCTGGGACTACAGTAAGGGCTTTTTCTACCACGTCTTTCCAGCAGGGAGATTCTTCCCTGTCCAGAGTTCCTCGGCATCCCAGGAACTGGGCTCCTCCGTTTTATTGGTATCATACCATTTCCCTCCTGTGACGTGAGCACTGCCGCTCTCTGGAGTGAGGAACCCTTCCCTTCTGTGAAACTCGCCTGGGTTGCGGAGCTGGCGAGGGCAGAGCTCGGTATTTTTAGGTGGGGGATGAACTCAGGACCTTGCACTTGCTGGGCAGGGACGGTGCCACTGAGCTGCATCCCAGCCCCGCAGAGCTCGTTTGTGCTTGGCCTGTGACACCCCAGAGATATGCCACCTGCTGGGGAGAGGCCGCCTTCTCTGCCGTCAGGTCCATTTCACCTGGGCAGGGCTGCCCTGAGCAGTGAGGCCCTTGCCCTCGGGGGACGCATCTGTGCACCACAGGGTGGGAGCCCCACTGCTGTGGACAGATACTGTGGCACCTCTGAGGCTCGGGAGCTCCTGCATGCCACGCTGAAGTAATGCAAGGGCCACAGGCGACTTCTGCAGTGCTGCTGTCCAGCAGCCTCTGGGAGCCCACGCCCGCCCGGAAGTGAGGGCCCTCACTGCTGTCCGGGTGCAGGTAGAGCCAGAGCCCACTCAGCTCCGCCCCAGGGACACGCGCTGCCTTGGGCACCGGGGCGGGTGGCTCCGGGTCACCACACTCTGCAGCCCGAGCCCTGTGTGCCCATCTCGGAGCAGACATGAGTCAGGGTTGAAATGGAGCCCTCGGCCGGGCAGGGCCCTTGCTCCCCTCTCCCGGGATGGTGCTGGGGGCGCGCAGTGGCTGCTCCCCTCCTCTCTGTGACACCGACCGCCAGGGGCTTGCAGGAGCTGCTGTGCAGCCAGCCTGGCTCTTCCGTGTCTGCGCACCTCTGTGCACGCAGTTCCTAGAAGGCCCCAGCTGCTCTGGGGAGGGCGCATTGCTCAGGAGGCTGTCGCCGTCTTCCAGAGCCGGGGCCTCTGTGGTCTGTGCAGCAGCAGCATAGCTGAGTGATTTCCACACTGCACTTCCCGGGGCAGCATCACTTAGCACAGATGCCAGCCTGCCTGTGACAAGAGGGCCTGTGGAGCCCAGGCCCGGGAGGCAAGGTTTTTGTTTTTTAAGACAGACTCTTGCTATGTAGCCCAGGCTGGCCTGGAACTTGTGTCGATCCTCCTGCCTCAGCCTCCTGAGTGTTGGGATTATAGGCGCGCGCCCCTTTCTGTTTTAAATTCTCATCAACTACATCATCTTTAAACATAGGCTCCTTTTGCATTCCATGTGGACCATTTCTCAGTGTTTCCATATAAGAACCATGGCCTTTTCCCCTCATTCTCAAAGAGGTTGATGCTGGGAGGTGTCCCACGTTACCCTGTGGCAGGTGTGTGTGTGCCCTCGGGAGGGACCCACAGCCAGCCATCCGTGTGAGAGACACACACAGGGCCCAGGGTGCACGAGGCGGGTGGCGCAGTCGCCTTTGCCGCTCCGTTACAGAGCCTGACCTTCAGCATCCTCCTCTATGGGGTGGCAGCGGTGTTGCATCCAGCTTTACGAATGACATGGTTGTTGTCTCCTCTGGCCCAGCTGCAGACCCCTCTGGCTGGGGATCCTCAGACAGCTGGTAAAGAAAGCCCAAGCTGGCTGGGTGTGGTGGTGCACACCTGTACTCCCAGCACTCGGGAGGCTGAGGCGGGAGGATTGATGCGGCTTCGAGCGGTCTGGCTCTCCCGCAGGTGTCTGTGCTGTGGACCGCCAGAACGAAGCCGGCTACACCGCCGTGATGATCACGCCCCTGGCTTCTGCTGAGACCGATGAGGACATGGCCGTGGTGTGGAGGCTCCTGCGGGAGGGCAACGTGAACATCCAGGCCACACAGGTGAGCAGTGCGGCTGGGCCCTTAGCACATGCCACGCAGGGCCCGGGCGCTCACCCGGGAGCCCAGTCCCCCGGCGTCCAGGCCCAAGTGTCTGCTCTTCTGGGTTCCGAGACCAGGTGGCCAGGGGTCAGGGGGCATCTGGGTCCTGTCTCCGTGTGAGGGGAAGGTCCACTGGGCCTCCCATCCCGAGCCAGATGGCACGCAGCTCTGAGAAGGCTGTGCCCTGGGGACCCTCGAGCTGGACCAGGGCCTGACCAGGCCCACACTCCAGGAGCGCCTCAGAGACTGGCTGTCACCCTTCCTTCCCAAAAGGCTTCAGCACAGCCACAGGTCCCTGGATGGAGAGGGAGCCAGGGGCCAGCCACACGGGAAGTCACTTTTGTCCGGGGCTGTGAGGACCCCTCTCCTCTGCCTCAGTTTACCCACAGAGCCACCGCAGGGCCTGCTGCCAAGGGGTCAGTCTGCCCGGACTGCTTTAAAGGTGGTCAGTCTCTGAAATGATTGAGCCTCAAACTCACCAAAGCCTCCTCCTCCAGGCAGGGTGGGGACATCTTCTAGGCATGCAGATCCCGTCCAGGTCTGGAGCCCCCCGGGCCAGGTGCCCCGAGGCCCCACTGCAGGTGTACACAGGCTCAGGTCCACCACTGTCACCTTGTGCCTCAGGTCAGAGAGCCGAAAGGCCAGCTGGTCTACCCAGCCTTCCTCCTGTGAACACTAGATCATCCCAGCTTCCCTGTGACAGCCTCCAGCCCGGGGCCGGCAGGGTCAGGACTCCCATTCCTCCAGAGTAGCCCCTGCTACCTGGGCAGCCAACAGCTGCTCACACTGCGCCCACCCCGGGACCTGGAACTCGGCCTGCGCCAGGCGGGGCAGTGGCCGAGAGCTGGCCAACAGCAGAGGTGTGCAGGCCGCCAGACGAGATTCCTCAGCCTGGGCCCCTCTGCCAGCAACGGGCAGGGGTGCGGTCCTGTCCAGCAGGCTGAGTGGACGGCAGGGAGGCCTCAGAAGGGCCCTTGCCTGTCTGGACACAGGACACAGGTCCGTGTAACCCAGGTGATCACATGACTCAAGAGCTGGGGGTGTGAGGGGTCACCTACTGGGGTCAGCAGCCCCGGCGTCGCGGAGCTGGCAGGGGCCTGGAGTCCTCCGCGCCAGAGGCAAAGGGCACTTTATACAGGTGATCACGTACATGGTGAATGTTTAAATTTAAAATGTAAAATAATTACAGTAAAAGATACATTGCTATTAATCTCCCGCAAAATCCTCCCTCCCGCTTTGAACACGCGTATCCCATGGTTTTCACCACTTTCTGTAGCAGCTCTGGAGTCCTCTTTCCTAAGTGGCAGGTGTGAGAAAAAGTCCAGTGAGTGCGGCTGTCAGGTGCCTCCAACAGAAAGGCAGCTCGTAAAAACACGAGGCTGTGTCCTCATCCGCCTTATTCACCGGATCCGGCACCGTGCAACTTCCGGCTTTTCCTCAAAGTCAAAATCACCAGGAGAGGTCAGCAGCTTGAACCCACTCAGGACATGGAGGGAGCCAGGACAGCACCACTCAAGACGCTCAGGAGAGAGGACTTCAGAGCCGCTGCAGGAAGTGTCAATGGGATAAGTGTGGTGGGCGCGGGTGTGTGTGGGGGGGTTAGGGGAATTCATGGCAATGTGTCTTTTACTGATAATTTTTTTTAAATTTAAAATTCACCATAGTTTTTTATCACATCACATATCACCCCCAGGCAGTATGAGGAGGGTCACCTGAGCAGAGTGAGCCGCTGTGTTAGCTTCCTGTTAATGCTTCAAACACTGAGAGAAAGGGACTTAAACATATAAGGGGGAACTGGGGTGCAGCAGGGGTAGAGCAGTTTGGCCTGGGTCAAACACAGGGAAGGTTTCCTGTAGCTCACAGTTCCAGAGGTTCAGTGCTTGCTATCTTGGTCCCACGGCCTTGAACCTGTGGGAAGACAGAGCACCATGATGGGAAGCCACAGCCCAGAGAGCTGCTCACCTCCTGGCAGACGGGAAGCAGAAGGGAGCAAAGTGGGGCCTCAGTAGCCCTTCAAGGCCTCGCCCCATGACTTCACTTCCTCCTGCCAGGCCCCGCCTCTTACAGGCTCCACACTGGCTGATGAACGGGCCTTTGGGGGACACCTACCCTGACCTACAGTTGCGTTGCAGGAGGGGAACCCCAGCTCAGGCAGCGTAAGCCAGCCTGACCTTATCTCAGAGGACATGGGGTACTTCCGGGCAGCTGTCCACTTTACGGCCATTTTTGAGATAATCAAGAACAGGGAGCTGGACCCCCAGGGTGTGCAGAAGGGTGAGACGCCTGTGGAAACAGATTCTGAACACCCCACAAGCCCCTCTGTCCCATGCGCCCCTAAAGTGACGACAGAGGAGCCTGACCTGAGGCAGCGCCGCCCAGTGGCCAGCGGGGCGTAGCACGCGGCGGGCGAAGCGCGGCTTCGGTCTCTTCCCGCCCAGGCCATCGCGGGACACGCCGCTGCTCTCTTCCCCGTGGCCGGGGGCGCGCCCGCCCATCACCGCTGCCCTTCTTTTCTCAGGGCCAACCAGAGGGCGAGAGGCTCGTCCCAGGCCACCCGGGGCCAAGGACTTCACAGCCGCGTCTCTCCCCTCTGTGGAGCAGGGCCGCAGTCCTAGGGAGAAGAGGGACAGGCTTCTTGCTGTCTTGGTCTCCCCGGGTCCGCGGGGGCCTGGTGACCAGGAGCACTCTGCAGTGAGCACTGGGGTTACATCGTAGGAGCTGGAGCTGCAGGAAGGCAAGGGAGGCAGGGCATGCGTCACCCGCTTTAATAACAGCTGGGAGAAGCGTCTGGGGGGCCTTGCGGTCAGTCAGTCTATCAACAACCGTTACCTCAGAGCTGAGAAAACAGACACCAAAAGGGAGCAGGTTTCTCTGGAAAGATCTGTCTGTGTTCCAGAGAGATGGGGAGCCAGGGGCTCTGGCGATGCAGCCCACAAACCGAGAGTGTCACACACTGCCTTTAACCATCAGGCAGACAGCGGCGGCACTCGGGGAGGCTGAGACAGGACTGCAAGTTCCAGGGCAGCCCGGGCAAGTGGACGGCTTAGCAGGACCCGGTCTCAGGATCAAACATAAAGAAAGGGAAGAGGCCGGTGTAGCTGGGCCGGGCTGGGCCCCGCAGGCCAGTTATCTGCGGCCCGCAGCGGGCCCGGGAGGGAGGGCCGTCTCCAGTTCCGTGCTGGGCCTGGTTCGGTGCTGCAGAGCGCGGCCCGGAGGCCCGGGGCAGCTGGAGCGGGGGCTCGGCCCGGCCAGCCACTCAGCTCACCGCGTGTCCGCAGGGAGGCCGGACGGCGCTCATGCTGGCGGTCGTCCACGGGCGCGGGGACATGGTGCGCGCGCTGCTGCGCTGCCGGGCGGACGTCAACCTGCGGGACCACGCGGGCCGCACCGGCCTCATGCTGGCCGTGCGCCGCGGCAGCGCGGGCCTGGTGCGGCTTCTCCTGGCCCAGCCGGCCTGCGACAGCAGCCTGGCCGACGAGGTGAGGCGGGCGCCCAGGCGCGGGCGGAACCGGGCGGGTGAGCCGGGCCGGGACACAGCCGCCTCGCCTCGCCTCCCCGCAGGCCGGCCGCACGGCCCTGTCCCTTGCGCTGCAGCCGCCGGCCCGCGCCGACATCGCCGGCCTCCTGCGGGCCCACGCGGAGCGCGCCGGGGGCCGGGGCAGCGAGCAGCCGCAGCAGGACTGAGTGGTGGACGGCGGGCGACGGCGGCCCAGGACGCCCGGGGAGGAGCCGCAGCCCGGACGCTTCCGCCGTGTGGTCGCCGGAGGCTGCAGCCACTGCGCATCAGCATCCCTCCGGTAACGCGGGGCCCTGCTCCTCTGACACGGTTGTAGGGCGAGTGACGTTCTGGCTGAGCAACGCAACCTGACCCTCCACGCCTCTAGCTCGGCGTGACGCTTTCCGTCCCCAGCCTGAAGCAGGCAGAACACGGACTTCAGAATTTGTGAATGGTGCACTAAGAACCCGGACGGCGGCCTCAGGACACAGCTACACCCTCCCTGCACCTCCTGCTCCGCCAGTCACACCCCGAATCCTTACAGCCACTCTAAGCCCAGAAATTAGTTTAGCTGATAAAAAGGGCAGAAACCTGATCTTAAGGGGAAGGTCAGAGAGTTCAAAAAATGTTTTAGGCAAAACATCTTGGGTCACCCAGCTTAACAAAAAATAGACCGGCCGCACCTTCCTCCTGTGGACGGGCATTGTCCTTCTGGGCCGGCCGACTGGAGCTTCCTTCGGAGTTACAAAGCCCGCAGTTTCTACTGCCAAGAGCGGACAGGTGTCCCCAGGCCCTGTCGCTCCAGGGCTTGCACTCTTTTGAGTGTATACTTTAAATTCTACCTTCTTAAACCTTGTTATGCTTTTAAAAAAGTAAAATCTTTGCTGACTTAATTTTAAACTTATTTTGCTTGTCTCTGGAGCACATACAATGTTTTAAATTAAAATTTCGCTCATTAACAGGAAGGCAGGGTGGTGCACACCTGTAACCCTAGCACTTGGGAGGCTGAGGCAGGAGGACACCTGTGAATTTGGGGCCAGCCTGGGAGACACAGCAAGACCCTGCTCAAATAAATAAACAAGCAAATAAAATCTAATTATATACATGTATGATCAAAATATTTGCTTAACATTGGAAATTTTAAAAAATTCATTACAGTAAGACACATCGCCATGAATCCCCCTCAGAATCCTTCTGCTCACTTCCAACACATCCCATCACCCTGGCCACTTTCTGAAGCAGCTCTGGAGTCCTCTTCCCTGAGTGTCTTTGCAGGTGTGATAAAGCAAATAATGATGAAAAGCTGCTGCCGAGCGCCATCCAGCGAAAAGGCAGCTTGTGAAACTGCGCTGTGTCCTCACCCACCTGACAAACCGATCTGGGGCTGTTCCAACTGGTTTCCTCCGAGTCTGGAGGACCATGAAGGGAAGCATTCTGAATGGATTCAGGACGTTGGGCAGCCGGGACAGTGCAGCTAAAGAAGCTCAGGAAAGTGGACTCCAGAGCAAGAAGCGGCCAGGCCAGGCGGTGTGTTCGAAGGTGGGGAGGACTGAGGGATTTGTGGCGATGTGTCTGATTGTGAGAAATGCTTTTGGTTGTAATAAATGTTTTTATTTTTTAAATTTAAACATCCACTGTATCTTTTACACAGCTGGTTAGTCCTTTCCGGCGGAGCCCACAGCCAGGACCACGGGTGCAGGCCTCTCCCCGGCAGCTGCCCTGGAGCCCTTGGGCCCCCTGGGGTTCGGGTTCTGGGTGGGCTGGCGGCACTCAGTGACGTGCTCCGGGCCAAGCACAGTGACCAGGTCTTCCCGGGGGACCCTTCCTCGCCCTTCAGTGCCTGTGAAGCTGAACACCCCTGGTTGGGGGTGCTGCTCCCCTCTCCCGGTCTTCCTGTGGCCTTTGGGGTGGGATCAGAGTTTCCCTAGAGACACCGTCAACCCTATGACCTCATCTTCAGTTACATCTATCAATCCTTTGTGTGCATTTAGAGACAGGACCCCTCTCTGTACTTTAGGCTGGCTCTGAACTCACCATGTAGACCAGGCAGGGCTCAAACTTGTGGGGATCCTCCTGCCTCAGCCTCTGGAGCACTGGACTTACAGGCATGCACCTCCACCAGCTTTAGATCCATTTCCAGATAAGGGGATCCCAAGCAGATGGGGAACAGCTGCTCACCCCAGTGCGACCCACACCCCTCAGCTGCCAGGTGACTGTACACAGCCACTTAAATCTCAAAAGGGAGCAGAGCACGGAGACACGCCGGCAACCCCGGCTGCTGGGGAGGCCACAGCGGGAGGATCACAGTGGTTCCCGCCCAGTCCTGCAACTTAGCGAGACCTTGTCTCAGGTTGAAAACTAAGAGGGGTTGGGAACATAGCTCAGTGGTATGGAGCCCCTGGGCCCATTCCCCAGTGTGGCAAAAACAAAACAGTCTTGAAATGGTGACTCTGGCAGTGGAGAACAAACCAGGGCCTTCTGGGCCCGGGCCTGGCTCGCTGTGTAGCCCAGCCTCCTGCCTCACCCTCAGGGGCAGCCACCTCACCCAGCTCATAAACAAATGTGATTGAATGCTCAGTGTCTCCGAGCCCTCCAGGGGCTAAGCAACCCCCACCCACCCAGACACTGGGTGTTCCCGGGAAGCCCCCAGGGTCACAGAAGTGGCCACAGGCACTCTGAGATCCATCTGGGTATGAAGACACAGGCAGTGACATTGTCTTCAGCGAGGACAGCGTCTCCTCCTGAGGGAGGCAACCCCCCCCCCTCCGAGGAGCAGTCAGCACCCGTGGCCCTGAAGTGAGAATGACTCTCCTGTCCCAAGCCATGCAGCAGCTGCTCCTGACAGCAGCCACCAGCCAGCGCTCCTGCTCAGGAGGCCACCAGGGCTCCCAGTGAAAGCTCTAAATCCGGGCATCCGGGAAGCCAGGGCAACCTCGGTTACCCAGTCCACAACCCGACCCCAGTGACGGCAGCCCACAGTGGCTCAATCTGAGACCCACACCCACACCGGGAAGGCTGCAGCTCAGGTACCCGGGGCTCACCGGGGCTCACCTGGGCCACGCTGGCGCCCCAAGGACAAAACCTACCAGCAGGAAGCTGAACCAGTCTGCTCATTCCCCGTCTGAGTATGTCAGCCACAAATGTGGCCTCCAAGTCTCCTCAAAGTCCCATGGGGAAGGGAGGAAGCCATGGAATGAGGAGCCCAAGCCCCAAGAGGGAGGGCACTGCCTAGCTCAGCGGGTAGGTCACAGCCAAGCCAGGTGCTGAGGCCAGGACATTTTTATTTATTTTTCGGTACCAGGGATCGAATTCAGGATCTTATGCTTACAAGGCAGGCACAGTGCCACCGAGCTACATCCCAGGCTCTATTTAATTTTTATTTTTCCCTATTTAATTTTTGAGACAGGGTCTCACAAGGTAGCCCAGGCTGGCCTCAAACTCAGTGATCCTCCTGCCTCAGCCTCCCAATTGCTGGGATTACAGGCACGTGCCTGTAGGCTGTATTTTAAGTAATAATCACTTTTCAGGTGCCTTGGAAGGCAGTGTGGCAGGAAGGTCAGAGCCAGACTTTCCTGGGGCTAAACTGAATGATTCCTGAAGTGAATTCTGTAAAAATGTTGGTCACTGACCTGTGTCCTCTTCATTACCTCACACTGGAAATGAAATGGGTTTCATTAATGATCAAAACACACTGATGTCACAGGGCTACATCTGTTCCCATAGGGTTAGGCCACAAGATGTGAAAGTTGTCAGACCAGATACAACAAGGGTTACTCAAATGAAAAATCTTTATTGTAAAAGTTCCCATGGTGACAGACATGACACAGCCTCCTCCTGAGCTGGATCCCAGCTTTTCTGGACACTGGACAGGAGGATCACAAGTTTGAGCCCAGCCTGGGCAACTTAGTGGGACCTGTTGCAAAGATTAAAAAGGGGCTGGAGGGCCAGGGATTTAGCTCAGTGGTTCTGCTGCCTGCCTCACAAGCACAAGGGCAAGGTCCCCAGTTCAGTCCCCAGTACCAAAAAATCAAAATAAAAAGGGCTGGAAACATAGCTTTGTGCAAAAGCCCTGGGTTCATTCTCTAGTCAAAAACAACAGGACCAAAAAACAAACAAACAAAAAAAAAACCACCAGGACCAGGGATGTAGCTCAGTGGTTCCACCCCACCCCCTGCCTCGAAAGCGCAAGGTCCCAAGTTTGATCCCCGGTACCAAAAAAGCCCCAAATCCTTCCAAGCTGTGATGGTCCGCATTAAGTTTTTAACAACAATCTTTAACAGTACCCAGGTAGCGTTCCCTTCCTGCTCCCACAGAGCTGCTGGCCTCCCCCTCTGGGGAGAGGTGGTGTTCACTCCTGGGCTGGCGGTGGGGGGAGCTCACTGCGTCCCTTGCTGCCCACCTAGGCGGCTAAAGTACCTTCTCTAGCAGTTCCTTCAAAGAGGGTACACGGGAAACAAACCTTCTGAATTCATCAGTATCAAAAAATGTCCTTGTTTTTCCCTCAAAATTGATCGTGAGCTTGGCAGGGTACCGGATCCGGGGGTGGAGGCTGTTCTCCTGCGGGACGGTGACGATGTTGCCCCACTGGCTGCGCGCATCCAGCGTGCTCTGCGAGACGTCCGCCGTCAGCCGCACCCTCGCTCCCCGGTAGGTGACCTCCTTTCTCTCCCGGGCAGCCTGCAGGATCTTCTCCCTCTCGTAGGGGCTCCAGAAGGTCACCAGGATGTGTCTAGGGGTCAGCCTTCTCTCATCGGCCTTGCTGGGACCCAGTGAGCACTGACAACCTTGAGGCTCGCGTCCCTCCTCAGCCGTGGGAAGTTCTCCTCGATTATGTCTGCGAGGATGTCCTCTGCCCCGTTCTCCTTCGTGTCCTTCTCTGGAACTCCTATCACCCGGATGTTGGCACTTCTGACTTCATCCTCTGTGAGCCGCAGTTTCTTGCTCTTCATCAGCTGCATGGACATCTGCATCGTGTCCTTAGACACCTCTTCCATCTGGCCGTCTAGACTGCGCACTCTTTCCTCCAGTTCACCCACTCGGCTGCGCAGGTCGCCTACTGAGTGTTGAATCTCCAGGACATCTGGGCCACACTTCCTCATCTTCTCAAGCTCCTCTTGCATCTCTCTGAAAATGCCGACCACTCGTCTCCTGAAGTTTTCTTCTGTTTCCTGGATAAAGTCTGCTTCTTTGGATGTCAGCTCTTCTATTTGCAAAGTCTTTTGTTTTTGTTGTTCTCTTTCCTCTAAAAACTTGGCAACTCCTGATGGAGCGCTCAGATTTGCCCATGAACGCTCTTCCTGCTCATGAGGACGCCTCTCTAGGGATTCTGAGAGCACAGCCAGACACGAGGCTGGACGGGGCACCTCGGTCCCTGGCCCTCTGGAAGCAGCTGTCTCCTCTTCTTGCTGCTCAGTGTTGTGCACCTCTGGGGACTGCTCCAGCTTCCCCTTCTCCCGAGCCAAATAACCACAGGCCAGCTCCTCACGCAACATGGAGGCCTCCTCTCCTTCGGGGCTGGGGTCTCCTTGTCCCTCCTGCTGCTCCTGCTCCTCCTCCTGGTCCATTCCCGAGTTTTCTTCCTCCTGCTCCTCCTCCTCCATCTCGGAGTTTCCTTCCCCCTCCTCCTCCTCCTCTTCCTCCCAGGTTTCTTCTTCCTCCTCCTCTTCCATCCCCGAGTTTTCTTCCTCCTCCTCCTCCTCCTCCCCCCAGGTTTCTTCTTCTTCCTCTGCTTCCTCTATCCCAGAGCTCCCTCCTCCCTCCTCCTCCAGCCACAAGGCCTCCTGCTCCTCCGCCTTGGGCCTTTTTTTTCCCTTCCATTCTGAAGACACTGAGCTCTTCCCCGGCGTAGCAACCTTCACCTCTTTAATGAACAGGAAGTTCAAGCCTTCACTTGCTGGGTCTCCAGCTCCACACTTTGAGGCTTTTAGAGGTTTATCCTGAAAGTTAAAGAAAAGGCTTGAGTTGTGTCTCCTAAAAGCTAATGCTTCCCCACACTCTACTAACAGGGCTGCCATTTACAAGGAGGAAGTTTCTGGAAAGTTGCTTTACTAGCATCTATTATTCGCTCAGCAGTGCTGGACGTGACTAGGCGCAGGTTCTCCCAGTGTCTGTCACCTCAGCCCCCGACCTAGGCACCAGACACTTCAACACAATTCCTTCCACACGGTCGTCACGTCCTGTGTTCCTGCTGTGCCCGACACTTCACGGTGTGTGCACGATTGACGCTCACTGCCTGTGTCTTTGCTACACGGGTCCTGTCACTGTGACACCTGAGGCCTGCTCAAAGCTCACGCTGCCTTCAGCAGACTGCTGGGAGCAGCTGGATGTGGGGTGTGGCTCTGCCTTGAGAGCCTGGTCCAGTGCAGTGCTGGGGCCCCCACCACACTCACCCCCGGGATAAAAGCAGATTTAAATTCCCCACTCCCACTTTGACTGGAGCAGTATTACTCGGGAGGAAAATAGGTCTGGCTCTGATGCAGGCTCGGTCCAGATTCAGAAGCGTGCTGAGCGCATGGCTGCTAGGACTCTGCCTAGGATGCCACCCACACCCAGGGGCACCCGGAGCTCTGGGGCCGGGCTCAATGCACAGCGGGATAAGACAAGGCCAGGCTGCGTCTTCCCGCCCCGCCTCCCAGAGGAAGTGATGCTTCCGGCCCCTCTCTCCTGGCTGGAAGGAAGTGAGGGCTCTGGGGAGACTCGAGCTGAGCTGAGCGCAGCAGACAAGGGCTGTTCTGGGGACAGCAACTCCGCAGAGGCCGTGCGGTACTCCTCCCAAGCCCACACCACTGGGCACCACAGCGGCCCTGTCCGGTCTGCCTGCCACAGCACAGGCTGTGAGTGCAAATCCCATGATACCGGGGAATCTGCATAACCGATATGCACTATTTAGGGTAGGGGAAGGGCTGGGGTTTAGCTCAGTGGTTCCACCACCTGCCTCGAAAGCGCAAGGTCCAGAGTTCCCCAGTACCAAAAACCAAACAGCCAAAAAGGCTTTGGGGCCAGGCAGTGGTCCACTTTCGGTCTCTGCACTCTGCGAGGCGGAGGTTAGGCTTGTTCTTCCAAAGAACTGTTTTGTTTGTGGTACTGGGGATTGAACCCAGGGAACACTGAGCTGCATTCCAGCCCCTTTTCATTTCTGAGACAGGAGCTCATGAAGTTGCTCGGGCTGGCCTGGAATTTGTGATCCTCCTGCCTTATCCTCCCAACGAGCTGGGACCATGCCTGCTTTGAAGGAATTGTGTGGGGTTTTTTTGATACTGGGATCGAACTCAGGACCTTGGGCTTGCGAGGCAGGTGGCAGAACCACTGAGGTAGATCCCTGGCCCTGTTGTGTGTTTTTTGAGACATGGTCTCACTATGTAGTTTAGCCTGGCCTTGAACTCAGAGCAGCCCTCCTGCCTCAGCCTCCCACGTGGTGGGATTACAGGTGTGAGCCACGATGCCCAGCTCTGAAGCATTATTTTCTAAAATTAGATTTAACCTATAAAATGACAGCACCAACTCTTCCTCGTAGCTTATACATGAGCTTTTTGGATTGCACGCTTACCCCCTTTGTTTGAGTCATCCCACGTTGTCTTCCTCCTTGGTGTGAGTTTGCATTCTGTGCAAGAACATCTTTCAGCAAGTATTTCAAAAAGGCCTTCTGGCTGGTAAACTTTCTGAGGCTCTGCAGGTCTGAAAATGTCTTTATTTCACCGTCACACTGAAATGCTAATTCAATCTTGCAAAGAAATTTAGGGTCAAAACCATTTTCTCCCAAAATGCTGAAGATGCGGCCCCACTGCCCAGCGACTTCCAGTGTTGCGGAGGAGAAGTCCGCAGCCAGGCTCAGGACAGCGCCCGCCGGCCTTGGCCTCCTGCCTTCTTCCCTGGGCCCCTCCTTGTGCTTCAAGTCTTCGTGGTTCCTTCTCCAACCCACTTCTCTCGCTGGCTCACACCGTCTGTTCTCGCTGTCCTCTCTTTGCGGGACTTCCGCCTGGAAGTCTCGCTTTCTCCATCTGTGGCTGCTCCTGGGAGAGGCTCCTCCCATAATGTTTTTGACTTTGTCATTTTGGGGTAATTTCTTCCCTTGGCCCCCACTGTAATTTTTAGCTTTGTCGAATTTTCTTCTCTGCTCATCTAGTTCTCTTTTGAAGGTCACATCTTTCATATCCTCTCCTCTTTTGGAGTCAGCCTTCTCCGCCGACTCTGTTTTTGGTGAGGCGGAATTCTTACTTCCTGCTTCTCCTTTCTGCTCCTGGAGTCCTCTGAATTCTTCACTTCAGGTGTTGTGATTTTTGCTCCCAACATTTCTCTTATGTTGTTTGTCAGGGTCTCCACCATCTCTTTCACCACAAGGTCCTGCCTTTCCTTCAGGAACTCCACCTTGTTCCTGTCACCCTTGGATGGGTCTTCGTGTTCAGAGTCCAGTACTGGGGCCATCACCCTCTCGGCCTTCATGGCCGCCTTCTGGCCCCTCCTGGGCACTTTTTCCTGTCCCTTTGCCCAACCCGCCAGCTTAGATCGGACTCTGGGCATTGCTGTTGTGTTGTCAAACTTGTTTTCTCTTCTGAAATACTGAGTTTGTCCTTGCACACTGGGTAGACTTCAGAAATTCAAAACTTTAAAAATGTCACCTGAAACAAAGAAATAAAAACTATTTACTGAAGAATTTGAGGAACCCAGTAAGAATGAGCTAACCTAAGAAAACTACGCTGTGTATTGGATAAAAATGTACTTACAGGGCTAGTAACAAGATGGGCACATGAACACTAATCAAGAGAAAGCAGTAAGAATTCACAATCTGAACCAGGTCGTTCATTTACAAGTTAAGCGTGGCAGCACACACCTGTAGTCAGCACTCTGGGAAGCTGAGGCAGGAGGATCCCAGTCTCTGCCTACTCTGAGTGACTTGATGAAGAGCCTGTCTCAAAATTGAGGCTGGGGATGCAGCTCAATGTGAAGGCCCTGGGTTCAACCCCTAGTACCCAAAACACACTTAGATGAGGGTGGAGCTTGGTGGTAGAGCACTTGGCTAGCATATTTGTGCAAGGCCTTGGGTTCAATCCCCAGTACAGAAAAATTTACAGGATGTCCAAGTGGAGTGCACAAGCTCTCGAAAGGAAACTAGACACAATGGAAAGTGGGCAACCTCCCATCCACAACTTTCCCTACAAGGAGATGGAGAGAACAGGCGTCATTGCTGAGGGGCACAGACGGCATGGGGACAATCTGCGGTGACTCACGGGGGTGGGTACATCCCCCCTTTAGGGGGCAGAGCTGTAAGACTTTCCATCTCAATTTCTGAGTCACCACGGCGGCCTGGCCTCACAGCCCTGCCTTGGCCGCCACTTAAGAGTTTCTGCACAGACCTCAGGGGAGGCGGCTGCACTGAGGCAGTCCCCGGCTGGAAGCCGATGTCACACAGCTCGGGCGGATGCAGCCGCCCTGTGTGGTGCTGAGGGCCGAGCCAGCAGGGGCACAGGTGGCGCAGGGCAGGCGAGATTCCTGACTCGGCTTCCCAGTGGGTGGCAAAGACGGCGGCTGCCAGGAACCCCAAACGGGCAGGGCCCAGGTGTTGGGAGCAATGCTACATAATTTTAGGGGAAAATTTGGTTAGCTTAGTTCTCCTGCCTACAGCCCAGCTGTGGAATTCTGAGACATAATTCCATTTTGGCCTCCAGTCACAACTGAGACCTCAATGATCCGGTGATGCTGTCTGTGATTCTCCAGAACAAGATTACACCAGCTGAAGACATCCTGGGAGGGACAAACATCTACTCAGTTCCTCATTGTTCTTGGATTGTTACATCTTATTTACCAGGATGTACTGAACTCTCTGCAAGTCATTTGTTACATTTGTTTCTCCCAGTGCCGGAAGCTGGGGGCTTCCATCTTTGCCACCCAGAGCAGCTCTGATCAGGCCCAAAGCTCAGCTTCTTCTCAGTCTCATTTTTCTACCTTTCCTGTAACTCGCCTTGTGCTGCCGTGGCTCGAAGAAGACTAGGACTTACTGCAGAGGTTCTAGTCACGTCCCCTACCCCTGTTCCCTACACCCAGGAGGCAGCTCTGGTTGGCACCGGCAGCGGGTCTGGGGACATCTCAGACCCAGAGCTCGGCACCGCCCTTGGCACTGAACATTCAAGGACAAGATAAACGCCCCTTTGGCCAAGGTTACTTTCCTCTGCACATAAAGCTGAAAAGGTTCAGCCCAGACAACCCAAGAGACTATAAAATAACCTGAGGCACCTCATCCACAACGTGCCAGCCTGTAAAACACCCTCAGGACCCTCAGGATTGGGCTGGCGGTGACACTGTCCCAGCGCTCTGGGGCTGGGGCAGGAGACTCACAAGTTCAAGCCCAGCCTGGGCAACTCTTGAGATTCTGTCTCAAATAAGAAAACAAGAGGCTGGGGTGTTGTTCAGCATGCACAAGGAGGGAGGTCAGTCTGGGACTGGAAAGCTAAGAGGAACAAAAAACAACACAGCATTTAAAAGGTTCCAGGACCCTGGTTTCCATTTCCCAAACAGCAGCTTGTCACAAGTAGTTCTGAGCTGCAGCAAAGTTACAGCAGAGCTGGCGTGGTGGCGCACAATTGTAATCCCAGCATGCTGGGGGAGGCTGAAGCAGGAGGATCACAAATTGAGCTTAGCCCAGGCAATTTAGAGACCCTGTCTCCTAGTGAAAAATAAAAAGGCTGAGGATGTAGCTGGGTGCAAACACCCTCAGCTCAGTCCCCAGCACCGGGTGAAAGCCAGGTGCAAAGGTGCATATCGTTCATCCCCAGCACTCTGGGAAGCTGAGGCAGGCCTGCATGTTCAAGCCCAATCTGGGGAATTTAGCCAGACCCTGTCTCAAAGTTAAAAATAAAAAAGGCTGGGATATAGCTCAGTGCAGAGGCCCTGACGGTTCAATCCCCAGCATGGGAGTGGGGTGGAGGGACAGGTGCGAAGGTGCATGCTTGCAATCCCAGTTTGTGATCCCACTTTGAGAGGCTGAGGCAGGACAATTTGAGTTCAAGCCCAGCCTGGGCAATTTAGTAGGACCCTGTCTGAAGATATAAAATAAAGGCGTAAGACGTGGCTCAGCGAGAAGGCCCTGGGTTCAGCCCCTAGTAAGGGTGACTCCATTTTGAAATTTACTTCTTGGGGAGGGCCTCCCTGTGTAGTCCAGGCAGCCTTTTAAAACTCAGATTCTCCTGCCGGGGCCTCCCGAGTGCTGGGATTACAGGTGTGCACCACCACACCCAGCTGCCCAACACTTCTCATTTTATTTTGAGACGGTGTTCCTAAGTAAGGTGGGGCCCGCTGAGCTCGCAGCCCACCACTGAACTACAGCCCCAGCACCTGTAGTTTACACAGCCAGGTGTGGTGGCGCCACCAGCTAATGCAGACGCTGAGGGAGGAGGATCTCAAGTCTGAAGACAGCCTGGGCAGCTTAAGGAGACCCCGTCTCAAGGTGTAAAAGAAAGGGGAAGGCTGGGGGTGGGGCTCAGGCCGGTCCGCTCAGCCTCTGCCTCACAGACACAAGAGCTCCACAAGCGGAAACGCCAAAGCAGGACAGACCAGTCCGAAAAGACAGAACGCTGCAGCCGCAGGATCCGGAACAACGCGGGAAAAACAAGCCTGCTTTTCCCAGCCGGCGCCGGCGCAGCGCACTTGAAAAACCTGGGAAAATGCAAATACGCACCTCCCAGGGCGGAGGCGCGGGGCCACCGCAGGGCAACAGCGCCCTCTGAAGGGAAAAGCTTGGACCCGTGGCGTCTGTGCCCCGGTGTGGGGACAAGACTACAAGCGGCTTCAGAGTTCGCGCCAAGGTGACCAGGCCGGCCCAGCAAGGCCTCTGAGGGCCTGCTGCACCCGCCCGGTGCCGCCCTGAGCCCGCGTGCCTGGAAATCACGCAAACGCCCGCCGCACACGCACACACAGACGGGAGATTCCAGCTGCCCTGGCCACAGATACGGAACAGACAGACCCGATGAGGAAAAAGAAATGGGAAAATAAAATAGAGGCATTAAAATGGTTTTTCCCAGCACTGGGGGTTGATCCTGAGTGACACGTTAACTTTTTGAGACAGGGTCTTGCTAAATTGCCCAAAGCCTGAACTTGTAACCCTCCTGCTTCAGCCTCCCAGAGTGCTGGGATTACAGGTCGCCACCACTGCCCCCAACTCATTAAAACCTTTCAGCAGGGCCGGGACCCCAGGAAGGAGATTCCGGGGACCAGCTGGGACCGGAAGACAACACCCTGTCCTCTCCCCCGCACCCCTAAATCACAGGCAGTCTTCGGAGCGGGCCGGGATGGGCCCACGGGTGCACCGGGCCACTGGAAGAGAGGACGGCCACGCGCCTGGCTGGGGCGCGCCAGGCCCTGACTCCACCCCGCCCCGCACACCTGTCATCCCAGCACTCCGGAGGCTGAAGCAGGAAGACTGCAGCGAGTTCGAGGCCAGCCCGGGCTCCACAGTGGAGACCCTGACTCAAAAAACCAAAAGCAAACCAAAGAGAAGGAAACACGAACCGCCCTCAATTTCCAGTAGGGAAGAAAGCCCACCCGGTGGGGGGGCCGAGGGGAGGGCAGCGCCTCGAGGAAGGGCGCAGGGTGACTGACGGAGGCGCTTGAGGCGCTGCCCAGCGGGAGCAGCCCGCCCAGCCCGCCTTCCGGTCCCCACCGCTTCTGCCCCTGGGGCCGCGGGCGGCGGGGGGGGGGGGGGGAGAAGCGCGTGACCCAGCATCATGGCCCTGCGCCTCCCGTCTGCGGCCCACCCCGCGACCGCGCAGCTCGAGCGGGACCTCGCGGTGCAGGGCAGTGCTCTCGGCCGGAGCCCCGGGCGTTCGGGGAGTCCGGGTCTTGGGAGGAAGGAGCCCAGCTCACGCCCACGTACCTCGAACCTGGCACTGGACCGTCGCTGGGGTCCAGACTGCACGCACACTTTGACCTGCGGGTTACCTGACCCAGGACTCTGCTCTGCAGCCCTGAGAATGTAACCCTCCTGTCTCAGCCTCCCCTTCCCAGGCAGACAAGCCCGTCTTGCTAACAGACCAGACCGCTGAGGGAGGGCCTCTCCCGGCCCTGGGGTCCGGGGCAGGACGCGGGCCCCCTTCCAGGCCGCTCCCTGTGACCCAGGCACCCGGGGAGCGAGGGGTCGGGCCCCAGGCCGGGCCGCAGCCCCCGAGTCCCGGCTGACGTGGCCGCCCCCCCCGCCTCCTCCCGGGACCTCGCGGGCCCGACTCACCTCCACCTCCCGGCCTGCGCACCAGCGAGCCGAGCGCTCCGCACCAGGCCCCGCGGTTCAGCGACTGAGAAGGAGAGACGGCGGTAGGGTGGAGCTGGGCGTGGCGGACACGCCTGTAATCCCAGCACCCGGGGGAGGCTGAGGCGGGAGCCCTCCAATACAGTGGGAGGCTGAGGCGGGAGCCCTCCAATACAGTTCCGGTGTGGGACAAAGGAACCTTTTCTCAAAAAGTAAACCCGGGCGTGATGGCACAGGCCTGTGACTACGGAGGCTGAGACAGGAGGATGATGGCCTTGAGTTTGAAGCCAGCCTGGGCTGCATAGTGAGACCCTGCCAGAGAGAGAGAGAGACAGAAAGACAGAGAGAGAGAGAGAGAGCTCAGTGTGACAGTCTTGGATTCAATCCCCAGTGCGCACACAGCAGGGTGGGGTGGGCCAGGCAACCCGGGCTGAACTGCACTGCCCGGAAGGAAGTGAGCTTGCCCACGGTCACACAGGGAGTCCTATCTGGTAAGCGTTTGATCCACACATCTGCAGTAATGTAGGTTTTTGAAATCCCTTCTGTCGTACTCATTTTGGTGTTGTTAATGTAATCCCTTAAATTAAAAAATTTAAAATCAAGCTGGGTGTAGAGGCACACGCCTGTAATCCCAGCGCTGTTGGAGGCTGAGGCAGGGGGATCCCAAGCGCATGGCTAGTGCAGGCAACATGGTGCAGCCCCATCTCAGACAGAGTGTGTGGGGCTCAGAGGTAGAGCCCCTGCCTGGCTGGCAAGAGTAACTGGGCTCGACCCCAGAAAAACACAGTGTTTCACAGTATGAAAACACCAGAGAAGTACAGCCTTGAAGCACTTTAGATGTTTGATTAGAAACATTATTATTTTGAGGCAGCTCGCTCCCCTGCAGGCCAGGCTGGCCTTGAGCCCACAACCCTCCTGCCTCAGCCTCCTGAGAGTGGAATTGTACCCTGAGCCATGGCCTGGCTCAGACGGTTTGCACATGGACTCACATGTGTAGGCGGAGCATGAGAAGGGCGTCACAGCCAGGGTCCTCAGCGCGTGTGGCCTGGCGACCTGAGCGCCGGCCACTGTTGTTGGAATGACAGGAACAACACAGGAGTCTTGGCGGGCCAGGGTTCGCAGCTTGGTCCGCTCGCTCCCCACTGACGCTGACGAACCCAAGGAGGATGTTTATTTTGGTAAAGAGGAAAAAAGGACTTACTCAAAGCTGGCGCTGAGGTGGGTGAGAGAACTGAGGAGCAGGAGGAGGATCCCCACCCCAGCCAGCCACCTCCAGTCGGCCGCGCCTTCCTCCGGAGAGAACAGGCTCCAGCCTCCCGGGGGCGCATCTGCCCCCCACCCAGGTCTCACCGTTACCCCAGGCCAGCCTTGAACTCCCAGGAGCAAGCCTCCTGCCTCAGCTGTGCCTGGGGTGAGCGGGAGGGGGCCGGAGTGTGCTCAGCAGGAGGAAGTTAGGAGAAGTTGCTTGTTTCCAGCCTGAAGTCCCGTTTCCCATTAGATAACCTGCACATGCAGATTAGTAACAACCCTGCACATGCATCGCTCCTGTAGGACGCTCCTGTAGGACGCGCCAGCCACTACTCTTTAAAGTTCTGCTTCAGCTGGCAGGGCGCACACCTGTGATCCCAGCACTCAGGAGGCTGAGGCAGGAGGATGGTGAGTTTGAGGCCAGCCTGGGCAACTTTGTGAGACTGTCTCAAAATAAAAACAAGAAAGGGCTGGGGATGCAGCTCAAGGACTCTGCTTGACAACAACGCCTTTCAGGAGCCTTGACTTTTCAGTCTGAATTAAGAAAGCTCCTCTGAGAGTGGTGACCCTGGGTCTCTGGCCCCGTCCCCACAGTTAGGATGCCCACCACCGGACTTTCTCTTCCCTAGCTTGGACGGCAGTCCTGCTAGCACAGGAGAGGGCTGGCTGCACAGGCTGCTGAGTCAGGAGTGCCACCTTACAGCTGTGTGACCTTCGGAAAGTCACTTACCCTCCTTTATGGTTGAGATTCAAAACATACCCGAGAATCTGAGGCTTTTGGAGAGTGACTGGATCATGGATGCACTAACCTCACCAGTGGTCTGGCCTCTCTGAAGTTCATAGCCCAGTGGCTATTAGTTGGTAGGGCCCAGTGGATGAGATGAGTCCCTGGGTGTGAGCTTTCGAGGGGCTTCCTCTCTTTCTTTGTATGGGGGACTGAACTCAGGACCGTCACCCTGAGCTACATCTCCAGCCCTCATTTTATTTTTTATTTTGAGATATGTCTTACTGTGTCACTAAGTTGCCCAGGCCAGGCAGGAAGTTGTGATCCTCCTGCCTCAGCCTCCCAGAGTGCTGGGATTACAGTCTGCACCACCATGCCTGGATGGGAGGTCTATCACTGCTTCTGGCAATCACTTTCTCTCTGCTACCTGGCTGCCCTGGGTTGAGCATCTTTGGTCTACCAGACCTTTCTGCCATGAATTTCTGCTTGGAGCAGCTGACCATGGACTGAACCCTCTGAAACCATGAGCCAGAATAAACTTCTCCTTTGACTGAACCCTCTGAAACCACGAGCCAGAATAAATCTTTCCTTTAAGTTGTAGGTGTCACATTTTTGTCCCAGCAAGGGGCAGGTGACTAATATGCTCTCTGTGGTTCAATTTTTTAAAAAGTAGGAAAACGAGTACCTGTTTTTGAAAGAACTTGAGGAAATTCAGTTACAGTGTGTAGATAGCTGCACATTGCAGTAAGTTGGTTAAACACAAGACAAGACCAAAGGAAGGGCACCTCAGCACTCTGATGCACATTCTTCCAGATTTTTGTTCTGTGTACAGAGGCACTGATATAAGGGATGAACTTACATTATGTGGTTCATTTCTTTGGGGATTTTGACCAGTGTTGAATTAAACACAGGTATTGACTGGGGAAGATGTATATTCTTCGTTTTTCAGCAATGAAGATGACATTTCCCCTCCCCTCCGCTCCTCTCTTCATGTAGAATGAGAAACACCATCTGCCTCCCTCACAGAACCGTGTGTTTGTGATGTGGGGATCGAACCCAGAGATTGTTTTCCAGGCATCTGCAGCCCCTGGCAGTGTTGATTCAATGAAACAAAACCGCCAGTGTTCAGTGCTGAGGACATAGACAGCTATAAGCTCCTTGGGTTTGTTTTGTTTTTTGTTTATTTGCCAGTACCATGTGGTTTTTTTGGGGTTTTTTGGTACCGGGGAGCAAACTCAGGTCCTTGTGCTTGTTGTGCAGCAGGCAGTGAAACCACTGAGCTAAATCCCCAGCTCCATGTGGATTTTATCACAGTAGCTTTGTAGCATAATTTCAAGTCAGGGATTGTGATATCCCCTGCCTTGTCTTTGTGACCCAGAGTTCTTTTGCTATCCTAGGTCTCTTCTGGTTCCAACTGAATTTTAGGATTGTTTTCTCTAATTCTGTGAGATATGCTGTTGTGGTTCTGATTAGGATTACATTAAATCTGCCATGACCCACATGGCTGAAGGGTTCATGGAGTGAGAAATGGTGTTGAGAGATTAAGAAAGACAGACAAAGAGATTTAATAAGGTACAGGTGGGGGCCGGGTGGAGCCCTAACTCCTGATGGGAAGAAAAGACCCCCGTGTTTATTTACAGTGGTAGAGATGGGGAAGGTGAAAGGGGCTGATCTGTAACCCAGCTAAGGGCCACAGAACATCAGGCTGGGTTTTCTGGCCAGTGGGCGAGGAGGAAGACAGTCCTCTTCTTGGCCAGGCCTTCACCACAACCTCTTGTCGCCTGTTCTCCTGAGGGGCCCTGCCTCGTCCAAAGGGGGAGGCGAGTTAGGCCTGGCCATAGCAATCTACAGCGCAGGGCTCCCAGCATCAATCTGTATAACAATTTTGGAAGTATGGCCATTTTCACCATTTTGGTTCTTCTTACTCAAGAACAAGGGATGTCTTTCCATTTTCTGATATCCTCTTTGCTCTCCTTTTTTCAGAGAACTGTGGTTTTCCATCCATGTAAAAGTCTTTTACTTCCTTTGTTAGGAATTCCTAGGTATTTCATTTTTTTTGGATGCCACTGTGAAAGGTGTTGTTTCCCTTATTTCTCTCTCCATAAGTCTGTTACTTGTGTACAGGAAGGCTATTCGTTTTTGAGTGTTGACTTTGTATCCACCTATGCTACTGAATGTGGGTATTACATCTAGAAGTATTTTGGTGAAGTTCTTGGGGTCTTCTATATAGAGTATCATGTCATCTGCAAATAATGGTAATTTAACTTTTTCCTTTCCTATCTTTATTCCTTTTATTTCTTTCTCTTGTCTAATTGCTCTGGCTAATGTTTCTAGAACTATATTGAATATGAGTGATGGTAGTGGATATCCTTGTCTTTTTCCTTATTTTACAGTGAAAGATTTTCATTTTTGGTCATTTAGTATGATGTTGGCTGTTGGTTTATCATAGGTGGCCTTTATCAGGTTGAGATAAAGACCACCTATTCCAATTTTCTGTAGGATATTTTATCATGAGTGGATGTTGAACTTCGTCAGATGCTTTTCCTGCATCTATTGAGAGGATCATATAGTTTTTGTCCTTGGTTCTGTTAATGTTAACATTCATTGATTTGCATATGTTGAACCATCCCTGCATTCCTGGGATGAATCTGACTTGGTCATGGTGTATAATCTTCTTGATGATTTGCTGCATTCTGTTTGCCTGTATCTTTTTTTTTTTTTTTTGGTACCAGAGATCGAACTCGGGTCCTTGTGCTTTCGAGGCAGGCGACGGAACCACTGAGCTAAATCCCAGCCCTTTTTGTTTTTGGTTTTTTGAGGCAGGGTCTCCTTTTGTAGTTGAAGCTGGCCATGAAGTCACTATATAGCCCAGGCTGGCCTCAAACTCACGGTGATCCTCCTGCCTCAGCCTCCAGAGTGCTAAGATCACAGGTGTGGGCCACCACGCCGGCTTGTTTGCCTGTATCTTATTGAGGTTTGTGTTCATTAGGGAGATTGGCCTGTAGTTCTCTTTTTTGGTTGGATACTTCTCTGGTTTGGGTATCAGGGTAATGCTTGCTTCCAGGAATGAATTTTGGAGTATTGCTTCCCTTTCACTTTCATTAAAGAGTTTAAAAGTAGCAGCATTAGGTCTTCTCTAAATTTCTTGTAGAATTCAAGAGCGAATCTGTCAGGGCCTGAGTTTTTCTTTGTTGCTAAGTTTTGTGGGGGGGTTTTTGGTACCAGGGATTGAACTTGGGGCCTTGCGCTTGCGCAGCAGGTGGCAAAACCACTGAGCTAAATCCCCGGCCCTGTTGGTAAGTTTTTAAAATTACACCTTCAATTTCATTAAATGATCCTGGGTTATTTTATATCTTCTTGATTCAGCTTTGGTCATTCACATGTATCTAGGACTCTGTCTATTTCTTCTGTGTTTTCCATCTTATTAGAACATAAGTTCTTGAAGTAGATGTTGATGGGCTCCTGGATCTCTGTAGGATCTATTGTGATTTCTCCTTTTTATTCCTAGCTGCATGGATTTTAATCTTTGCTCTTTTTTTTTGATAAGGTTGGCTAAGCGTTTGTCAATTTTATTTAATATTTCAAAGAACCACCTCTTTGATTCATTGATTCTTTGTATTGTTTTCTTAGTCTCTGTTGCATTAATTTCTGCTCTGATCTTTATCATTTCCTCCCTCATATGAGCTTTGGGTTTGACTTGTTCTTTTTTTTTGTACCAGGCATCAAACTCGGGACCTCATGCTTGTTGTTCTTCTCTTTCTAGAAGCCTGAGGTTCAACACTAGGTTGTTTAATTGAGCTTGCTCTGTTCTCCTGGTATGGGAATTCACTGCTATAAATTTCCCTTGAAGGACTGCTTTCATTGTATCCCATAAGTTCCAGAATGTTGTACTGGCATGATTGTTTAATTGTACAATTGACTAATTTCTTCTTTAATTTCATCTGTGATCCATTGGCTGCTCAGGTGGGTGTTATTTATTTATTTTTGAGGCAGAATCTTGCTATGTAGTTCAGGCTGGCCTTGAACTCACTCTGTAGCCCAGGCTGGCCTTGAACTCATGGTGATCCTCCTGCCTTAGCCTGCTGAGTATTGATTGGGATTACAGGTGTGTACCACCACACCCAGCAGGAGGGTGTTATCTAATTTCCATGTGTTTATGAAGTATTTGTGGTTTCATTTGCCATTGATCTCCAATTTCATTGCACTGTCCTCTGATAATATGCATGGGATGATTTCAGTTCCTTTGGGTTTACTTAAGCATGTTCTGTGAGCTAGTATAAGGTCTATTTTGGAGAACATCCCATGTGCAGCTGAGAAGAATGTGTATTCTGATATTGTAGGGTGGAACATTTAGATATCTACTAAGTGCATTTGTTCAAAAGTTTGGTTCAGTTCTGATATTCTTTGTTGATTTTTTTGTCTAGTTGATCTATTTGTGACAGTGGGGTGTTGAGATTCCGTTTTAGGATTGTATTAGTACTTTTTGATTTTTCATGTCTGTTAATATTTGTTTTATATAGTTAGGTGTGCTGCTATTTGGTGCATATATATTTAGGATTGTTATCTCTTCCTCTTGGATTCTTCCCTTTACCAGGATGTACTGACCTCTTTGTCTCTCTTAATCAGTCTTGGCTTGAAATCCACTTTGTCAGCAAATAGAATAGCTACTTCTGCTTTTTTTCTGGGTTCCTGTCACATGGAGTATTATTTTCCATCCTCTAACTTTCAGTGTATAAATTTCTTTTTTTAATTAAATGTATTTCTTGTATGTAATATATTGTTGGATCTTGCTGCTTTTTTTTTTTTTTTGGATCTTGCTTCTTGACCCATTCTGCCAGTCTTTTTCTTTTGACTGTTGAATTGAGACCATTTACATTGATGGTATAATTGATATGACTTATCCTTGTCATGTTATTTTCCTGTTGTTGGTTCTCTTTTTCCCCCACTCTGTTTAAATGCCTTGCCTTGCCTGGTGGATTCATTCTGTTGGGGTTCATAGAGTTGTAATCCTGATTGTCTCTTTCTAGAATGTTCTTCAGAACATTTTGCAGTGCTAGTTTGGTGGTCATGAATTTCTTCAGATGCTCTTTGTCATGGATTTTGAAAGATAGTTTTACAGGGTACATCAGTCTAGGTTGGAGGTTGTTTTCTTTTAGAGCTTGAAATACATCACTCCAAGCTCTCCTTGACTTGAGGATTTGTGTTGAGAAGTCTACTGTGATTCTGGGCTTTCCTTAATAGATGATTTGTTAATTTTTTTTAACAGCTTTTAATATTCTGTCCTGTGTTGAATTTATGGAATCTTGACTATTATATTCCTTGGGGAAGATTTTTTTTGGTCATGGCTAATTGAAGTCCTATATGTCCCACTGTCGGGAGCAATGCTACATAATGTTAGGGAAAAATCATGTGATTAGGCCTAGTTCTCCTGCCTACAGGCCAGCTATGGCATTCGGAGAAATGATCCCAGTTTGGCCTCGGGTCACAACTGAGACCTCAAGGATCCCTGATGCTGTGATGCTCCAGGGCAAGACCACACCTTCGGGAGACACCTTGGGAGGAACCAAATCTTCATCTGCATAGTTCCTCATTGATCTAGGAATTCTGCCACTCCCATTATCTGTTAGATTTGTTTGTCCCTGTGTACTGAATAAAAGTTGCAGCAAGCTCCAGGGCTTTTGTCTTCGCTGCCCAGAGCAGCACTGATCAGGTCTAAAGCTCAGCTTCTTCTCAGTCTCATTTTTTGTACCTTTCCTGCATAATTCGCCTTGTGCTGCCAGGGCTCGTCTCTTGCTTTTTCATTGACTCCGATCAATCTTATGTTGCCCTTCTTTGTATTAGTTAGCAGTTGTTGGATTGATTTTTCATGGTCTCTTGCTATTTTTCTGTACTGGGGATCAAACTCGGAACCTTATGCTTGTGAGGAAGGCGGCAGAACCACTGAGCTAAATCCCCAGCCCTCTTGCTGTTTTTAAGAAATTTTTCTTTTGTCACTAACCACAATTCTGTCTTTTAGATCTGATATTCAGTCCTCACATTGGCCCATTCTGCTGGGTATACTTTCCATGGAATTTTTAATCTCCTGGATATGTTTGAATCTGTTTCATGGATTCCATTTCTTTTCTATGTTGGGCGTTCATGGTTTCCATCATTTTCCTAAGCTCCTCCATTTTTTAAAATCTGTAGCTGCTCTAGAGTCACTAACTGTGTCTTTCATTATGGTCACCATTTCTGTAGTTATTTAAGAAACAATTTGTGCTTTTATTTTTTTTTTTTTAGAGCCTCATTCATCTCCTTTGTCACTTCCAGTGTTACCACTTCAGAGAGTCCAGCTGGGTGGCTTTTGAATCGTTCCGCCTCATTGCCCCCTGGGTTTGCCTTTGGTGAGCTGGGGGGGGGGTTGCTTCTTGCTTAAGTGTCTTCTTGTTTTTCTATTTTTTTAAAGTGTTATTCCCGGGTTGATGCGTGTAAATGGCAAGTAGCTTTATTGCTAGTATTTAGAACCTTAGGAAATGACTACTTCTCAGAGATGTCTTCTAGGTGTAGCTGGCTTTTGAGTTTGAGACTTTTGTCAGATCTACTTCTTCAATTAATTGGGGAAGAGAAGTTGATCCACTTTTCCTGTGCAGTGAGTCAGGGCTCAGGGAGAAAGCGCCGCTTGCTGCCTCTTTCTTCTTCCTTGAAGTCTTTCCCATTTCTCTCCCAAGGGGCCTCAGTTCTGGCTTCAGATCCTTGCTAGGTCCCAGGGACCCACTTCCCTCCTTCTCTTCCTCACATTGCTGTATTCCAGTGTCTCACCAAACTTCCGAGAGGCTGTCTCACTTCTGTTCACCACTCCCTCATCTTCCCGGAAGTCCCTCTCATTTTGTTTTTCAGGTTCTTGCTAAATTGCTAAACTGCCCAGCCTGGCTGCCTTCAAACCTGTGATCCTCATCCCTCAGCCCCTCAGTGTGCTGGATCTGCAGCAACACTCCCAGCTGCCTGCAGCGTTTAGACACATAGAAAGAAGAAAACACTGAAAAATGTCCTATTAGCTGGGCATGGTGGTGCACACTTGTAATCCTAGCACTCAGGTGGCTGAGGCACGTGCTTTTTTGTTCTTTTTTGATACAGGGTCTCACTATGTAGCCCAGGCTGTGATCCTCCCACAGTGCTGGGATGGCCTTTATTTACTTGCTGGCTTGTTGCTCATTCCTTCCCGTCACTCTGGGTCTCCGGTTATGGCTTCCTCACAGCAGACTCACACCTTCTGCAGTGCCCAGGGGTCCCCGGATGGTGGATGCAAGGCAGGGTCTCCTGCTGTTGGCTCCAGAGCTTGTGGCAATGACAGCAACTGCCCCACAGCTGTGGGCACCAGAGGGACAGGGCTGGAGAAGGGCTGGGAATGGGGGCAGGAACACTCCCAGGGTCCCTGGGGTGGTGGTGCCAGGGCCTGCCTGGTCTGAATGGCTCACCTGAGGTGGTGGTCAGGAGGGACAAGACCCCCTTAAACCAGTGGATGAAGGGGAGCAGTTGGTCTCCACGTGGTCCCAGCTGCTGGCCTGAGCAAGGTCCACTCCCCAGCAGGATGGGGTCTCGGGTACGGACGAAGCAGCCTCAGTGGGGCTGTCTTAGCCGCTGATCTGCAGCCCTCACCTGGAGCAGACCCCTGGCTGCTTCCTGGAGAGGCCGGCTGAGGACAGGGCTCGGGCCAGACGGGGTCCTGCTCTGTCTGGCTGGGCGAGTGGGCTGCATGGGGCTCCTTTGCCGACACTGCAGGCCTCTGCCTCCCACCCTTCCTTCCAGTGTTCTGTGGCTCACGGGCCTGGGCTGTGGGTCTGCACAGGGAGACCTGAGCCCAACCTGGCCACTTCGGCACGGACACGGCTGTCCATCCCGGGCCCCAGCTGTCTGGAGCCGAGGCCTTGAAGCATGTGACAAGGTGGCTCCAGCTCTGCGCAGGCAGAGCGGTGAGGACAGCGCAGTGGTCGGTGGCTATGGGGTTGGGGGCACAGCCATGGCAAGCACCTGGAGGGCAGTGGGGACCCCGAGTGACACTGCGGGGCATGGACCCCGTGTGCAAACCCCAGATCACGCAGTGCCAGGCGTGAGCCCCATGTGCACTGTGGCTCTTGGACCCACGTGTCCTGCTCGGCCAGGGCACTGGCCAGGGCTGAGGGGTGGGGATGGGGACATTTCTGCACCTCACACGGGGCTTCGAGTTAACCTAAAACTGCTCCTGAAAAAGGGCTGAGGGACGTTGGCTAAGTTTTTGTATACAACAGATCTTAACACTTCTTCCCATTCCCCTCCTGCCACCCATCTCTCTCTGTCCCTTCCCTTTTACAGAAATCTCTGTCTCTGTTGCCTGTTCTTTTACTCTGCTCTTTAATTTGTTCATGCTTTGAGTTTCTCATGCAAGAGCAGCCCTGCACTATCACAGCGCGTGGCTCTGTTCCACTTCACACCAAGGCCTCATTTTCCAGATGACTCCAGCCCATCCTTCAAGGCACAGTGGTACTTCGCCATGCTTGGCGGGCGGGTGCTACCTTGGTGAATTTCCACGCAGGTGGTGGAGACAGCGGGTAAGGCGGCTCCTCCACCACTTGAGGTGGTGGCAGTGGACACGTGTGCTTGCTGTGAGTGGACAGGTGTGACCACTACAATCAGACTAGAAGCACGTGAGAGGTTGGATTCTTTGTTCGCTTGCGAACCAGAGCCTGAAGGAAGCACATGATCGGCAGAAGTTAAACCTTAGATACATCGCCCGTCCCGTCGGAGCCCAGCTCCTCAGCAGCTGCGTCCTCACAGACCTGGGGCCCCCTCACCCCACCGAGCCCAGCGGCAGGCTCTTCCGGAACTGCGCCCTTCCAGGGAGTGGAGCCGCTGCTGTGCTCCGGCCCACGTGATTAAGCCAGAAGACACCCAGGACACGCCTTTTAAAACAGACGCCCCTCACAGCCCTCAGCTTGTAAGGAAGCCCGATGCAGACGACCTTTCTGGCAGCCAGCGATGTATTAGCTTTATTTAGAAGCCGGTTCCCCGCAGCACCGCTCTGCCAGCTGCAGAGCGGGAAGCAGAAAGCACCGAGGCCCTCTTAAAACAGCCCCGCAGCGGCAGGCAAGCAGCGAGGTATTCTCACAAAGGTGTTTAGCGGCCATTCCATCAAAATCAAGCAGAATCGCGTTCAGAAGTGTCACGTGCACACATCATGTAGAGTTTTAAGGTGCATTTGCGAGTTTATTTGGGCTTCGCTCCCGGGCTGTAGCTCAGTGCACGGGAGGAAGGCGAGGTCCCTCAGACACTAGGAATTGCGACAGCTGTGTCGCCTCGCAAACTCGATGCCAGCTACGGAGCACATGTCCAGCACAAAATGCAGGCGTTCAGCTCATGGAAGCAGCCGCAGAACAGAGCCGCGGGTGGACGAGGTGGTCGTCGGGATGCGGGCCCAGTGGTCTCGGCGAGGGCAGGGCCGTGGTTGGGCAACGCCGAGCGGCCTTCCGGACCCGGCTCGGCCTCGCGGAGCGAGCGCCCTCCTGCGGGAGAGGACGCGGGGCCTGCGGGTGGGGGAGACGGGGCCGCTCCCGGAGCTCAGAGCCCGCCGGCGCTCGGTGACACCCACATCGGGAGCGCGGCGGCGAGTGGCCGGCGGAAGTCAGGGGCAGGCAGGCGCCGCTCAGGGTCGGCAGGCGGATTCCTCGGCTTGGCTTGGTCGGCGCAGGCGGGCGCTGAGGACCGCACGGCCAGGGTGACGCTGCCCCGCTGGTACTCCCAGAGGGCGACGGCCCGCGCGCCGGACCCGTGCAGGCTCGCGCCGTCCCGTCCCGCGAGAATCTGGTCGCCGCGCCTCAGGCGGCCGTCGTGCTGCAGGAAAGCACAGGTGAGCGCCGAGGCGGCCGCAGGGGAGGCCGGGACCGGGCCGCTGCTGACCAAGCCAGGCTCCCCAGCTGCAGCTCGGCTCCGCTGGCCCCGACAAGGGGCGCACGGAGGGAGGGGTGCGGTTAAATAACGTCACGGATTTACCCTCGGACGGACTACAAGTCACTCAGGTGGATCAAACCGGAATTACTGGGCAAAACTGCTTTCAGTTTTTATTTGGTTACATTTTAATTTTTTGCAGTGCTAGGGATTAAGACTGGGGCCTTCATGCTGAGCTACATCCTCAGGTCTTTTTAGATTTTTGAGACAGGGCCTTTTAGGTCAATAAATTCCCCAGGCTGGTCTAGAATCTGCGATCTTCCTGCCTCAGCCTCCCAGAGTGCTGGGACGACAGGCGTGCGCCACCCTGCCTGGCTGATGGTGGTTTCTTAACTGCGTGCCCAGGTGACCTGGCTGCAATGTCTCGGAGTCGGGAGGCAGACAGCTAAGCTACAAACACCCTAAGGGGAACTGGGGGCCCAGGGCAGTTGCAGGACTCGCGGAGACAGCGCTGTCTCTGTCGCTTCCACAGCCCTTAGCCACACTGCCCACAGTAGGGCGTCAGTGTGGGCTGTCTGTGAGGCCCGGGAGGGGGAAAGCAGGGGGCGCCTGTGGGGAGGGGCTGCCCCTCTCCCCGGACGCTCCTCCCCAGAGCACAGGTTCGGGTCTCTTGGCTCTCGTGGGTGAGGCAGGCGGATGTCGGGGCGCAGGAGCTGCGCAGGTAACAAACACTACTCCTAGGAGCGGGGCCCAGATGGCCTCAGAAACCAGCGGCTGCAACAAACTGAGCCAAACAGCTGTGTGTCAGCATTCAGGTCTTCAGAGCCTCACAATTCACAGTGAAATGCCTCAGCCCCTGGCTCTGATACCCTTTCTTTCTTTTTTCCCTGGTCTCTATTCTTCTGTTGTTGTTGTTTTGAGACAGGGTCTTCCTGTGCAGCTCAGGCTGGCCTTGAACTCACTATGTGGCCCTGGCTGGCCTTGAACTCGTGGCAATCCTCCTGCCTCAGCTTCCCAAATGCTGGGATGACAGGTGTGTGCCATGATGACCAGCATGGGGGCATTATTTGAAAGAACTCTTTCCACTGGTCAGAGGGGGTTTCCTATGAGAGTCAGAGGAAAGAAGCTCACACGCACACGCACACCCACACACCCACATGTGTGCGCATGCACACACGCGCAGCAAACACAAAGCACTTAAAAATCTCACCTAGTTTTGAATAGTAAAAAAGAAAGAGCAAAAGGTGAAGTACCTTTGCACACACAGCCTTGACGTAAATTGGCAGGTCTCCATGGGGACGTCCATGACCCCCACAATGCTAAACCCCAAGCCTTCCAAGCCTTTCTCCAAAGTAAGTCTTAGGCGGAGGGCTTCTGAAAGCACAGCGCGTGAGGTTTAAATCGGGAAGAGGCAGCAGGGAGTTCATTTCACGGGAGAACGGACCTGAGAGAGACTTTCACACTGCGAAGCCCTGAAGGGTGGTCACCGACCGCCGCTCCGGGAGGGGGAAGCTCGCTTCTAAGTTTCTGGGTCAGGTCAACCCCCGGTTGGCTTAACCACCACCAAGGGCTTAAAAGCCACTGCTTTTTTATGAAAGTGCCCTTCTTCATGCTTGTTGTTTTGACAAGATCTTACTATCTAGTCCAGGCTGGCCTCGAACTTCAGATCCTCCTGCCTCAGCAGGCATTATAGATGTGGGCCGCCACATGTGGCTTACGCTTAGTCCCTCCCTCTCTCTCTTCCTCTCCCCCTCTCCCTCTCCCTCTCTCCCTCTCCTCCCTTCTCCTCCTTCCCTCCCTCTTCCCAGGACTGGGACTTGGACCCAAGGTCTCACATGGGAGGCAGCTGCTCTACTGTTGAGCTTCATTCCTAGCTCTTTTAAAAAATATTTTAAGTCAGGGTCTCACCAGGTTGCCCCGGGCGGCCTTGAACTCCTGACCCTCCTGGCTCTGCCTCCTGAGTAGCTGAAATTACAGGTGTGTACCACCACGCCCAGCCCCCAAGTTTGTGGTACTGGGAATTGAACCCAGGACCTGTACACTGAGCTACATCCCCAGCTCATCTGGACTTTTTATTTGACTCAGGGTCCACCAAGTTGTTAAATGGCCTGAGCTGGGCTTGAATTTGCAGTCCTCAGCCTCCCAGAGTGCTGGGATCACAGGTGCATGCCCCGCTTGCTTTCCCAGCCTGTTTGAACCCTGAAGGGATCTGCCCTGCACGTGCCTGGCATGGCCACAGTGCTGCTGCTGTCCTGCCTGAGTGGGAGCTGCAGGCTTTGGGTGGCCCTGTGGCCATGACAGCCGTGCAGCCTGAGTGAGCCCTGGGGACCCGGCCACACTGCCCGGACTCCAGGCTCGGGGGAGGGGATCCCCAACACCTGGAAGACTCAGCCCCACCCTCCTCTGTCCCTGCCCCCGCCTCCGGCCGCATGGCCCTCAGCGTGGCACGCTCACTCTTCAGCTGTCCTCTGCCTGCTCAGAGCCCGCAGCCCCTTCAGCACCTGAGCGCCCAGGCCTGGCCATGCTCACCCCACACCCAGGGTCCGGGGGAAAAGCCAGGCACAGGCATGCAGCCTGGAACGCAGCCCTGGGAGGCCGGGCAGGGGTGAGCTAAGGCCAGTGTGGGCTGCCCAGTGAGTTCTGGGGCCGCGTGGGCCACACACCAAGACCTTGTCTCAAAAACCCAAAGGCAGGAAACGGCAGGAGACGAGGGTGCAGCAGGGTGGGCAGGGAGGTGTGTTCGGTGTGCAGTTCAGGGTTCCAGAGCTCCGTGCAGTGTGGAAGTCTCCCTCAGAGCTCCACAGCAGGTCACAGTAGCTCTTCAGGCTCGGGGTCTGCTCTGCACAGAGGGTGCTGGCCTCTCCCCAGTGCCGATGCCCACAGCTCTGAGCTCTGGTTCCCGGCCACTGGCCAACGTGGGGTGGGGTCACCCTGAGGCAGGAGGGTCACTCGAGGTCACCCGAGACCCAGCGTCTGGGCCTCAGAGGAAGTTGTGAGAGGCGGGTGGCCCTTCTCAGCTGCCTGTCCCAGGGGACCTCCTCTGTCCCCTCCTCAGCTGTGCCTGGCTGATCAGTGGGTACCTTTTGGCCAGGCCGCATGGGGACAGGGTGCCCGGGCATGGGGACAGCGATTGGCATCTGTAATCATCCCTGACGGCCCTCGCCCTGTGTCTCAAGCTGTTCTGACACCGTGGGCTTTTCCAGTCGGCTAGGACTTGCCTTACACCCGAGCTTCTGGGTGAACTCCGAGTTCTGTCCATGCCCACAGTTCAGGGGCCCTCTGTCCTGCCCTTTCCAGCTCTCTCATAACTGGGGCTTTAGCCAGCGTGGTAGGACACACCTGAATCCCCGCACTTGGGAGGCTGAGGCAGGAGGACCACTGTGAGTTTGAGGCCACACTGTGCTGTAAGTGAGTTCAAGACCAGCTGAACTACATAGCGAGACTCGGTCTCAAAAAACAAACAAAGAAACACACACCGTGGGTTTATGGCCTTGCTCGTCCTACTCCCTGGCAGTCCTCAAGGACTGGCGCCATAGCTTCCCCCACATTTCCACGTCTGTGTCCTCAGCCCTGGCCTCTGGGTGGTGCCTGCCTCAGAGGCTCTCAGCAAATCTCTGCCGAAACAGCAGTGTAGGTGACAGGACTCCCGGAAGAGGGCTCCACCCTTTGTGCCTGCACCCCGTCAGACTGGATCCCCTTTGGAAACAGGGAGACGACTTTCCAAGACCCCGGAGCTGCTCTGTGGCTGCTGAGTGGCCTTGAAACCCTTCTCCCAGCTGTGGGGGAGGAGGCGGGCTCTCCCTCGCTGCTCCCTCTCTCGCTCCCTCCTCCCTCTCGCAGAGGCCGCTGCTCCTTTGCAGGGTTTCTCCCGCCTGTGGCTCACATGGCTTTTATAGACTTAGCTTAGTCCGCTCCAGGAAAGACTCAGAGCCCCTGGAGCTGGGCGCCCGGGGGGCGGGGAGTGGCTCAGGGCCACACAGGCAGGCCTGGGGCCCGAGAGGAGGGTGTGAGGCGGAGCCCTCCCAGTGCCAGCCCCTGTCCCCAGAGCAGGGCCAGCAGGGCCACTGGGGTAGGGACCTTCCGAATGCCCTGTGGGCCACCTCGTCAGGGCTGGGAAGGGCTGGGAAGCAGCTTGGGCCAGTGCTGGGGCTGACCTGGGGCCTTCACACTGAGCTACACCCCAGCCCAGGTTTTATATTCCGAGACAGGGCCTCACGAAGCTGCCCAGGCTGGGGTCGGACTTGCTGTCCTGCCCCAGCCTCCCCAGGTGCCCCACGCCCAGCTGGGGGCAGCACCCGCATGTGCTCCCTGTTCCTGCTCGGGTGGAAGCTGATGGAACAGGCGGCGCAGGGGTTTGATCCCGCGAGATGCGGCTCGGGAGTGGAGGGACCCCGGCCCGGTCCCGGGGAGGAGCAGCGGCTGTGCCCGGGCTTCAGGAGACCCCGTGTCCTGCGGGGCCTGTGCTGCGCCCTGCTCACTGGCCAGCGCCTCAGCCCAGGAGCTGCCGGGGCCTGGTACTCACTCTGCACCCTCCGCGGGGTGGTCAGCGCCCGGGTGTGGGCCCACGGACGTGCTCTCCCGCTGGGTCGCTGTGGCAACGCCGTGGGTGTCAGCCATGACCTGGGGACAGAACAAGGCCTCTGTGAGAGCAGCAGCAGGCGATGCCCAGTGCTTGCCCTGACCCCAGCCACCCCTGCCGCAGGACACGCGAGGATTTCTCAGCCGGTCCTTCAGGCGGCTCCCACAGTGCCACACTCAGCTCCCGGCCCCCGCTGGGCACCTCTGCGGCCCCCACCTCACTGTCCAAGGGCCACAGGGCTCAGTCTGCAGCACCACACCTGTCCACCTGAACATCTCGCCTCAGTTGCCCGGGGATCAGAAGACCTAAGGGTGATGGCTGCCCAGGCCCCGTCTCCTCTTCCTCAGCTACCGCAGGACCCGGAAGCTCGCCTGGGCGAGAAGACTCCCAACTGCATCTCCACCTCCAAGCCCACGGGTCCGCCGCCCGACGCGGCTCCTCTTGGGGTGTCGTGGGGAGTCCCCACCGCCCTGTCCTGTCCGAATGTCTCTGCCGCTGTCCTTGGTCTTGCAGCCTCGCCCATCTTGGGCACTGCAGGGTCCCCGTCTGGCAGACACCTCGGTGTCACCCAGGGCTCCTCTCTGCACCCCGTTCACCCCTCACAGGAGCCTGCGGGTCCCGTCACAAAGCCGCTTCCTTCCTGGTCCCCCCGCCGCGGCGCAGTCCCGTGCAACATGGCCGAGTGTGGCCCCAGCATCGCCTGTGCCCTTGTCCCGCTGTCCTGCGTCTGAGGCCCCGGCTCAGTCACACAGGTGACACACCAGGTGCCTGCATCTCCACAGCGAGCGCCTCCCCCTCAGGTCCTTCCCCACGCCCTGGCCGCACTGAGCCTCCTGCAGCCCCTGCCCCCGGCCTGCCCCGCCCTGGCTCCTCCTCACTGTCGTGCCTGAGACCTGTGTGCCCTCTGCCTTCTGTCTCTTGCCGGTGTCGTCCTGCTCCCGCCTGTCCCCATGGTGTCCCCAGTGTGTGCAGCTGGCTGGCTGGCAGGACGGAGAGGGAAGGGACGCCGATGCCTTTCACACACTGCTTGGCAGGCGACAGGCAGCCTTCCGGGAAACGGCCCGGAGGGACGGCGGGCGGGACAGCCAGAGCACTCTCACTGCAGCACGGGCGGAAGCCAGGCTGCGGACCTGGGGCCCTGCAGGCCTGCGCGGCCCTTGCTGCTGTGACCCCGCTGCCTGGGGACGTGGGGACGCAGCGGCTGGACCTGACCGTCGGTCGCCAGCAGACCTCCAGGTCTGCCCGCCCGTGAGGGTCAGGAGGGAAGGCGCCATTCTGTGCCTTGTCCACCAGCACTGTGTGCTGCCCCCAGGCACTGTGGACATTGCCACCCGCTGCCGGCCCAAGCCCGTGTCACCTGCGGCTCAGTGTGGCCCCGGGGCCTGGGGACAGCGCACACGCCCAGGGCTCCAGATCCCAGCACCACGCCAGCTGCCCCAGCTCGGCCGCTGCTGCGTGGCCAGAGAGAACCCTGCCCGCGGCCCCAGAGGCCGCTGAGGAGAGAGACCAGGCTCCCGGCCGACAGCTGTCCCTCAGTTCCCGCTTCGCATCCCACCGACGGCTCCACTGTCCACTGTCTGCGCGGGGACCGGAGCTGCCACCCCCACCCCGGGCTCCCGCCTGCTGCTCCCCGCGGCAGGCCTCTCCCTGCAGTTACTTTTCAAGCAAAGAGGACACCGGCGCCACTTCAGACCCTCAGTGCGACCCCGAGGGGCCCCCGAGTCACCCGCCCTCCCCACTGCTGTGCTCCTCCGTCCTCTCTCCCGGGCCCCACCCACCACCCGTCCTACGGCCTTCTGTGGCCACCTTGTTTCCTCCTGTTTTTCTCTCCATAGCTCACTCTGCTCTGCTTTTCGTTCCTTTCCCTTCTCCTTTGTTTAACTTTTTCAGGCTGGGTCTGTGTGGCTCGGGCTGGCCTGGAACTCACGGCAATCCTCCCGTCTCGGCCTCCTGAGATCCAGGGTGGCCAGCATGCTCGGCTCCACAGCCCTTCCGTGTATTTCCCACTGCAGCCACTCCGTCTTGCTCTGACGGTCTACCCTGGGCTCTCCTTCACCTCAGGTGTGCCGTGGTTGCCCAGGAAGGACTCGAAGGGCGAAGGAGCCAGCGTGAAACCTCCTGGAGGTGCAGGGGTTGTGGCACAGAACTCCCAGAATCTCCGCAGACAGCAGCTGATGGGCGCAGGACAGAGGCTGGGGTCCCCCAGGAGACCGTGTGCCGGGGTCGGCTTCAGAACGGCAGTGCTGTGGGTCAGCTGGCCCGTCGGCCTGGTGGAGCTGGGCGCCCGCAGCCCCTGACCGAGACACACGAGGGCCGCGGGGTGGCCGGACAGTGGCCTTCCGAGGCGCCGCCTGCTGCCCTCTCCCTGGCGGCACAGGCCAGGGCTCTTCGGGTCCCCAGAGGAGCCGTGACCAAGCCGCAGCGCGGGGAAGGGGCTCCCGAGGGGCACCGCGAGGCCGGCTGGGCTGCAGGACGGGATCCACCACGGAGTCCTGGCCTCCTCTTCTTTCCTTTCCTCTCTTTTCCTCCTCTTCTCTTCTTGGCCTTGGGGAGAGAACCCAGCGCCCCCGCCCCAGCCTAGAACCTGCTCACCATTCCCTGAGGAGAGAAGCCCCGCTTTCCTGCACGGCCTGGGACCCGTCCTCTTCTCAGGAGCCGGTCTGGGGATCCACCCTGGAGAGCTGAGAAGTCAGTCTCCAGATAAGCAGAGGGGCCCCGGGCTCCAGTCCTCACCACCCGGCCTTGGATCTTGGATCGGCAGGCCCGGGCCTGCGGCAGAGACCCAGCAGGGTGCGGGCGGAAGGTGTGGACGCGGGGATCGCAGAGCCCGGCCTGGCCGCGAGGAACTCAGACTCGGGGCTGATCCTTGTCTGCCAGGAAAGGGCGCCGTTTCCACAAAATGGGATCGGGCAAGCCGCGGACACGGCGCCACCTAGTGGGAGCAGCAGCACGCGTCTCCCGGAGGCCCAGGGCCTCAGCCCCGGCTATGTCCCTCCACGCAGGGAGGCGTCCTGGGCGCCCCTTCGCCACGTCTCGGCGCCCTCGCCCCCCTGCTGCAGCCCTGACTCCCAGGGCTTTGTCCTCCGCGGCCTGGCTGGCTGCCGGCCTTCCTGTGCCCACCTGGAGGGCTGCCCAGGCCATGCCCGACCGGCCCTGGACAGGGTCTCAGGCTTGTAATTTGAGGCCGGGCCTCGCGGGGACCCCTCGGCGGCTCCCTCGTGTCTCGGCCAGCGGGGCCGCCTGGCTCTGTGCTCTGGTGCTGCGGGGCACACGCTGCCGCCTCCCCCAGCCCTCCTCAGGGTTCGGGGCCTCAGGGTGGGCCTGGCCGGACCCACTCCACCTGGACAGCCTCTCCCAGGTGCCCGCTCGGCCTGGGCGGAGGTGTAGATGGCCCCGCCCCGGGAGAGCAACTCTGCTTCAGAGCGGAGAGTGAGCAGCATGGGCAACAATGCAGGGCCAGCAGCATCCTCGCTACAGGGTGTCCTGGGTATGGAGGCTGAGGCAGGAGAAGCTCTGCTCTGCTTAGCCCTCAGGACTGGACTCTGGGTTCTCTTCTCTTCTAGTTTTAAACTTGGATCCTCCCACCTCAGCCTCCCAGAATGCTGCGATTATAGGTGTGAGCCAGCACACCTGCCTTGAAATTTATCATTTTGATGATTGCTATGGACTCCCCACTCCAACAGATGAAAATTGAGTATACCAAACCCTCTCACTTAACTTTGTTTTCCCTACTGTGCTGGGGCATTACTGAGCTCCAGCACTGGGCCCCTGGTTTCCCCTCTCTCTGCTCACTTGCTGGAGTGGATCCTGAAGTAGTTTTCTCAGAAGACACTGTGATGAAAAGGTCAGGTGCCATTTGGATCTCTTATTCTTTTGTAGGTAATGTATACATTGGCTTTGAGGTTTTAAAATGTATCATTCTTAAAAGAAAAAAAATAGAAACAAAGTCTGTGTAAATAGGGAAGGGGGGAGGGGGTGAAGGGTGCACAGGTAATGGGGAAAAAAATAAGAACTAAGATACATCATATACAGGTACAAGCACCCAATGATAAGTGTAAACGTATTGTATACCTAAAATGTACCAATAAAAGTTTTTTAAAAATACCATTCTTAAGGGCTGGGGCTTTAGCTCAGTGGTTCCAGTGCCTGCCTTGCAAGCGCAAAGTCCCGAGTTTGATCCCCGGTAAAAAAAAAAAAAATACCATTCTTGCATTATTTATGCTGGTCATAATTGGCCTTTAAATTTCTTTCATTTGTACATTTTTATCACTCTGCTTCTATTTGCAACTCTGATTTATTAGATATCAATTGGTTCTCCTGGCTTAATCTTGTCTCATCCCTGCCCCTTTTGTGCAGTGCTGGGGACACATCCGCGGCCATGTGTGTAGGAGACATCTCTGCCCAGTACTAGCAGGCTATGAGTGGCACCTGCTTCTTGCTGTCCATAATTCAGCTATGTTGTTTTATTTTTTTCATTATTTTTTTGGTACCGGGGATTGAACTCAGGTCCTTGCGCTTACAAGGCAGGCGGCGGAGCCACTGAGCTAAATCCCCGGCCTCAGCTACTTTGTTTTATATCAGGAGTCAGACTGAAGCTCTACATGACTCAATGGGCTGTCAGCTGCCAGACTGGGCGAGCCCAGCCCCTCCCTCAGTGGCTGTCCAAGGCCTTGTCTGTGAAGTGCAGGGCTCTGCCGAGTCACTGCAGCTGAGGTCAACGTGACCCCAATTAAAACCCTTTCCTCTGAATTACGGCTTCTCACTGACCCTATGGGTTGCTTGCTAATTGCACGCAGTCCCGGTACCTGTTTGTTCCATCCCAGCAGGATAAGCAGTGCTTCCTCCCTGACAGCCCTGCCTGGCGCCATCGTGCCAGGTGTTTGCAGCGTTTCACTGGATGCCTTCAAAGCCCAGCCTGCTCCCTATCCCTCCCCTTGATTGTACTCAATAAACACTGGATGCGCTTGGGGGCCTTTGTCTTTACTGCCATCGGCAGCACTGACCAGGACCAGGATGCAGCCTCTCCACTCTAAGTCTCGTTTCTGTCTGGGGACAGCTCTGCATGGGTGCTCACAGTGCCAGCAGTCCCTGTGCCTCTGAGAAGGCCAACTGTGCTCTCCTCTGCCTCAAGAGACAGGAAGAGAGACAGCTGGGACCCAGAGAAAGGGCAGCGCGGCCTACTGCACACAAACTCGATTCACAGAACTCGGAGGCTGAAAGCCGCACTCAAAGCAAAGTAATTCCCCACCGTGACGCTTTCATGGACTCACACCCACTGCCCGTGTGGGTGACACTGAAGATGTCTGAATCAACACACTGGTTTCTTGCTGTCAGTATCCCTGATGCACACCAGAGGACCCCCTACAGGGGCGGTGCCAGGCCGGGGCCACCAGTGTCTCCCGCCAGCCGCTCTGCTGTGGGGATGGGGATCCGGACGGTACCTGCAGGACGATGCGACCGAAGGCGTTCTTCAGCAGCGCCACCACGTCCCCATGTGCCAGCCCATCCAGAGGCTGCCCATTGATGCTGACAATGCGGTCTCCAACCTGGGAGGACGAGAGCCATGGAAATCGCTGTCGTTAGGACAAACGCTCCACACTCCCATGCCCAGCTCCATCTTGGCTTGGCCCTGGTCTCCATGGCACAAGGGGGGGTTGCCTGTGGCTGGCTTTTCCCTCTCACAGAGCAACCCGAGAAGCACGCAGGCCGGGCCTACTGCGGGGAGCGGTGGTGGCTTCTTGCGTGGGTGTCAAGGGTGCCCCACATCCACTCCCCAGGAGAGGCGAGGTGGGGATGCACTGGCAGGGAAGCTCTGCCAAGGACGCCCAGTGTTTTCTGCTTTACTTTTCTACCTCAGTTAGATGAAAAAGAATCATAAACAGGTTGATGGGGCATGGGGGACAGTTTTAGGGTCAGCTCTGTGCTGAACAATCGAACCTCATGAGCTTCAGGTGGGACTCCGCTTGGCGTGGGCCTGATGGCTTCTCTGATCAAGGTCCCCAGCCACACCCGATGGCCCATGCAGTGGGTCCCCGCTTACTTTAAGCCTCTGTGTCCGAGCCGCCACCCCGCTGGCCTGGATCATGGCGATGAAGACCGGGACATCGCCTAAGGGGCTGCCTCTGCCTCCTGCGATGCTGATCCCCAGCGCGTCGCTGGGCTCCTGAGGAGACACCATGAGGGCCTGCAGTTAGTAACAGCCCCATGGGTGTCAGGACCGCTGCTCCCCAAATTGCTCCCTAGGCCACGGCTGACACGGAGGGGCCCAGGTGGGTGCAACACCCCAGCTCCAGCCCAGAGAAGCTGACGTCTCAGTGCCCGCTCCGTGTGCGACTCGACACGGGAAGGTGCAAGGGAGTGGAGGGACCCGCTGCACACTTCGCAGCAGTCATCCCTGGCCTCGCTGCGCTTTTCTAGGCCCGTTTCCGTTACCCGTTTTCTCCAGTGACTTGAAATTGTGCTCACACCCAACAGATCATGTTGCAGAAAACTGAATTTTCTGCAAACGCGGCTGCACACAGGACAGAGGCAGCGGAACCACGACTTACTCTGACGATCTCCACCGTCCTGGGCTCCGAGTCTGTGCCTGTGAACGAGGAAGCGGAGGTGAGTGTGCCCCAGCTCGGGGACCGGCCCTCCCGGGACTTCCCGCCCTCAGGTGTCACCAGCAGCACTGTGTTCTCTGAGACGAACGAGGGCTGACCATGTGGGCTGGGCTGAGGGACACAGAGCTGGCTCGGAGGGCAGTGGTTTGTGCTTCCTGTTACAGCCTCTGCCTGTTCAAAGCCTCCCTCTACCCAGTGAAGGCTTTCAAAGACCCCATCCCTGCCTCGTCTCAGGGACACACGACCTCTGACTTCCCAGTGACCCGCGTCATGTTCTCTGCAAAGGGCTTCCTCCCTCCCGCCCTCTGTCCTCCAGTGCTGGGTACAGAGCGGAGTCAGACAAGGGCTGAGCTACTCTCACCCATGCTGTGGTCTCTGGAGGCTGCTGTGACCCCGACCTGTGACCCCTGAGCAGTGGCCTGTGACCCGTGACCTCTGACCCCTGACCTCTGACCTGTGAAGCCCTTTCAGGAGGAGGCCTGGGCTTAGTGGCCACACTCAAAGATTTAAAGCCATCTGAGTGAAAGGGGACAGCGTGTGTTTTGATAACACGAACATTTTCGAGTTGGGCGACAGCAGGCTTTGCTGGGCGGGTTCTGGATACCTGGGCTCTGCTGCGAAGGATCTGCGGCTCACAGGCTCTAACCAGGCTCTGCAGGCCGGTGAGGACAGGGACCAAGGCGGGGGCGCAGCTGCCATGTGTGCCCTGAGGGTCCCCCTGGAAGGCAGGGCCAGTGGTCACCGTGTGCAGACCACGCGGGCCCCAGAACCACACTGTCCCAGGGTGCCGGTGCTGGGGTCCCTGACACCGCACAGAAGGTGCTGCAGAGGCCGAGGAGGGTACCCCACACTGCCAGATGCCTCTGCCCACCAGAACCCAGCGCCCCTGCTGCACAGGGACGAGGGCACCGTGGGGCTGCGGGCCCCTCCCGGGCGGCCGGGCGGCACAGGCCATGGCAGTTGGGGCACCACGTCCCGGGTTCCTGTCAGCCCTGCCCGGCACCCACAGGACAGCGAGCACACATTTTGCTAAAGATGAGCATAAAAAAAATCTCGATCAGGGCCGGGGATGTAGCTCAGTGGTTCTGACGCCTGGCTCGAAAGCGCAAGGTCCTGAGTTCGATCACCGGTACCAAAAAAAAAAAAAACCACCCCACAACAAAAACAAACAAAGAAACAAAAAAGTCTCAATCAACAGCAACTGGACCCTGAACTGTAGGAGAACACAGCAAACGTAAGGGTGAAAGGCTTATTTTAGGGATGTATTGCTTTTTATTCTCAAAAATTCTCTTACAGTCAGTAACAATTTAATCCAATCTGCTACACCCCTATCACTCGAGCTTCCCCTCGTCTAGACAAGTGTCCGAGGTCTGCCAAGCACATCTGTTTGTGGTGAGTGGCTGCCGGCGACCTCTCTGTACACAGGGAAGGGTCTCTCTATCGCAGGCTGTCTGTCGCCAGTAATGAGCATTTATTTTCCTACCAAGTCACCAGGTTTAGGCCCAGCTGCTTTTAAATTTGAAGCTAAGTCTAAGATCACTATTATTACTTGATATGTTTAAATTTAATCCATTTCTGTAACTCTATGCTGCAAGTTGTTTAATATTTTAGTAGTCCTTAAAAACTTCATTCATCTTTTTTTCCCCTTTTTTGTGGGGCTAGGGATCAAACTGAGGGAGTTGCACAGGCTGAGCAAGGGCTTCTTTGGTGGGGCAACGTCCTCAGCTGGGAAATCTCAGATATGCAGTAAAGCTGGCAGACTTTAGAGACCCGTACATGTGATACAGATTCTGCAATTTAAAACGGCTGTATTTTCTTTATCACATATCATCGTTCATTGATCAATTCATCTGTTCTTTAAAAATTCATTTTGATGAAAATCGTAGGTATCAGTACATTTCAGGATGGATACATACATTTAAGAGTGTTTGAATATTTTTCCTGAGAGGATATGATTAAAAGCGGTGCTATAGGGCTGGGGATTTAGCTCAGTGGTTTCGCCACCTGCTGCGCAAGCGCAAGGACCGGAGTTCGATCCCTGGTACCAAAAAAGAAAAGAAAAAAAGCGGTGCTATAAAAGCTACTCAGAAATGAAGAAGCACAGCGTGTTATATTTTGGCCTAGAGAATCTGCACACAGGCCTTTGTGATACCGCAGGAGGGGTCCTGGCTTTCCTGGGAGGCACATCTGGCTCTCTGGTCGGTGGGCAGAGCCTCTGGGAGACGCCGGGGCCCACAGCCTCCAGGGCTGCCCAGCGAGCCCACTCCTGGCGGTGCCATGAGCCGCGGCCTCCTCCCGCAGCCTCTGTCTGCACTCTCCTCTTGCCTGCTCCTGCCTGCGGGACGCGGCGCGCTGGGGACGGAGCCCTCTCCTCTCCCCGGGCACACGGCCCAGACTCTGGACGTCTCAGCCACAGTGTTAAGCACAGGCTGAGGACGAAATAGATTTACTTCTCTGAAAACCGAACTGAACTCCCAGCCTCTGAAAGGAGCCCTCTGGGCAGGGCGTTGGCTCTGGTCCCTGCTCAGGGCCTGGTCCTGGCCGCCCGCTGCGCCCCGGCTCTGCTCCCGCCGCCTTCCGGAGCTGCCAGCGCCCAGGTCAGCTGGCCGTGAACCTCCTCGGCTTGGCGGCCACTGTGCTGCCAGGACGGCTCCTCCAGGTACCGCGAGGCTCTGGAAACCGTGCACGGAGGCGAGGTCCCCGAGCAAGACTCCTGCCTGGAATCCAGCCCACTGCCCGTCCTCGTGGGCCCCAGGGTGGCACCGTGCCTGGCACAGCCTTTGCCACCCACCACGGACTCCAGAAATGAAACGAAAAGAAAGAGCCCAGCTATCGTGGTGCTGTCCAGCCCAGCAGCTCGTGGAGTCCCGGCCAGGCCGGCCAGGGGCGCAGCTGGACCACCAGGCCACTCCTCGCCGGTCGCCAACAGCAGGGAGGCCGGGGCAGCCGAGGGCTTCCCAGAAGCACCACAGCCTCGAGCGACCTCGGGAGCCTTCGGCACCGTGACCACGGCAGCCCGGGAGAGACTGAAAGTCACATTTTTAACCTCAAAACAGGCCTGTCCACAGCCCGCCCGGAGCCGAGGGTCACACACGGTCCTGTGGTTGTGTTGTGCACCACACCACGCTGAACAGGAGTCCACGCCATCTTGGTTGTGCCAGCCACAGAACTGACAAAATGCAGTGGGATACACTTTTCAAAAAGTGGCACTTACATCAGCCTTCAAATAAACATGAGATATCCGCTGCCCGAAAAATATCACCGCCACGGCTCCCTCCCTCAGAGACGCCGCTCGCCCTCTGAGGAGCACCCGGGGGCTGTTCGCTGCGAGTGGCCACGTTCCGCCTGACCACAGGACACTGTGCTCGTGAGGGCGGCTTCCACCGCGTGCGCCGGCCTCTGGATCAGCCCTGGCGCAGCGGGCCACAGCCAGCCAGGCTCAGAGCACGGAGCCCCACCTCCCGGTTGGTTCCTGCAGTCCCGCGCTCCCGACTCGACTCCTGCGCACTTCCTACAGGTCAGTCTGTGAGCGCGGCAGGGAGGGGCCTACCTGGCTGTGTCGCGCTGCCCTCCTCGAGCTCCAGGCGCCAGCGCGGAGCCGCCCGATCTCCAGCTGCACCAGGCCCTGTGCGCACTGCGGAGACAGAAGCCCAGTGAGGGGCGGCTCGTGTCCCCGACAGCGCGGCTGCCAGGAGCGGGAAGGGCGGTGGGGGGAGAGGCCCGGGCCCAGCAAGGCCCCAGCAGCACTGGCTTGCAGGACGGCGGGTGAGCTTGGGGTCAGGCTGGGGGCCCTCCAGGCCCCACTGCTTCTCCCCTTCTCCTCTGGTGAAGGCGTTGGTGAGTGGTGGGTGAGGAGAAAGTAAGGGAGAGCAGGAAATCGAGAGGGAGGGACCTGGAACGCAGGTCCGCCCGGCCCCACTGAGGACAGCGGCCTTATCAAGAGGGTGAGATTGGGTGGAATTTGCGTCCTTGCTTTGTGAGACCGGAGCCATGCCCGGTGTCGCCGCATGGGAAGTGGGCTCCACGGCGGGGGTCGGGTCTGACCCGGAGGGAAAGCCGGGCGCTGTGCCTGTCCCAGCCTCGTCTGCGAGGGGAGCAGTGGCTGCACAGCGCTAAGGTCCCCGAGCATGGCAGGGGTCGTGGCCACTCCCGAGGACGGTGAGAAGGCGCTGGGGGCCCGGCGGACGGCAGAGCTCTGTCCCAGCCTCCCTGCTCCTGACTTGGTCGGAGGCCGAGCCCTGCCCTTCGCCGCCACACTCGCCTTGAGGAGGGCGGCCACTGTCTCCTGGGAGGCAGCTCGCACGTCCTCGCCGTTCACCGCCAGGATCTGGTCGCCCCGGGTCAGGCGCCCGTCCAGGTCTGCAGCTCCGCCCTTCACGACGTCGGAGACAAACACTCCGCTGCCCGTCCTGTGGAAGGCGGAACCGAGGGCCAGCGCTCTCCCGGAGGCCAGCCCCGCTGCTAACATCGGTCTCCGCCCTGTCTTTCTCGCTTCCCGTCTTGCTCGGCTTTACTGGACGGACGGACGAACTTGTCCCGAGCCCAGGCCAGAGCATGAGCCCGGCCCAGCCTCCTCTCCCCTCAGCTCCCCGTGCCCGAGTCCGTTCTCCTGGGGGGCCCGAGTCACCTGTCGCTTGGGCATGTACAAAGGACACTGGGTCCTACGTAAGTGTGCAGCCACGCGCAGTGTGCAGATGTGTGTGTGACCAGGGGCACCCCCTGCCTACGCGACTGGCCCTCAGTTCTGTTTTCTTCAACCCCATTGCTGTCACTCGGTACACCTCAGCAGTTGAACCTGTTTCACTTTGTTTTGTTTTCATGCTAAGTGTGCTCTGGCCCTGAGCCATGCCTCAGCTCCTTATCAGCTTCCTCCTTTTTATGGCTGCATACTATTCCATGGATCCATAATTTCACTAGTTAGTAACCTATTGATGGGTGTCGGTCGAGGTTATTTCCATTCTTTGGCTACTGTAAACAATAGGCAATAAATATCTGCAAGTATAGCTTTAATATAATTTCCAGGTCATGGAATTGGGAGCCAAATGGGACTGTGCGTCTCGTAAGAGAAGCCAGGCAACACTTAAGCTGATGTGTCCGACTTATTTCACTTGATATTATGGTCTCAAGTGCACCCATTTCCCTGCGAATGCCTCAGGTTTATCTTCTTTAGGGCTGAGCAGGGAGTTCTGTGTAAGCTAGCATTTCTGGGACAGCTTTCTGCAAAGAAAACTGCCCTGAGGAGGTGTCGTCTGGACGCAGACATGGTGTGGGCGGCTGCTCCCCAGCCTCAGGCGCCCTCTAAGTGTCCCGGGCTGCTTCCTTCCGGGAGCGAGGGGCGGCCTCAATCACGTCACCAGCCCTGACCTCAGGCCGGTGAGGATGGGGCCGGGGGCGCCGGCACTGGAGGGGTGGCCAGCGGCTGGGAGGGGCGTCTCCCTGCCCGCCCCGCCCCGCGGCCTCTCCCAGGCCGGCGGGGCTTTCGCTCGCTCTCACCGCTTCCCGACGATGCTCAGGCCCAGCCCGCGGCCGGCCTTCTTGTGCAGGTCCACGGCGAGGACCTCCAGGCCGCCCTGGCCCCGGAGCACGGCCAGCCGCACCTGCTGCGGGGTCTGCCGCAGGGCCGCGACGGCCTCCTCGTGGCTGCAGCTGCGCAGGTCCGCGCCGTTCACCTGTAAGAGCAGCGCTGAGAGGCCGGCGGGCGCCCGGGCTCCCAGACGGCCCTGCCAGAGGCACTGGCACTGTCCGGGTGCAGAGCGGGGCACCGCGGGAGGGGGCGGGACTGGCTCGGGAAGCAGCAGGGGGACACACTGCGTGCCAGGCGCGCTCGGGGCCGGGCGCCGCACAGGGCCTGACAGCGGTGCCCCAGGCCCCGAGTGTGCTCCTGGCTGGGCGGGACGGCCGGCTGCACAGCAGTGTCCTGGGCAGCCACTGTGCGAGCCACCTCTGCCTCAGGCTCCGGGTGTCCTGGGACCGACCGCAGGGCCTCCATTTCCTCTTCGGTTACATGGACGTCAGAGCCCACTCCTTCTTTCTCCTCCCTTAGTGCCGTGTGCCAGCCCTCTGCTAGGATAACCTGTCCAGTCCTCACAGGAAACGACATTTCCGGGAGCGATAGCATGAGTGTGTTGGGGGGGGTGGGTTCTGAGGGGTTCATGGCAGTGTGCCTTTCACTGCAATAAACTTCTTATACTTTGTTTTCTTTTTGACATGGAGTCTTCCTATGTAGTTCAGGCTGGCCTTGAACTCCTCCCGCCTCAGCCACCCGAGTGCTGGGATTACAGGAGTGTGTCATCGTGCTTGGCAACTTTTTAAACAGTCACCATATTTTTAGATCTCCCCTCATGGATCAAATGTTTATGGCAATTTCTGTCAAATGAAAATATGTCGCTGAGTCCTCACCCACCTTATTCACCATGTGAATAAGATCTGGCACCGTGTGACTCCCAGCTCTCCCCAAGGTCAGGATGACCATGAAACGGACACATTTTGAACGGGTTCAGGACAGCAAGGCAGCCAGGACAGCACAGCCAAAGACCCTCAGGAGAGAGGGCTCCGGAACTGCTGCAGGAAGCGGCCAGGACGAGGGAAGAGGGTGTGCGAAGTAAGGGGAGGATTTGGGGAGGATTTGGGGGAGGCTCCTGGCGATGTCTCTTACTGTGATGAACACATTTGAAATGCAAACATTCAGGGTGCTTGTGACTGCCCCTCACACACCAGCTCTCTGAAATAAGACTGCTCCTCACTCAGCGCAAGATGTCACATTGCGGAACAAAACGCTTTGTGGGGAAAACATGGGGCCAGGCAAGGGCAAGGCAGGGCCTGTCTTATTGAATAGTATTGCTCTGTCAGTTAAGTGCACATTTGTTGAGACAGTGTTGTCCAGGCTGCTCTCAAACCCCTGGACTCAAATGGCCTCCCTGCCTCAGCCTTTCAGTGCTGAGATTCCAGGCACAGGCCTCCAGGCCTGGTTCTGAAGCGCACAACTCCATAGGTTCTGAAATTCGTATCCCATGAGGCTACTGCCACATTAACGGATAACTGAGTGTCAAGTGACCGTCCCGGGAGAATGTTTGGACTTTGTCAAGGCTCATGGGTTAAACTGCTCACCTCAGCAGGCCGAGTACGATGAGAACGGAGGAGAGTCGGGGGGAGCAGGCCCCGGCTCCCACCCCTGGCCCTGAGAGCAGTGGGCGGACTGCAGTCCGGCTGCTGCAGAGCCCGCCTTCCCTACCCTTACTCAGCCCACTGGGACGCACTGGCAATGTCCCACCATGCAGCCCTGAGGCCTCGAAGGCCCCTGCACCTTGCCTGGGGTTAACCTGCAGCCAGCCGGCCTCTCCCGGGCCCCTTCTGGTCTAGGATTTCTGCCCTTAGTGAGACCTCTGCTCCGTCCTGGGAGGCTGGAAGCAGCTACTGAGGGGAGAAAAATCGGCGCTGTTGAGGAGCTTGCTGTGTTTGAGCAGGGAAGCGAGCACACCTGCAGCCACAAACTGCTCACTGTGCCATTAAATCCACCAGGGAGAGAGATCCTCGCTGCCCGGGACTGGTTCCTCGAGGAAGCTCTGCAGCTTCCCCGACCAGGGAGCTGCTGTGGGCTCTCGTCTGTCCGCTCCCTGGCGCCCACGCTGCCCGCCTCGGCACTTTCGAAGGCTTTAACGGTTTCACCAAATGAGAAGCAATGTGAAAGAGTCAAGCTCAGCAGTTCAGTTTTTAAAAAATAATTTGCAGCGCTGGGAATCAAACCCAGGGCTTCGCCCCTGCTAGACAGTGCTCTGCACAGAGCGACTCCCCAGCCCAAGAGTGCGACTGCCACCTCATACTTTGAGCCACCAAGGAGCAGACGCCATGTCTGCATCAGCTTGAAAACACTAGTGGCAAGGACTTGCATTTAATGTAGAGGCCTCGTCGGATTAAGAAAATAGTATTTAAGGTGCATTGAAGATCTTTAAAATATCAGAGCGTATGGTTGTGTGTGTGTCTACGTACCTGTGTTCTTAGGAGGGAATTTAGTAAGGTATTATGGAGACACAGAAAATCTAGTTGCAATACTGCATAGTGCTGTTGGATATCAAAATGATAGAACCATATGTTGTAATAATTTACAACAATTACAGAAGTTTGAGCCCGGCGTAGTGGCACATGTCTGTCATCCCAGCACTCGGGTGGCTGAGGCAGGAGGATCACTGGAAGTTTGAGACCAGCCTGGGCTACATGGTGAGTTCAAGGCCAGCCTGAGGTACACAGGCAGACCCTCATAAAACAAAATAAAACAGATAAAAACAACAACAAGAAAATACCCCAATTGCAAAAGTCAACTACAAAAGTCTTCACAGATTTAGACTGACAAACCGTCATGATTTTATAGGATGAGCTGGTTTTTTTCTTTTTTGGTACTCAGGACCTTGCGCTCGCCAGGCAGGCGCAGAATCTGTCACGATTTTAAACCAGTAAGTTGATCAATTTGCATTAATAAAAGAAAGTGACATACTGTGGGGTGTGCACTGTGTTAGGGAAGGAGCCTGGCCGGGGTTCAGGCTGGAGCAGCAGGCAGCCACCCTGAACCTTGAGGGCTTGGTCAGCAGAGGAACCGCATTCCCCGGTATAGAATAAAACTTGAATTATGTACCTCCAAGATCTGGTCTCCGGCCCAAAGCCTCCCATCTCTGGCTGCTGCTCCTTCTTCATAGACCTCGTGGATAACTATAGCATCCTGCAGAAAACAAACCGTATTAATTCTGACAACCCAACTGCTCCCTAAGTAAGCAACCAAACATAGAGCGACCCCGGTCGGCCCACAGTGCTCCTCCTCGGCCGAGGGGGGTGACACAGCCGTGCCTGCAGGGCGTGGTGAAGCTTCCCCAGGGTGACCAGCCGCCCTCAGGGAGGGCCCTGCCACGCCACACAGTGGTGCTGCGGGCGAAGGGAGGGAGCCTCCACTCACTCTCCTTTACCCTTTAGATGTATTTGGAGCCAGTTTCAGGGTTCATGCGCATTCAGGGGCTTGGCGCCCATGTGTGGACTGACGAAGGGGCTGGGCAGTGACAGGACTGGAGCTGGGGCCCAAGGACGGGAGAGGAGAGCCGGGTGGGGGCAAATTGCTGCCTCGGAGCCCTTCAGCTGGCGGGAACAGCAGCAGGCAGGCATTGGGTGGAGACTGTTCCCTGACTCAGGATTAAAAAGTAACTTGTGTCCCTCCAAATTTATCCCTTCCAACATGAGTGTCATCACCCCACGCCTGTCCCAGCTTGTCCCAAGGCAGAGGAGTCCAGCCGAGCCATAGGGTATCGGGCAGAGGGAAGCTGCCTCCAGGCCGGTCCACCTGCCACGTTGGTCCCCATGGTCCCCGGGCGCTGTGGACTGCAGGGCCACGTGTTGTGTGACGGCTGGGAGTATGGCATTTCCCTCTTCGCCCTCCTGAGAAGCAGGCACTCGGCAGACTCGCCTCGAGGACACGGGCTGACCAGTTTCCGGTGCCTCTTAGCGGCCCAGAGTGAGCGAGCCTCTAAGCAGATGAAGCGGAATCCTGCCTTCACCCAGAGTGCAGAGCTTCGGCAGTACGCTCACAGGAAGTAGAGGTAAAACTGAAATGCTTCTTGCAAAGCATAGCAAATACAGTAGGAAAAGCCTCAAATGTTCCAGACAGAAGCAACACAAGAAAAGGCGGGGTCTGCAGCTCACAGCCGTCCAGACCGGACAGCCTGGCAGTGCCTTCCCTCTGCACGCGCGCTCAGTGGCCCGGCTGTTCCAGAGCCAGGGGCGGCGCCTCCATCAATTTGCGTTCAGCTGCCGGGCCGCGGCTCCGGGAGCCCGGTGTCCCCATCTGACGCAGAAGCTTTTAGACCCGGCGTCTACACTGCCCAGCCAGCATTCACATCTCTGGGGATCGGCTTTTGGTGGTCCCAACAGGAGAGCAAGGGAAACTGAGGCAGGCTCTGCAGGCTAGAGCCCCGCCCCCCGGGGTCAGAGGAGCCCCCACTGGACGCGGCCCTCGTTGCTGTGGCTGACCTCCGTCCTCGGCGCCGAGTCCTCATCCCAGAGCGCTGCAAAGAAGCCTAACCGAGACCTCTGCACTGGCCCGCGGGAGGCCGGCGGGAGGGAGCCTGGGGCTTCAGTCCCCGGGGGCGGTGGGAAGGGGAGGCCCGTGCCATCCGGTGTTGGTGAACGACCACACGCAGGGCCCGCCACTTCGGCCAGTCTGGAGCGCCGGCTCCGGCTGGTGATCTGGTTTGGGCCATACCTCTTTCTGTATGGAAAACTCCACTGATCTCTCTCCTTCAGCTAGACGACGACTGTAATTTCTCTAAATCAGTGAAAATACAGGAAAGGGCCAGACTGGCGAAGCCCGACCGACCTCCAAGGCTGCTTGACAAAGTTCCAGCTGGGCGAAAAGGCGGGTGGAACACATCGCACCCTCATGTTTTATTTTTTCTTGCCATAATGTTTACAATTGTTACTCTGGTCACAGGAGTCACTGTGTTTGTGACTAACAACAAACTCTCCACGAGGCAAATTGGCAATGATGTATTGAAATCTGATCTGGCTCAAAAGTCCCAAATTCCAGTTTCTCTTGGTTCTATTGCCACATCCGCTTCTGAAGAAACCTCTCCTGAAACCCCCTCTGTTTCCCCACTACTGTAACTCCCCCTCTTATTGTTGACCTTCGTATTACTAAGGGGGTCTTATGAAGAGGTCGATAGGACAGACTTTAGATGTAGGAAATACTGGGAAATAAGAAACAGAGAAAGTTTGGACAGGTAAATGCATTAAGGAGGCGAGTTACTCAGTATTTCTCACAGTGCTGAAAATATCTCCTGCTCATGAACTATGAACCCGAATGACACTTAGGTAAGATAAACAGAGGTATAGAGAGGTAGAGAGCTAATAGCAAACTATATGAACCATTGTGCAGTTTCTCAAGGGCTAGCTGGTGACCACAGGTTTGACATTTAATTAATTAAATCTTGTTTGTATCCCCGCTGCTATAGAGAGTCTAATTAAGTTACCCTCTGGAGATTTTGATTAAGTTCCATTTTGTTCTACCTAGCTATGGGAAAATAAGGGGACAATTGTGATTTTTAAGAAATGTATTCATGATGTTCGATGAAATGAATCAGCTTAGAAAAATATACTGTTTAGTAAGAAATAACCTTGACCTCACTAGATGTTGCCAAGGCAACCTAAATTGTAAACATGTTCCGCCCAATGGCTCTTAGCTAGTGCTTAAAGATATAAAAATAAATCGGACCCTGAGACTTCTCAGAGGGAACCTGAACATTGCTTGCGAAGGTTCTTTTCTCATCGCCGGCCCGAGACCTGTCCCCTTCGTGCCCTGCATCGACTGCAGCTGGTCTGTGGCACCAGACCTGGGACTAGAAAAGCCCACGTGCTGACCACGAGCCCAGAGCTCGGCGTGCCCCACGCAGGGGCGTGATCGAGGCTGACGGAGGTCAGCAGCTCGGACCAAGGGCGAAACGGAGATGCACGCTGGTGAGCTGAAAAGAAAGAGGGCTGGGCTTTTGAAAATGTGCCTACTTTACAGGGCAGGACGGGAGAGAGGGGGGGGGGGAGGGGGAGGGGGGGAGGGGGGAGGGGGGAGGGGGGGAGGGGGAGGGAGGGAGGAAGTAAAGAAAGAAAAAAGGGAAGAAAGACGGGCCGGGATAGTTCAGGCATCTGTTTCACAAAGCTATATGAGAATTTTGCCTCTGTGGCTTCGGAGGAAATACTGCAGGGTGAGGTAGGGGTCCCTGGGGAAAGCCTGGCCTCTGCAGCCTTAGACCGAACGTGGCGCTGGCTCTGCACCGCCTCCACCTCCCCTCGGGCGTCCCCTACGCTGTCACCTCCCAACCCCGCCTCCCTCCCCTCGCTGCTCTGGCAGCCCGACCCCTCCCCGAGGCCGGTGCTGGCTTGGTCTGACGAGAGGCCCGGGGCGGGGCGGGGCGTGCGCGGAGGCCTCGGGTCAGACTTCCTCCGCCCCAGGTCCTCCCGCAGCTGAGCAAAAGGAGCCTCGCAGGGTTCAGGCCTGAGCGGCTCTGCAGCTTCTGAGGAGGGGAATGAAATCCCACCCCGGCTGTTTCACCCAGGGCAGGGAGCGTCAGGTCTGTCCGCGCTGTCTGCCCCAGGGCGCACCTGTAGGAAAGCTGACATGAGAGCTCCCACGGGGGCATCGCCCTGTGGGGACTGTGTCACCTCTGCAGGCCGCGGCCACCGAGCAGTGTATAGAGCAGAGCAAAAAGATGGAGGGGTGGAGACCCAAGCCTTCCCTCTCCCACTTGCTGTCCTTGTTTCTTTTCTTCCTTTCCCCTTTTCGGGCCTGTTTGTCTCGCATGTTATTCACTAGGTGAGATTTGCCCGCAGGCGAGGATATGAAACCAAATCATACTATACGCAGACGAGCTGATGTGCCGGGTAGGAAGACGGATGAGGGTCCATCGTTAGTGGCACAGATCCTAGGCTTGCGTACAGGGCCCGAGCCCAAGGTCCTCACCCCAGAGAGGAGGTGTAGGCGAGAGCCCTGCTCATGGGCGCCCTGCGCGGAACCTAGCCGAGGTCGGCATTTCACTCGCCAGCTGAGAGCCGAGAACTGCACTGGCTGCGGGGAGTCTCAGACACCCTCATCTAAATGTCCAGGCCAGAGCTCAGAGACCAGGAGTCTCCTGCTCACAGCCCTCTCCCCACGCCTGAAGTCTTCCATCAGGAAAACCCCTCAGCGCACAGTTAGAGGCAACGCAGAAAGAGCAGCACCCCGCAAGAGCAGGCCAGCTGGCAAGTTCACTGTGTGCTTTAAGGGACTCAAATCTCAATGTCGCTACTCCTGACAGATTAAGTATGCACTTATTCATTTAATTTTTATTTTACTTATTATTTCCTACTTTTATCTTGTTGTTGTTATTGGTTTTTGGTTTCTGGTTTTTGGTACTGGGATCGAACTCGGGAACTTGCGCTTTCAGGGCAGGCGGCGGCAGCACTGAGCTCAATCACCGGCCGGGCCGTTGTTACTGTTTTTTGAGACAGGGTCCTGCTATGTATTTCAGTCTGGTCTTGAATTCACTATGTATCTCCAACTGGCCTTGAACTTCAGTGATCCTTCTGCCTCAGCCGCTCCAGTGCTGGGATGAGTGCGTGCGTGCACCACCACGCCTGGGTAAGTATTTCTTTAATATGTAGGTGACACAGGCCCATGTGATGAAACCAAATACAGTGCTCACAGAAAAGTTCCTCTCTGGTACCTGTTTTTCTGCCACTCAGTTTCCCTATCTAGAAACAATCAGTATTGACATTAATTCCGAGATATACTGTGTATTAATGTGGAGGACCAGAAGGAAGGGTCCGTGTGCTTGAAGACCCTGCCCTCTTCTGTCTTCCTAACTCCCGCTCCAGTCACCAGGCACCTGCCCCGAGTCACAGCGGCCTGCGACATTCTGGAGCAGCTGCGTGTTAGAAAGAGCTGACAGCGTTCTGTGGCTGAAGGCTGTGAGGACACCTGCCGGGTGAACTATGACAGAACAATGAGATTTTGTAGGCAGCATTTCTAGACATTCAGCACGTTGTTTTAACAAGCATTTTAGGACGAGACTTTGAGGAAGAATTATACGGTAGACAATCAGAGAAAGGGCACGCAGGGCTCGGGGGTCAGTGCTGGCGCGGCTCAATGGGCTGCTTCCCTGGCTCTGCCCGGCTCCCCATAAAAATCCTAAGGGACACATTTCACATGTAAGGTGGAAAACATTTATCAATGACCTTAAACAGAGTGCTATGTCTTTTTAGGGGAAAACCCTTGCTATTAAGAAAGACCCACAGCAGCTGGGGATTTAGCTCAGTGGTTCTGGCGCCTGCCTTGCAAGTGCAAGATCCCGAGTTCGATCTCTGGTACAAAAAAAAAAAAAAAAAAAAAGAAAGACCCACAGTACCAAAAGAAATGTTAAAGATGCTGCATACAAAATGGGGTTTTCTTTCCTCTGAAGGAAACCACAGCCTGGGAAGTGCTGCTCCTTCCAAACACCGCTGATGGCCCAGCGCTCTCCTCCACAGCTGTCCCCGTCCCCACCCAGAAATCAGACACATGTGCCCCTGCCCCATGCACACCCTCGGGTGTGGGCTGAGCCAGCCAGGTGACCACGCAGCAAGGACCACGAAGGCCCAGACCAGACTGTGTGGCTTCCGGGGATCGCAGTGGGGACGACTGCCCCAGAAGGAGCCCAGGGCGGTCGGGTCCATACCTTCTTTGCTTGGCTACTTCACAAGCTGCATGGACGATGCTCTGTCCAGAGAACTCAGGGGTGGCAGCAACGCACCCAGCACACTAGAGGTCACACACTATAAGGTCAGGACTCTGCTCTGCTCACGAATAAATCACGCTTTCCACATTGATTCAGAAAGAACCGCAGAACAGACGCCAGCGAATCCCCACAAAACTCTGTGGCAAAAGCAGCGGAGATGGTCTCTGTATCTTAACAGGCACCACAGAAAGCAAGACCAGCTCTGCACCTGAGGGCTCAGGATTCCTAAGCCCGAGGCAGGGAACTTAGACAATGAAGGTGCCTGTGTCAGCAGTAGACATGCTGGCTCGTGGCATAAAGGGGTCAGAAATGACACCAACACACACGTGTGTGCCTGTGTGTGTTTTAATACAATTGACTAAGTAAGCAACTCTGAAGCCCAGACTCAGGGATTGCAAACACCTGCACCCTATTTACGGGTAACTCGTACACGAGGTGAAAATCAGAGCAACGTGACAGCTAACACAAGAACCTCCGTGAACGCAAAAAAACCCGCTTTGGGCTCCAAGACTGTGAGAAGCCCTCTCTTCTGAAGCTCAGAGGTGAAACTTCTGTATTTCCTTAAAGTGGGGCTCCCCTGCCAAGTCTGACTTAACAGAAAGTTGACACTCGCCAATATGAATATGATTTTTCATGCTGAAATACAGATTTATTTAAGGAAATGGGATAATATTTGCACTATATTTCCCAAGTCACCCTCGCTCCATCTGGTCCTTATTGATTTTAATTTTACTCAGCTTGCACAATATTTTTGCTCACAGTCATATTATCTGGGACCAGAAATGCCCAAGTCTGGAAATTCAGAGGTGCTATTCGTTAACATTCTTTCAGTGTGATTCATAGGCTTTTTGCAAACTCTGCTTTGACTTTAAAATAAAGCTAAGGTAATGAGATGTTTTGTATAAAAATATATGACTTAAGAAATAACGATCAGAGGAGTTTGGGCTGCCGGATTACTTGCCAAGGCAAACCACAGTCCCATGAAACAGATGGTACAAAGTTCACAAGAAGGGGAACAGCACAATAAAACACTTATCAAATATATAATAGCTTTCTATTCTGCTTACTCAAAAAATATCCAGTGGTTTGAATTGCTGCAGTCCTGCTTTGAAATCATCAAGAGCAATAACAACTGAACGATAGCACACAATGGGCTGAGGGCTTAAACGGGGCTGCCTCGGGACCTGCACCCCATAAGCGCCAAACCCTGCCACCTCCCACCCAAGCCTGCTCTGAGACGCCGCGTGCTGGCGCGGCTGCCCTCCGGCTTCTGTGCAGGGAGAATGAATTAAACCGGTGCGGTCCCGTGAGACTTCTGTTCCATGAGTGAATTACATTGGTATTTGGGCCGGGGCCACGTGGCTCCGCGGTAGAGCTCATACTTAGCACGCATGAGGCACCGGGTACGATCCCCAGCGGTAAACTAAATAAACAGAACAATATTAAACCAGGTACTGAAAAAAATGCAGTTGTGAAACCTGGACAGAAATGACATAAATCTGCTGTTCCTAGGCCTTCGTATGAGGAACATTCACGTTTTACAATCTATCCTGGCAGCCCACCGACCTCCTCACGGGGGGGGGGGGGATTCCAGGAATAGAAAGACAGAGCCACTGTTCTGGTCTCATTGTTCCCCCTCTGCAACAAGATGCCAGGATCAGAAGGTTAATACAAACAGAAAACAGGGTTTCCATGGATAAACTTTCCTCCCAAAACGATAATGAGCACAGCCATTCACAGAACAAGACTGAGGCCATGCTCCTAGAAAACAGGCAAAAATAACAAGAAGAACCTCACGAATTTAAAATTCTGAGAAATCCGTGAGGGGGAGAAATCCGTGCTTGGGGGCGAGTGTTTCCGTAGCAACAGCACCTGGAAGGAGCGCTGTGCGTGTGGGTGTTCCCTATCCATCGGTGCGGGCGCTGGCCGGCCCGCCCTCGGCGTCTCTGGGGTGGCACACTCACGGCCCCAGCAGGTCCTGTCGCCAGCGGGCGTTACGAATTCCTCCTGAAACAGCGCGAAGCATGTTCCACACTGCGCCCTTGGGGGGCATCGTCATTCCCCCTCTTTTTATTATTTTGTTGGTTCTGGGATTGAACCCAGGAAGTACTGAGCCACATCTCCAGCCCTTTTCATTTTATCTGAGACAAGGTCTCACTAAATTGCCCAGGCTGGCCTCGAACTTGCAATTCTTCTACCTTAGCCTTCCCAGTAGCTGGAATTACAGGCGCGTGCCGCCGTACCCAGCGGTGAGTTTTCTTTTTTCCCTCCCTGCCTCCCTTCCACTTCCCTTCTCTCCCCTCTCCTCTGTCCTTTTTGGTCTGGTTTATGCAGATTCCTCCCAAAGCCTCAGGCAGTCTCAGGTGGGACTCCAGGAAGGTGACGTATCCTTCGGCTTACAGCTGACTTGCTGATAGGAGTGGAGTCTGGTCCGAAGAGATGGTCCACTGCGGTGTGGCCTGGAGCGTTCAGCTCCCTCCCCAGCGACCCCGGCACTCCTGACTGCCTTGAGGCGAGCAGCTCTCCCCCCGCCAGACCCTTTTCCATGCTGCTTTGGCTGGAGCCCACCGACCATGCAAGGACTGAAATGACTGACACGTGAGCCAAAAGGGACCTCTCCGCCTTTAACTTGTGGGTGCCGGGGACTCAGTCCCAGAGGAACGGAAAGTGACTTCTTTTGCTTTGTTTTCTCCGACGCCCTTTTCTGCCTTAGAGTTAGCCAGCAGACCGAAGCCATGAGCCGAGACCTCCCTTCTTCTCAGTTGCGGGTGTCTGGTATTTTGTCCCAGGAGCAAGTGACCAAGTCCACTCTGGGCAGCAGGGAAATGGGCTGTGACTGAGACTGTGCCCTGCAGTTCAGAAGCCTCCGGAACTGGCGTGCAGGAGGAGCCTGGGAGGGCTCAGAGACGCAGGCTAGGGCAGGCAGCCCGGAGTCTGGGAGCCAAGCTTGATTTGAGAGTCTGGTCAGGGGCAGAGACCAGAATGCTGACGAAAGGGCAGATGGAAAAAGTAGGCGCAGGTTCGGTTGGGAACGAGGAGCCGTTCCCAGCTGGACTCAGGACCATGTGTGCTGTGCCCTGGCAGAAAATGTCCACGTTTTGCTCACGTCCTGAGACTTTACAGGAGACTGAGCTTGAAGGTTATTCATGTGGGGGAGGGAATTTCCAGGCAGCCCCCAAACCCAGGCTGTGGCATAGGCACTGTTAGGTAGGTCTACACTTGATTCTATACCGAGACTATCAAGCCACATAGCTGAGTGATTGTAAAAGTTTTGAGTTTTACTAGAAAGGAAGCTCCTGTGAAGTAGGAGCAGAAGAGAATTTATTTGCTGAAAAGATGAGCATTAAAAAGAAACCAAGTGGTGGTTGGCCTAATTTGCACGAGGTGTGAGCAAAATGGAGGGCTCGTCCTCCACCGGACAGTCGCCTTCAGCCGCCGCCTCGACTCCAGCAGAGTTGACCTCCCTGGAGCAGCTGGACAGAGAGCAGATTAGAAAGGCAGTGGAAGCTTTGTTGACACATTCTAAGTCCAGGAAGAACAAAAATGGATTGCTTTTGAATGAAAATGAAAATTTCTTCTTAACGGTGATATTATGGAAAATTCCAGGAAAAGAACTGAGAGTCAGATTGTCCTTGCCACATAATATTCAATCAGATTTGTCAGAAATCTGTTTATTTACCAAGGATGAACTCCAGTCAGCTGAAGAGACAGAACGCTTCTATAAAAAGCTTTTGAACAAGCATGGAATTAAAACAATCTCTCAGATTATTCCTTTCCGAATTTTAAAAACAGAATATAAAGCCTATGAAGCCAAGCTCCGCCTCCTGGATAGTTTTGACATCTTTCATACCGATGAAAGAATTAGGTGACTTTTGCCCTCACACATAGGAAGGCACTTCTACCAAAGGAAGAAAGTTCCAATACCTGTAAACCTTCAGGCCAAGAATTTATCAAAAGAGAGCAACAGCGCTCTAGCTGGGACTGTTTTAAACATCTCCAAAAGTGGTTCTTGCAGTGCTATACGCATCGGTCACACTGGAATGCAGGCTCAGCACATCACTGAAAACATTGTTGCTGTGACGGAAAGTCTTTCAGAAAAATTGCCGGAGAAGTGGAAAAGTGTGAAACTCCTGTTCGCGAAAACTGGGAAGTCGGTTTCCCTTCCCATCTTTTCCTCATTTATCTCTTGTCGGAATGAAACCAACAAAATCTCCATCAGTGAACTGAGGGAAAAGGAAGCTAAGAGGAAGAAAAGAGAGGAAAAATATCGTGAAAAGCAGAAGTTGAAGAGGGAAAAAAAGTTAAAGGAAAAAGCGAAGAAGGTGGCGTAGCATCTAAAAGCAAAGGTGCTTCCATGAAGAGCTCTGGGTCCCAGAAGAAAAAGGCTGGCAAAGTCAAAACCCAAGTTAAAGTGAAAAATGAGTCTGACGATGAAATTCCGCAACTGGTACCGATGAGTGAGACTCCAGTAAAAGGAAATGTTGAGGTGCAAAAACATGTCACAGAGAAGAAGTCTCCCAAAAAGAGTCCTGGTCCCAACACACCTAAGGGCAAGAAGAGAAAGGCCCTGCCAGCTCCTGAGACCCCAGGTGCAGGTCCAGGGAAGAAGCCAAAAATGGAACAGAAGAAGAAACAAAGAAAACCCTCACCAGGGAAGAAAGATCCAAAAAAGCCAGAGGCCAAGCTCTTCGCTACTGCTAATAAATCTACAAGGAAAGCTCCCCACACCCCTAAACAATTGCCAAAAAAACCCAAAGTGCCACAGTCAACCTAAAATCAGTGACTCAACCAGAAGGAGACAGCAGAGTGACCTGACAGTTGTTGGAAAATCCTTGGGTCCTGGGCTGGAGATGTACCTCATAGTAGAGGGCTTGCCCAGCACGCACAAGGCTCTGGCCTCAGTCCTCCACCCCATTACAAATAAATGAGTAAAATAAAAGACTCGGGTCCTGATCCACCATGGCAGCCTTCTTCAAAAATGAGGCCTGGGGCCGGGGATTTAGCTCAGTGGTGCCGCCGCCTGCCTGCCTCGAAAGTGCAAGGCCCTGAGTTTGATCCCAGGTACCAAAAAAAAAAAGAGGCCTGGGTTTAAATATTTTTAAAACCTCCACAGGTAACTCCTGACAAGTATCTGGTTATGAGAAACACTGGTTAACATGTATTTTTAAATTGCTCTTCTGTTTAACTGTTAATGTCAGGCAAAATGAATGCTTCTCCATATTTGTGATTTTTTTTTGTTATTATTAAAGTGTAACGTTTGCTTCTGAAAATAAAAGAAACCAAGTACCTCGCTTGAGAGGTAGACCCCACCTTTCCATTTGCAGACTCATGCGTGGAAAAGTGAACGGCTGCTGAGAAGAGAGCCTGTACTCTGCTCAAGAAAGGAAACTGGCTCGGCCATCCCGGCACTCAGAGGCCGGTGCAGCCACAGTTCAAGGGGGCCTGGCTACTGCTGGAGTCTACAGCAGACCTTGGTATCAGGCACATGGTACTGGCTTTACAGGAATGCCAAATGAGTTACGGATCATGGAGACTTCCACCCAGATTTCAGAGGAAGGCCTGGGAGGCCAGGCAGTGTCCCCTAGAGGGCAGTGCGTGAAGCTGTGAGGGTGAAGCCAGAAGTGCAGTGGAGGCCCCAGGAAGTTGGAGAAGCCAGGAACGTGGAACATCTGCTGAGGAAAGCTGCAGGCAGTGAGCAGAGCCAGCTGGAGAGAACCCATTAGGGCTGAGAGCCCTGGCGACACTGTAGGGTGGAGCCACCCCAGTCTCTTGGAGTTCATGTCTTGCTGCAGCTGCCCTGGGTGCTGGACATGGAGCTGTAGGATTTAATGTTTGCCCTGCTGGGTTTCAGTCTTTTGCATATTTGTTTTGTTTGTTTCTTTGTTTTTTGGTACCGGGGATTGAACTCTGGACCTTGTGCTTGTGAGGCAGGTGGTGGAACCACTGAGCTAAATCCCCAGCCCTGGTTTTCGGTCTTGCCTTGATCCATTTCCTTTCTGTCCCCCCATTTCTCCTTTTGGAATGGTAACATCAACCCTGTGCATTCACCCTATGTTGGTGGTGTTTAACTCTCTTTTGATTTTCACCGGCTCACAGCTAGGAGCTTGCCTCAAGCCTCAGAGGAGACTGTGGACGCCGGCTTTGAGCAGAGCTGGAACTGTTGGGACTGGTGACTCCTACAGATGGGCTGAATGCCCCCAGAGGTGCCATGAGTCTCTGGGGGCACGTGGGTCGTTGTGGTCTGACCTAGACACCCCTCCAGCCTTGAGCACGCTGAGGTGGGGCTTTAGGACGGAGGCTGGACCGAGGGGCGGGGTGGGGCCTGGAAGTGGATCTTTCCCTGGCTCCGCCCTTGGGTCTTACTGACTTCTCACCCACCACAGGATCAGCTTGCCCTGCCAGACCTCCCCCATGACACTTCTGCCCGGAGCTGGCCCACCCTGCAAGGACCCAAACTTCTCAAACCTGAGCCAAAATGAGCTTCTCATCGCTCAGTTGTGGGTGCCGGGTATTTGGTCCCAGTGACGAGGAAAGTGACTGTGACCAAGGCTCTTTTCTGTTCTTTCTTTTGTGGTGCTGGGGACTGAACCCAGTCTTTGCACTGAGCTACATCCCTACCCTTTCTTTGTTATTTTGAGATGGGGTCTCAGTAAGCCACCTAGATTGGACTCATATTTGTGATCCTCCTGCCTCAGCCTCCTAGAGTGCTGGCATTACAGGTATGCCCCCACACCTGGCTCTGAATCCTTCTTTTCTTTCATACATAAGAAGGTAACCTTAAGTAATCTCGGAGAGTCATCATTTTCCCTTCTTGCTGTCCTTTTCCAGTTTGCTCAGTTCCTCTAACAGGACGTGCTGGGTACTGTTCCTGCAGGCTGAGTGCCTCACAGGACGTGCTGGGTACTGTTCCTGCAGGCTCATGCTCATGCACACAGGTGAACAGGATGTTCTGGCCACAGTTAACTGGGTGTTCTGTGCTCTGGACCCCTGGGAGCCAGGCACAAAGACCTGGTGCTGGGCAGGGATGGGGTGGTGGGAGGACAAGAGAGGCAGTGTGACTGGAGTCCAGAAGCCCCTGAAGACAGGAAGCCCCGCTTTTAAGGGCGAGCACTGGAGATGCACAGTGAGATGAGCTCGGGGTGGCGAGGTGAAGGCAGAGGGAGGCTTTCCACAAGCCACACCTCCGCCAGCGCTGGGCCGCCCAGGAGCCCCCACCTAGAGTCTGCCCTTGTTTCCCGTGGTGGGAAACACAGCCTGCTCCTCTGGGGCCGCCATGAGGGGCAGAAGAGGGTGCAAGTCAATCATGCCTCCGAAATGGTGCCTGTGGCAGCAGCTAAAGCTCGATGCTGGAAGCAAATCCTCAGCAGTGCAGGAACAAAGTGCTGCTTCAGGTGCAGCAAAGAGTCCAGGACGGCAGGTGAGGAGAGGTGGGGACCTGGCCTGCAGGAATGTGCAGTGGAGACAGAGTCCTGACCCACCTCACATGCAGGGCTCCGATCTGTAGCCCCTCTGGCCTACCACGCGAAGGCTGCGTCACCTCCCAGCCCGACGCTAAGATCCGAGGTTCTGGTCCCAGGCTCCAGGCTCGGTGTGGGCCCACAGCCTCGGGAACAGTAGGTAGCCCGTCCTCACTGGTCTCCCCACATTCGCTCCTCTGCCACAGTGGCTCCAGGCAGCCACGGCTCCGGGGCAGATGCACCTGGAGGCCTGCTGGGCTACACAGTGAGACCCTGTCTCAAACACAGGCAGAACTGCTCCTGAACTCCAAGATGCTCTCCAGGAGTTTGGGGCTGCCTCGGTGGCCAGGGAAGGACTGCAGGGCGTTTGCAGCAAGCCTGGCCCCCAGGGGACAGGTGCCCGAGGGCACAGCCTGCAGGCCCGAGCCCCTGCCCCAGCTCAGTGGCAGCGACGCAGGCAGGCACAGGCTGCCCACCAGCCCGGCTCTGCTCAGCTCCTCTGAATCCTTCAGCACCGCCCTCAGCGGGCCCCAACACGGAGGTGCTGCCAAGCTGCAGCACAGCCCGGTCTGCTCTCTTCACGGTCCCTTAACACGTTTTCCCTGCTTCGCACACCCGAGCTCTATTTATTTAGATAATAAATAAATGACCACGCTGGTGGACGAGGACGAATGCCACACGCTGTTCCTGCTCGTCACAAAGCCTCTGGCCCCACAGCCGGGCAAGACAGGAGTCCTAGAAATACATGTCAATGCTATTTTATTGAAAAACAGCCCAGAACACACTGGAGGGGAGCCCTCTGGGGAAGGGGAGAAACCGGACACACGGACGAGCCACGGGCGACCGCAGAGGTCTGGGCCCGAGGGTGTCAGAGCACAGGGATAACTTCGGGGTGAATATCCTGAACTCCAGGGAGAAGTTCTGTTCTCTTCTTCGTCTTTCTCCTTGTTCTTTTAAATCTGAGACAGAGGCCTCTCTATGTTGGCCAGGTGGAGTTCAAACTTGTGGGCTCAGGTGATTCTCCTGCCTCAGCCTCCTGAGTGGTGGGAACTACAGATGCCTGGCCAGAGAAAAGTTTTAACAACACTTTGCTCAGGCAGAGGGAGATAAACTCCTTTAGTCAACAGACACCAGCTGGGTGTTCTCTGGCGGCGCCCTCAGGCCAGGCTTCTGCCCAGGCTGGCGGAAAGAGACAGCGAGGCGGGGACCCGGCAGTGATTCTGCAGACCCGGCCGCCTGGCCCCGGGGCAGCAGCGCCCCGCCCCGCGGGCTCCGAGAGCCTCGCTGCGGGAATCCCTCCCTCGTGGAGCAGCCCGACGCCCCTGGGCTCTGGGCGCTGCAGAGAGGGGCGCTGGGGGCCTGTTCCGGGCGTGCGAGCGGAGCGGCCGGAGACCCCACAGCCCACCCTGCCCACTCGGGACACGTGAGGCACCTGTCCTCCTGCGCAGGCACCCATCGGTCCCATTTTGAGCGTTAAGAAGCAGAAAAAGCCTGCATTGTAATGGCTCTGCTTCGAGCCATGAGCGGACGGTGCCGCGCAGTCCAGCACAGCCCGGAGTGGGCGAGCGCTCAGCTCAGCCGGTAACGGCCTAGCCCCGGCGGGGAGGGGAGGAGAGCTCCACTGCGGGCCTGGTCTGACGCTGTTCCAGGGAGCCTCTGTAGGAGAATACTGGCGCAGGAGGCTCAGGCAGGAGGATCTCAAGTTCTAGCACGGCCTGTGCAACGTAGCCAGACCCTGCCTCAGGATAAAAGGCTTACAAAGGGCGCGCCCGGGGTTCAATCCCCGGTACCCCGGACAAGCGAGCAAGCAGGTCCTCTGTGGACTCGAAGGAGGGAATCCCGGTAAAATGAAACCCCGAGAAAAACCGGAGAGCCGGCCAGGGCGCGCCACTTACCAGGGGCGTGTCTCTTCCTCCCACGATGCTGAGCCCCAGCCCGGAGCGGCCCTTGGCGATCTCTATGACCACTTCCTGGCCCGGGACGATGGGGCACGTGGCGGGGTCCACGGACAGAGGCGCCTGGGGGCCACCTGGGGAGCGAGGGCGCAGGTGAGAGGCAGGAGAGGCGGGGGCTCGTGGGCCACACCCCAGCGTCGGTGAGGACGCCCGGAAACGCTGTGCTCTTGCACAGAAGAAAAATCAGCAGGGCAGAGTAAGCGGCCACGCGATTGGATACATAAGGCATAGTTACAGTGAGAACAAAGGCTTAGATGCGTAAGAGTCTGAGTTACAAAATACTAATTAAGAAAGAAAAGTAAACTCTCTCCTCCTCCCCTTCCTCTTTTTTTTCTGCCTCTTTTATTTTTATTTTATTTTGGTACTGGGGATCGAACTCAGGTCCTTGCGCTTGGGAGGCAGGCAGCGGACCCACTGAGCTAAATCCCCGGCCCTTTCTGCCTTTTTTTAAAAAAAAAAATAATTTTATTGGTACATTTTAGGTATACAGTATAACGACATTCATCATTGGGAATTTGCACCTTTACATAATCTCTCGGTTCTTATTTTTCCCCATTCCCCTGCCCTCCCTTCACCCCCTCCACCCCTCCCTATTTACAAAGACTTTGTTTCCAGTTTTTCATTTTCTCATATTAATTCCATTCCCTTCTTTCCTTTCCCCTACCCCTCCCACTTCCCCTTCCCCTTTGCCCCTTTTCTTCCTATTTCACGTTATCTATTATACCTTTTAGTCCTTATTTATGTTTTTTGGTACTGGGGATCAAACTTGGGCCCCTGCGCTTTCGAGGCGGGTGGCGGAACCTCTGAGCTAAATCCCTGGTCCTTTTAGTCATTATTTACTCTTTCAGTTTCTCACACTAGAAAGACTATTTGGTATTTACACATGTGTGTCCTATTTATTTCACTTGAGAGTATGGCCTCAATGTGCATCCATTTAGCCAGAAATGTCTCTAGTTTCTCATTTTTTATGGCTGAGTAGTACTCCATTTAATTAAAAACCACATAGCAGCACAATTTGTAATAGCTAAAACTTGGAAGCAGCACAATTGCCCATCAGCTGGAGACTGGATAAAGATGTGTGTGTGTGTGTGATAAAATGGAGTACTACTCAGCCCTTCCTCTTTTTTATGCTACTAGGTGAATCTCGGGCTTTGGAGCTGAGCCCCATCCCCAGACTCATTTTGCTTTGTTTTTGAGACAAGATCTCAGTCACTAATTTGATCAGGCTGGGCTCAAACTTGCAACGCTCCTGCATCAGCCTCCTTAGTGCTGGGATCACAGGTGTTGCCACCACACTCGGCTTTAAATACTTTCTTTTCAGTTTCAGCATGTTGTATGTTTTGTTTTTGTTTTTTGGTACCGGGGATTGAACTTGGGACCTTGCGCTACAGCATGTTACATGAATTTAAATGCATAAAGGATTTAATAAAGCATGATGTAACTGAAAATAGCTACTTAAAATTTTTTTTTGGTACTGGGGATTGAACTCAGGACCTTGCTCTTTCCAGGCAGGTGCCCGAACCACTGAGCTAAATCCCCGGCCCTCTACTTAAAATTTATCTCTGAGTTTATGACAAGCTGAGCATGGTAACCACAGGTTTCTGACTGGGCACCGACGTGTGGGGTTTCCCCAGCAGAACTCTGCCTGCCTACATGCGTCGGGCCCTGGGCTCGGTTCCCTGGTACTGCAAAATCAAAAGCCAAGAAAAAGAAAATGAAAGAGAATTCTGTCTGACCTCCTGTGATGAGTCCCTGCCCCATCGAAATGCACAACATCAAAAATACTGCATAGCACAGCCCCATGCCACGCTGACAGGGCAGAGAGGAAACTCAGGTGACTTGGTGTTTGAGTGTGGTCTCGTTATGGCTCTGTAAATCTTCTGACGTCTGAAACAACCTCAGACTGGAGCCCCTTCTGCCCCTCGGACCTAGGGGCTGGGGTACTCGACATGTACTCAGGGACAGAGGACAGAAAACCGAGGGCTTCTAAACACAGTGAAACCGTTTCCTGGTCCACAAGCAAAAACCTTGTTGAAAGAGTAACAGCTGGACTATAACGGTTTGTTTATAAAAATTTATTGTTTTAAGCCTGGATTTTTGTAAAACTGAGAGAAAAATGTTTACAGGCCAAGAGACCCATGCACTCTCACATTTTCATGTTTTCCAGATAACTAAACGGCCTCCCACTAAAAACTCCAAACATGCAGATGTTAAGTGGTCTCCCACTCGGGCTGCAGACAGCAGTGCCCCCAGGATGCGGCCTCTCCCACACCCAGCCCCTGAGACTCAGGACCTGACTCAGGGTTGGCAACAGCCACCCTGCCCTCCACTCACCTGTGGCCCAGGTTGGAAGCCACCCGAGAGCCACACACGCAGCTGGCGGTCACAGCAGGGCTCGGCCCACAACAGCCCTTGGCCAACAGTGGCGTTTAAATTTTCAAATGGTAAAAAATCAGAAGAAAAATATTTTGAGACATTTAAAACTTATATGCAATCCAGAATCCAGAGTCCACAAAGTAAAGCCGTATGGGAACACAGCCCATGAATCCTGTGGGTCCTGTCACCGCTCCGGTCCCCGCACTCCACACGGAGTTAGTAGCTGCAACAGAGACTGTGGCTCGGCCCGGCCCAGCACATCTACGGGGGCTGTCTGTGAAGTCTGCCCACCCCAGGACGGAACAGGGAAACGGCCCGCGTCAGCCCGAGGGCTCTGCTCTAAGCAGTGACAGAAGGGCCAGGTTTGTAGGGGCACAGAGTTGGATTTGGGTTCCTACCCTACAGATTCATTTGGGGTGATCAAAAACTAAGGTGAATGCTTAAATTTAAAAGAATTCTTCCAGTAAAAGACAGACACACTGACACAAATCCCCCTCACATACCCCCCTGGCTTCATACACACTCATCCCATCGCTCTGGCCACTTTCTGCAGCAGCTCTGGAGTCCTCTTTCCTGAGGGTCTTTACCAGGTGTGATCAAAAATACAGTGAATGCGGCTGCCGAACGCCATCCAAGGAAAGGCAGCTCGTAAAGACACGATGCTGTGTCCTCATCCACCTTCCGGCCTTCCCCAAAGTCAGGATGACCACGAAGGGAGACGTTTTGAATCGAGTCAGGATGTGGAGGCAGCCGGGACAGCTGGGGAAGAGCAGGGATTTAGGGCCAGGACCTCAGTAACAACAAAACTCGGCACATTAGAAGTAGAATACCAGGCTGGGGATCTAGCTCAGTGGTTCCACCACCTGCCTCGCAAGTGCAAGGTCCTGAGTTCGATCCCCGGTACCAAAAAAAAAAATTAGGTAAGAAATAGAACACTAAGTTGCCAGCCTAATTTGTTTCTAGATCCTTTTGCAGCATGTGTGTTCCACGGCATTTCCTGTTCATTTACCATGAAAACTGCACAGTAGGGGCACAGTTTCATGGGTGCTGTGGAAGGCGTGTGGTGCTTGAGTGGTAGGTCGATGCTCCCGAGGGGCAGAGACAGAAAGCACAGTGAGGGCGTCGCCAGCGCACTGCTTCCCTCCCTGGTGCCCGCCGGCCAGTCCTCTGTGGTGATTTCCTTCGCAGAATCCAGGCCGGAGCCTGGCTCAGACCAAGCGTGCAGGCAGTGCGGGAAGCGGATGAGCACAGGAGTCAGGTCTCCAGTCTGAGCGTGGGATGGGGAACTCCTGCTGAAGCTGGGCACGGGGCAGTGCAGGCCACGCGGTCTCTGTCGCAGCTACTTCACGGTGCCCTCACAGTGAGGGCAGCCACGGACGACACACAAGCAAATGGGTGTCTCAATAAAACTTTATTTGTGGACACTGAGATTTGAACTTCATATAATTTTTTATGAACTATACTTCTAATTTTTTTCAATCTCTATAAACATGGAAACCATTTGAAGCTCACAGACCAAATAAAAACAGGTGTTGGGTGTCATTTGACTCATGGGCCATAGTTCGCTGATCACATTCATCAAGTATTTTACTATAAATCCAGGGCTTTGGGATCATACCGATTTTCTAAACTTTTTACAAGGAGTTAACATATATGAAAAATATATGAAAGGCAAACACCACGAAGGTGTCATACCTGGTGAATTAACGCAGGTTAAGCTCTGCCACTGGCAAGGTGGGGCTTTAGGGAATCTACTTCCCAGAGATTAATACTGCATAACAGCAAGGTGGAAACACTCACGATTCACTGTGAGGGTCTATCTCGAACCCCCGTCAGCATAAGTTCCCAGCCAGGACTTTAAAGGCAGAACATGAAACACCGATTTCTGTAAGCTCCGAAAAGAAGTCTCCAAGTAGCTTCCATCAACACAGAGAGCTAAGCACTGTGCTCAGTTTGATTTTCAGGTGATTACTTGTGATCTAAAGAATCTGGCAGCCTCGCATTCAAATACCACTCGCCGAGGGGCTTTTCTGTCCTGGGATGTTTTTATCCAACACGCAGCAGATGGGGCCAGTGGCAGCGAGGACACCATCGCAGGTCACAGGCCTGCCTGTCCCTGAGCTAAGGAAGAGCAGGGCCAGGGCCAGGCGTCCTGCTCCAGGTCCTGCTCCCCGCTCTGGGGGTCCCGAGCCGGTTCTGCCAGGGAAGGGACCGTACCGTAGCCTGAGACGTCGGTCTCTGCCTCGTGGCATGACGGGACCTCCTGTGAGCCAAGGGAGGCTCTGGCCCAGTGGCTTTGCTCTTGCATCTCACTGGCATCCTGCGAAAGGAAGGACAATGCATGAACCGATGGGAAGAGAGCGGCTGAATTCTTGGCAGAGCAATGGCGCGCTCCGGCAGTGTCTCTGGGGACAGGGGTGGGCGGGGGCAAGGTGGAGGGGTTGGGGCCATTTCTGCCCGACTGGGCTCCCTCGCTGGGGCAGGTCATGGCAGAGAGGAAGGACGCGAGCCGAGCCCTCACTGTGGCCCATGTGAGAAGGAGAAGGCGTTTCCAGAGTCTGCATCGTGCTGCAGCCGATGTGCTGGGCACAGAGTGCTGTTGGGCCCTTCTGGGGCCACTGCTGGGACCACAGAGCATGAGAGGGCAGGAGAGGAGAGCACCCGGTGGAAGCCCACTCACTGCCCGGCCTGGGAATCGAGGGGCCCGACACGTGTTTGTGGACTGAGTGCAAGGGGCGTGGCCGAATGACGTGTAGGAAACTGGGCACTGAGGAGCTTGCGGCTCAGTGAGGACATGGGGACTTCTGCCGCGTCAGCTCTGGAAAACGAACTTGTAATTCTGATGAGACCTTCAGGGAGATTAGCAGCTCCAGCAACGCTAAGAAAACCAAAAGAGTGCTGCTGGCCTCACGGGTGGCAGAGAAGCACAGGCAGTCACCGGCCGGCCTCCAGGGCTGAGGGAGCCAGGCCCATCCCCGCTGGAGGATCAGGGAGGCTGGGGCCACCGGGATCCCAGGAGCCTGGAGCCGGGGCCACGGTCAACACCCAGCACCGAGACACTGCTCTGTGCCCACACACGGGGTCTGCATGGTGCTTTCTGGTTTCCAGATCACTTCACAGCCGGGAACCTGAGTCAGACAGCATTACATGGTCCTGCAGGTAAACTGACAGCTCTGAAATCACACAGCTCATCAGACGAAGAGACAGGGCCGAGAGGGGCAGCCGGACAACGCCAGGATCTGGAGTGTCACCAGACAGTGCCACACTGTGACCCTTGGGTGCTCATCCTTTTTTCCTATAACCTGGACTCTGGCTTTACTTCCTCAGAAAGAACCATCCAATTACATATTCAGTGGTGATTTTATTTATTATTTATTTTTTTTTGGTACTGGGGATTGAACTCGGGACCTTGCACTTGCGAGGCAGACGGTGGCACCACTGAGCTGAACCCCCGGCCCTCGGTGGAGATTTTAAAGAGGAGAGCAGGAGGAAGACGGGGAGGGGTCACCGCCAGAGAACTGAATGCTGCTGGGAAGGAGCTGGCCGCTGCCCAGGACCACAGCCATCGTGGCAGGGGAGGACACGGCTGGAGACACCTGGCTCCCAAAGAGGGAGACCCCGCCTGCCCGGTGCCGGATGTGTTGGTAATAACCGGGCACCACCTCAGGCCCCCTAAATGGACGTCCACTATGAGGACGACAATCCCCTAAGAGGTGCTCGGCTGTCTCCCCGAACCAATCCCAGCCAGGCTGCCTCACAGGTGGGAACCCCGGCAGCAGTGTGGCGCCCTGGCCTCACTCCCACCGCTTGGCCGGCTCTTCATTTTGTGTCATCTCAGGAAAGAACCCAGATGTCCAACAGTGTTCGTCCTCTGAGAATGCGGCCACGAGTTCCTCCACAGCGAAGCCAGTCAGAGTCCTGACGGGAGCAGGGGGACAGCATCCCTGCGAAGGCTTCTGCGGCAGCAGGGGTGGCTGCTGTCCACCTCTCGACTCCGCTCCGAGTAGCATCTGGAGCCTCACGATGACCAGTGAGTACCGGTGTGGCCGGTTCCATCCACAAGTAAGGAACCCGTGAAGCACACCATCCGTGTTTTCCTAAGGAAAGGCTCTGTACTTCCCCAGGTCCCTGTGGCAGGAAAACAGCGCGGCACGAAGATACGAATTGCGGAACCACTGCCACTAGTTACCGGTGAGACCGCACAAGCCACTCTGCCTCCTTGCAGGTGACGAGGCCACACATCGGCACCTCGCAGGCGATCGTGAGGCACAGATCAACTCACCCTGAGCCAGGAGCAACCAGGAGCTCAGTGAGGACAGCCATTAGTACGCTTGTCCTTCCACAGAGTAGTAAGGAATGGCGGGGGCAGCTTCTGGTTGAAAACCTTCAGGGGTGGAAAGTTCCGTGTCCAGGAGGAGGCTCAGCCCAGGTGCTGCGGCCTGGCGGTGGGGGGCTCTTCGCAGTGCTCGCGCGGCCTCACTGTGGCGCTGCCCACTGACCGTGAGCTGTGATCTCTGGGCCATGGGGGTGCACGGTGACCTTCCTGAGGAGGAGGCCCTGGGCCTCTAAGTGCGTGGTCTCCGTGGGGAAAGAAGCGGCAGGGGACAGTGAGGGCTGCCCAGCTTGGATCCACGGCTGGGACCCACTTGAGACAGCTGTGTGCGGGCAGGGACAGACGGAGCAGGACGCCTTGGCACACGCTGCAGACATGCCACACAGTACGCAACCCGCCTTTCAAGTTGAAAAATTGCTTACAGGTCTTCATTTTCTTTTTTTTGGTACCGGGGATCGAACTTGGGTCCTTGTGCTTGCACAGCAGGCAGTGAAACCGCTGAGCTAAATCCCCGGCCCCACTGCTGCAGTTTTGAAAGCAAAGTAAAACTCAAATGCAAGGTGCACTAAGGTCATCGACGTTTGCACAGAACAGCAAACGTCCCGCGTGGAGTCTTCATTCACGTGCGGGACACGGTACGCTCGGTGTGGTGAGGGGCGACCAGGTGGCCCTCTGGATACGCTGTGGGCTGCAGGGCACACCTGACCTCCCGCTACGTGACGAGGGATTCACTGTCCCCGCTGTCCCCGCTGTCCCCTTCCCCTCTGGAGCAGCCCCCAGCAGGGCGGGGCCCGGGAACACGGACTCGGGTGTCTTCTGCCGTCGGCCACCCCCCGGGGTCAGGGCTCCTGGAGCTCCAAAGACAGCGGTGAGCGGCGCTGAGAGCCCACGCGCTCCCCATCACGTTAAGCGCCCTGCACCCGGCTCCCGCCTGCTCCGAAAGGGCCGGAGCCCTCCAGGCACAGGCTGTCAACCGCGTCTGCTCAGCTCCCCGAGCTGCCGGGCGCGGGGTCCTCGGAGGTCCGGGATGGCGGCTCCCGGCCGCCGTCCTCCTTGACACAGTCTCCCACATCCGCTTTTACGCTGGGCGATAAACATGCTTCCGGGTTCAAGCCCTGAGACCAAACCTTTCCCCTTAAGATTTTTGATGAGAGGCAAAAAGCACATGGCTAGAGACGTGGAGAGAGGAAGACGGGAGCGGAGCCCCATGGAAGGGCAGGTTCCGGACCTGGAGCATCGCAGAGCGCAGGCCACTTGTCGTGGAAGTGGCTGGTGCTGTCGGGCGGACAGCTGACTCAGCCTCCGATCACAGGCACGTTTATGGGGAGTCACGGGGGCTCACTCAGCCAGGGACGCCGGGGGCAGCTCGGGGGAGGAGGGGGGTGCGACACAGCACCCGAGGCTGCAGTTGAGCCAATGTGGAGACAGAAGACAGTGAGCGACCAGAAGAGCCGTGTCAGGGACGAGAGATCCCAGAACCTTGATGTGAGTCATGTGATCCTGAGCAGGTGCTCTGACCTCCTAAGACTGCAAGTTCCTCACTTACAAAAGGGAGAGGAAAACACCAGGCGTGGCAGCGCCCAGCACTCAGGAGGCTGAGGCAGGAAAATACTGCGAGTTCAAGGCCGGCCTGGAGCCCACAGTGAGCTCAAGGTCAGCCTGAGGCGCATCAGCGAGATAGAGTCTCAAGCAAAACAAAGTGAGACAAACTGTTTTAAGAGTAACTGTCCTTAGTGATGTGCAGGGAGTAAGTCAGGCTCTTGGCATGGGGCCTGGGAAGACTGCCCTTGACTAGCACTGTGCTGTGACCCCCACGGCCCCGCCACTAACCCCTCTCCCTGCTCCAGGACCCACGAGCCGCGTGGTGCCTGCCACCGCACGGCCCAGGGTCGGCCACTGTCCTCCCAGCACCTCGGGTCTCCAGGACCATTTCTTTCCACACGCCGCCTTCGGTCAGGGCCGGCGGGCCACAGTCCCGGGGCCTCAGATTTCAGAGCCCGCCAGCGGGAGGAAGCATCTCAGCGCGCGAGGCTCGCGTGGAAAAGGCGCTGAGGCCCGGGAGGTCTCGAGTGAAAACTCCAGCCGCCGCGCACGCGGGCTCACTGGGTTTCCTCTGCGGCGGCTGAGCGGCCGAGGAAGAGCAAAGGCAAGCAGTTCTCCTGGACAGGAAACCTGCTCTGCGCTTCCACCCGGCGTAGCCCAGTTAACCGGCGGGCGGAGGGCTGCGTCCCTACCGCAGACAAGGACGCAGACGGGGAGAGGCCAGGCCGACTCCTCGCACGCACGCCACGGAGGACCCGCTGGCCCTGCTGGGCTCCTCCTCCTCACAGCCCCAGGAGCACAGAGCCCGAAGGTCTGGAGGGCCCAGCGACGGAAGGACGGAGCGTAGGCAAGCCAGCCCGCTTGGCCACACCCGCCCAGCTCCTTCCGGTCGTCCCTCGTCCCTGCCTCAAAACCGCTCATTCGCACTGAGTTTCTTGTTCCCAGGCTGGGCTCAAGGGATCCTCCCACTGGGACTGCAGGGTGCGCCACAGTGTCTGGCTGAGTCTCACCGAAGGTCGCCTTCGGGCCACGGCGACACTGCTTATGCCTGAGTCCTGGGCCCCGTTCAGTTTCCTTCCGACAAGCGTGGCTGCCTCGGCCTGGCAGCTCAGAGGCTCCCGCAGGTGGAGACATCCTGCCCGCTGTCGCGGCCACCACACGGCGGCGTCACAGGACCTGGCAGGCCCATCTCTCCTGGAGACGGACAGTCACAGGGCCCGGCCGGTGGGCAGGAAGCCCGGGGCTGGGGGCAGTGCTAACACCGCAGTCCCGAGACGCCCTCCTCGGTGGGCAGGAAGCTGATCCCCACACGCGCGGCACCTTCCCCGCCGGGTCAATCCCGAGTCTTTGCAGGCCTGGCCGGTGAAGGAAGGTGTGGACGGCACCGCCGTGGCTTCATCTCTGCAGCCTCCCGCCTCCATGTCTCTGTTCCCCTCACTCGCCCTGGGGAGGGGAGTGCGTGGAGACGCGCTCCTCCCGGAGGAGTGGGCATGCCTAAATCCACCGGGGATCAGGACAGGGAAATTTAGCACGAGGCAAATCTCGCGTGGAACAGAAGACAGAAACAACAATGAGCCCTGAGAAGCCCCACCCGCCGGCATGCACTGGCGCTCGGCCTTGGTGGTCTGCAGACTGCCACCAAGGGGAGGCTGCGCTGACTCAGCCTCCCGCCACCGCCAGAGTCCCAGGCCTGCTACAGACACGGCTTGCATAGCATATCTGAAATAGAAAATAAGGCTCGCTCCGTGACGCCTGCTCCAATGGCCACCCACAGCCTCAGCAGTTTCTGATGGGGCGCAGGCCGGGGCGTAAGACAGCTCGACTTGGTTTTAGAAGTGAGCAGCACACAGCGCCTGGGAATTCCTGCCTGGAAGTACAATCCAACAAGAAGCCCAGAAGCATTAGAAACATATTTAAATTATTTTTCCAAATTGATACTGGCATTAAAAAACCTTTTAAGCGGCTTGCTTTTTTTCAGTACCAGGGATCCAACTTGGGTCCTTGCACTTCCAAGGGAGGCGGTGGAAACACTGAGCTAAATCCCCCCCCCCCCCAATTTTAATTAGGCGCAGCAGTCAAAACGGACAGATCAGTATTGGAAATCACATTATTCTTAGTATTAATCCCTTGAGAGCCGGGATTCTAAACTGGACTCATTGTCTTCTCCCACGGATGTCTCTTCCTTCATTTTAAAAAAATCAGTGACATCGACTTTCCCCGTCCAGGTTTCGACCTCCATCGTCGTGTGCTGCTTTACTTGCCCGGGTTCACTAATCGTTTGCCAAGCTGATTCTAGGGACACAGCAGGACTCGAAATGGGTCTTCCTCAGCTTCGCCAGCCTGCCTCCTTCAGGTGGGCTCTGGGGACGTGGGGTCGCCGTGCCTTGGGGGGGGTGGAATACGAGGCCAGCGCCTGAGTCTGCCACGTCGGTCGAGAGAGGGCTGAGAACTTTGGATCTGCTGACTGCTGAGTCTCCCTCCCTCTCGCTCCTTCCTCCCCACATTGAAGAGCGAGGGCTGAAGGTATGCGAGCACCCAGCCCTGACCTTCTAGTGCCTCCAGGAGTCGGCGTCCCTCCCTGCCCGTGGGAAGTGCTTCCTGGAGCTCTGCCGTATCGTATCGTCCGCCGTGGCTCCAGGAGGCCAGGCTGCTGTTGGAGACCGTGTAGGCCTCAGCTCCTCTACGTGCTGCTGGTTTTTCAGGCATGCACGTTACGGGTCATGGAGGCTCCCATCCAGGTTTCAGAGGAAGGCCTGGGAGGGCAGTCCATGTCCCTGAGGAGAGGGCAGTGCGTGAAGCTGAAAAGCTGAAAGAGCAAAGCCACTGGAGCCATGGAGACCCCAGGAGAAGCCAGGAACTGGACTCTGCTCAGGAAAGCTGCGGGCAGTGGGCAGAGCGAGCCCACAAGAGGCTGCGACCAGCAAGGCCACAGGGTGGTGGTGGTGAAGGCCAGGCCTGCTGGGGCTCACATCTCACCACAGCCTGGCCTGGGTGCTGGACATGGAGCTACAGGGTTCCATGTTGCTCTGCCGGGTTTGGGACTTGCTTTGCTTTGATTCATTTTTATGTTCCTGTTACTTCCCTTTGGAATGGAAATGTCTGCCCTGTGCTATTGTATGTTGGAAGTATTTAATTTTCTTTTTAATTTTTATAGGGGCTTATGGCTAAGAGTCTGCCTTGGGTCTCACAGGAGACCTTGGACTTAGACTTTTCAGCAGTGCTGGAACCGTTAAGACTTTGGTGGTTCTTAGAGATGGGCTAAATCCATGTTGCAGAATGTACCCCAAAGTCCCACCTGCTCAGACTGGGGCTTCTAGAAGGTGACTGCGTCACGGGGCGCTGTGCTCATCACTGGGTCCGTCAGTGCTGTGTGGAGGAGGTGGCAGAGCTGGACACAGGGGCTGCCCTGGAAGGCTGCGTTCTCGTCTCTGACCCCCTTTCTCTGTGACTGGGCAGCTGTTCTCCACCACCTCATCCCCTGTACGATGGTCCAGCTGACCATGGACTGACCCTCCCCAAAGCATGAGTGAAATCAGACCTCTCCCCTTAGCAGCAGGTGTCAGGTGTTTCGTCCCAGTGACGGGACAGGCGACTGACACGATGGCGAGCGAGCCAGTTCTCCTGATGAATTTGGCTCTGCCTTTTAGGAGAACCCTAACAAATACACTAGCTGAAAAATCACTCCCATTTTCCACGTGGCATCTTAACACTTCGCTCAGAACAGCTGATCATTTTATGGCTAAACCTTACTACTTCAGTGGGAATTTCAGTCATCACCATCAAGCATGGCAGCTCAGTTCCGAGGAGTGGTCCAGCGTCCCTGGCATCCTCTAAGCAGTGCTCTGGAGCCCTCAACTCCGGTATCTTTTACCATATCCCCTTCTTTCTTTCCCCCATTTTATAGAGGCAGAAACGGAGGCATTTTCCCTAAGGTCACACTGCCACGAAAGGGCGGGGCCAGGACTGGAATCCAAGGCACTGGGCTCCAGTGTCTGCACTCTTAATAATCTAGTTTTACTGCCTCAAAAGAATATGTTATACAAACATAGCCATTCTGAACGTTATAGAAACATTAGGCTCATGCTCAGAGGATTGGAATAATTGTGTTAGGGACTCCTGAGTGTCTGTCGCCAAGCACCAGGGAGTCAGGAGCTTTTAGAACAAGTCCCTGCTCCCCCAATCCCTAGCTTTGTGATGTTTCTTTTTCTTTCTTTTTTTTTTGGTACTGGGGATCGAACTCAGGACTTTGCACTTTCGAGGCAGGCGCTGGAACCACTGAGGTAAATCCCCAGCCTGAGGAATTTTCCTTTTTTAGTGTTTTTTAGCTTTGTGATTTTTCATCGAGCAGCTTAAGATTTCATCTATAAATCTTGGATGAACAATTTCTACCTTAATTTTATAGGGTTAGTTTTTGTTTTATGTTGTTTTTTGCTCTCCATAAGTTTTATTTAACACCACTGATTTTTCCCTCATGGCTAGGTCACCTAAATTGTTAAAAATTCCTACTGCAAAGGGACTGTGCTACACGACTGCAACTCTGGCGTCTAGCTGCACCAATGCCCAGCGATGTGAGCCACAGTGTTAGTAAGAGGCAGGTGAGCGCTGTAGACAGGTCCAGCCCAGGCTCCTGTCCCACCCGGTGTGCCACTGATGGAGAAGCAAGAATCGCGTCCGCTCTGATCTTTGGTTTTCTGGCACAAAGAGTAAGATGTTTTCAGTGTGTTACAGAATGGAAAGAATACCATTATTGGATGCATTTTCCCTGCCAGCTTCCAGTCCCCTTGTTTCCTAGGAAGATCCATAGGGTTCTTTTGGGGATAAGATTGAATAAGATCACGAACCAACCAAATACCATTCTAGGAAAAATTTGGTATTATTAAAAACATCAAGCTAATGAGATAACATGCAATTCTGCTGAAACAATTGCAAAGCTCTGTGTGAATGATATTTTTTTAAAAAGTTCTTGCAAAAGGCATTAAAAATAGTCTTCAAAGGCTCTCACCTAGATCCAGAAATAGACTCCAGACAAGCCTGCGTCCTGTCTCTCGAGCATGGAGCCTAGGTTTCACAAACCAGCATCCGGTCTTCGGGGACATTATTCCCCTCAGTCCTCCAGCAGATGAGCGTGCCTGGAGGGCCTCACCAACTCCTGGTGCTGTTCTGGGGGGCCACGCAGTGTGGACCGACACCAGCACCGTGAGCAGGGCCACAGCTGTGGAGTGGGCGCAGGCCCAGGGCTGGCTCTGGTTTGGAGATTAAGCCGGGTCTCAGAGAAGGGTCAGTAGCCCTCAGCGTGCACTTCCTCTCCGCAGGTCGCAGCCACACCTTGAAACCATCCCCTTGGCAGGAGACACCCAGTGTCTGAGCACTGAGCATAAAAGACAGGCACATTAATCTTTAATTGGTAAGAAACAAATTTGTCGACATTTCTCGGATATGGTCCCTGCAGTCCTGTGCTTACACTGTTCAGGGCTGCTGCCCTTGGCCTTGCAGAAGCCCCACCCTTACTGACCACTGCAGAACCCAGAGGACTGCCTTTGGCCCTGAGCCTGCTGAGTGGCTGCACCCGAGGCCCCCCAGCCCACAATGGGGTCCTGCCGGGACCCTGGCCACTGCAGGCCAATGCTGCAGCCGTTCCAAGGCCCCAAGGCTCCCGAGGGCCCTGCCTAAGGAGCCTGCAGCCTGACACCACCACACTTCCCTCCTCCTCTGTCCCAGAGAGTCCCGTCCCCTCCCAAGGCACTGCTGCTTGGTGTGACTTTCCAGACACAAACGCTACTGCCCTGAGTGAGGAGAAGCCGAGCGCCAAACAGCAAGGCCTGGGGCTTGGTGCCGCCTGGAGGGCTGGGCACAGCCTGAAACAGCACTGGCCCCCAGGACAAGAGTGCAAACCCAAGTTGGCGCCTGTTCCTCCCTGCTGCCTGCCTGCTCCAGCCAGGGAGGCACATCCACAACCTCCCCAGGCCGGGTCCCAGGGCACAAACTGCCCAGTGAGTGTCCGTGACGGTCAGTAAGGGTTCATTCGAGGGGAATGCATCTGTTAGGTGAACCATGTAAGTTTTTTTGTACCGGGGATTGAACTTGGGTCCTTGTGTCTGTGCAGCAGGCGGCGAAACCACTGAGTTGAATCTCCGGCTCCGAACCATGCAAGTTTTGTTCCTACAAAAATGGCACCTTCACGTGGTCCAAGCTGACGCTCTGCCGGTTTATTTATTACCCCGGAGCCCAGGCACTCGGTTCACAGCTGGCTCTCCTGCCCTCTCACAGCACTATTCGCGAGCATCTGCCGACTGAATGAGCGCACCGCTGGCCTCCCGCTCTTCTGTGTGGTTTCTACTTCACAGCTGTTGGCTTCCTCAGAGTGCCCTGCTTACTCCCCTTGTCAAATGGGGACACTGAAGCTTATGAGATCATACGGCTTGGCCAAGACCTCACTCCTCACCAACGCTGCATGTGGGCCCGCTTACACTTACGCTGTAAATGTTGTCGGAACTCAGATTGTCCTTCCTCTTTCTGCCAGGCCATGCACAGATCCCACTGGAAATGGGGCCAAAGGAATTTTAGGGTAGCAGGAGGGGCACAGCTGGGACCTCCAAGGCTGGCTCAGGAAGCGAGGGTGGCCCCATCTCACTTCCCCTGCGCAGCAGAGGGGCCTCACTCGGCTGTGCTGCTTTCCAGGCTGTGCCAGGGCACCTGCAGTCCAGAGCCCAGCAGAGCAGGTGGAAGCCCCTGCAGCTGCTTCCCATGTGACTCCGCAGGGTTCCGATTCCTCCCTTCAGAAAGGGGTCGTGGACATCTCGCTCCAGACAGCGGTCCCAGGCGCAACGCCCGCCATGGGGCTGGTTCCACTGTGGCTGGGACGAGCCTCTCCTGCCTGGAATCCTCTTCCATTTTGCCTGGGACTCAGCTCCCTCTCTATCCCTGGAGTCGAGGCCAGGCCCAACACTGGCTTCTGAGACGGCGACAGAAAATCAGGGGTGACTTCCCACACCCTCAGAGGGGCCCTGAGACTCCCATCGGCCCAAGCCAGGGACGCTGCTGGAGACCCGCTCTTTGAGACCAGGAACCCTGAGACACGGAGCAGAGAGGCCCAGCCTCACTCTAGGCCTGCAGTCGGCCCTGCAGGCAGTCGGCACAGGACAGGAAGGTCACCGGGGCAGAGCCACGCCACCGGCCTCCTCTGTGGATCAGTCAGCCTCTCCCCAGGGTTCTCACCCATGGGCAGAGGTCGCCTGCTTGACAGACAGGCAAGGCACGCAGGGCTTGCTCACTCTGACCACCAGAGAGCAGGAGGCCCAGCAGGGACGGCCACACGCTGGGGTCCGCGATGCAGACGTCGCACCCCAAGGGCCCAGGGCGGGGTGTACGGCTCACCTGTCTGCAGCCCTGGCTCTCGGGCAGGGGCTCGGGCAGTGGCTCACTGTCAGCTCCCAGACCACCAGCGTCCTCACCACTGACAGGCTCTGTGCCGTGCGGCTCCTGCAGGACATTGGGAAAGAAGGCAGAGATGTCATTCTCCCGCGCACTCAGCCGGCACTGAGTGAGTGCCGCTCTGCCCCAGGATCCAAGGTCGGACCCGACAGTTTCATCAGGAGCTGGGACCTGGGAATGGGCTTTGTGCTCCTGGCCAGTAAGCGAAACAGAAAGGGTGTGGAAAATTATTCCTTTATCTTAAGGAAGCCACACAAGCCGCCGTACTTCCAGCAGAGCCAGAAAGCAAGGCGCCCAAGCTGCTGTCCCCAAGAACGAGGGGACCAGCTACGGAAGGAGCCGACGTGCTGGGTGGTCGGAGCCTGGGCAGGCTCGGCTGAGCCCAACAGATTCACGTGCAGCAGAGCGCTGGACAGAGCATCGGGACCCTCCCTTCCCGAGAAGGCCCTGGTCTTTCCACGCATCCTACTGCACGACTCGTTCCCCACCAGGTCAATACTAGCCAAGAGGCTGTACTCATTCCCTTAGGGGACTGGAGGCCGCCCAGTGCTGTACCTCAGTGTGACTTCACTGGGGGAATCACCCGAAGGGCCTCGGTGGCCGCCCACTCGGGACCCGTCCTGGACACCCAGGAGCTGTTCTCCCCTCCTTTTTCCAATAAAGCTCTCCTAATGTCCTCCTTTGGTTCATGACTTCATTCCTTGGCGTGCTGAGACTGGAGCTCTGCGCATCTGACAGCTGACAGGCGCTGTCGTAACACTGCCTCCTGATGAGTGGTCAGCAGCTCTGCCCCAAGCTTCTCAGCAGGACAGCTGTCCACGCACGGGACGGGCTGGAGACCGTGCTCTTGCTGTTGGGTTCTGAACCACGTCCCTAGCACCAGGCCAAGCACACGGAGACATCTGACAAACACTGGCTGAACTAATGAATGCAGTATTTGTTTTATGCTTTATGATTTTTTTCTCTGCAGAATCCTAAAACTACATATTTATTATAAATGTGACATCTGGTGATAATAGGCCCAATTACAGATTCTCAAACACATGAAGCATATCCTCAACTGAATTATGATGTGATAAATGTTCCAGGTGATCCATCGGAAAGTTCCTTCCCTTTTAGGGGACACAGGGGAGGAGAATCTTATTTTTTTGTACCAGGGATCAAACTCGGGTCCTTGCGCTTGCGCAGCAGGCGGCAAAACCACTGAGCTAAATCCCCAGCCCAGGATGAGGAAGTTTTCATTATTTCCTTCCTGCTCAATTAGAGAAGAATTAGCATGAGCTGCTGCATGAGGGCCATGGGACAAACCCAAAAGACAAACAGAGTCTCAGACAAAAGTGGGCTGGACTTGAGAACTGGCTCGAATCTCGGTTTTGGCCTTCAGAATTAGGTGATCTGGGGCAGGGTGCTTGTAAATCTGAGTACCAGGTGGGCACAGTGGTGCGTGTCTCCAGTCCCAGCACTCAGGAGCCTGAGGCAGGAGGATCTCGTGAGCCCAGGATTCTGAGACCAACCTGGGCAGCACAGCAAGAGCCCATCTGAGTAGACCCGAGTGCGGCTGGAGCACACACCACGGCGTGCGGGACACACAGCAGGTCCTAAATGACTAGGCTGCTGATTTATGCATCTACTGCACTATACTTGGTATTGTTAGTCTACTGCTTATGTATCTACTACTGTACGTTACACTTTCTGATACTATTAGCTTATTAAAATTGGATTCCATATAAAATAACACATGGTGTCATGCCAATGATAGCATCATACCTCTCATTCTCTCTCTCTCTCTCTCTCTCTCTCTCAGTCCCAGAGACTGAACCCAGAGGTGCTTGACCACTGAGTCAAATCCCCAGCCATTTTCAAATTTTATTTTGAGAGAGGGTCTCACGATGCTGCACAGGTGGCCTCAAACTTCCTCCTCCCTCAGCCTCCCGAGTAGCTTGGATTACAGGTGTGCACCACCACTCCCAGCTCCTGTCTCATAACAGCATCATCTTCCTTTGCATTTGATTTAGCCTCAGCTTTCGTTCCTCATGGCCTTAGGAGCAATGGGCTCTTCTCTTTCTCTCCACACACGTGTACACGTGCACGCATACACATGCACGCAGAGAGTGGGCAGACGCACACTGTGCCAGCCTGTACTCTGGAGAAGCACACAGTAAGATGCTCATGCAAGGGTGAAATTGCCCGGCAGCTCCTCTATCCGGACCTCCAGTCACTGAGGGATGCAGGACTGCAGCATCTGAAGTGCAGTTGGATGCAAGGGCTCAGCAGTCTGCCCCCAGTTACCTTTCAGACTGGTGAGTCCACAGGGAAAGCGTCTGCTTGCATAACACCAGGGGTGTTGACTTTTGTTTCTAGATTTTCAGGGTTTTTTTCAGCACTGAGGAACGAACCCACTGAGCCGCATCTCAGCCCTCGTTGATGTGCTTTGAGATGGGGCTCACTCCGTGCCCTGCTGGGGCCTGAACTAGCGACTCTCCTGCCCTGGCTTCCCCAAGGGCTGGTCTTCACCCCACACTGTCTCCTGCAGTCTTGCTGACACCCCCGAAGGAGCTGAGACCTTCGCGACCCCAATTCATGGGCAGAAACAGGACCCTCGGCTCACTGCTGGACAACACTGACGCAGCAAGAGATGACTGGGGAGCAAGGCGGCCACGCCAGCCCAGACAAGCCGCGCTCACACTTCTCCCTCTGCTTGTCCGGTGCCAGTGCTGGTACAAATCTCAGGGAGATGGGGCTCACGGTATTTGAAAAACTACTGTCGTAAGACTTGGGGATCTTTTTTTGAGACAAGGTCTCGCTTGTAGCCCAGGCTGGACTTGAGCTCACTGTGGTTCTCCCACCTCAGCCTCCCGAGTGCTGGGTGCAGGTGCGCGCCACTGCACTGGGCAAGACCATGGACTTTAAAGAGCACTTCGTCTTAACCGGAGGTTCCATCAGCTAGAACAGCCTCCGCTGAGGGAACTGGGGTGACCCAGAGATTGCCGTCTGAACAGGCCCACGCTGAGAAATAAATGAAAACACAGACTTTTCGCATGCTAGACAGTGGGCCAGTTTAAAGATAGAAAAGTTCTGAACCAATGAATCATCCTTTCCAGTGGCAGCAGCAGCGGCCACGTCAGCTCAGTGGAACGCAGGACAGGCCCAGGCAGCTCTCTGCTCACCCGAGAGGCTTCCGCGCGGGGCCCAGATGGAGGGCAGCTGGTGCCGCTCGGCTAGGCACACACGTGTGTCCATGTGTGCACGTGTGCACACTCATGTGTGTCCCTGGGGAATCCAAGGGTTCCTTAACTAGGTCAGAGGACCTTTTACTTTTGCAGTCTTCAGCAACCTGAGCTTAGAGGTGAGATTTTCATGGTTTTTATAAAAGGAGTAAGACTGGGGAGAAAGCTGCTGTCTAATCGATACTTCAACTGGGGAACTTAAGGAAAGACAGGTGAGCAGGCTAGTTCCAAAAGACCTCTGCATCCTCCGCCCACTAAACACAGAGCAAAGACCCTCCCGCCCGCACGGCGGCCTCATACTCGAAACTCAGGGGAGGCATCACTGGTCCCAAACACCCTGTCCCATACCCACCCTGCAGGAGGTGACCCCACCGACAGAAAGGTCTCAGAGCGTCTCCTCTGCTCACAGTCACGCCCTCCTGCCTGTCGCCGGTGAAGCCCATGCTCTCCAGTGATGCCGTGGCCCCCTTTAAATCTCCTCCCTGCTTTCAACTTTTGAGGATCCAGGAGGGGCGGCAGCGGAAGCCTCTTTGGAACTGAAGTCCGAGGGGCCTGCGGGGCACACAGGTGGCACATGGGAGGAGCTCATGACACCGCTGGCTGGGTCCGAAGCAGGACTCCTGTCCTTCCAGCAGGACTTCCTGGTGGCTTGGGGACCATATGGCTGACACCGCTAATCCAATGACTGTTGTCTCGTCTCCCGCTGACCTTCACACCAAATGCCCAGTGCCAGCTGCTCACCAGGTCCCTGCTGCAGGGACAGCCACCTCCCAGGGGAACAGGGGGGCATGGCACAGGCAAGCCTGGGGGCCCCATCTCCAGCCTGAGGGCTCCTGCAGGTGGCTCCCAAACCTCCGAAGAGGGGCGGCCGCTGCTCTGTTTTCCTGCTTTATCTCCTCATGGCCACCATTTGCCGATAGCTCTCCACCAGTGGAAGCCTGCACGATGTTTCACCCCCATGCAAAACTAGCTGTTAAGGGATGGCACTTCTGCCCAGTTGTGTGCTCCTCCTCATGTAGCACGGGGCAGGTGTGTGCGTGTGCAGCTTCTGTGGATTCCAGATGCTGCTAAGCAAAGGAAGTTAAACACAAAACAGCAACTGCACCTCCCTCGTATAATGAAAATTTCTTTATTTGTAAGATAAATCTTCTGCTGCTGTAAATTTTGCCATTGCCATATTTCCTAAAGCCAATCCCCTTTTCAAAAACACAAAACGACTGATTGCTCTCACTGCCAGCCTGAATCCACAAGTATTTCTTTCTGCAAAGCTGCATCTACTGGATGCAACAAAGTAGGTTTCTTTCTCTTGCCCCAATCATAAGCGTGTAGGTTAGGTTGCTCAACATTGCAGAAAGGCAGTGCAACTGAAGGTACAGCGCGGATGGGGCCAATGTCGCTCCCCGTGAGCAGCCTGCCGCCTCGCCCGGTGTGGAGAGGGCACAAGTGTGGGACAAAGAGAAGGTGCAGTTGTTGCTTGTGCCTGTGCGGAGATTCTCTCAAGGCCCTGGCTCTGCCTCTCCGGGAATGGGGTCCACGCCTCACACCCAGCTCCACTTGAGCCTGGTGGCTCTCACGATGCCCTGACACTGTCAGCATCACACTGCGCTGTTCAAAACACCTTCATCAGCTCCAGGGCCTGACGCTCAAGAGCCAAGACCCCTCAGGTTTAAATCCCCATCCTTCTCGTTTGATCTCCGGCTATTTTTGGCTTCACTGACTCTCATTTCCTTTCACAAGAGTATGCGTGATGCTCTTCGACCCCTTCCACACTGGCTTTGGTTGTGAGTGTGTGATCAACAGATACACGAGCGGTATCCAGTGCTTTATTATCCATTAATGAGGAGTGAAGGCCGATTAGTGGTTGTGAAGGTAAATATAAAGCCTTAATTTCTTAATTTTAACCTTGAAAGGAAGATTTGGTCCAATAGGAATGAAATTTAGAACAGCTATTATGGAAACCAGTACAGAAGATACTCAGAGAATTAACAATACAACCGCCATGTGGTCCAGTCCTTATATTGATGGATAAGAACCCACAGGAATGAAATCAGGGTGTTGCAGTGATATCTAGACGCCTGTGTGCAGCATAGCACTATTCCCAAAAGCCAGCCTTTCTTTCTTTCTTTCTTTCTTTTTCTTTCTTTCTTTCTTTCTTTCTTTCTTTCTTTCTTTCTTTCTTTCTTTCTTTCTTCTTTCTTTCTTTCTTTCTTTCTTTCTTTCTTTCTTTCTTTCCTTCTTTCTTTATCTATTTAGTTAGAGACAGGTCTCGTTCTGTCATGCAGGCTGGCCTTGAACTCATTGTGCAGCCCAGGCTGGCCTCCTGCCTCAGCCTCCCGAGGGCTGGAATTATAGGAGTTCCCTGCCATGGCAAGTACTTTTTGTTTTGTTTTGTTTTATTTCTTAATTCCCCTTTCTTTCCTCACTAGACTCCAAGCTGGACTCAGCCGGCAGCCTTCTCTGTGTATTCACGGCGGTTCTCAGCATCCAGGCTGTGTCTGACACACAGCTCACACGTTGTGTTCTGGATGCTTTGGGTGAGCGACGAGGATGAGCACATACTGTGCAGCCACAGCCTCACGATGTGCACGACGTTGTACACATGTAAGTTTGCAGAAGCAAAGGAAATGCGTGGAAAGGTACTAATCAAAAAGCACTTGCTAGTAGCAAATAAATTAACCTGTCTTCTAATACTTCCATATTATTTAATTAAAAACAGTAAGTATGCATTTCTTTTTGGAATAAAAAAACAATTCAAGAAATAAAGTATGTGAAGGGAATGAACACTTCTCAGCTCAGGAGACACGGTGGTTATTCAGGTTGGTCTCCCCTAACCCAACTCCACCGTGCTCCAAGATCCAGAACTTTTTGAGCAAACACAGTGGGCTCAAAAGCAAAGCCCCACCTGGACCCCACGTGACACGGACAGGGAGATTTCACGCCGGCACTGGGTCCCGTCCAAAAGATCCCGCATCACATGCATGCAAATACTCCAAAACCTGAAACAGGTCTGGGCCCCAGCACCTCAGATACGAGGTGGTCACCCTGGGCAGCAATGTCTGCCCCTCTCTGTCTCTCTCCCTCTCTCTGTCTCTGTTGCTCTGTCTCTCCCTCTCTCTGCCTCTGTCTCTGTCCCTCTCCTGTCTACAAGCTTAGAAGCAAATCAATGCTACAGCAATCTTGTTGTTCTAGGAGTTTCTCCATAAACAGAAGAAAGTAAGTATTTAAAGATGCTATGAGCCACAGGTATGAAAATACTCTGAAACCACAAAAGGGATATAATTCAATCACAAAGTGAATAATTTTCTAGTAACTTCTGAAATAAAGATGAAAGTATACATCCGAGGAAACATAAGCAATGCTGAAGAAGGTGAGCCCCGGGGTCAGGTCCTGACAGGTTTGTTTAACACCGGTTTACATTACTCCACACTAATACCTCAAATACCTTCTGGCTTAGTCAGGGAAGTCTGCCGGGTGGGAAACACGATGTGTTTGGAATATGGAACACTGGAGATCAAAACGTCAGCCCCGCGGGGATGACCAGGACCTACCCGTGGAGGACACTGACTCCGAGCATGCTTACCTCGACGGGAGACAGAGAGCTGGGCGCCAGCGGTGGCACGGCCATCTGATGGACGGCATCTTCGTTTCTGTGAGACGGGAAAACACGCAGGGTCAGTACGAGGAGACGCCAGGCTCTCGGCCCGGGGTGCTGTGTGCCCGAGCGCTCCGGTGAAAACACACACACAGCAGCGCTGGATTAATAAACAAGGGTGCAGAGCTGCTGGAAGCACAGAGGCCTGCTCGGGGGCCACTCGGGTGCATCCCAGGACAGGGGAGGACAGGGCCACGGCAGGAGGGGAGCGGTGTCCACTCCTGCACTCTCCACCTGCCCGCATGTAACCTGCATGCCTGTTCCCTTCCGGAGCGTGTGGCTCTGGGGATGGGGAAGGTCCGGCCTCCTCGCTGGCTGGGTCCGCTGTCTGCTGCACGCGGCAGAGGGTGTGAGGCCAGGCCGTGAGGGAGTGGAGGAGCCGCGGACTCAGCTGGCCGCATCGTGCCAGGGCAGGTGCAGGCGGGACCTCCTCACCCGGCGATGGCACCCAGGGCAGGCCCAGGCCCAGCTTCTTTCACAGGACAAACCACGAAAGCCCACCAAGGTGCTTCCTGCTGATAACATGAAGATCTGAGGGCAGGGGACACAGCTCAGGTTCAGGGTTGGAGGGCTTGGCTCGCGTGTGATCCCCAACACTACAAGTAACGCACGCACGCACACGCCCCAAACAAAATGACCGCTTCGCAGCTCCCGCTCCCCGTGCTCAGGGCGGACAGAGGCGCTCCCGTCTGCCTGGGCCAGTGTTCAGGGTCCCCCACTTCCGCTCTTATCTCTCACTGAGTGGAGGTCGACTCCTCCGCCCGTGGTCCCTGCAAGGCCCGGCGATTACGCTCAGGCCCGGTCCTCCTCTGGGGAGCCAGCCCCCGAATTCACAGACTGGCTGAGTCCCCGCCCTTCTTACGCATGGTAACCCGGCCTCTGGCTGTGGGGTCCGCACATCTAACTCCCACGTCCCGTCTCCGCTGGTGTCTTACAAGCACCTCAAAAAAGGGAAAAATACCGAGGTTTTTCTTGCCCTCAGCTCCTGTAGCCACTGCTCCCCACCCTAGTGGACCCAGCAACGCCTGCCTGTGTTCAGCCAGCAACTCAGCTGTTCTTTTTCTTTAAAGGTGCTTTAAACTATTTAACTGAAATGCCGTATACTGACTTCCATTTATTTTGATACATCTTGTCCCCAAGGTGATTTAGAGGATCTTCAAGCCAATATAAATATTTCATACATATTTGGCCATTTGGGTATACATCTGCACAATACCTCATATCTTTTTTTTTTTTTTATTTGGTACCGGGGATCGAACTCAAGTCCTTGTGCCTGCACAGCAGGTGGAGAATCCACTGAGCTAAATCCCCAGCCCCAGTACCTCACATCTTTCCGCAAGAAAAACACTGAAGAGTAAAGACCTGACACAATTAACTGGGTATAATGAGAATCTGCTCCAAATATTTGTTTCTCCGAGGTAAAGGCACCACACACCTGTTCAATTAAGAAAACCATCCTTACAACACAAGATGATTTTTTATTTTGAAGTAGGACTTAGGGCATTCAGCTGCTAATTAGGTGCTGTGTGGCAGAGCGACATCCCCAGCTAATGCCATGAATTCATAGGGAACAGCTTCCAACAACTCAGGCCCCTTCCCATTGGTTCTCACAAAGTGCGCTTCTCTGGGTGGGGGAGGCTGGAGCTCAGTTGGACCCAGGTACCTTTCTCTTTGGCTTCCTTCTTTTTCTGATCATTTTCCTTGACCCGTTTCAGGAAGCTGTCTCGACTCTTTGAGTGTTTAATATGCTCAATATGCACATTAATCCTCTTGGCAAGTATCTTGCCTTTAACCTGCTTGTTTACAACAATGCCAGCAGCATGCTGGGTAACACTGTAGACTCTTCCAGTTTTGCCATGGTAACATTTGTGTGGCATTCCTTTCTGAACAGTGCCCATTCCCTTGATGTCTACAATGTCACCCTTTCTGTAGTTTCGCATGTATGTGGCCAAAGGAACAACCCTATGTTTTCTAAAAGGCCTAGAGAGCATATACTGGGTTCCCCTCCTCTTTCCCTTTGTCATTTTGGCAAATTACCGGAAGATGGCAGTTCCGGCCGAAAGGCTCAGAGCTGTTCCTGAAACCTCCGGTCCGAAGAAGGCCTCTGATTCTGCCCCTGAAGTGCATCTCAGTCGCTCCGCTCTCCATCCCGTGCTGAGCTAACGAGGGCGCCAGCCCCAGCTCCCCACTCAAGCCTCCTGCACCCCTGCACCCTGCAGAGTTACCATGGCCGAGACGCCCAGGGGCTTCACCTCCTCCCAGGCCGGGAGCAGTCTGTCATGCTGTTCACTGGGAGCAACCGCTCATAGCTGTGGGGTCGGGGAGTCACTTCCCAGTGCCCAGACTGCTCCCGGGAGGCGGATGAACTGTAGGAATTCTGACCCAGTTATATCCTCCGCAGAATGAGGCCCAGGTGCCACTTCTCCCCTTGTGCCCTTGGAGCATCTAGTATCTGAACCAAACCGAAACAAATGGGAAAATCTCTAGCGCCATGCAGTGCCGCAGAGCAGGGAGAACACGTCTGTTTTCTGACAGCATTTCCCATGCTCGAGTAGGCTCCGTCCTGTCCAGTGAGGGCTGAGGCAGGTCTCTTCCCAGCAGCTCTCACACAGGCCAGCCGTCATCTCGAGGGGCAGTCGAGTCCCCTCCTGCCCCAGGCCAGACTCACAGCGCAGGGACAGTGGCAGGAGGCGGGCAGATGCCTTTCACAGGCCCCCAGCACTGACAGATTCTTACTGAGGATCATGATCAACTGGGCCAAGGGAGCTCAAACCAGCCAAGTTGTCCCTTTATAATCGAATGATTCCCCAAATTAGCATGTCTGGTGAAGACCCTTCACAGTCTCTTAAACCTCACACAATAGAAAGCCTGCAGTCAGTCCTAATGGAGAGAAGAAAGCTGCTGTGAGAAGCTACGGCTCATACGCCTTTACAACCCTCTCAGAGGTGACTGTTCACACACCAAGGCAGCAAGCCGTGCAGCGCTGGACCAGCAGTGACCACGGGGCAGGGCGGGAGCCGCGGCAGAGGCCAGGCCCTGACCTTGTGACCGGCACTTCTCTTACGGGGTGAGATGTGTTTGCTTTATGATTAATCTTGCCTTTTCATAACATTACCCTAGGTTTCTTAGGCACCAGGGCCCCATACAGACCACGGTGGAGAACTGCAGTCGGTGGTCAGTGTCTTGATGCTCATCCTTGAGAGCCGTTGGAGAGAGTAACGGTTCAGATCTGTAAGTGGCCCTGACTCTGTGCTGGGGGGCTTTCAGAAGTGAGGGGACCCCAGGGTGCTGGGCCGGCAGCGGGTTCACCCACTAAGGAGCTCACAGCTGCTGTGCTGGGGAGGCAGGGCCTGGGCAGAGGCGTCCTGGGGTGAGGCCTGGAAAGGCTCCTCTCCCTCTCCAGCTCCCCCCGGGGAACCCCCTTTACCAGGCACTGGGACCGAACCTAGGGCCTCTGTACCAAGCTACACTCACGGCCCTTTTAAAGTTTTATTTCGAGACAGGCTTTCAGGAAGTCACTATTGCCCCTCCTGACTCCTCAGCAGACTGACGAACACAAATTCTAAACTGGTGTCAGTTCTTTGTGGATAAGCTAGAGGTCAGGGACGAAGCCTGGGATGAGAAGCACCATTACTGGCTTCAGGGGAGGGGGGTGCCTGCAAGGATCTGGGGGCTCCTGGGCTGGAAGCAGTGGCCACCTGAGAGGCAGCAGGCAGAGTCCCACAGGGAGCACCCACCCGCATGGGCTCCTGAGGCCTCGGTGGACAGAGGCCTGCCGGTGAGTCTCTCCAGAACCCGGCAAGCACTCAGACTCCTGCAGGAGAGGCCCCAGCGGAAAAGCTGCCATGCAGGGGCAGACGTCTGACGCCCAGAACTGGAGTCTCACATGGTGCAGAGTGAAGCCAGTGAATGTGTGGTGATTCAGTACACAGCAAGAGGAGACAAATCAACACACAGCCCCAGCCTTTGGCCTGGAAACCACGGTCACCAGGAACAGCTGTGAGAGCGTGCACTGTATAATCTGCACAGCTGCATGTATAATCCGTGGTAGTTATAATTATTTTCTTCTTTTTCTGTTCATTTTATGCAGAGGTTAAGTAACCTGGCCAAAGTCACAGAGCTAATAAACAGCACAGCTGAGCTTCAAAACCACAGTCTGATTTTAAAACCTACACCTTAACTATTACACAAGCATTTTCGCTTTTAACAGCCGCCCGAGAGCCACAGATACCTGCCTGGGAGGCTCACGTCAGCGTTCCCAGACCCGCCTCGGGGAAGGCTCTGCCGGGCCGCAGCGTACTCCCCAAGCTGCTCCACACACTCCCTAAGGGACAGACACGCGCGCTCCTCCGCGGGCAATCCTGCGTCTCGTAATTGAGTGCAGGTGTCATATCTACACCACGCACCCCATGTATTGACGCAAAGGCTGTGAAAAGCTAGCAGTGAAGGACGCGCTGGGATGCGATTCCTCCGCCTCCCCCACACTCCCAGGGCTGGTCCTAAACCCTTGCTTTGTCTGTCTTCCCTCCTGCGTTGGCCTTATGGCATTAGCTGCGTTTCCTTTCCTGCCTGAGGTCTGTGTGAGTGCGGAGAGGGACCCCCTGCGTCTGGGCGGGGGAGGAGGAGGAGAAGCAACCTTTGCTGTTTTAAGCCACTGATTTGGGGCTGTTTTGACTGAAGCTTAACTGAGTCTGCCCAAGTCAAACGCGCCACAGGAAGTCCATTCTCTAAGGGTCTGAAGCCCTGTCTATACTGCATTCACCACGGCTGAAAGCTGGGAGCAACCCGCTGCCAGTGGGAGAACGAACGGGTCGGCAGCCGTCTGTCTGCACAGAATGCAACATTTCTCAGTCACCCGCGGAGCAAACTTGACAAAAACAATGTGGACAGATCTCAAGACATCATTCGTAATGAGGGCAACAGACGCAAAGGGGAAAGTACTGCTGGCTTCCACTGACATGAAGTCCAAGCCCAGAGGACCAAGACCAGAGGTCAGGACTCAGGAGTGCCTGGCCGGCCGGGAGGGGAGAAGCCGTAAGTGGCCCCGCTGGCTTCCGGGGGGTGGGTCTTCTGTTTCATATTCACAGAGGTCCCATGGTGAGCGCCGCGTCCAGAGCTCAACACACACGAGCACTGCCCCGAGTGCGAATTACACCCCAATTATAATAGACATGCACGCTTATGTGTAGTAAGACAATTACACTACCCTAGAAAGAAATCCCGACGAAGATTCAAACTATGTCACTGATCACTTTAAATCCCCGGCCCTCTGATCACTTTTGATCAGTGTAATTTTTATCACTGAAATACTGAACAACTTTTACCAATCTTGGTTTCTTTTGTTTTTTCTTTTTTCTTTCCCAGAGGTGCTTTATAACCAAGCTACAGCCCCGGCACTTCGTATTTTTATTTTTAAAATTTGAGACAGGGTCTTGCTAAGTTGCCCAGGCGGACCTTAAACTTGGCAGTCCTCCTGCTTCAGCCTTCCCAGTAGCTGAGGTTACAGGCATGCGCCACCACACCTGCCTTCAATCTTGGTTCCTCAGCCTATACAATCTGAGTGACATCTTCTAGAATTGTGGTCAGGTAAGGCAAATGTCAAAGCACAATAACAATAAGTTAAAATGTAGTGTTTTCTGGTTTTGTGACGTTGAGTCTGAAGTACTTAAAGTTCTGGGTGCTGGGTCCTCAGCTCTGTCAATTCATTCAGCCATCGACTGAGAAAGTCACCAACTTGCCTGGCTTCCTCTGAAGGCTCTGTTCTCCCTTCGAGTCCCGCAGCCCCTTCCTAATTCATGTGCTTTCTGAGCTGCCTGGACCTCAAGGGACAGGAGTCCCTAACACCGCTTTCTTGTTCTGCTTTCTCTGCTCACTGCCCTCTGACTGTGAACACCGTGCCGTCAGCACACCCTGGACCGGTGCGGGTTGTGCTTGACACACGTTACTTACTGGCTCGTCTTCTAAGCTCTTGGAGAACTGCTCAAGTGCCTGTCCTTACATAGTGTCTGCCATGCGGCCGGTGCTCTGTAAGTACTTACCTTAGGTTCTGCCTTGCGTCAGCCTACCCCACAGCTTCGGTAGCACGAGCCATCCCACTTCTCTAACAGGGATCACTGTCCTTCCACTGCTGTCCTGGCAACGTCCTTCTGTCCTTCTATGGACACTCTGTCCTCAGAGGCCCTTGCAGGTCCCATACCAGATTTGACAAAATTACATATCTCAATGAAAATTCTAACCATAATTCAAGCTGCAGTAAGAGATTTCACTAACATGTTATTTGAAGCATTAGTCCAACAACCCTTGACTAACTTCCTAGGATAAATATGGGGCAGTTACTCCTAAATAAACTGTAAAAGAACTCTACAATTGTGGCGGAAAGCAAAATTAGTGGGCTATACGGACAACACACTTATGTTTCCAGGAAGCTCAATGAGGCCCCAACAGTTCTGAATGAGAGAAATAAATGAAGGTATTTGATATGATATACGTTTGTAGGACACAAGATCTATTGCCAAGGAGCATTTCTATTTTTTTTTTTACAAAGATGAAAGTGTGTTCCATTCCAAAACTATTCACAGAGAATTGCAAGAGACCCCAAAGAGCCAAGACAATACAGAAAAGAAGAACTAAGTTGGTTTCTCGCCCTTCCTAGCTCCAAAACTTACCAGGAAGCCACAGCAGTCACCGAAACACGGTGCTGGCCTGAAGACAGACCCAGTAGCTGGTGGACACTGGACACAGAGCCAGAAATTCACCTCTGAAGCAGTGAGCAAATGGTCTCAACAGGGACAGCAAGGCCATTCAGTGGGGAAACAGTGCTGGAAAACTATTCACATGTAGAACAATGAAACCGGATGCTGCCTTTACATCATGTGTAAAAATAAATCCAACGGGGCCAGTGCCGCCCAGAGCAGGCCCGGGAGCCCCTCTGCCCAGAACACCACCAGGAAGACACCAGCTGGGGACCGGAAGGGGTCCGTGCCTCTGGGACGGGAGACACAGCGTGGCTGCACGCCACTCATCAGGCCCCAGGCTTTGTTAAGCAGCGGCCCGGACCGACCGAGGCGGTTTGGAAGGCGGCGGAATGTTCTGAGCGTACATGGGTTTCCCGCTCGCTCAGTGAGCGCGTGCCCAGCAGCACTGTCCACCTTGCACACACCAGTCGTCTAGTGGACAAACTGCTCTCGATTCTGCTCTCTTCTGAACATCTGAGATAAGAAGGCATTGGACTGGTGGGCGCCACCGCAATTAATGCAATTCCACTCAGCATTCTCTTCTGGCTTCTGTACACTCTCAAATCTTTTAAACTTTCCTAGCCAGGCGTGGTGGTGCATGCCTGTAATCCCAGCACTCAGGAGGCTGAAGCAGGAGGATCGCTGAGTTTGAGGCCAGCCTGGGCTACACAGCAAGACTTTGATTCAAAAAAGAAAGAAAGAGGGGCTGGGGATTTAGCTCAGTGGTTCCGCCGCCTGCCTGGCAAGCACAAGGACCCAAGTTCAATCTCTGGTACAAAAGAAAAAAAAAAAAAAGAAACAAACAAACACTAAAAATTTTTCCTTATGGAAGGAGAAGGTGCTACTTGGGATTTCCTGTGGACCTCATGCCAGGTTCCTTTTGTTCTCTTTATCATGAGAAGGCCCAGATCTGGTGTCGGGGTCCCCCCACCCCGCAGGGATGGTAAGAGGGAACAGCAGTGTCCATAAGGACTCTGGCGGGGGCAGCAGTGCCACCCCGTGTGCCAGCTGAGCACTCTGCCGAGCGCAGTTGGAGTCATTTCTTGCTGCTGTTACCGGACACCTGAGGCCAGGTGAGTGGGTAAGGCGGCTCCTGAGCTGGCCAGCTTCTCCTCAGACACCCACCGGGGAGGCAGGCGGGCCAGGGTCACCCACAGCTCTCTCCAGCCCAGGGTCCGAGGACACCCAGCCCCTCAGCAGGCCGGTGCCCCCAGGGTCGCAACACTGGGCTCTGAGGCCGCTTTCCTCATGCTGCTCACTGTCACCCTCTGACCCCAGCGCGAGCCCAGTGACAAAGGGCAAGGAGCAAAAAGGAGGCTGGAGCCCAGCTGGGAGCCCGGGGAGGGGCCACATGGACTGGCTCATGTCAAACTTCAATTGTTTCATTAGCTGATGTCTGCGATAGAGCGCAGTTACATCCTTACATCCTGCTAACCCTCTCCCGCCCCCACAGGCCTGCCTTGTCTCTGCCTACCACCCGTCCTTTGGGGAGCTCTGTATATTTATGTTTCAGGTGTCTCATACAGTGGAAACGTGAGATAGATAACTTTCCGTGTCTGGCTCCGCGGAGCATCACTCTCTCACGGCTCCATCTGTACGGGGAATGGCACCCCGTCGTGCATGTACGCCGCAGTTTCGCAGTCCATCTGTCTCCGGGCAGAGCATGGCCGCCATGAGCTGTGCCGCTATGAACACGGTGTGCACGGATCCCTGCAGTGCGGGGCACTGGTCCTCAGAAACTCACCTGGGGGGTGTGGCGGGTCGTAGGGATTTCTCAGGACTCTCCATATGGATTTCCACAGTAATCAGACAGGCTGACATCCCACCACCAACACAGCAGCCGGCCCCATCTTCGCCAGCATTTGCTGCTTTTGTGCTCCTGACCACAGCTGTTGTGACCGGAACATGACTGTAGCTGAGTATTTTGATTTCCATTTCCCTAGTGGCAGCAGATGCTGAGTACTTCTTCTGTACCTATTGCCTACTGAAACTTCTCCTTTTGAAATGTGACTGCTCAGTTCACTTGCTCACTGTCTGACTGGTCTCTTGTTTGACGGGAGTCAATTTTCTGATGGGAGTCAATCTATTCTACTTATCGGCCCTCTAACCCAAGACGGGCTGACAAAGCTTTTCCCTTTCTGTAGGTTGTCTCCCATGCTGCTGTTTTCTTTGCCGTGCAGAAGCTTTTTAACTTGATGAATCCCATTTGTTGATTCTTAGTATTATTTCTTGTGTTATCTTCCAGAGGTTTCAGTCTTGCTGCTGTCATATCTAAGACTTTAATGTATTTGGACTTGACTTAGCACAAGATGAGAGTCAGATCTGGTTCCTTCTTTTGCATGTGGGTGAGCAGTTTGCCCAGCACATTTGGTACAGGCTGTCTCTCCTCCAACACGTTTCTGGCCCATCTTAGTTGCTGTTCTCATTGCTGAGACTAAATGCCCAGCACTCAGGGTTAAAGGGTAAAGGTTTATTCAGCTCACAGGGTGGAAGGTTCAGCCTATAGTCGGCTGGCTCCAGGGCAGGGTGGCATGGCTGAGGAGAAGCAGTTCATGGTGGGCAGAAGTCAGCAAAGCAATGAGGGGCAGCCTCAGCTCTTTCTGCCCCTCTTATTTTATCCAGAGCACTCACACCCTTAATCCTGGCATCCTCAATCCTAGCACTGCACCATGAATCGATCCCAGCCCCACACTCTAGATCCAGCACCTCTGCAAAGCCCACCTATGGTTGCGTGAGGCTTTGGGGCCTCTGGACATTGGTGTAACAGCCCCTTTGTCCAGGGTCAGGTGGCTGGCAGTGCCTGGGGGCTGTTCTCTTCCTTCTCTTCTGCTCCACTGACCCACATGTCTTGTTTTGTGTCAGCACCTTGCTGTTTTGTCACTGAAGCTTTGCAGTAACACTTGAAACCCAGGACTGTGAGGCCTCTTGCTTTGTTCTTGTTGCTCAGGATTGTTTTGACTCTTCTGGGTCTCTTCTGATCCCATACAAATTTTAGGGTGGCTTTTTCTAGCTCAGTGAAGAATAGTGTTGGTATTGTTATGGCTGTGTCCAGATGTCCCCTAAAGCCTCATGTGGTCGTAGGTGGGGCTTTTCAGGCAGTGGATCTGGAGTGTGTGATGCTGGGATTAAGGGTGTGTGGTCACTAAACCAGTCCACTGATTGGTTTGGCACCACCCTAAACCTGGCAGCCTGGATAGAGTATAAAAGGAGCAAAAAGAAGTTGCTACAGTCGCTTGGACTTGCTTCTTGCTACTCTGCTGCTCTGCTTCCTCTTCCCCACCAGGGACTGTTTCTCCTCTGGACACCTGTCTGCCATCCACCCTGCCCTGGAGCCAGCCGACTATGAACTGAAACCGCTACGAACTGTGAGCCAAATAAACCTCTCCTCCTTTAACTCTGGATGTCAGGTATTCTGTCCCAGCCACAAGAAAGTAACTAAGACAGGATTTTATAGGAATTGCATTCGATCTATAGATCAGCTTTGGCGATACAGCCATTTTACCGGTACTAATTCTCCCCATCCAGCAACAGGGTGATTCTCACTTCCTTTCTGTCCTCTCCAGTCTCCTGCAGGATTTTAGTTTCCATCACAATGGCCTTTTGCCTCCCTGGTTAGGTTGATTCCTGGCATTTACTCTTGGTTTGCAGCTACGGTGAGTGGAGCTGTTTTCCTGATTTCTTTCCAGTGGGTCCCTTCCTTGTGTAAAGGATGCTACTGATTCCCGTGTACTGATTCTGCATCTTGGCTTAGGGACAGGCTTAAAACACTAGACATACGCAAAGGAGGAAAGTTTTCTCCTTTGGAAATGAGAGTTAAAATCTAGAAAGACAGAAAGAGCCACAAGGTAGAAAGAAAGGGAACTGAGGTAGAAGTGCTCCGGGAGAGAAGTGACAACCACAGGCGAGGCAGGGACAGCGAAGGGAGGAGAAGTCCAGCCACACTGGCCCGCACTGGCCAGGTCTCGCTGAGGATGCCGAGTGAGGAAGGGCAGAAGCAGCAGCCAAGGGTCCTCCCGCTCTTGCTCGTGCTAAGCATTGTGCCGGTCATTAACATTTTAAAAATCACGACAAACGGGACAGGCACTTCATTCGCCGCATTCTACAGACGATAACTGAGGTCTGGAGGGAAAAGAAACCCAACGACACTAACACATAGGGCTCTTCCGCCCCCTAACAATTCAGGTTTGCCCATCATTTCAGTCAGTAGAGAACTAACCCAGCGCCTGCCACTGTGCAAGGCGCATGGATTTCCAGCCAGGGCTCACTGCCGCCCGGGCTCGGCTGCAGGAGGGACCTGGGGGGCCACAGAGCTGCCCTCCTCCCGAAGCCTCTCCGGCACCCTCAGGGGGGCTCCTCTAACTCTCCTGGCTGTTTTCCTGCCGATTCTTTGAGGAAGATGGTAACGGTCAGCCAGTGTCCCAAGGATGGTGGTGGGGGAAATGCAATCGCTTTGTTATATTTCTGTATGGACATCAGCAAGGGAGAGTGCTGATGACTGAGATGTAAATGCCAACCTCAGCCACCATGTGAAGCACAAAACACACCCAGAAACCCATAATCAAAACCGTCCATGTTTGTCTTCAAGTGGCCATCAGAAAAGGAAAGCGTATTTTTAGAGCAGACAATGATTGTGTTAGACCAACCCAAACTGAAATCATTCTGCACCAATAACAAGATCTCCAGAGGGCACCAGGGACGTCAGATGACTGCGAGTCTCACCTGATGAAAACCAGCCTCACTCTGGATGGGGCTGTCCTGATGATGGCAGACGCATTTTGGTGGCTCCTTCCATACAGGATCTGATTGTTTATCTGTTAGGGAAAAAGAAATGCACTTGTGAAACTCCAGTCTGCATATTCATGTGTAAATGTGTAAGCTGGTACATGTGTACAGGCATATACGTGGACTCTTGGGATTAAGCGGGAAGTCTATTCATTTTTAAGCGTGCACATGTGGGACTCACTTGTGGTTTTAAGAGAACAGTAGTTGAGCTCATGATAAAGCCTTCATTTCCGACAGCTTTCCCAGATTGCTCAAAAACGTAGGGACAGACCAAGCCACCGTATTCACCGTGCCTGGGATGCCGGGGGGACACATGCTGTACCCAGGCAAGGTTCTCACACAGGACAAACTCTGTTACTCTAGAGGAGGTGAGGATTATATTCTTGCTTGAAGTCAAATTTTAGATTTGTTGAACAGAAACATTCTTGTTGACAATCAGTGAGCCGCCTGCCTGTGTCCAAGATGTGGCCGGATTTTTAACTTGATTTGCTTGAACTAACTTTGATCTAAAAACATTAGACTGAAGTTTTTTCCCGCCAGTTTTTCCCACGGCGACGATCACTGTCTTCACTCTATTTCACGCAGTGAGCAGCGTGCTGTACCATCACCCTGCCTGGCCTGGTGCCATCCTCTGTGGAGGGAACAGCACCGAACCCTCTGAGTGGCGGACAGAAGGCACAGAAGCCTTCCGTAGTCAGCACCCGACCCGCCTGCCCAGCTAGCTCTGAAACCTTGCACTCGAAGGCGCACCTCTGCCATGGCCAGTCGTGATGAGAAGGTGCGTGGACATGACACTGGAGCAGCAGGAGTGAACCACTTTGGCTGTCTGGGAGGAGCGCATCGGCCACCGCACCTAGAGGCAAAGCCAGGTTCACATCCAAGGCTGCTGCCCATGGATGCGCTGCCCTTCGCCCGCCTCTCACCCCATTGGCTCTTCTCGGGCCGAGATCACCAAGCTCACGGAACTCCGACTCCAGGTGTCATTCCTCCAGGCTCGGTTTCCTCCTTTCGAAATGGAATTAGGCACCGAGTTCACAAGGCTGCTGTAAGAACTACAGGGGGCACCTTTACATATTACTTGCAGCACTACTGATACCCACGTATTTTAAAATTTATGGGTTTAAAACTACTCATCTTGTCTGTTAAGCTTTCAGCCTTTAACATCATGTATTTAAAAATGTGCCCAACATCTGAAATGAACAGACATTTCTCAGACAAAGAAGTAAAAGCAGCAAATAAATATATGAAAAAATGTTCAACATCACCGGTCATTTGAGAGATGCAGATGAAAATAACACTGAGATTCCATCTCACCCCAGAAAGAATGGCTGCTATCAAGAAATCAACCAATAACAAATGCTTCTGGGGCTGTAGGGAAAGAGGAACCCTGCTCCACTGCTGGTGGAACTGTAGACTGGTGCAACCACTGTGGAAATCAGTATGGAGATATCTCAAAGAACTAGGACTGGAAGTCCCATTTGACCCCGCTATTCCACTGCTGGGGATCTTCCTCAAAGAATTAAAAGAATCATACCACAGTGATATATGTGCACCCATGTTCACAGCAGCACAGTTTGTAACAGCTAAAGCTTGGAAGCAGCCCAAATGCCCATCAGCTGGAGACTGCCTAAATAAAATGTGATTTTTTAAATAAAATGGAGTACTACTCAGCCATAAAGAACAAGAAACTAGAGACATTTATAGGTAAATGGTTGCACATTGAGGACATACTCTTATGTGAAATAAATAGGACACGTGTAAATACCAAGTAGTTTCTGTGGTGTGAGAAACTGAAAGTGTAAATAAGGATTAAAATGAATAATTGATAATGTGAAATAGGAAGAAAAGGTCCAAAGGAGTAGGGGAAGGGGGAGGGGTAGGGGAAAGGAAAGAAAGGAAAGGAAAAATGATGAGAAATGGAAAAAATGGAAAGAAAGTCTGTCATTAGAGAAGGGTGGAGGGGGTGAAGGGAGGGCAGGGGAAGGGGAAAAAATAAGAACCGAGATACGTCATGTAAAGGTATAAATTCCCAATGATAAATGTAAATGTATTGTATACCTAAAATGTACCAATGAAAGAATTTAAGAGAAAAAAGTCTATAAAAAAATGTGTCCAGGCTGGGCATAGTGGTACATACCTGTAATCCCAGCACTTGGGAGGCTGAGGCAGGAGGATTGAAGGTTTGAGTCTCATTTGGTAACTTGGTGAGACACTGTCTCAAAATAAATAAAAAATACAGAGATGGGGAGGTAGCTCAGTGTGAAAGCCCCAGGTTCAATCCCTAGTACTGCCAAAAAAAAAAAAGGGTCTATCCTCTTTATATTTTATATATATGTTTGCCTACTTTCATGGTTTACTTTTTCACATGTGTAACACAAACACACACATACTGTGGTGCTGGGGATTGAACCCACAGCCACGCACAGGCTAAGCATGCACAAGTACACAACTGCCTACATGCGTCATTTTATCTAACTTAGTAATGAGGGAAAAGGTTAGAGGAATTACGTAGTCACTTAGGAGTAGTGAGAAAAAGTGTACTTGATAACACAGGAGAAATACAACATGTATTAGCAGCAGAAACAGGCTCGCAAATTGCACTTCTAGCACAATCTTGACTTTGCTAACCATATTTTCCAACCTGTTTAATTTACAACGAGCTATGAACAAGGATCTTAAATCATCGTGGAGAATGAATTTCCCTGTGCTGGCCTTGCCCACAGAGGAGAGAGGGGAGGGGAGAGACCTGCCATGGACCCCATGGCACTGCCTGGGGAGTTTCTTGCTGCCCTGGTAAGGTGGGTAAAGCCCGTCCAGCTGGGTGGGTGGGTGGTCAGCCCCAGTGCAGGCAGGCACACGCACTCACACGCCAAGTGCACACACACGTGCACACACGCCCGTAACCCCGCATGTCCGTGTCCCCTGCATGCACGTCTGGCCTGCCTGGGAGGCGAGTCACAGCCAGCATAGAAACTGCCCTTCTCTACTCCAAGTCTGTTTTCCTTGACCTGAGCTCTGGTCTTCAAAGCAATGGAGCTGTAACAAAGGGTTTCCTTTCTCCTGCAGCCTCGCCAGCATTTGTTGTTTTAGTGCTGGGTGAGGGCCCTTCCTCCTGGCCTGAGGCAGAATCTCAGTGCTGCTCTGATTTCCAATTCTCTAATGGTCAGAAAGCCACTGGTTTCTTCTTTCTTTTGCCCACTTTTTGATGGGGTCTTTTATTTTTGGGTGTCTAATTTTGGGTTCTTTATATATGCTACATATTTGTCCTCTGTCTAGGAGTAGCTGGCAAGGATTTCTTCCCATACTGAGACTTTCTCTTCACTCTGTTGGTGTTTCCTTTCCGTGCAGAAGCTTTTTAATTAATTAATTAATTAATTTCAGTTTTTTGAGACAGGGTCTTGCTATGTAGCTCAGGCTGGCCTCGAACTCATGGTGATCCTCCTGCCTCGGGCTCCCGAATGCTGGGCTTACAGGCCTGTGCCACCACACCTGGCTTGCTTTTTCTTTTTTTTTTCTTTTTCTCTTTTCCTCTATTTTTCCCTTTCCTTTCTTATTTTTTTCTTCCACAAACCCTTGTGTCGAGGGCGTTCAGTAGATCCCAGCGAGGGCGCTGCTCTGCTACGTACGAAACCCCGACCCAGAAGCAGGTGGTCTCTGAATGGTTTAGCGCCAGTTTCCCCAGGACCGCGTCCCGCAACGGGCGAGGGCGGCCCCCTTTCCGGCCGCGCCCCGTTTCCCGGGACGAAGGGCTCCGCGCACCGGACCGGTCCGACGCGGCGGAGACGAGCGCGGGAGCGGCTATCCCAGGCCAACCGAGGCTCCTTCGGCGCTGCCCTATCGTTCCGCCTGGGCGGGATTCTGACTTAGAGGAGTTCAGTCGTAATCCCACAGACAGTAGCTTTGCCCCATTTTTTTTTATGGTGAAAATAATGTGTATTTAGAATTAGCCAGCTGGACTCAGTTTAGATCCCAATTTTGTTGGCAGCATCCAAAGCATCGTCATCAGGAGCCAGTCGGACATAGGCCTTCTTCTCTCCGTCAGGCCTGATCAGGGTACTGACCTGGGCCACATCAGGGTCCTAGAGCTTCTTCACAGCTCCTTTGATCTGGTGCTTGTTGGCCTTGACGTCCACAATGAACACGCGTGTGCTGTTGTCCTCTGTCTTCTTCATGGCTGACTGTGGTCAGGGGACTTGATGATGGCATAGTGGTCAAGCTTGCTTCTCCTGAGGGCGCTTTTCCGAGGGTATTTTGGCTGCCACCGGAGCCGCAGTGCCTTGGGGCGGCGGAAGGTGGGTGCCCTGCGGGTTTTCTTCTTTTTGTGGCTGTGGATGCCTTTCAGCACTGCTTTCTTGGCTTTCAAAGCTTTTGCTTTGGCTTCAGCTTTGGGAGGGGCAGGAGCTTCCTTCTTCGCCTTCGGCACCATCTTGGTAAAAAGGGCACCTGGCTTGCTTTTTAATTCAATATGATCCCATTTGTTGATTCTTGGTACCATTTCCTGTACAACTGGGGTTCTGTTCATAACGTCCCTGTCTAAGCCTATGTCTTCAAAAGTTTTACCTGTTTGACCTGCCAGCAGATTCAGTGTTTCTGCCTTTATACCTAAGTCTTCGATCTATTTTGATTTTATTTAGCACGTGGTATGAGATATGGGTCTAGACTCGCTCTGCCTGTGGATGGCCGCTTTTCCCAGCACCGTTTGTTATAAATACCATCTTTCCTCCAGTGCATGTTTCTGGCCCCTTTGTCAAAAATCAGATGGCTGTTTCCGTGTCCTCAGCTCCATCCCTCTGATCCACACATCTGTTTTGTGCCAGTCCCATGCTGTTTTTATCGCAATGGCTTTGTAGTATGCCTTGAAATCTGGGACTGTGAGGCCTCCTGCGTTGTTCTTGTTGTCCAGGATTGCTTTTGCTCTTCTGGGTCTCTTCTGGTCCATACGCATTTTAGGGATGTTTTTTTCTAGTTCTATGAAGAATGCTATTGGTATTTTGATTGGGATTGCATTAAATCTATCTGTCAGTTTTGGGAGCATGGCCATTTTGACAACAGTGGTTCTCCCTATCCAGGAACAGGGGTCATTTTTCCATTTTCTGATGTTTTCTTGAATATCTTTTCTCAAGATTCTGTAGTTTTCATTATAGTGGTCTTTCACTTCCTTGGTTGAATTGATTCTGAAGTATTTAATTTGCCTTGAGCCTATTGTGAATGGGATTGTTTTCCTAATTTCTTTTTTGTGAGTTCATTGTTGGTATACAGGAACACTATTGATTTTTTGCATATTTATTGTATCCTGTCACACTGCAGAATTTGTTTAATAGCTCTAGGAGTCTTCTGATGGAGTTTTTGGGTCTTCTATGAAAGTATCATGCCATCTGTGAAAAAAAGCCTCCTGTGCTCTTAGGTGGGGCCATGGGAGGTGACTGGATCACGGGGGTGTAGTACTGGATGAGTCCACTGATGGGTTTACATCTGGGTGTGATGTAGAGAGGTGAAGCCTACTGGGAAGAGGTGTGTCCTGGGCCGTGGCCTGGGAGGGGGTGTGTATATCTATATATCTCCTTCTTCCACTCCAATGGCTCACTGCTTCCCACTGCCCTGCCATGGACTGTTTCTCTTCTGCTATTCCACTCTGCCTCGGAGCCAGCCAACTATGGACAGAAACCTCTACAAACTGTAAGCTGAAATAAACCTCTCCTTCTTTAACTTGTGGGTGTCAGGTATTTTTGTCCCAGCAACAAGAAGGGTTTTTCTGCATCTATCAAGATGATTGTGTGATTTTTGTTCTCACTTCTGTGTATTACATTTATTCATTTGCATATGTTGAACCATCTTTGCATCCCTGGGATGAAATGTACCTGGTCATGGTGTATGATCTTTTTAATGATTTGTTGCACTCTGCCTGTATCTTGTTAAAGATTTTTGCATCTTGTTTATTAAGGAGATGGCCTGTAGTTTTGTTGGTAAGTCTTTGTTTGTTTTTGGTATCAGGATACACTAGCTTCCAGGAATGAGTTCAGCAATGCTCCTTCCTTTTCAATTTCATTGAAGAGTTTCAGGAGTATTGGCATTATCTGAGGTGCTGGGATATACGTTTTTGAAGTAGTTTCTTAGAATCCTCTAGACTTCGGTGGTGTTGGTTGTGATTTTCCATTTTCATGCACTGGCATGAGCTTGTCTTCCCTTTGTAGTAAGTTTGGCTAAGGGTTCATCAATTTCGTTTATCCTTCCAAAGATCCAACTCTGAATCATCAATCCTTTGTACTGGTGTTTTGGTCTCAACTTCATTAATTTTGATCTTCATAATTTCTTCCCTTCTATTAATTTAAGATTTGGATTGCTCTTGCTTTTCTAGGACCTTGCAGAGGTCATCGGGTTATTTATCTGGAATCACGCTTTTCATCCCATGTTAGCACTCAGCTAGGAACTTCCCTCTAGACCTGTATTCATTGGGTCCCACAGGTTCGGCATGCCGTGCTTCTACTGTCACTTGATGCTAGGAGGTGTTTTTCTTCTCTGCTTTCTTTTGTGGCCCACTGATTATTCAGTAATGTGTTGCTTAATCTGCAAGTGTTTGTGAGTCTTAATATAAAACAATTTCACTATTGGAATGAAACATGGGTAGCTTTCAACTATGTAAGCAGTTTTTATATTTCCTGATCCCTAAGCAAAATACATTCCAGAAAAAATTCAGTAAATATCAGGAAGATTATGAAACATTTTACGCACAATTCAGGCTGCCACTTATCCTATTACTGAGAAGCTGCTGTTTTCTCAGAGCACATTCCTAAACAAACAGATGTGGGAGGTCTTCCAAGCATAGCACAGAGGAAAAAGTGCATCCACACCTCCCCAAGACTGTGCATTATTTATAATCAACAGTAGCTATCATTTACTGAGGACTTAGTCTGTGTGACACTCTGCTAATGACTTCACGAACGGTGCCTCATTTAAATCTCAGCACAACCGGGCATTATTTACTTGAACTAGATTATGAAACTGACACTCTTGAGGCTTTGCCCAAAGTGAAATAGCTATCTTTTTCTGTTTGTTTTTTTGAGACAGGGTCTCCCTATGTAGTCCAGGCTGGCCTTGAACTCACTACATAGCCCAGCCTGGCCTCAAACTCATGGTGATCCTCCTGCCTCAGCCTCCTAAGTGCTGGGATTACAGGTGTGCACCACCACACTCAGCTAGTAGCCACTTAAAGAAATCTGTAATCCTAGGGCACACCCAGTGGTAACAGTATGGTCACCCTAAAAAATAAAATCAGATGATTTCTAAAGGCATCTTTATAAATGTGGCTATTGCACAAACGCTGAGCCAGAAGGAAAGGCCCCAGGTAGCGGCTGCCTCGTCCTAGATGGATCCACGGAAGAAATGCTCCATAGCTGACTCTGGGGTTTTAAATTCCCAGTGTAATATGGAGCCCTAGAGACTGAATTTTTCTCTCCATCCAAATGAGCCGCACCCTGAACAATAAGCAGACTTCACAGTTTTTACTGTATGGATATATACGGATTGACCACACTTCCAGCCATTGTGATCCAAGCCAGAGGAAAACCATTTGGATGTTTTATTTTGGGGTAATACTGCTCTTGTCCTGTCATAAAACGAGTGACCAGAGTCTCTAGACACTGGAAAACATGAGTATGAGTCCACTCACCTTCAGGGAGCCAGAAAGGAGAGAAACTGAGCAGCTCTTCCCAAAGGGGTGACAGGAGGAGCTCAGACACGCCCTCATCTTCGCTATGAGCCCACAGTGTGAGACCAGCCCGAGTCCTGACGCGCTGCTCCCCACTCACCCACAGGACAGTCTTGGCCCAGAGCGCGACCATAGCTCCTCCCCGGGACAACCACAGACCCTCGTTTTCCAGACAGTACCGTTCAGATGTGCTTTTCCAGGGATTAATAACGTCCCCTCTAGCGTGGCCTGGTTTGGACAAACTCTGAATAAACTACACTTTTACCCCACGCCCATCGGGGCCGACTATGAGAGGTGACCTCAGGCCACATGTTACGGAGATGGGATGCCAGGCCGGACCAGAGGCGTGGCCAGGGATCTTCCCCAGCTGAAAGCTGCTCCCCAGCCATGGGCTCTGCTCCCGACCCTGTCTCCGCAAACATCTGCCACCAGGCCAGGAGCCCAGCTGTGGTGACACTCGGGCCACAGCTGGGCGTGAGGCAGAGCTGAGACACAGGGAACTGTTCAGCGCCCTCACTGTGCACACGAGACGCCTGCCATGTGCAGGAAAGGAAGGAGTCGCCATCCGAGGCCCCACGCAGTCCCTCCTCGGTCCCCGGATCTCGGACCCCACAGCTCTGTAATGAGCGGTCCGTCTTTGGCCAGGAACGTGGCCGCCCTGCCCTCCATGTCTGACATCCAGCCCGGGAAGGTGGGGCTTTGAGGTGGGATCGACTGCGAAGCCCACCATGGACAGTGTCCTCAGAAGGCCTGGCGCCACTGCCGCCGAGATGATGGCTTCAGGAAGGGTGCTGTCTGCAAACCAGGAAGCGCCTCACAGGAAGCAAGCTGACCAATACCCGGTTCTGGGGGAAATGCACACCTGTGGCTTCAGCCACCCGTCCACGGCACTCATTGTAGCAGCGCCAAGGGACCAGGGTGAGTATTTGAGCCAGTTTCTGTCTCTCAGTTGCGGAGTCTCCACAGACACAGCTTCGAGCTGCTTCTCGTTCTAAATGCCGATTTACACACCCAGGTGACAGTCGGGCCAGCTACAGGCTCCTCAGATACTCAGAACTTGGCCCCGGTGTCCACAAGGAGAAAAGGGAAGAAAAAGGACAAGGGTGCCCTGCCCAGGGGGACTCTGTGCTCTTGATCTCAATTCTGTCTTCTGAGCTGTTTCTGGCTTTCTCTTCTGCTTCCTGCCAAGGGGACCTCCTGAGAGCCCGTCAGCGATGGCAGCAAGCCTTTGAGACACAAGTGCCCAAATGCAGCCCCGAGCCACTTACTCCTCACTGCACTTGGACCTGAGTACCGAGCTTGAGTTTAGAAAAAACGGCTCGTGCACTGGGCTCGCGTGCCCGCTGCAGCCCACGCACCACAGGTTCGCCACCACTGCTCTTAGCAGTCACTCGTAACTGCTGTCTCCCCATGGCCCCTGGTCCTGGAAGGTAGCAGCAGGTATCTTATGGATAAATTAGTTTATTTTTCCAAGTTCTGAATTTCCAGATGATAGCAGCTCTGACAACAACCCCAATGAGAGTGCCCCTCTGCGTCCCTGCGGGCTTTCACCGTGCAGAACTTGCCCCTCGTGGCTTGGTTTCTACTGCTGTGCTGGGAGGAAAAGCAAAAACCCAACGTGAGCTAAATCCCCTAAGCACAGAAATGGGAAACCTGATTGCAGTACGTTACAGTTTGCAGCAGAAGTAGAAGTAGGGTTAATCCAGTGAAGATTCAACAAAGCAAATGGATGTAAATCCTTTCCTAATACTGCGTAAACTTTCACTTCAGAGGTCTTTAATGAGACTTGTTTCAATAAAATTAATTATTCAAAAATACCGTGAGAAGATAGGTTTTCAACTATCCTTAATTTTCCACAGTTCAACTGAACATGAATATAAATTTCTGCTGAAAAGCAGCTCAATTAAATCCACTCAAAAGATGTACCAAATTGGAAGTAAAAGTTAATTAAGAAGCTAGGATTGAAAGTATTAATTATACAAAAATTAAAATTTAGTTCAAGTAACAGATTTGCCTGAGGATTGAACATCATGTCATAATTTATTATACTCAACAATACCCCCGCCAGTGTTTTTTTTAAACAAAAGGATTTAGTATGAAGGTGATGAATTATTATTAGAGAACTGAGTCGAAATTCACATTAATTGAACTGCTGATAACAGAATCTCAGAGCCTCCTCCTCCCTGCTCTACTTTCAAATATGTTCTAAACTTCACATTTCAAGACATTAAAATTTGTAGTTTAACTTTTTTCTTTTATTAATTCTTTATTGAATAAAACACATGCAGCAAAAAGAGCAAATTGTGTTCATAATGATGAATAATTTTATAGGTTAATTTTTGGTCTAATAATTCTACAGCTAAGTACTTATCCTAAAAAGATTAAAAACCAAGGCATCAAAATGTCTATCCTGCTAAACCTGAAATGGGGAAAAATACAGCCAGGAGTGGCAGTGCCCGCCTGTGAGGCCATCACTTGGGAGGCTGAGGCAGGAGGATTGCTGCAAGTTTGAGGCCAGCCTGGGCTACACAGTGAGACCCGGTCTCAAAATTTTTTTTTTAAAGTAGAGAACTACATATGTATCAAGAAAAGATTTATTACATTCATCATCACATGTCAACAAATGGAAAACCATCCCATTGAGAAGGAGGTGTGGAAAGATAATATATATCTACAGGTGTTCCCACGGGGGGCGGGGGGGAGAACACCGTTAGGTCGAGAAAGTAGCACAAGTGCAATTTATCTATCAACTACATTCTGAAAAGGCTTCCAGGTCAGTTTAAAGGCAGCTCCGCCCTTCTGCCGAGTCAGGCAGCAGCGCCTCTGACTGACTGTCTACAGCCCAGGCAAGGCCAGGCCCACCTGATAATGTTCCCTTCCCAGCCCTGGGCACCAGCCCAGGAAGAAGACGGCAGCTGCCTCACTCTTCCCGTGGTTGAGACCGAATACCCAGCACCACAGGTAGAGGAGGAGTGGCTTATTTGGCTCTCAATTTGCAAAGGTTTGAGTCCATCTCCAGCTGGCTCCAAGGCAGGGTGGCATGGCCGAGGGCCTCACAGAGGAGAAACAGGCCGTGGCAGGGCAGAGGGAAGCAAAGCAGCACAGCAGTGAAAAGACAGCAGCAGCGGCCCTGCTCCCTTTCACCCCTTCCAGGCTACCGCTGTTTGGGTGGTGCCACCCACACCCAGGGTGGGGCTTCCATTATCCACACCCAGATCCACGCCGACCAATCAGGGCACTGCTTTAGCAACCTCGGGCCCTTGATCCCAGTCACAGGCTCCAGCTCCCCTCACGCTGAACAGCCCCGCCCACGAGCCCTCAGTGCTGGGTGAGGGCCCTTCCTCCTGGCACTCAGGCTTTGGGGCACAGCTAGACACAGCCGCAACCCTCACTTTGCAAGCCTTGGCTTTGTCCTCGCAGATGGAGAAGTGAGAGGGGAAGGGAGCTGAGGCTCGGGTGGAGAGGGACAGGAAACACAGCTGCACCCTAAGCAATAAAGACCCTTTAAAAATGTTTCAAAAGGAGACAAAAATACAGGAAGCAGCAACTTCCGAAGACCCAGGGCAAAGGGCGGGTTTGAAGGACGAAGGGTGGCGGACGCAGCACGTAGCACTCGGGATCAGGCTCAGCTGGACCTGGACCTGCGTCTTGTGCAGCCGCTGCTCCCTGCAGCCACACTCATGTAAAAGGCCGAAGCACGAGAGGTTCGTTTTCTCTGAAACAAAACTAATGAAATCAAAACACTTTCCAAAGGCAGAGTATAGAAAAATGTAGCTCAGATTTTTCTAAATTTATATATTAGGAGAAAAATAAGATTTTTTTGAATCTTAAACCTTGATATATTTCGAAAAATACAGACTTCAACACACTGAAGAGAGGCCCCATTTCTCTGAGTTCTGCACTCGATCTTGAGTGTGTCTAGATCTCCCACTCATAAGTCCTTCTCATGTCTCTTTAAAAAGAAAGTGAATAAGGGCCGGGGATTTAGCTCAGTGGCGCCAGCGCCTGCCTCGCTTTCTAAGCATGGCTCCCGGAGCATCGGCCTGACAGGGCGGGAGTCAGAGCTCCTGTGCGTGGTGGCGAGGATGCCAGACTCAAACTCGGTGACCATGTACAGGTTCAAGGCCAGGCAGCGACTGAGCCAGGATCCCAGCCAAGGCTCCCTAGGCCGGCCGCCTGGGCCGGAATGCTCGGTCTGCCATGCTCCGTGTCACTGGCTCAGTCTGTTCTGGGAACGGTGCAGAGGCAGAGAGAGGGCGTCAGCTCTGAGAACTGCCTCAGCGAGCAGCGCTGCTCTCACTTCCTCACGTGAAACGTGTCTGAACAGCCTCTTCAGCAGCAAAACCTGCACCTGTCTGGCTGGCCACGGTCTGACACCCAGGGTCGCCAGGTTGGCAGTGGGGGAGAGAGCCTCGGTCAGTTTCCTGGTCCAAGGTTTCAGTTACCTGTGGTCAACGGCACAGTGAAAAGATTTTATGGAAAATTCCAGAAGTAAAACAACCTGTACGTTTAAACTAGGCGCCATTCTGAGTAGCAGGACCTGGCCCTCTGTCCAGTGGGTCCACTCTGTGCCTGCCAGGTATTCACCGAGAGCCATCTGTCATGGGATGGACCAGGCTCCGTCCACGTGAACTCGTGTACCTAGCACTGATCCTGCACCTGACAGTGACGCCGGATATCTGGATGCAAGAGAGACCGGAGACCCTTCAAGTGAAAGTGTGACATTACAGCAGGACACCTGGAGAGACATAGTCCACTGTGTAACTGTTCTATGTCATTATTATTACTGTTAATCTCACCGTGCCCAACTTGCATATTAAACCCCGGCCCATGTATACATAAGGAAAAGCCCCTGGTGAACACAGAGCTCAGTGCTCAGTGGCCTCCAGCGGCCATGAAGGCCCCAGACAGTGTCCCTCACAGACAAGGGGGCCACTGCGCAAATAAAGCAAAATACGGAAATAAATTGTGTGCTGCGGCTGATGCAGGAAACCCTCTGGGAACCGCAGCGTCTGTCTGCCTGGGCTGCGTCGGCCACCAGGACAGCAGTGAGCAGGCCCGGGACGGTGGGGCTGGACAGCGGGGACTGGAGCAAACGCAGGGGAACCGGTCCTCCTGTAGGTGCACGCCCTTCCACACACTTCTCCCCAGTTGTTATTTTTTCACATTTTCCTCGGTAATTAATTTCTCCACTTTTACTCTGGTTTCATGGCATTTTCTCTCCAGGAATTTAAGACAATCTGGCTCACTGAGGAGAACCCACATAAAGCCTTGCCAGAGCAGTAACCAGGCTGCAGGAATAAGAATTAAAGGTTGTCATTCCTTCTAGACAACACTAGCAGGAATATAGATTTTTGTCCCAAATATTTCACTGAAATAGACAGTGCAGTATAACTAAAAGAAAACTCTTCCCCTGTCGAGTCAGTTAGAAAGAAGAACAGTAAAAGTAAAGCTCAGGGGCTTCGCAGCAGGAAATGGAAAAGGACAGCGAAGCTGTTACAGAATGGCAGTGGGAGACACAGCCCTCACTGCAAGGCGGGCTGCGAGGGAAGATCTTACTTTGGATGTGCAGAGGCATCCTCTGGGCAAGGACAAGCTCAAAAATGAGCATTTCTCTTCTCTGCTCCCTAAGGGACGGGTGTAGCTCACCAGCTGCATTCTCCAAGTGAACGCAGAGTGGCACCGAATGACAAGACGAGCAGAATCAGCGGATTCAGCGTGAGAAACGCGTGTTATGCTGGCACTGCTTGGGCTGCCCTCATCCACGCCTGCCACGGAAACTGCGGGCTGAGAGCCACTCACTGCCCTCCAGGGCAGCGACTGACCTGGACTCAGCAGGAGCCCAGATTTGCGTGTCAGAGAGGCCAGTGTTTCCTGCGGACCCTGCCTCTTCCTTCCCAGTTTCCTTCTGACGCAGAGGGGCTCCGACAGACCTGCTCAAGTGTTGGAGAAGCACCGCTTGCCAAACCGAGCGCTCAGCGGTCACACAGTTCCCAGAGCAGCGCTCTGCAGCCCCTGCTGCTGTCTCTCCACGGCCCATCCTCTGTGGGGACACTGGATGCAATGCCTGTTACTCAGGGACAGGTCACCTGTCTCTGCCCAGCACCTTAGTGCCGGGGGCCGAGTTTTGTGTGGGAAGCCGACTGCTCGGATCTCCCGGGACAGGCTGACGACCATGGAACAGGGAGTGGGGCAGGGTCATCCTCAGAACCTCCTTACGGCACTTGTTGTCAGGTCTGAGCAACCTACTTTCAAATAGCTTCGCTGAGACTTGATCGATGTGCAACACAATCAGATCCAATGTGCAGGGGCTGGTACGCTGGGCCCCAGGTGAAATCAGTGCTGCAATAAAAACGAGATCTCTCTCCTTTTGCATTATTAGCCAGTAAGAGGCTCTCTCTGATCGTGAAACGCTAGGGAAAATCACCTTACTGTAATTTTGACACCCTCTGCTCTTCTTTCTGTTTCTCAAATTATTGGCTCCACATGGGGTATTTGATTACATGGCCACTCAGGGAGTGGCTGTTGCATTAAGAAACACACTTTATAAAATCACATTGGGTACGGTAGGTAATGAACCAAAAGAGTCAATCTAGATGAGAGAAACATGCAACTATAAATTAGGAGTAATCTCATCCATGGGTACAAAATAGCTAGTGATTTATTTACTACCCTGTGCTACTTTTAGATCACATTTAGGTTTTCAAGAGATTTCAGAAGAAATTCACAGGATAAACTGCAGGCGCTCAGGTTGGGCTTTGTGGTGGAGCAGACAAAAGTACTGGCTCGGTCATTTGGCTTCAGTTCCTCCTCTTAATAAATGAATACTCGCAGACAACGCGCCCGGAAGTTGCTGCAGTCCCATGTCGCTGTCCCTGGCACGTGTGGAAAATATCTGTGCCATGGACTTAGTCCACCCTGAGCTCCGCGACCCCACAGGTGCAGCCCTGCCTCCTGCGCTCAGACCCCTGGAGCCACATGAGACCCAGTCCCATGCCGCCAGTCCCACACCCCAGCCTGGCCACCCACGCCCGGCTGTGGCATGCTGGACTGACTGCTCGGGGAAGCCCTGTGAAGTCCCCTTCCTTTCCCCCGGGACCACCTGCTGGCGCCTCTGGAGATCAGCTCTGTGAGCGCAGCATTGGGTCGGGAGGGGGGAAAGGAGCTGAGATGCAGTCGCCCTGCGCACTTTGTCCCTCGACACAGGAACTGGCCGGTGCCTCCCAAACTGGGACGCACTCTCCACCTGGGCAGCTCCATCCGGGCACGAAGCCTCGGATGGCTGGTGGCTGTCACGCAGGAGCCGGCGCTGACCCAGAGAAGCCACAGTGTGTGCCTGGCCACCACTTGTCCTACTTCTTGGCTGCATTTATGGCTCTTAGGTAGACAGGATCAGCTCTACATAACAGGAAGCCGTGAGCACAGTGATAACACACTAACATGATGAGGTGCAAGGTAATGAAAAGAAATAACACCAGCAAAACCATAAAGATAATCAAGACAATGGGAGCTGCAGTTCCATTGAGGAGAGAGACCAGAAAAATGAATGCATTTTTCATGGGCCTGTGAATGCACCCTGCTTTCTCTACCCTGGAATCCAGTCTGTGTGACCAGGAAGCCAGTTTGCAAACACTTGCTACACAATGCAGCATTCCTTACGAGCTGACCCCGACTCAGCAGCAGAGCACAGGTGCAGGGATGCTGCCTTCCACCTCCCTAGTGCTCCCTGTTGAATCAGTTTCCCACTCCCAGCCTCCAAGTGCACGGATCTGACATCCTACTCTACTCCCTTTCCCCACAGATCAGAGAAATACCCGGGACATTTGCTGGGCTGCGGGACGGCGCTGGGGAATGCTTCCCACCCGCCAGAGCCCGAAGTAAAGATCATGCCCAAAGCATGCTGTAGCGGTGCAGGCTGCAGTGCTAACCCCTCAGTTGGCTTCCTTTAAGAAGCGAGTCTGACCAGAGCTATGTGGCCAACATGACCTCCCCGCTGACGGCCACGGCTGAGGGCAGAGTAATGGCCTACGGAGCTGTGAGGCTGACAGGAGGTAACATCCACAGCCGAAGTCAGAGTAACTGCACCCCAACCCCATGCCCACCTTAGTGCCTTCATAGCTTGAAGGACAATACCCTAATTACAACCATAGATTTTGTCTGTCTTGCTTCTAATTTGAATATGCTTTGACTTCTCTTTAAAGCCTTGCCTGCATTGGTTTCCATGGAGATTTCATGCACTTCTTCACATTTATACACACACTTCACCTTTACCCTGATTAATGAATAATAAAATTCGCTGGGTGAGACGGACCCGTGCCTTTTGCCAAGGGAGCATTGGCCGTTGTCCCAGTTCACGCTTTCTCTTTACCTGTCTTAAGTTTTTCTTCAGCCTCGAGTCACACACTGGGCAGGTGGGGACTAGAGAGTTGCTGCAGGGGTCTCTGGCACCCACCTGCATTTGTTCCTCTCATCCTTGACTTAAGGGCGGAAGGGCCCACGTTACAGCTGCCCAAGGCCCTGGGTGTGAATTTTCCCAGTGTGCAGGGTGCTGACGGAGCTGGAGGAGCAGGAGGACTTTCCTCAGGACGTGCTTCTGCAGAGAGGGTGTCGGTACAGACACTCAGCAGGACTGAAACACGATGTCACCCAGAAACGCGGTTTGAGGAACTCGGTCGGCGAGAGCGAATCCGGGAATGTCCGCGCGCCCGGGACTGGCTGGATGCCACGCACCTCTCCCGCATCTCAGGCGCGGAACCCGCATAGGACACTGCACAGTCGCCGGCTGAACAGCTCTGACTGCAGGAAGGCAGCGGCGGGTGGGGAAGACACAGGACACTGAGCTCTGCATCCTCGGGTCTTGGCTGCTGCCCCCGAAAGCAGAGACTTGGCTCGGGAGGGGCAGGGACTCAGCTGAGTGCGTGTGTGGATGAGGCCCTGCTCTCTCCCTCTCGGAATGAGGGCAGTCACTGAGTGGCAGTGAAGGGGTCCAAGCACGGAGGCCGAAGGAAGAGTGCGGAGGAGCCCAGGAGGCCCGAGTGAAGGCGCTTCCTGCCCAGCGGTACTAGCCAGCCTCGGCGGGGACAGAGGTGACACGGCTCCTTCACAGCTGACTGCCAGTCTGTGAGGCTGCCGTCCGCAGGCAAAGCGAGCCAGGTCTCTGCCAGGGCCCTGCTGAAGGCCCACACTGGTGCACTCTCCAGGCCGCGGGGCGCTGGGTCCCTTTTGTCCCAGCATTTGGTCCAGGGCCCTGTTCCTGCCCCATGGTGCCAATCCCTGCAACTCCTGGGTGCAGCACCTTTGCGTCTATGAGGCAACTTTATTCCAAGATGGGGATGGGCCCCAGGGTCTCAGGCTTGGCAGACAGGCGCCGTGCGACCAAGCTACACCTCTACCCCATCGGGCAGCTCTGTGGGGTCGGGCTCAGAGAAGAGGGGCTCGAGTCTAAGTTAACACCCGATCATGCCTGTGAGATAAGACCTCTGTACAAATCCCTGTGCCACGTGGGGTGCATGGCGTGTGCCTACAGTCTCTGCACCTGGGAGGCTGAGGCAGGAGGATCACGTGAGCTCATGACCAGACCAGCCTGGACAACCTAGCAAGACCCTCATTACAAAAACAAAATAAGCCCCTGAGCTGCAGCATTTGGAGAGCTGTGAGGTCGGCGTGGTGCACCCCGAGAAGGCACGGAAGGTGTCCCCACTTCCCCTTCCCGTGGCAGCTGCTCTGGCTGCGCTATGGCGACTGAGCATTGCACTCTGAGCAGGAGGAATCAGGCGGACCGGGTCTTCCGGACATCCCCATGTGGAACACTTTTCCCAGAAGGCCTCAGCACAGTGGCCACCGGAGCTGGACGACTCAGAGCAACACTGCGGCTGCCCTGGAGAAGCAGGTGCGGGGCCGGCTGGGCAGGGCAGCTTTCACTGTCACTGCTCCGTCTCCATCTGCAGTGTAAAGGTCTTTCTCATCCACTCTGTTCTGCCAGGCTGGGGCAGTGTGAATGGAGAGGCCGGACATCTTCATCTCCTTTCGTGTCCTGACAGACACAGACTGCAGCACACTAAGATCAGGGTGCAGGCCCTGACTCATTCAGGAAAGGAGAAGCACCATTCAGGTCACCGATGCTGCCATTCAGGCAGTGATGAGCAGAGGACCTGGCCCTGCCCTGGCTTCTTCAGGCTCCAGCCTTCTCCTGAGCCAGGTGCCCATGAGACTGCAGCCCCACTCCACGTGACAGACCTGGGCCACTCCTGATGCAAGTCAGGTTTTGCTGGCTCTGCCGCCTTCTTTTTTTTTTTTTTAATTTTATTGGTACATTTTAGGTGTACAATACAATGACATTCACCATTGGAAATTTGCACCTTTACGTAATCTGTCTTGGTTCTTATTTTTTCCCCTTCCCCTGCCCTCCCTTCACCCCCTCCACCCTTCCCTATTTGCAAAGACCTTGTTTCCATTTTTTTCCTCTTCTCATATTTTTTCCTTTCCCTTTTTTCCCTTCCCCTACCCCTCCCAATTTCCCTGCTCTTTTAGACCTTTTCTTCCTGTTACACAATATCAGTTATACATTTTTAAATTAAAATATTAAGATCTAGGAGACATTACCACAGATTTTACAGAATTTAAAAGGATATAGAAAGCATATTACAAAAATCTTTTTTGAAATAAATTTGACAACTTCTAAGAAGTAACTTAGAAGACAAATTAATGAAACTAACTCTGGAAGAAATATAAAATTTGAATAGCACCTATTAAAGAAAGTATATCCTAGCTTGAAAACCTACCTATATGACAACAGCATGCTCATAAACATTTTAACTGATAAATTATATCAAACAAAGCAGAAAAAAGAAGGAACACTTCTCCCCTCATTTTAGGAACTCAACATTGTGCTAATCCTAAAACTGGATAAAGATAATAGAAGAAAAAAGTATGAACATAGATAGACATTTGTTTAACAAAACAAACTATTAGAAGTCAGATCGGGCAGGATGTAGAAAGTGGTTTTGTTATAGGGATGGCAGTGTTGGTTCAGCATTGGAAGATCCACTCCCAAAAGTCATCATTTTAACAGAGGAAAGGAAAAAGCCACATGATCCTGTCACTAGTTGAAGAAAGAGTATTGGACTAAATTCTACAGTTGTTCATGGTAAAAGCTATCAGGAGACTAGAAGTAGAACAGAACCTTCTCAACAGATCAAAGGCATGTACTCCATACTTCCAGCGAGAACGCCTTACATAAATGGAGAAGATACAATGCTTTCTCCTTAAGGTGGAGAACAAGCCTGCCGCTTTTTTTACAAAACCAAACAGCAGAGACCAAACCCAAAGGGAGTCTGATGAACAGTCACAATGTTAGACTCCCTCGCAGCTCTGCTCCTTTGGGAACGGATATTAAAAACAAGCCCCTGCCCTGCATATGTTCCCGTGAGACTGTCCCTCTACGGGCTCTGAGAAGGCTGTGAGAAGTCTTCACTCGGCAGCAAAAAACACCCACGGCCAGCAGTCTGGTTCCAGTCCTCGCTACGAAGGGCGCAGAGGACCTAACCCTCGCTGACTGCTGCGCGCGCGACCCAGCCCTGCCTCACCTCCAGCAGCTCGTCTCCTGCGCGGATCCTGCCGTCGGCGGCCGCGGGGCTCCCGGGGTGGATCCCCACCACGAAGACGCTCAGGAGCGACCGGTCCTTGTTGCCCGCCAGGCTGAGGCCCAGCCCCTGCCTATCTTTCTCCAGCTCGATGATGTGCAGCTTGCCGGGCAGATCTGCGTACCGCTGCCTGATTTTTTCTATAAAACAAGAAAAAGAAAGTGTAAGGAATTGAAGAGAGCAGCTGACTGATCCGGAAGCCATCAGGGCTTCCTGTACTACCGCGAGCCCCTGACTGCGTGCTCTTTAGGACAGGCTCCTCGGGGCCACGCCCACTGCTGTCTCTCTGTGCACTGCGGGGGCCGAGGCAGCACAAGGCGGGGAGACCACGGCGGCGCCTCCCCTTCACCCCCAGGGGAAGCAGAGTATGTACCGAGCAACAGTACCGAGCCACGAGGGGGATCTGGGCTCGGAGACGGGGCCATGGGCAACAGCCGCGGCTTCTACTCTCATGGATTTATGGTTCCGTATGAGAGAAAAATCAACAATTTATTCTAAAGCATAATTGCACTTAACAAACTCGGGGTCTTGTGCATGTTAGGAAGGATCTACATCCCTAGCCCCTAAAGAAGTCTTTAAAATACACGAACGGCCTAAAGTAAGTGAATCGCGTGAGCAGAGCAAGGGGTGTTTCAGAAGTGGGTGTCGCTGTGAGGTCCAAGCTCAGCCCGCTGTGAGGTCTCACACTCGATGGCCATGGGTCAGAAGCGCTTCCCTCTGGGGCTCCGGGTACCACTCTAAACTGGGCCGGATAAGACTCGTTTCTGGGCGTTGGAAGGTGTAAGGAACCACGAACAGTCCATGAGGCGTCTCTCACCTGCACTCACCCAGGTGCAGCGGCCTCAGACCCACGCACTACTGTGCTGCGAAGCAATTGGCTCGTCAGCCGAAGGGTAAAGAAAGACAGGTTCTGGCCCTCCTGCAACTAGGCCCGGCTAACTCCCTTTGCGTTACGTGGATGGACTCCGAGGGCAGCTTGCAGCACGAAAGCTGAGCTCCAGGAGTCCCAAGGAGGACAGGAGAGGAAGCTGCCGGGCCATGGCCACTCCACCAGCCTTAGCGACCTGGGATTGAAGTGAGCAGCAAGTTCCAAACAGTAAAACAAGTCCACACACACACTGGGAGCCAAGTGTCTGCTTATTTTAGAAAGAATAAATGTGCTTTGCAAAGATTTTGAAGAGACTCTTAAAAGACTTGCAAAAACTTTAGTGATAAAGAACATGGTTCACAAAATACAGCATCACGAAGGGATTTGAAATGTACGAAAGCGATCAATAAACTCAGGTGCCCTTACAGTGGGCTGCCGGGACCGAGAGGCTGTGTGGAGGCTGAAGAACGGGGAGAGCGGGAGGTACGCGGACCCAGACAGTCACAGCACCCTTGGCTCGGCAGAGCTCAGCCAGCTTCGCCGCCACAGGGGCACCAGGAAAATGCTGACTTATCAGTGAGCGAGCCCTCCGCTAATGGCGCTCCTGGAAACCAGAGGACCTGTGCAGCTAGACGAGACTTCCCGAGTGGGTGCGCGGGTCTCGGGCATGGCTGGGGTCCCCCAAGGAGAGGACAGGGCATCGCTGGCTCAGAGAAACCCTTGGGTCGCCAGGTGCTGCAGAACGAGGCCGACCATGCGGCCAGGCTAAGTGGTGCCATCCCAGCCGTGTCCCTCAGGGGCTGGGCCCGAGAGCCCAGGCTCAGCCGGCACTTAGCTTTCCTCTCCGCTGCTTCCGGGACAGGCAGGGTGAGTCGGTTAAGGAGCCGAACCACAGCTAAGAAAATAACACAAAACAGGCTTTAGCACAATCCAGAAAATAAGAAGGCAGAGAATGGTTTTTTAAAAAGCCAGTGATGACTAAGAGGGCAGTAAGATCAAGGTAGTAGATACACGGAACTCTCGACTCTCAGAAAAGACACATTTCTGAACATTCAAACCCAGAACACTTACAGAAACAGGCTGTGTTTCGGGCCACAGTAGAACCGTCAATAACATACAAAGAAGCAGCATCATACAGGCTGTGTTCTCCGAACATAGCTCAGTCAAACCAAACACTGAAAATTGACTATGAAAAGATAAATTTAAAATCTCATGTTTACAAATAAGTTAGTATTAGTAAAAAGCCTAAGATAGGAAAATAACAATTTTAGGTTTCCATCTTGATGAAAAGAGACAGTGAAAGAGGAACTTGGAAGGCTAATTCTGAGTAATTCACCAGACAATAATTAAAAAAAAAGATAATTAGACTTGATACCCAAGAAGTTAGAAAAAGAACTGTAAAGCAAATGCAAAGAAACAAGAGAAAAATAGCAAATATAAAAGCATCTACTGAGAATAGATCAAAACCAAGCAAATGAGATAATACAAAAATATCACATAAAGATCAATGAAACTAACAACTAGTTCTTTAAATATTACACAATGTATAAACATATTGAGACACTGTGTTATCCCATTAGGATGTATAATTTTATGTTTCTATGTAGCAATTAAAAAGGAAATTTAGTTCAAAAAAGAAAAACTAGTTTTTAGAAAATAGGACTGCAAAAACTGCACAAGGAAAACAAGAAATGGTATAAATAAATTATAGAACTAAAAAAGAGAAATAACGTCTGACAGCTTTTTTTCAGGTAAAATGATGATGGATGGCACTATCAATATGAACTATATAGTGGCAGACTTAAAAATATATATGACAGGCATATTTCTCAAAAAATGTAAAAGGTCACATTTAGTACAAGAATAAATGTAAATTTCCAACAGATTTGTAATTTTTAAAGAGGTTGAAATATATAATATTTCCTTTCATTAGAAAACTCGGTGCTAGATAGTTTTATACTTCAATTCTGTAAGATTTCAGCTTAGAGTAAATTTTTCCCTAAGTTGTTCCAGAACATGAAAAAATAGCTTAAAATTTTTCTCACCTCATTTTTTGAGGCTGGTGTAATCCTGATTATAATTCTCGTAACAGATAAACACAAAAAAGATTATACTTATATTTAACTTGCTATCACTAATGTAAAAGTCTTTTTGAAAAGGCTAATTTAATCCAAGAATATTTAAAAATATTTAATTTCATCTCTATGTGACAAGTAATATTTGACCATTTTTTGACCAAAAAACAGCTTCATATGATTCAATCTAAGAAAGTATTATGAGGAAGGGTGTATCCCAGAAATGCAAAGACAGTTAAACATCAGGAAAGCTTTCAAGAAAAATTATCCCATTACTAAACTAAAGGAAGATCAAAGATTATACTGTAAGATGGATAAAAGCATTTGATTAACTATACCTAGTTAAGATTAAAAATAAAACAGCTGGCAAAACAAAATAGAAGGGTGCTTTCTACACCTAAATCTACAGATAGAAAAATAACACAAGGAAGTATTTTCAGTATTTTAATCTAACAAAGAATTAATATCCAGGGAAACTCTACAAGTGAAGCAGAAGATGATGGCATCCCTGATGGAAATCTGGCCAAACACGTTTTCATGTGATATATCTTCACATAGAGACATGTGAAGTACTCAAACTCACTAGCAATTTTAGAATTGGAAATTGACCTGAGATGATGAAACAGGGTGGAATATCAACCTGACCGGCTTTGGGATCCACCCAGGGGTTGGTGGAGCCCACTTGTGGGTGTGTAGCATGGGTCATGGGGCCATGTCTTTGGGGTCTGCGTCTGTTCCCTGGCCCTTACATTCTAGCGCTGACCCCCTGTTCTGCTTCAGCCACCATGAACTAAGCAGCTTTGCTTGGCCACAGCCCTCTGCCATGATTTGGTTGCCTTGGAGCCTACTGATCATGGACTAAATTCCCTTACAATGTGAGCCAAGTTAGACCTCTCCTTCTTTAAACTGTGGGTTTCAGGTATTGTGTCCAGCACAACAGGAAGGGTGACTAAGGTAAGGAACTGGTACCAGGAGAAGCAGGGTCTTGGCTATGACTATACCTGACCATGTGGCTCAGAAGCTCTTGGAACTGGTTTGTGGGAGGAGTCTGGAAAGGTTTGAAGAGGCTGGGTAGGGGAGCCTTAGAATGCTGTAAGTGGAGGTTAATGGATGATTCCAGTTGGAGAGGAGAAGACCAGAGGCTGATAGGAACATAGACAGTAAAGGCCAGGCTCAGGAGATTTCAGCTAGGGATAAGGGCTCCATTGGCAGCTGGACTAGCGGCCCTGTGTGCTCAGCAAAAAAAAAAAAAAGTGTGTATAATTTGTCCATGTCCTTAGACTTTGGAGGGGATTGAGATTAAGGATGGTGAACTACTTGATCTGGTGGAGGAAATTCAAAGGCAGCCCAATGTTTGTACTGTGACACGGTTATTACTAGGTGCATTTAGTCAGATTTATAGTGAGGATTAGGGGCAAAAAGCAGAAGAGAAAAATTTGAAAATCTTAAATTTTGACCCTGAAGGAACAGTGTATAACAGAATGCAAGAGCTGTGAGGTCAGAAAGACTTCCTTCCAGATTTCTTTGTTTGTTTGTTTATTTTGAGACAGGGTCTTGCTATGCAGCTCAGGCTGGCCTTGAACTCATTATGTAGCCCACACTGGCCTTGAACTCACAGAAATTCTCCTGCCTCAGCCTCTTGAGTGCTGGGATCACAGGTACACGCTGCCATTCCTGGCTTCTTCCAGATTTCAGAGGAAGGCCTGAGAGGCCAGGCAAGGAGCTCCTGAGAGGGTGGTGTGTGAAGCTATGGGAATGAAGTGAAATGTGCAGTGGAGACCCCAGGAAGTTGGCTCTGTCATGAACATGGAATGGATGCCAACAAAACTACAGGCTATTGAGTGAAGCCAGCACAACAGAGAGGCGTGTGGACTGCAACAAGCAAGCCCCTGGGCTGGGACACCCCAATCCCTTGGGAACCCATATTTTACCACTGTGTCCCGAGGCTGGATATGGAGCTATCAGGCTTAATGTTTGTCCCGCTGAGTTTCGGCCTTGCTTGAGTCCATTCTTCTCTATTCCCCATTCCTCCCTTCTAGAATGGTAATGTGTACCCTGTGCTACTGTACCAGGGATTAACTTGGTTTTGATTTTCACAGAGGGTCACAGCTAAGAGTTGGCGATGGGTCTCAGAAGAGACTTGGACTTGGGCTTCTGAAAACAGCACTGCTGAGGCTCTAGGAAGGCAGTGTGCTTCTGCTACTGTGCAGGACAGCTGTGCTGTCAGGTGAAGTTACGGACTGGCTACTGCCTTTACTGGGGGATGAAGTGTGGTTTAAAGAGGAGTTTGGTATGGACTTTACAAGGGTGAGGTGGTGGCCGGGGAGGCGCACGACTTGGCTGGCTTGGGATCAGCACACTTCTGCCTGGCTCTGAGGTCTGTGTCTGGTCCCGCTCCCCTGTGCTTCTGGCCACACTGAGCTAAGCAGCTTTGTTTCACCACACCCCATTGGGGCTAAGCTCAAACCTGGTAATCAGCTTTTTCTTTCCGGTTAAACCCACCTTATTGGGTAAGACCTGTCACCTCTGCCCTCCGATGTGTGAAATGAGGCTTATCAGTTAGGCAACTCCCAAAGCCCTCTAGCTGGGAGCTGATGTAATAAGGGTGCAAACCCAGGTCTGTCCATGAGTCTTCACAGGGTTGTCTGAAAGGATCTTTCTAGGTTTCTTACTTCTTCTACTTCTCCTGGTAGAACATAAACTCTGTGGCTGTCTTCTGCACCTACAGCAATGCATGGCATGTTACCTTCAGTCTACACTGCTGAAATCATAAACAAGTCATGTCTAAGGGCCTCTGCAATCTGCCCCTGAAGAGTGATGCAAGAAATCCACCTGAGACCTAAAGTCTCCAGATACATATCGTTTCCCCCAAAGACACTGCATTCCTTCAGTTACAAGAGGGACTCTGGGAAGGGCAGGGCAGGGGATGTAAAAAGAATTAAGATGTGTTAAGTACACATACCAACTCCTCATGATGTGCTGCAAACATGTACCGATAAAAATTAAAATAAAAAAAGATTATTAAAAAAATGGGGAGGGGAGGACTCTGGGAAGCTGAGACAGGAGGATTGCAAGTTTGTGTCCAGTTTGGGGAACTTAGTGACTAAGGGAGACCTTGCCTAAAAATAAGTGAAGACCTGGGTTCAGTGCAATTCCCAGTACCAGCAAAATCAAAAACAAATACAAATAACCCAAAAAAGCATAGTTTTCTTTTTACACTTGTATTCAAAATTAACAAAATCCATAGCGCTGCCAGAAAAACAAATTACTATGTGTACACTTTCTTTTCAAATCCACTCTCTAGCCCTGGGTGTGCAGCTCAGTGGTAGAGCGTGTGCTTAGCATGTGCCTGGCCCTGCAACCCCCAGCTCCCCAAATAATAAATAACCAGAAAAAAATCCACTGTATTGAACAGGAGAGACTTGAAAAGCAAGAGGCTTGCAGTGTACCATTTCTCAGTGTCACAAACACAAGGAAGAGGAAGCAGAAGAATGCCCCGAGCTCTGCAACACACGCTTCGGCTGGGTTTTTACTCCACACATCTTCAGCCTTGGAGTTCGGGTTCCTACAATGTTTACTCAGACTCAGGACAGGAGGTGTGCAGGGTGACAGGTCCTGCTCCTCAGACAACGCACTGGCGACGTTTTCTTCATCTCATGGAATCAAAGACTTTTAATTCAGGCAAAATAAACTAAGAAATCACAGAAAGTTAGCTTCTCTTAGCCCCTGTCCAGCTCTTGAACTCTATTTCATAGATAAAGAAATAAGCCTGAAGAATAAAGATCTCTAATATAGTTATGAAGCTAATTTTTAGCCAAAAACTAAGATCTCATAGTAGAGTGTAATTCAATTCTGTCTTTTTTGCATTTTGAGCCAATGCCTCAACACGTAGTCCAGGCTGGTCTTGAACCTGTGACCCTTCTGCCTCAGCCACCCTGAGTGAGAGATTACAGGCATGTGCCACTCTGCCTGGCTTGAACATCATTTTGAAAAGAAAAGTTGGCTTCGAATTTCTCTTCATGGGTTTAAGAAGCTATGCTCAGATCCTCACGTTGCCGGCATACCTAACGCCTCCTGGCACAGGGACCCGTGTCAGCTCTGTGTCACCGAGTCCTAGGCAGGCGACTGACCCTTGGTGGGCCGCTGACCCTCTTGTCTGCCGGCCTGAGCCCTGCCGTCTGTCCAGCACACAGCACGCCAGAGTCCGGCCAGCTAGGAGGCCCCCATGCGGGGGAGCGTGGACGGCCACCATGCTCACAGCGAAGTCCCCCAGGGCGGCAGGGCTTGCAGAGGTCACACTGGAGGACGAGAGAAACCACAGAAGCAGGACAGTCTCCGGAGGCCTCCCCCTCTGAGAAGTGGGAACCTGACCGCCCGCCCTCGGCCCTGCAGCAGCCCTAGTTCAGGATGGCACCCGACGCTTTCCATCCTCTCTCACCCGGCGTCTGCTGCGGAAGCCACCCTGTCCTGCGCCAGGGCTGAGCTGCACCCTAAGGGACCCGTGCCCTGACCAGGCTGCGCTGTCCACGGGATCCAGCTCGCCAGTGGGGCCCTGACCTGGACAGGAGGAGAAATAACAGAAGAAACATCCCGGTCGACCGCAGCCCTGGCCCACTGTGTGTCCCAAACCTGCACCTCTTGGGTGCCCAGGCCAGGGTCGGACTGCAGCCAGAGCCCCCTCCCGCCCGCTGTCCCGCTGCAGCCCTTCCACCCTGGCCCTGAGGAAGAGGGGAAGGGAAGCCTAGGGGAGGGAGATGGGGTGGTGCCCGGAAACCGCAGCTTAGCCCTGGCTCTGAACGCTCCAGGCACCCCGCCAGGCTATTTTTTTGTCTGAATTTTCAGAGAGAAAAGGCCATGCCCATCCTGCCCGGTGTAGCCAGGCCAGGGCCTACTGTCCCGTGTCACAGACAGCTGGCTCCTTGTCAGGGACCCCACACCTTGCTGGCTGGGGGGCTCTCCAGGCTGCCGGGAGTCGTTCCCATGGCAACTAGTGGGGTGGGAAAAATGTCTGAGAATGGAAAGTGGAAAATGTACTCATTTTAATTTCACTAAAAATATATTAAAGAAGAATAAAGAATATTGTTTTACTTAAAGCCAATGGGTTCCTTCTCCAAAATTAACAAACAGAAAACCCAAAGGACTCAGATTTTTCACATACACGAAAAACACGAATACACCATGCATGCCCATCTGCAAACTACATAGCTACTCGCTGTTAGCAACAAAACTCGCCAAGTGTTAATGATCCAGAACCTGGCCACTCCTGGCCCTGGTGTTTCCAGGAAAAATTTGTAATAAGCGGCCAATCTTTCCCCTGACAAGCGACTTTGGTGGGGTTCAGGGGACACCATCTCGGAATACAGCGTGCTGGCCCCAAGTCAGCTACAGAAGCACCTCGTCCCGTCCTGAAGCCATGGGACTTAGGAGAGACTGTCCTGACTGTCCCAAGGCAGGCTGCATGGGGGACTCCCTGGAGAGCTCCCGTGCCGTGCTGCGCCAGGAGACAGGCAGGTCCTCATGTCTGAGGCCCCACGGGGCAGGAGGAGCTGGACAAACGGCCCGCTAGGACTCTGAGTGTCACAGCCAGATCAACCTCCTTCGTCCAATCCAGCTTCCCCGGGACTGTTCTCATCTTCACTAAACCTGGTATTAAAAGTACACTCATTTAGCCGGCACAGGGCTGTGATCCCAGCTACTCAGGAGGCTGAGGCAGGAAAAAAGCAAGTTCGAGGCCAGCCTGTCTCAAAATAAAATAAAGGGGTGGGGATGTAGCTTAGGGGCAGTGTCCCCGGCTTCCATCCCAAGTATCGAAAGCAAAATAAAACAGCTTTATTCTTTCTTTGGGACTTCATTTCCTTACGAAGGAAAACATATCTGATTTTTTTCGGAAGAAGTGGCATATAAAACATGTACTAAATAAAGTTTTGTTTTGTTTGATCACTTTTTTTTTTGTTCTCGGTTTTGTTTTTTGTTAGTCCATGTTTGCAGCACATGATGTTTACATCCCCGAATGGAGTTACCACAGAGCACGTCTTCCTCCCTCCCTCCCTCCACCTCTCCATCTCAGAACTATCATCTCCCTACTTCCTGTTATCTGTCTTTTATTTTGCTCCATCAGTTTCTTATGCTTTTCACTTGTTGATCTGTCCTTAGTTATAGGGACCTCAGCCATGAACCTAACACAGAAAGGAAAGCCATTTCTTTTCTCCTGCATTGCTAGAACACGTCAGGCAAGGGGCAGTGACTCCTATTTCCAGTAACCCGCATGCCCTTCCACTTCTAAATAAAAATCAGAGATGAGACAAGCAGCCTACTGCTTTCCCACCAGGCAGTCCTCAGTATCCCTGAATGAACGTCAGGCCACGGGCATGGACGAGAGAGAGGTCTTCTGACTCAGCTGAATAGTTGCTGGTTCTAAACATGGGTTTTTCAGCCTATGACAATGTAACTGAAAAGGAATCCTAGGTTGCTCATAGCTCTGTATCAAAGGATCGATACTTTTTCCCTCTCTAAGAAAGACAAAATAATTTCTCCTGAGGCCTCCTGTCTCCTATCACCATAGGTGATTAAGAGTTGCTAGGAAACAGAACCTTCCTCCTAGGACAGAAACTTAATTCAAATCCAGCCCAGGATTTCAATAGCAAATGCTCAGCGTCCTGGAATAATAAATAACTCATGGCAATTTCAGACGCACTTAGCTATCCAGTCTGCTCCCAAATATCAAAGAGAAAATATTTTTAAACATTATTCCTATACAATGAATATGACAATGCTACTGCTTAAAAAAATCAGGGATGAGGGCCGGGGATTTAGCTCAGTGGTTCTGCCACCTGCCTCAGAAGCGCAAGGACGCGAGTTCAATCCCTGGTACCAGAAAAAGCCCCCAAAACAACAAAAAAGTCAGCCATGAAAAAATGTCAAAGTAATTATTCATATGTAGTAACCAACTTTTAATACTCCGAGAGTCAGTGTATGAAGATTTGGGCAGTAAAAATGTATAAAGGAAATCACAGCAATTCAGAAGAAACAATTTACAAACTCAAGCAAGCAGGCTCTCGCCTGGCAAATGAATATTTAGATCCGTAGAGAAAATGGAAAGACGTTAGCACAAACCAAGCATGTCTCACACTGCAACAAAAGGGCAGACCTTCTCGTAGTATAGTAGACATTTTTGCCAGGATATGAAGTTGATAATACAGGGACCTGTAGATGGAAATTTGCAATCAAGACACGAAACCACAGAACTGGAACTCAACACAGCAACACCAGCTTACAGGCATGTGGTTCATATGTGCAAGGTGCCAGCCCAGTGCTCTGACTCACAGAGTGGATGGGAGCTCGGGTAAGTGGGCATCATCACCCCCAGACGAAGAACCCAAAGCACGGGGACACAGCACTTCCAGGCAGCCGGGGCCACGGCAAGCCTGCTGCTGGCCTTGAGTTTGGCTCTGGAGTCTGTGATCTTAGGGCAGAACCAGGGCCACATGACCAAAAAGCTTTGGGTGTGGAACTCGGAAAAACACACAGGCTTAAATGGTTTCTTTCCTTTGTCTCATAAATATGCAACCCATATTAGATATAAGCTTGAAAAAGAAACTCAAACACAGATTTAGAAGAAAAAAGTCAGAAACTCAAACAGGAATCATTAAAATCATTTTCTTAAGCGACCGTGGAGTGTGGAGGTAAAAAGTCCTGCTAATAGTGTACCTCTAAAATTTCCTGAGTCAAAAGCCAAAGCAATCAACATGCAGTGAGCAGAAAGCAGCTGGGGTGGGAAACGTCACAGTGAACTTGCTCTGTTAGACATTAGGTTGACCAGTGGCATTTTCTGCAATGTGAAATACAATCCTACAGATACCCACTTACAGTAGGAAGGAGAAACAAATCGTGGCACAAATGGACATTATGCAACACTGAAAACAAGCTATTTTCACAAGTAACAAGAAGGTTGGATGTTGGAAACTTACTGTTGAGCTAAAGAAACCAAGACAGAAAAGTGTTTCAAAGCCAGGCAAAGGTATCTGTGGCTTTAGAGGTCAAGACAGAGGTGACCTCTAGGGAAGAGGAAGGAAGCACTGAACTAAAGGAGGAGCGGAGTGGTTTCCAGTGAGAGGCGTGTTGTGTTTAGTGACCCGGATGTGATTTGTGGGATACGCCCTCTGTGGAAATTCCGCGAGTTACAAGCTGGATGGTTTTCTGTTTGTACAGATTTCAGTAAGATTATTTTTTTAAAAAAGACATATAGGGGGCCAGGGATTTAGCTCAGTGGTGCCACCACCTGCCTCACAAGTGTAAGGTCCCGAGTTTGATCCCCGGTACCCCCCCCCATAAAGACATAAAATAGTGTAATGTTTTAATTTGAATGAGTTGTAAAAATATATTTTGAGACAACAAAAAATGTGATTGTGGATTGCACAGTAGGGTTACGGTGCCTATGCAGATATCCCCCAAGAGCTTCCTGTGCTCATAGGTGGTGCTTTGGGGGGTGACTGGACCTTGGGGCTCATAGCTGACTTACTGCCGGGGGCGGGGCAGGTGAGAAGAGGTGGTCACCTCACAGGGCTCCCAGAGTGAGTGGGGAGAGCCCCAAACTGTTGTGCCAGAAAGGACGCAGCCTCTTGAGCCTCTCTTACTACAGACGGGCTGTGACACAGGAAACCCAGCCCTGGCCGAACGCCAGCCTCGGGGACCGCGGCCCGGGGCTGAAAAGTCTCCGCCGTGCCCTCCGTTCTCCGGCTTCGCCGCAGGTGCTGGGGTGGAGGCTCCTCTGAGTAATTTTCTGCATGAAAAGTGACCCCCGAGGGGAGGAAAGGACAAGCGGGCGGAGCGCAGGGGAGCCCCGCACTGCGTGGCGCCATCAGCCCTGGGAGGACGCGGAGAACCAGGGCCCCCGTGACGCAAGCCACAGACTTGGTGGCGACAGAAGTGTGCTCGCATGGCACCTGCCTGGTCCCAGCGCTTGGGAGGCTGAGGAGGGAGCAGAGAAAGTTTGAGGCCAGCCTGGGTTACTTAGCGAGACCTGGTCTCAAAATTTTAAAAATAAAAGGGCTGGGGACAAAGCTCCGTGGTAGGGAGGCTCGGGGTCCACGCCAGCCCCACAGCGGGAGGGTCACCGCCGGCTCAAGCCAGGCTGCACTGCACAGGGAGCCCCCTGTCCCCCGGCAGAATCACCCGGGAGAGGGTCCATCCCTCCACACTGCGACATTTCTAGAAACAGGGAAACCCTCTTGGCACTGGATTTGGCAGTAATTTCATGGATGTGACTCCAAAACACACATTGGTAAGTGTGACTTTACCCAAATTGAAACTTTCGTTCATCACAGAACAATCAACAGAGTAGAAGGGGCGCTCTGCAAGGAGAATGGGCTGGATACCGGTGACGTCCGGATTTTATAAAGGAAACCAAACAACCCACCTGCCACCACAAGCCCAATTACATTTTGTTACTTTTTAAAGTTTTTAGATCCACTTACGGAAAGTAAATATATACAAAGATAGACCTACAGACATGTCCTAGACACTAGTGTTGTCAAAGGATGTCCTAACTAAAAGTAAATGGCTCAATACAATTAATAACATAGGGGCAGGGTATGCTTATTTTTCAGCAGAAAATAAAAAGATCCTGTGGCCATCATCCCAGAACGCACCACCATGGACCAAGGTGATGGATTGCAGCACAATGTGACCCCTGCTGAGAGCCATGCAAAGGCTGCATCTGAGCCGCTCCCCTCACCTGAGACAGTCCTGGGACCTGCAAAGATCACCAGACCTGATGCAGCTGCCGTTTTCAAACAGAGAAGGGGGAGATGCAGAGGACTGTAATACTGATTATGCCCAAGGCAGGCTGTGAGAGCTAACCCCACAAGTGGCTTGTTCTGCAAAGTGAGTCCAGCTGAAGCCTATGTGCTGAGGTCGGAGTAACTCGCACCCACATTCCATTCCCGCAACTAAAACCTTCAGACTAGAAGGTCAATGTTACACTTGATCTTAGCCAAAAGGCGGAGAAGCGATAGAAGGTCAGTGTTCTAATTACAATCATATATTTTGTCTATTCTGTTCCTAACTTGAGAATGCTTTGTCTTGTCCTTCATGAGCCTTATTTACATTAATTTAACAGAAACCACTTATAGCTCTCCTTTACCCCAACTGACTGCCAATAAAAGCCAGTGCCCGGGACCGGCCAGCGCCTTTGGCAGTTCCACTGGCATTGGTCGTCCTGGCATCCCTCAGCCATGCTCCGTGAGGATGAACACCGGAGGCTCATGAGGCTTGGGCACCTGGCTGCTGGCAGGACTGGCGGGAGGCGAGCGGAAAGCTGCATACATGGAAGCTCTGCGGCACGGACACAACGGAGTTTCCATTCTGAAGAAGCCCAAGGTGAACGCACGTGCTTCCTGTGACCAGCAGCGGCCACACGGAGGCCACAGGCTGAGCTCCACACCGACTCCTTCACACTCTGGAAGCACCGGGAGACGCTGGCCCCGAGGCAGGCAGGCGCTAGGCGCTCACGGCTGGCAGGGACTGGACCCTGAGCTTCCCATGGCCGGAGCTCACTAACAGAGAACAGACTCAGCCAAAGCTACGAGTGCAAAGGAAAAGCGGCTTCGCCTGAGCTGCATGCCAGGCACGTCCTCCTCCAGCACCGGGCAGAGGAGGGCTGTGGGGCTGCTGCTCCGGCGGGCACAGACGGGAGCGGGCAGAGGCCCCGGGCCGGACCCAAGGACCCCGACAGCTCTGTGGGGCCCCGGAGACAGGCAGCACCGTCACAGAAAGGTGGGCTCAGAGCACCGGCCGCAGCTGCGTCCACACTCACATCTCAAATCAGGTCTTAAAACTACACCCTGTGAACTGCCAAGGAAGGAGGGGAAGACTTTGTAGCCGTCAAAAATACAGAAGTAAAAAACACAGCACATGTTAATCCCTCAGGCTTAGATACAAAACCCTTGTCTTACATAGAACTGTGTAGGGCCTTTTGTATAGTTCTGAGCTGTAGAGTTAAGTCTTCTAAAGCCTCTTTCACTTTATACCGTCCTAGGCATTCCCAGTCGAATGATCCGGTTGCATGGCACGTCAATGTGGCTTTCAGCTCCAGCTTACAAACTGCATTAATATGCCTAAGGGTGAACTATGGTAAGCAATAACAAAACACATATTATAGAAATCATTATATTAGAATCAACAATGTTAAGCTACAATCATAAACCTTAGCTCCTCCAAGAGAATCTAAATACTTTCTAGGCCAAAACATCTCCCACTTTTCTGGCCAGATAGATAAACATGTGCTGTTTCGATTCTTTACTTCTAGATGAAGTCCTTGAAGTGCCCCACGGAAAGGCGTAAATGTAAATGTGCCATCTCAGGGTGCAGGACACAGACGCACAGTAGGGGCCACGGCCAGCGTCAGGCGTGCGTCCCGGCCCAGGGCCTCCATCAGGTCCCTGTGCCTGCTCGCTGGGGCTCGTGCCACTCCCTGGCCCCCCCTCCTGCGCCCGCCTTGCCACTGGCTCCACACCAGGGTCCTAACCCCCTAGCAGGTCCGTCGGTGTCTCCAACACTCTTCTCCCTGCCCTCAGAAGCCGCGCATCTGCCCAGAAGGAGACGGCCTCTCACCAGCTCTGTCACTGTGCAGCTTCTGTGCAGCCAGGCTCTGCAGTGGACACAAGTGGAAGGGACAGCCCACAGAGAGGCGGCCGCGTCACCTGCTGCCTCGCGCCCACGAGTGGATCACAGGCCGTGTGGGGTGCTGCTCAGGCTGCAGGTCACAGGCGGTTACACAGCAGTCAGAGCACGGCAGACCCCCTGGGCCCTGCCCGCTGGACGGCCGAGCTCCAGGGAAGAAGGGCCCAGAACCAAGCTCTCAACCTTGCCGGGTCACAGTGCTCTGTCCACGCAAGTGTGAAAAGGAATTGGAAAAGGTGACATTGAGACACCTGAAGCCAATCGCGGCTGGGGAACAGAAGCGAGCAGAGGTGGAGAGTGTCACCAAGGGAACTGCGATGCATCCCCTAACCCAGGTCCCAAAACAGCAAGGGACCCCTACCCTAAGATCTTCAGAAATTGTATTTCAGGCAGGAAGAAAGTTCTGCACAATGCCTTTGACAGCACAGCCAGAAATATGGTTGGCAGCGAAATCAGGAATGCAGCAGAAAGAACCTAATCAGCGTGTGCACTGCCGAAAAGAAGAAAGGCTCTAATGTGATCCCTGCCCTTCAAGCTTGCAGTTGGCTCCCGTGGGCAAAATTACTCCTGCAGGGAGACCTCTATTATGTCTAAGTAGTCCATATCCTACTCAGATGAAAAGCAGCTCTGGCTTTAATAGATTTTTTAAAAAATCAAGCAGCAGCATATGCATGATATTGCATTGTCAATCTAGTACTATTTCAAGAACATATGTGAGCCAGGGGGTCTGCGGTCATGCTGCCAAACGCTGTGACCTCCTCTAGTGAATTTAAATGTGTAGCTACGCAATGAACGGGCCTCTGTGACAATCAGCAAAGAATACTGAAGGTGCTGCTTTACAATTCAGAAAAGCTGTCTTTTGCTTACTGCAGTGATTCCTTAATGCGTTTCTTCTTTCGTCTATAAAATGCTGAATGTTCAATTTTTCAATTAATCAGAATAACCTCGTTCTAATGTAAATTGTCTTCCTTTTTTTATTATGGTGAAGTCACAAACAACAACAACAATGGTAATGAATGTCCAGATCTATTCCATGATTACCATCTGGAAAAGAAAGGGAACCGCAGGAAGACGATGTGAAGGATTTGGGCACTGAGACTGCTGGCATATTCCTGACAGTCTGAACACTGCCCACTTCTCAGAGGCTTCCTAAGGATGATGCAAGCCACAGTGAACACAAAAGGACAGGTTCTCTCCCGGCACAATCACCTTGTGCTTGCAGATGGCCCAGCCCACCCGCTCTTGTGTAAGCCTGGAGCGGCTTCTCCCAGGAGCCCGCCTTTGTGGGCAGAGACCTTACCTGGGAAGCCAGGGTGCACCATCTCGGAGCCAGGTCCCCTCAGGGTGTCTGCACCCTCACAGCTGCCTGGCCTGGATGCTGCCCAGGCCCTCACCGCTGCCTCTGTCCTCTGTCTTCTGCCCACCTTGGCCCTTTTCCGTCAGGTTCTATTCTGTCAGTCCACTGCTATCGGGAGAGGATCAGCCAGGCTCCTTTCAGGCGGCCTGCAGCACACAGCCCCCCGCAGGCAGGAGGGAAGCTGCTGGGAAAGTCTGCCGGGAGCGAGCGGGTGGCGAATCCCTGCGTCCCCTGTGACCCGCGGACGCTCGCTGCGTGGGCATAACGATGACAGCTCCGTCCTGCGGCAGGAAGCAGTGCAAACACAGCCATTCACTGTGGCTGGCTTCAATTGATATCATTTTAACGACAGTTTTCCTGCCAAGGAACAGCAGCACAGGAGCAGCATCTTTCCGAAGCAGCCTGAAAGGGCCGCGTGGTCCCTCCAGTCCCCTGAGCAGGCTGTTGTCATCAACTTCTCTGCTGCTCCAGCACACAGAAACGAGCCCCCCCAGCCCCAGCTTCCCGTCTCAGGTTCTCAGTGACATCTTAAACATACGGTGAAGATTACCACAGCAGCTAAGGCTTCAAGTTAGCTTCTGAGGGGTTATGAAAACAATCATGACTTCAGAGAAATCATTACAAAAATAATGGAGTTTTCTTAACCTTTTCTCAAAACGCTGCCGTGTAGCCCACTGTGTGCCCCAGCCTGGCCTAAGCTACCTGCCGGGGCTTCAGAATCACCTCCCAGTGAATGCAGTGTCTTCTCACCTTGCTGCAGAATGCAGAACGGGAAACATTCATGTGTCACCGTATCATGAGTCGTATAAAAAAGCCAAGAATACTGCAACATCATTTAGTGCTACTTGCTGTGAACAATGTAACTTTTTATTTATAGTTGCATAAATGCATCCCAATTACAGCAAAGGCTGAAGCTCAGGAAGTTTTCAGAATTAAAACAATATTGGCGGGTGTGGTGGCGCATACCTGTTATCCCAGCACTCGGGAGGCTGAGGCAGGAGGACTGATGAGAGTTTGAGGCCAGCCTGGGCTACACAGTGAGCTCAAGGATAGGCTGAACTACAGACTGCCTCAAAAAAAAAAAATAAATAAAAATAAAATAAAAATAAAACAGTCAACTTCACCATTCTCCAGTTATAGAGCTAGAATAAAAATAATACTTATTTTACTTAGTTATAAATCTGAAGGATCCATAAAAGGCTGATTACGTAGGAAATGAGAAAAAGAATTTAGATGAAACAAGAAATTAAATCTTAACCTCTATTTCTTATGCTCTCCCCTCTATTTTGCACTGACAAAAGCAAAAATTACCAAACAAACAAAAATCACCACGAGAGCAAATAGATGAAAACAGATACAAGCGAATGTGTAAATAGTGTTAGGCATCACCAGGGCTGTTCGCTAGTATGTAGCACACATTCTCAGCGGCTTTAAATCTTGGCGATAACTACCGTCGATTGCAGTGGCATCCACCGGCAGAGACAACTATGAAGTCCGCGAAGTACGGATGATAGGAGAGAGACGAACTTTTCAGCCAGAAAGGCTTCCGGCGGCTCCGTGAGTCTCGGGCATGTGTCACTTCCTGGCCGCACTGGGTGGTCCTGGCCGCGGGCTGCCCAGCTGAGAGTCAGACGGAGTCCAGAGGGGTTCAGGCCCAGACGCCATGGCTGTCGGGAAGATGAGGCCATTTTAGATCCCCTTTTGCAGGCAGCAGCCACCCGACGGCTCTGCTGTTCTCAGCGTGGACGTTTTCACTCTCCCTCCCAGTGGGGCCCTTGAGTCCGCAACACTTAAGTCCGCTTTAGGTGGAGCTGCACCTTACAAACACAAAGTCCAACAACTTTTAGTGAACTCTGAATGCTGCAGCTATCTCAGTACTCAGTTGAGGACCAGTCTCAGGTCCCCAAACCCCTCCAGGCCTGGAGCCGACCCTGCCCAGCTGCGATCCATCCCCTACAGGTGGGCTTAGGCACGAACAGGGCCGCACCGTCAGGCTGCTAGAGACCCGGGGAGTGTGAACAGTGTCCCCCTGGAGGGGGTGGCACCAGCGCTTTTGCCTCTTCATTCGGCACTTGCTGATGGGCAGCTGCTTATTTCCAGTGTGCGGCGAATAACGCCATGTCAACGCTCACACGCAGGTGTGCACGCACGCTCTCTCTAGAACCGCTGGGCTGCACTCCTGAGAGCACACCGTATCGGACCCTGAAGAGGCCGCCATACTGTTTCCACAGCGGCTGCAGCTTCCGCCAGCGGCGTGGGAGGGCTCTGGCTGTGCTGCTCGCTTTTATAAATTAACGTCATTCCGGCAAACGTGCAGTGGTTCTACTTTCCATTTCCCCCATCATTAATGACGTTTAACACCCGTATGTGCTTATTCACTACTCACATGTCTTTAGAGAAATGTCACAAGCTTTTGCCCATTTAAAAAAATTGGGTTGTTTGTTTTCTTATTATTGAGTTGTGAGGCAAAATGTTTTTTCCTTCCAAATGAGCACACTTTCTTCTGTAAAATGCAATGGATTAAGTACAGTCGAAAGCAGAAGATTTCCTCGAACTTTCTTCTCAGAGAAGTCTGGTGTGCATTCTTCTGCACTAAGGGTCCTAGGAAGTCCAGGTTTGGCCTTACAGTTTGGCTAAAATCTGCTGTTTGCCTTTGGCTCTAGAAGACCCAAGGCTTGAAAAATACCTGGATGTGACTCTGGCACCCGCAGTGACCCAGTGACAGCACAGGGGAGCAACGAGCACAGAACCGTGCACTGATGGCCCAGATCCGGACACAGGTGCTGCCGGGTCTCACGGTGACTTGGCGTGGAAAACCTCTCCCTGTGACGCGTGTGCTTGCTATATTAGCTTTCAACCGGTTCATCGAGGCATAGCACTTTTTATTACTATGAGGGTGGGACACTGGGAGTAAGGATGGCAGCTAGTTTTATTATTAAAATTGAAAAGCGACATAGGAAGATTACCGAAGGTTGAGAGAATAAGCTTTACACAGTACAGTCACACTCTTCGTGAGGCAAGGAATGTTCGTACAAACGCAAACCCTGCCCGGCCGCTAATGGAGACGGTTACGCCGTGACTCTGCCACCCACCCAGCGAGCCAGCAGCCGTGCTGCACAGAGCAACGGGAGAGGCTGCAATCTCAGCTCTCACGTTTCAGTCGGACTGTTAGTGTTCAGATTTTCCTGCGTATTTCTCCTACATCAAGAAGAATGGAGCAACAATGAAATGTCAACCCTACAACACTACAACTCCATAGGAGGGAAAACTTAAGAAATCACAGCCACAGTCTAGGAAAGACCCAGCTTCCATCTGGAGAGAAAGAGTAGGGAGGGGAAACTGAGGAAAAGTGAATTAAAGCTTCCTCTTCCTCAGGGAACCCAGGCAATGCCAAAGTGTAAGAGGAAAATGTTAAACTTGACATTATAATTTAAACCTTACCTTATAATTATAAATGTTTCAAACTTTACATTATAATTTTTGGCTAAAATTTTCCAATGTTCTTATTTATTCTTTTCTGCTAGAGATTGAGCCATGATCTTGAGCATGCTAAACACACACCCTACCACTCAGCTACACAGCAGCCCTGAAACCGAGTATGTCCTAATGCCAGAATTGTATTCGCCAGTGGCCATACTTGGCGCACACTGAAGAAGTCTGTATTACTACTGATAATAATAAAAAGCAGTCGCTAATGCTTCTGGGCCACTTCCTATGTCGTGCGTGTGTTTGTGCGTGTGTACACCCAGGGCCTGTGCACCGAACTACATCCCAGCCCTGCCTTATTTTTTGTTTTGAGCTGGATCTTGCTAAGTCATTAAGTTGTCCAGATTGGAAGGTGAGACCCTCCTGGTTTAGCCTCCAAGAGTTGCTGGTATTGCCTGGGGTGTCACAGCCTCCGTACGCATGCTAGGTGGGTGACCCTTGCAGCAGCTCCATAAATGGGCGTCTGCATCTCACAGGTGAGGGAACCAAAGGGAACAAACGCAACTTGACCCCGGTCAGCTGGGCTAGAAAAGCGTAGAAGCTTTAACAGTCATGATGCATGCACGCACGTGCTAAGCACATACGAGACGCCACAGCAGCCCGAGGTGGACATCTGTAGACACGTGCACACACACGCGTGTGCGCACACACTGTACTCACGGGACACGGGCTTCCTACGATGTACAGCTGGAAAGTGAATCATTCAGTTGAATTTTTGGTGCAATTACCAAATGAATCTTCAAAGAAAGATACATGAATTCTTTTTCCAACCACCAGTACCTGAGAACTTCTATTTTTCTACAACTTCTTCAGTGTAATTAAGAGTAATTTTTTTATTTTAATTAATCCGATAGGCAAAAAGTGGATTTTCATAGTAATTTCTATTTCTTTCATTATTAGTGAGGCTGAATAGACTTTTTGTTCTTGTTGCCAAAGTGTGTTATATGCTGTCGGATCTTTGTTTTTCCATTCTTATGTCTTTTTAGTCTGCCTATATAGATACATATATATGTGCTTTTAAAATTTTTATATAAGAAAATAATTATTTTGCTACAGTATAGTTATAATCTGAAAGGCATTTCCCAGTATGTACCAAAATGTATATCTTTAAAAAATCTTGCTGGGGATGTAGCTCAGTGGCACAGCGCCTGCCTGGGAAGCGCAAGGTCCTGAGTTCGATCCCTGGTACCAAAAAAAATAAAATCTTATCGAGAGTTTTTAGTAGTATTTTTATGATTTTAGTTCTTAGAATTACAAGATTCTTTTGCAATTAACTTGTGATTTTGGTGAGAAGTGAAGATCTGTACATTTTCTCCCCAAATGATTACATATCCCATCATTTTCTGAGGAATCTATCTTGATTTTACTGTTTCAAAAGGTACCTTTCTATATTCTGAGCTTTAAACAGTGCCCTGGGTCCATTTCTGGGTCATGTCCAGGGCAAACAGTGGTTGGGGAGGCTCTGGGCGGACCCGTCCCTGCTGGCACTGGACATCCCCGCCCGGGAGACAGCAGACCCCACTGCCCCCCCGTGCGAACTGTGTCTGTTGTGGGGACGGGGTGCTGGCAAATGTCCCTGAGGAGAACCACGTGGCCATACAGCCGGCAGTGCCACAGTCGCGAGATCATGGCCACGCGCGTCTGCGAGCTCCAGACTGACCCGAAACCAGGAGTGTGGGACAGGTTCGGGTGCTGGGGAAGACACCTCCCTGCTGGGTTCTTTTCCCAAACTGTCTAGCACTTCATTTCCAAGTCCATTTTCAACCAAGGTATTACTAAACTTCTTACATTAAACTTCTATACCACTAGTAGTTGGAATCCAGATCTGCCTAGTCTTCTGGTCAGGAAAACAGCGTGTCTTTCTTTTCCTAAATACTTTTTAAAATAAAGCCTCCCAGTTTTCTTTAAAGAAGAGACCACAGAGGTTGTTAACCTGTGGTCCATGAATTCTTAAATGAGCTTCAAGACTTTCACCCAGCAGGCAAAATGATACTCAAGTGGTGTGTGTGTGGGTGCACACGCGTGTGTCAGATGAGCCCGGAGGCTCCTGTGTATCAGTGCACATTCTTCCAGGGCCTGGGCTGGGTGTCCAGCTTCACCACATGCCTGCTAAGGCCTCAGGAAGTTATGGGTCATTGACGAGAGTTTTCCATTTCCTGCTTTTTTGTCTTCCCTCTTGCAGCACTGGGGATGGAAACCAGGGCCCCAGGCATGCTAGGCAAGTACCCTCAGCCCGAGTTCTACATTCCTAAGGCAGTATTTCTGGATATTTTCTAGTTTTCGCTGTTACTGCTTTTGGGTAGTTTATAACATTTTAAAGTAGACAGTAGACAGTAATTTTCCACACACATAATTCATAAATAGCCTTTCTTGTTGTTGCCAGAGATGTTCAGGTTCTGAACTTTTGAGACTGGCAACTGTCCCATAGCTGGGTGAGCATTTGCTGTCTTCCTTTCTGTCTGTATTTGTGAGGGGAGAGAGGAGAGCTCAATGCACTGAGATTCCTGGGGACAGTGGCACTAGAGAAGCTCCTTGTCACCCTCCAAACCTGAGTCCAGACTGCTCTTGGGGGGAGGTCCAGACAGGTATCCTACCCCACTCCATGGGAACACATGGGACTTATCTAGAAAGACTACTTTAAATTAAATACGTATTTATATTTTATCCATGTAAGTAAAATTCCACATAAACACAGCAATGTGCAGTGACTGCTAATAAGGAGGGCTGGGAGAGTATGACAAAAATGTGCTAACTGTTCTAAAAGTAATAGTGCGATGCTGAGCAGCCCTGTGAATACACTAAGAGCAGCTGGAGTGCGCACTTTCAGTGGGTGACTGTATCTCAGTAGATTTGCTTTTTAAAAAGTAAGCCCCTCTGAACTCACTGCGACTTGAGTAACAGATCTGGCTGTAAACCCTGCTCAGGAGGCCTGAGCCAGCATCCTATCCCTAACATAAATGAAAGAAAATAAGAAAGCTGGAGTAAAACAGGAAGAAGCCAGGTAGCGGGAATCTAGTTTTTGCATCTGCGCGAGCCGAGCCCAGTTCATTTTAACACTGTGCCTCGGAACTGGGCTCAGCTGGGCTGCACTCCGGCTGCTTCTCCCCAGGGATGGAAAGGCTTCTGTGGGGGGTGGGGGTGGCGCTGGGAGGGACAGCTCTGGGTCTGGTTTCGGGGCCTTGTGCAAAGCTGCACGCACATGACATACACCCAAGAGTCACACACAAGAGTCATACGCCCCCGCCCCGTGTCCCGCACCAGCCTCCTGTAACTCCGGGGCTCACTAGGAAGCTGAGTGACTGCGTGCTCCTTAATTTCCCCCAGCCTCAGTTTCCCCACTTGTGCACTCAGAGCCTCACAGCGATGGGGGGGGCCTGCATGGTGAGCACACGGGGCAGGGCCGGCAGGGCTCACAGCTCTCCCCTTCCACGCGGTGCCCAGTGCCTTCAGGCTGGTCGGCTCAGGCTCAGGCAGGTCCCTGAAGACACCCGCGCCGGCCCACTGACAGGGAGCCTCACAGCCTAGCGGGAGGCCGGATGCACAGGGCCCTCGTGACCGAAACCAGGCTTCCTAACAACCAGACAAACCTCCCAGCTCTCCGGAAACCGAATCGCCAACAACTGCCCACCATCCTGCGCAGCTGGCCTTGCGTCACAGAACTCGGGGACTCGGGATCCCGGGTCTCACAGCACCATGTCCACCTCGTGCCCCTCTCCAGAGAGGCGGGGACCACAGCCCGACAGCCCCTCGGCCGCTCCCCAGGCCTGTACCCTCCTGTCAGGCTGAGGCCCTCGAGACAAAGGAGCTGCATCTGATTTATTTTGTGACAGACGCACTAATACAGTTTCTAAAATGCAGGTAATACTCAACCAAATGTTCAAAAAAAAAGCATGAAATAGGGCTCTGTGAAACTGCACAGGACAAATCAAGTTTTTAAAGCCAAGTTGAGTACTATAGTTAGAGAGATATATAATTTATATAATTTATATACATATATTTTATTTCTATATTAAAAAAATATAGACTTACCTTAATAATAATTAACAACAATGAGGGCGTTGACACCTGTGGAGATTCACTGTGTGGCAAGCTGAAGCTCACTGCTTTTCTTGCTTTTCATTTTTTCTGAGACAGTCTCGCTGTGTAGTTCAGGCTGGCCTAGAACTCACTGTGTAGCCCAGGCCGGCCTCAATCTTGCGGCGATGCTCCCGCCTCAGCCTCCTGAGTGCTGGGGTCACAGGCACGCACTACCCCGCCCGGTGAGGCTCCCTGTTCACCTCAGCCCTCCCCACGCCCGGGGAGCAGGCACGGCAATGAGGACACACGAGGCGTGACTCAAGCTCTAGAAGTCAACTCTTGGAGCCTCAGAACCCTTTTCTGACTGTGGAAGGCAACGTGTTTCTGAGGAGACACACGCACATCCCCCACTGCGAAATCCATCCATGAAACTGTGACTCAGAGGTTTCCCACACATGCCCGAACGGCACACACACTATCAGGACATGTTCATCACCCCAAAGAAACCCCACACACAGCAGCCATGGGACCCAACCGGGCTCGCTGTGTGTGCACAGGGGCACTGCGGGTGCGCGTGGACTGCGAAAGAGGACGAGTGTGACTGGGGTGCTGAGGGCCAGCGTCGTCTTCGTGAGGGAAGGGGCCCTGCTGACGCCTGTGCCCGCCTGTGTCACACTCACGTCCAGGTGGAGGCCGCTCGGTGAGGACCAGGGTCACCTCGGGCAGGCAACAGGGAGAGTGCACAGTGCAGTCCGCGAGGACTCCCTCTGTAACAGGAGCAAAGCCCAGTGCACAGCCCAGGGTCTCGCGGATTTCTGCCTCAGCTCAGGTCCTGCGCACCGGGAACCACCCGCAGCCCACGTCTGACCACCACAGCACCCTTGAAGCCCAACTCCACCACTCACCGTCGTCCTGGGCGGACGCCTCTTGGCTGCCCTGGCCGCGGTCCTCAGCCAGGGCCCGGTACGGGGGATGCAGCTTCATCGGGGGCGGGGCCGGTCCCTGCCTCTGAGGGTGCAAAATCGGAGAAGGGTGCATGTGGCTGTCCCATCCTCCTCACAGGCGTGAGGAGACATCTGGAGATATTTGTACTGCGGCCAACTCGGTTCATAACTTGAAGATCATCGAACAATGTAACTTATGCTCCAAGGGCTCTGATATAAACAAGCCAAACCAGACAGCAAGAATTCAAGCATGGCTTTGAAGGCTGCTGACCTTCCTAGAGCGCATTCCTTTCCCAGGGAGAAAGAAATCGCAGGTCACTTGCATTTTCTTCAAACACAACTTCCCTTGTTATTAACAAAATAATTTATATGAAAGACATTTCGTTAGAAAAAAACTAAAAATAGAAACTGTCTAATGTTCTGCAATTTAAATTCTTTCTTCAATTAAAATTACAGATTTCATCTTTTAAAAAATACTTGAAATAAAATATCAAATTTTCTAACTGGAAAGGCATCACCTGTACATGGTAAGTGCACATTTTAATGTTTTAAAGAGAGAAACTATGTGTGTAATTATTTCTACAAAAATAAGTTTTAGGGCCGGGGATTTAGCTCAATGGTTACACCGCATGCCTTGCAAGCACACAGTCCCAAGTTCAATCCCCGGTACCAAAAAAAAAAGTTTTAAATTTACATGCCAAATGACAAAGCACAACAATACTTGATTTATAGAATTAAAGTAGAATAAAGCTCTATGATCAGATTACCTTCATAGACGGAGACATTTTCTTACACTTGGAGAAAAAAAAACCATGCTGAACTTTACAGAGAGCTGCACACTGCTAGAAAGAATAGAAGCAATCTAGCGAAGCCCTCCACTGTGCCAGATCACTGATTAAGGACTGTTTTGCTGCAGGCTTGGAGCGCATTCAATTACACTTTAGAGGACAGCCCACTAATGGGAGCGGGCAGTGGCCGGTCCATTACAGGGAGCAGGCGAGGGAGAAATTCTCCCAAACGGAAGAGACAGTGTTTGGGATTCATCAAGGAAACACACGTACTTCGTCAGGATCTGACTAACCAGAGCAGTAATTCTATGTGCTTGTAGAAAACCCAAAACTCGTAAGACACAAGAGTGATGAGGAAAGATGCCAAGGTTCCCACTTACCTTTGCCTCCTTCTCTTTGGTGTCCTGGTCCAGGCTGCTGGCCACTTTGCTGCCCTTGTTATGCGGGTTTGGAATGACCTACACTCAAAGAAGGGGGAAGAGGACCGAGCGTAAGTTCAGAGGTCACGGTCACTGCACTTCTCATTGGCACACGTGTGTATGCAAACGTGTGTGTGCACCCGTGCTGGACACTCAGGGCCTCATGCAAGGCACGTGCTCGACCACCAACCATGCCTGCACCCTTCTTCCTGTACTTACTTATTCAATGTGGTAATTTCATCTAAAACCTAAAGATACGAGACTCACAATCAGGGCAAGTATTAATATTTCAGAAATCTGACAAGATGTAGACCCATACAATATTATAAAATTAAACATCTGCTGCGCAGGTCCAGAAAATGAAGATGGAGAAGAGTCAACAGGTTACAACACCGTCATCCAGAGCCGTCATCTTCAGTTCCAGTGGCGACCTTAGATAGCCCCCAGAATGGGGACAGATTCACCTCATTCTTCATGGGGTTCGTGCTGCACACTGTGGGCACCTGGTAAAATCTCACCACCACTGGCGGCATAGGGGGAATCACAAACTTTCTTCCACATCGAGTAAGTTCAGTGTGGGCAATTACTGAACTGAGTATTTTCCATCCTTTTGTGGTGCTCAGAAGGGGCCTGAGACACAGCTGTGCTCAGTGAGTGTTTGCAGGACTGGGGTGCAGCTCAGTGGCAGAGGGCTGGCCTAGCATCCACGAGGCCCTGAGTTCAGTCCCCAGTACTGAAAAAGAAATCTTTCATCAGTAAATGTTTATAAGTTCCTGAAGTGAAATTTTATAAAAATAATTTTAATCCTTAATGACGCCAACAGTTTAGATTATTTGGGCTCATTTCTTTCTGTGAGACTATGAAACATCTACGGGAATACACTATTTTTAGTCACTTTCGAAGGTGCTTCAACCTGGTGACAGATGTGATGACTGAAAGAAAAAATCAAATCTTCTTTCCCAGAAAATTTGCCCAGAGAATATTAAACCAAACAAAACAGGGTTCTACTTCCCTCTACACGCAAGTTGAGATTAAACTGTCTTCACTTTCACTACGTTGAGGAATTAGCTCAGCATGAGCCAGTAAGTCTCAGGAACGCTTCACTCCAGCCAGTGCTTCAGTCGGAGTGCAGTGCCTACGCTGGGTGTTCATGCTTCTACCCCATGCACGACCCTCAGGCCGGCATCTGGAACCTGCTGGGCCGCCCAGTGAGCTTCTCTGTCTGAAGAATCTTAGAACAAAGCCACACTGGACCTACTTTCTCCTGTGGAGGAAGCAGCTGGGCGGGGCTGAGACAGAAAGTCCACTGCATCCACATGTCAAAGTGCCTACAACGTTTTGAGAACAGCAGAGAAATGCGTCTGGGTACATATCGTTAGCAAAATTCAGAACACAAATGCTCACCAAAAAGCCTTCATCTTTTAGAGAAAAATAGAAGACAGTGTATTTCTTGTGAAAGTAATACACATATGTATATGAAAAATATGTGGATATTAATATGTAAAACTGCATGTGCCCAAAAAAGTAGGTGCCATTATAAAACAATGGTATTAAGTAAGTGCGACTGGAATACAGGAAGAAAGAAAACAGCACATGACAATAAAACGAAAGAGCTGAGATGGTCCCAGTTTTAAAAGGGTTTGTGCTGGAATATGAAAAAGAAATATTTGATGCTACTGTGAAATGCAGTTATGTTACTAAGTGGAAAAAGTTACACTGGCATAGAAACTTTGTAAACCAGGGTTCTGCTCCCAAGGAAGCATGTATTTGCCAAATAAATCTAAGTGGGTACACACGTTTCTCTAGCTTGCTGAAAATATGGCTGCGAGTTTGGAAGAAGCTTGCAAAGGCAAGGCGCTGGTAGTAAAGCAGCCGACAGTGCACGGTGTGGAGAATTTTTACATGACCAAGGCATTTTAGGCAGTGGGCCTTCAATGGGCACAGCATGAGGCAATCACTTCACTCCAGGTCTTAGGAAAGCTCAAACTTTAATGGAAACTGGTTAAACTGAGCAAGGCTGCTGGTGGAGTGGCACAGGCCTGTAGTCCAGGGACTCGAGATGAGCCAGGGAGCCCAGGTGTCCGAGGGCAGCCTGGGGAACCCAGAGACACTTCATCTCCAAAAGAAAAGAAAAATTGATAAGGCATTGCCAATATTTCCTGCTCCTGCATGATCTCTATGCCTTGCACAAATAATTATGCCAAGGAGATCACCATTTTGCAGATAGGAAACGATTTGGGTCATTGCCTTCTTCAATAGGAGTCACTTGGTGCCTAAACAAGTTTAAGGATGGAACAAGTCATACACAGTCACTAACAGCATCAGCTGAATAATCGCCCGGCTGGACCCAGGGACAGCCCATGGCAGGACAAATGGGGTGTGCCGTGCGGCAGCCAGGGACACCGCCCAGCGGACTAGGCCCGAGCACAACAGTGCTGAAGACCTTTTCTTCTCTTAAGCAGTCAGAGAAATCATGCTGTTCATGACATCCAGGTGGACTCCAGGCCCGCTCACCGCAGAGGTGGACTGAAAGCTTGGCTTTTCATGGACTTTGTCATCTATTTTAATCTTTGAGTACTTTTCGGCAGGGCAGTCACAGCTGGTCACAGAGATGTATAATTAGATCAATTCATCTGCAGTCAAAACTGTTTCTTCAGAACCTGGGCAATTTTTCTACTGGATTCAGTTTCCAGAAGTAAAAGAGATGGGCTATATTTTTACATTTTTAATATTATGAGAGGTTGAAAACTGGACTCCAAAGTCTCACCGACTTTCACACGTGAGGAACACCGAGAGGCCTTTATTCGGTCGCCCTCACAGCTGGGCGTAGCTGACAGTGTGCATGTGTGTGGCTCTGAGGTGGAGCCGCAATCCATGGCTTCTGAGTGTCCCAGTGTCCTGGGGAGGCCACTGAGTGGCCTGTTCACCCGGCAAACAATAACGTCTGCAAGCCTTAACACACAAATGGCTGAAATCACTGCATCACTGTATTGAAAAGCAAATCATTTTGCTGAATGTGACATTTTCCCACTGTTCTTAGGCCCTATGTTTTGAGCAGCTGTTTTCCATTATAAGGTAACAAACACTGCCTCCAGGAGGGGACCTACAGGCCCCATTTCTGCAGCCACTGATTTTTTCACATCAGAATCCGAATCCAATACCAAATGAGTAATGAATCATAGGACACGATTTTTAGGACCAAATACTCCCACTTTTAAATTCAAATGTCCAATAGGACATGCAGCAACACTGTCAACATGTCTGTATTTCTGTTTTAAGAACACTGGATGGTACTTCTAGAATGTTTTATGTTCAAAGTGTTTCATAAACAAAGTAATTGGCTCAAAATAAATAACTCACCCCCAACTTAGCAAAGCAGTAACTAGAGAGCAAGCTATTGAGAACCAGGCTGTTTGATTTCACCACATGTGACTTAAGTCAATGCAGACCAATGACTCAAATGTGACCAGGAGATCAAAATTGGGGTGAAAAATGGAAATTTAAGTTAATGACTAAATTTACCTGAAGCTAAGCAAGTATTTTTCCTAAGTGTTCTGGTGTAAATATGAAGTGTCCCGAATGACTCGTGTACTGAGGGGTTGACCCACTGATTATGGAGCTGAATGGGCTGTTAGGAGGTGGTCACAGCAGAAAGGAGGTGGTCACCGGGGTGTGCCTCTGGAGGGCCTACCCTGTCCTCAGCCCCTCCTCTCTCTCGGGCTCTTTTCCTGCTTGCTCCACTTCCCTGAGGTGAGCAGCTTTGCTCTACCAGTCCCTTCCGCCACGATTTCCTGCCTTGGAACCAGCTGCCCATGGACTGAACCCTTTGAAGCTGTGAGCTAAAGTGTATGTCACGTAACTAAAAATGAAAATATGTGGGAAACTACTTGGAGGTAAAAGTTTGACCCACAGGAATAGATGATAGTGTTCAACTTTTTGAAAATGGAAAGTAGTACTTACTCTTGGCGTGGATGAGAGACTCTGAACAACAAACACCACAGGATTCCCTGCATTCTTGATGGCCTCAACGGCCTCTTGGTGTGTGGCGTTCTGCAGATCCACACCAGACACCTGAAACACAGGAGAAAGTCATGTGGGGAGGCCGTGGAGGCCACGGGCAGCTGACTCAGAGGTCGCAACGACCGTCTGCTCATGAGAAGGGTCAGGGGCTAGTGAGGGGCCCACAGCTGGAAAACAGCAAGGCTTCCGTCCAACACTGCGGCCTCAGGAGAATTGGTGTGTGCAGGGAAAATGACGCTGCACCATTGGAAACAGTCAAGGGACAAAGATGTCATCAGCAATAGCTCGGGTTAAGTCCACAACCAACATTACAGTTCATAATGCAAACTCCATTATTGATAACTGTGAAATGACAGGTTGTTGTGTGTGACAGAACCCCATGTTGTCACTTCTGCCACTAGCACCACACGTGATTCTGAGTGGGTTGGGACAAAGGATTCCTTGGAACTTCCATTGTCTACTAAATTGAGGGGAATATTTTAAACAAATTGACTATTACTGTAATTGAGAGGTTGACCATTTCTTATAATGTGCTAAAAAACAAGAACCAATAAAACAGGCTCTTTCATTATAAGTGTTCTATGCTTGCTACATTTGTGTACCAGTAAAACGCTCCCTATTACAGATACATGGAGAACGTGACCTGCTAATGTGTCCATAAATCTCTGAGGCCACTGTATTTAACAGAACCACTTCTTCAGATCTATGTGCAGCAAAGCCTAGGTGAATGTCAGGGACAGTAATAGCCTGTGGCCCTGCCTTGCTTTAAGGGACAGGGGGTTTTCCTGACAGATTTCCAAAAGGATAAGTGGGAACCACTGAAGTTAGCAAAAAATGGATTCTGTCACAGTACAATAATAATCTTAGGTTTTACAGCTCATCTCTTCACTGAAAGATCCATTTGTGAGAAATTAAATTCTAACTTCCTAGATTAAAAAATTCTTGTTATGGATCTAAAACATTCGTGTTACTGCTTTAAGACAGGTCTTATAAAATACAGACAAAACTGATTACCAGATTTTACATAAAAATAAAACAAAATCTTTACAATACTTTTCACAGGAAAAAAGGAAACAAACAATTAAGTGTAAGCTTTCAAGTCAGCTGCGAGTTTGAAACAGCCCAAATACTTAATCTGAGGGAAAACCCTGGGCTCTTGTCACTGCACACAAAACCAGGGGTAAGCTGAGGGTACTGTTTATTAAACTGACAACAGAAACGACTGACGGACAGCAAAGTTTTAAAAGATAACACAGCAAACAGCCCGGTCAGAACACAGAGGGCAGATGAGGTCCCCTTCGAGGCTCCACTTCGGCGACAGGGGGCCCTGCGGCTCGGGAGCGCTGGTCCAGTTTCGCTGTCACCCAAGGGCCCCGCGGACTCCAGAGTCTCGGCCGGCTGCCATTTGTCTTTTCCCAGCCGGCAGCCTCGCACCGTTAGACTAATCCGTGGCCTACCTACCGCACACAGGCTTTTAATGCAGGCCTTTCAAGGAATGAACGACGCTGCCTGAAAGCAGATTTTGTCTCCTTCCTCCGGGTGGAACTTTTCCCTTAAGGGCCCCTTTAAGGTCCGTGGAACCCTTGCAGAGAGGCTTCAAGTGGCGTAAGTTGTTTTCCACTTTTAAAAGAAGCAATTATGGCATTCGCACCACCCCATCACCTGGTGTCTTGCTCCGCTGTGTGTCTCCTCCTAGCCACTTACGCAGTGTTTGGTTTTATTGTTTCTCCCTTCCACGGGATCATGTAACACCAGGGGGAAGGGGCTCGGTCATTCTCCTCACTGCCATATTGCCAGTGTGATTAAAGCATCCCTGAACCAAAAAGCCACGATCTGCAGCCTCACGAGCCCCGGCCGCTGCCAGCGAGGAGAGTTCCTGACCCGGTGCCCGGCCCGAAACATTTCCGGTCCAGGAATTTCAGGAAGAAATCTTGACCTCTGTGACCCAGGTTTGTACCCAGAGCGGCTTTGTGTGGTTCTCGGGGTCCTCGCAATGCCGCTGCGGGCTTGGAATTCTCATTGCCACTTTACTTGGAAATTAAGAAGGCGGGCCTAGTGTTTGTCCCAGCGATAGAGGAATGCTATACAGTAGGGCAGGCCCTTGCCTTGCCTCCATGTTTTATTTCCACAGACTGTTTTCCAGAAATGTAAGTTTGTGCTGCCGGGCAGCGCCCCTGCCCAGTGCATCAAAACGTTTTGTAGCTGTCTGAACTTCGGGACCTCGGGAGGGTTGTCAGCCCCGCCCTTCCCGGGAGTGTTGTTAGCACCGCGCCCTGCTTCAGTGCGCATGCTCGCCTACCCCTAGAGCCCCCCCCCCCCGCCCCCCGTATAAGGAGGCTCCTGTTTCTGGTCATTCTCTGACTTCCCAGTACAAACTCATCTGAGCCCGGGGGCGTGCGTCATAATGATTTTCCTCCCTCCACTCCTTCGAGTGACCATCAGATTCTCGAGTCTTCACACTGTGACGCTGAGCTGTAACACCTGCTATAGCACCGAGCTGTTCTGCTTTGCCACAATGCCAGAACAAAGCCAAACTAGGAAGTCCGAGCGCAGACTCGGATCTGACCTCCAGAGGCCCCTTCCTCGGCTCGGGCCGGAGCCCGGGCACTGACCACCCCGAGAGTGTGGAGGCTAGCAGGAGGCGGGTCCCGCGGCCGGGTGTTCCCAGCGCTGGTGTGCTTGCCAGCGAGCTCCCACAAACCCTCCCCGCCTTCCCGCGGTCCACCCAGTCAGGCCCTTCCTCCTCCAGGGGAGCAGCCTCCTGGGACACGGATCGCGCTGGTGACGGCTCCTGAGGGCGGAAGCAGCACCGTGCCGCCGTCTGCCCAGTCGACACTGAGCCCTTTGTACTCGCCTTTCACGACCAGGAGGTCGTATTTTATCATTTTATTTGCTTCCTCCCCACACTGGAGAGACACAAATTGTGTATGGAGTGTGCAAACTAAGGCATAGAAAAAGGACATATCAAGTGCACACACACACCAACACATGAAGAAAGGTCTGGCCAAATGATTATTTTACTGTCTCAAACATATTTCAGACATGCCAGGTGAGGTGGCACACGCCTGTAACCCCAGAACTCAGGAGGCTGAGGCAGGAGGATTGCCATGAGTTTGAGGCCAGCTGGGCTAGTTCAAGGCAGCCTGAATGACATAGTAAGACCTTGTCTCAAAAAGTACAAAAAAAGCCCTGGGGATTTAGCTCAGTGGTTCCGCCGCCTGCCTTGCAAGCTCAAGGTCCCAAGTTCGATCTCCGGTACCAAAAAAAAAAGTACAAAAAAGTTTCTGACACAAACAGCACTTTAACATCGTTTACCTCTAGGATTTTATCTCCAGTTTTGAGCGCGTTGGTCCTTCCTGCCGGGCTGTCTTCAAGGACCTGCTTGATAAATATACCCTTAAGCTCCTCCCCGTTCCTCAAGCGCTTGATCACCATCTGTCCACCAACAATGCTGATGCCCAGGGACACGCTGGACTCTCTGAAAATCTCCACACTGGAAAAAACAGAAACGAAACTCGCTTGAGAACAACTTGATTTAATTAGTCACACTGCCACTGGAAGTATTCCATTTGTGCTATAACTTTGTGACTCGTTTTATAAAAGTAAATTTTCTGAATATATTTATAAATGTTCCATAAATTATAACTGGTTCCAAAATTAGAAGGTGCTATCAGTAACTGATGACATATGAAAGTTTAAATTCTGGAATAGATGATAAATACACCTCGGGATTCAGAGACGGGCCATTGGGTCTGAAGTTCCTGTCCGTGGCTCAGCTGCTTTCTGTGAGTAGTATGTCTCATTTATATCCACAACGTTAGCAAAGACAGGGTTGAGGGAATAACAAACGGGTGAAAAAAATCAAGAAAGCCACATGTATCATTTTAGTGAAAAAATCTCAGGCTTTCAGAATAAAATAAATTTGCCACCATCGCGAGCGCCCAGCCCGAGCATGTCGGGCTCAGCCCTGAGGCTCCGGCGCTGGTTCCCTCGGTGCCCGTGGCCTTTTCTCCCTGTCATTTTATAAGAGAAAGTATGTGTGAGATTTGCCCAAAATATTATGGGATTTGCTTAAACCAAAGAGACCCAGCCAGTAATGAGCTCAAATGAAGAAGTGACCCAGAAAACAGCCTCAGAGCTTTTAAGACAGAACAGGCGGGCTGGGCAGGCCTGGGATTGCTGATGCAGCGGGAGCACTTGCGGCTAGAGGAAGGCTGCAGCCTCCCCACCCCCGCACTGGTGAGGACTCTGCCCTCCGGGAGCCTAGTGCACAGTGGAGGCTGCAAAGGCTGCGGTGTCCTGGGGGCCGAGGGCCCGGGCGGCAGAGGCCTGGCCAGTGTCGCTGGGGCCGCACTGGGTTCGCAGAGCTGGGCCAGTCGCGCGCCCTTAGCCCAGCTGCTGCCAAGGAGCAGAGACCGAGCTGACACTGGTCATTACCGTCCTTCCCTTTGACCCAGATCACTGGGCAAGACGGAATGAGACTGATACTGAGGCTGCCAGCACGCAGGTGAATTACTTCGATTTTGCAACCGCTGGAGTATGGAGGACCGTAACGTCCGGGGAAGTGAGAGCACGATGCCGTGAAACGATCACGCACACAAGCTCAGCAGCGCGTGGCTCCTCCGAGATACTGGGAGACAGGGGATGGGCCATCCGCAGATGGGGAGGGGCCAAGAGATGAGGAGATAAAGAACGAGGGTGTCACGTGCCCTCTCCCTGTGAGGAATGGACTCCTTAGGTGCTGCAAGCGTGTGCTGACAAAAATAAAAATCCAAGGGGCGGTAAAAAGCAGTGCGAAAGCATAGTGCCCTGTCAGATGAAAGAGATGACAGGGTCTGCTCCCTCGAGGGCCAGCGACGCCACCCACGTACACTCTCGGGGGACCCCAGTGGCTGAAGTTCGGCGTTTCTTCTCCTTCACCTTCTTCTCTCTCGGGCAGCTCACTGAGGGGAGAAAGGAAGGATGTGCACAGTTCAGGAGACGCTCTTGTTCTTCAACGGGCTGGGAAAGTTCTGAAACTGCCCAACTACAGGTACTGAACAGCTGAGCTGCTAAAATATTTGCATCAATAAATACGCAAAGCAAATACAGCTCGCTTTAACATTCAACACGCCAACCCCCCACCCAGCAGAGACAATCACACAATGACCATAAACACTTACTGGTGTTTAATCTACAAGTTATTTTTCTAAATCAGTGTTTGATTTGTACAATTTCACCTTAGCTTCTCTATCAGTATGTAAAGTGTGTCTCTTAAGACTTGGTATTGGCTGATCAGCTAGGAGAACAGCCCTGCCTGCAGAAGAGGGGAGCTTGGCTACCTGCTCTCAGAGGCTGCACATCCTCTGCCCGTGCCACCTCCGAGGGCCAGGCTGCCACCCTTCCCGCCATCTGCAGCATGTGTGAGCAGACACAATTCTCCTGGCTCTGCACGTATCCTACATATGCACATCACCGTGCACAGTGTCAGATGCCATGCATTGACAGCCGTGTGACAGCCTCCCACCCTCTCGGCAGACTCTCTACAGTACCCACTTTGTCCACAACAGTGCAGGGGCACCCAATATCCAACACCTTGTGAGAGTCTCGTAGTAATTACACAATACAGTGAGCTTGGTGATAACATTTTTCTGTATTTTCCCAATGCTCTACCAAAACCAAACATTTCGTAGAAGCAGAGAAACAAAGCGTGAATCCTATTCCAGGGCATGAAGGCAGGAGCAACAGCGGCCTACCATGCGTCAGCGGCGTGTCTAGAGGACGATGCTCCTGGGTGCTTCGCGGCCCCGCGGGGCCTGGGCGGTTGGTACAGAGGCAGATCTGGCTGCCTCCTCCGAGCCCCAGCAGGAAGGTCCACGCGCATGCCCCTGCCTGCGACGTCATCGGGCACCATCACGCCTGCAGTTTACAGACCCAGGCATAAGACACACAAGACGCTTCGGTCACTCCACAAACAGCAACAGCGCCCCTAGGGCTGGGCCCCTCAGGGGAGGACACAAAGTAAGCAAGGAAAGGTCCCCAGGAGAGGGTGCTGGAGGATGTCACAGGGAGGGCGACAGGGCTGCTCAGGAGAAGGTACACCCAGCAGTGCACAGGGAGGGTGCTGAGGGGTGGCCGCCCTGCTGCACAGCGTCACCTCCTGATCGCCTTCCAATGCCCCCGACGGGCACCTGCTCCAGGAGCCCAGGCCTTCGCCCCAGGGCTCCAAGGGCACAGCCCGGGGCAGACCCAGGGCAGCTGGTGCTCTAGCAGGCAGCTGCCACATCCGGACACTGACTGGGGTCGGGCCTGGCGGGGGTGTCACTAGCGTCTGGGTGGCGGTTAGGGACGCTGCTATATGCCCGGCCAGGCCTGGCGAAGGCCTCACCCACACAAGAATGCTCCATATAATCAGCAGATGTGGCCCACTTGTTCATTTGTGTTGTAAATCACGTCCATGGACTTAGTAGTCAGAACTAAAGAAATATGGTGAATTTGAAAGAGCACCATATCTGGAGACTTTAAGGGCAAAAGTCCCATTTTCCTCTCAGGGGTGAACTTGTACAGTGGGGCAGATTCATCCAGTCCCACATAGCAGCAGGGGTTGCCCATGGGAGCTCAGGAGGGTTGTGATCCAGACTCGGTCTCCCTCTGGCTTCCTGGCGCACACAGAACCGTGCCATTGTTCTCCACACTCGGTCCCCGACAATGGCCTGCACCCCAGCAGCGAGGCCACTCAGACCTCCCTTCGGGTGGCCGGGTTGGGCAGGCAGCACAGACCTGACCAGGGCCCGGGAAGGGCCTCCCCTTTCTCACCTGTGGCATTCACCTGTGCCGCATGCGGTGCTTCCAGACTGAATGGACAAAAACCCTTCCGAAAAGTCAAGTTTTCAAGAGTATTTTGAAAGCTGGTATTGGAGAGCCAAGGAGACGCACAGTACTTTTAGAATTCTTTGATGGGAACTAAGTCACTAATGTGCTAAAATAGACTGTAATAGATGGCTGCACAATGTCTCATGAATGTTTAAGATACGTCTCCCTTTATGAATATTTAACAGCCCCACGAAGAGAGCTAACAACACCACTTAGCAGAAGCAGCGACTTTAAGGGGTATTAGTGGAGATACAGTTCAGCGTCAGGTACCGGCTTCAGTTTTAATCCACGCTGCTAATAAACATCGAGTGGAGGCAGTGGAAATGGAAAAGCCCTGCAGAAAGCAGGACCCGAAAAGCTAAGCTGAGACATGAGCAGAGCTGTCTTTCAGGTGTCGCGCAGCAGAAGCAGATACAAAGCCTCAGAAAAACCCAGTAGATACAGAGCAAAACAGGAAGACTGCAAAGGGCCACTTGGTGTTCATTAGAAACAAAGCCACGCACCCAGATCCTGACTGCTTTCTGCTAAGGAACCCAGATGTTCCAGGCCATCGAATCTGCCATGCGGGCTGTCTGCCTGGATGCAGGGTGCGGCAGGGAGGGGATCGATGGCAAAATGCTCTTCCATCTGGAGAGGAAGGAGACAACGCATTAGCACTTGGGAAGCAATATGCAACACCATACGGTGCTCAGCCAGATAATAAAGCTGGGCTGGAAACCAGGCCCACCTCGCTGCCCAGCACTGGGCAACAAAGGTTGTGGCTCTGATCTGCAAAGCCTGTTCTTTCCAAACACTAGGTTTGTAGTAAGGATTGTTTTCTGAAATTGTTGAGTGGCTATAAACAAGCATACACCAAGGCAGCGGGTGAAAGTCCCCAGGCCGCCTCCTAGGTCCCGTGGTGCGGACGCCCCCAGCCTGAAGCTCCCCTTTCCCTCTGCAGCCCCTGCCTGACGAACACCATTTCCCAGACCCGGCCTGCAGGTACGCGTGGGGAACAGAGCACCCGGCTCTCCTCTGTGTACGCACATCTTTAGGGTTTCCTAGTCACGGTCTGCCGGAAGACGAAAATGCCGGTGTCCCCCACACTGAGCCCCTCAGCCCTGCAAGCCCAAATGTGCCCCTCTGATGAGCCGCCCATTGGAGGCATGGAAACAGCAGGTGGGAGGAGATCGAGGGCACCTTGGTGCTGGCTCCTCACAGCCTAGAGGAGATTCCCAGGGGGACTCGGATGTGCACACGGCTCCTGCTGCCCGGGAAGGGGCTGCGTGTCCTGGGACCGTGAGCAAGGCTGGGGGAGGACACAGCCCCGGGCCAGGCCCACCACTCCTCAGCTCCACTCTGGCCTCCAGAACCCTGAGAAATGAACTTCCCATATGGTATTTGTTAGACAGCTGTCCACCCAGACTAAGAGAACATGCAACTGTGTATTGTTATGATATTTAAAAAAATTCTTAAGCATGAATTAAATTTTATACCCATCATAGAGAATATTTTAGTTCATTTGGGGTAAATAACACTTAATTGTTGGAAATCTTTGGTTTCTCAAAAAATATGTTTTATCTTATACAACAGTTCACATTTTTGCCAAAGTTATAATGGTCAGAAGTCAGTGGTAGAGGTTCGCTCATGAACTGGTATTCACACAGTGCTGGCTTTTTCTAAACAAATTGTGACTACAGGAAAGACACCTAGAGAGCACAAGGAATCAACGTGACTCAAACACTGAAGGGGAAAGAAGGCAGTTTTGTTGTTTTGTTTTGGAGACAGGGTTACCTGTCTTTAGGTTTCTAGGAACGCGGGTGCCGATCCCCACAGGGGCTACAGCAGCTCACATCCCCCAGTCGGGAGCCCTCCGTGACTGCTCTGGGCCCTGATACAGCCACCTGCATCTCAGATTTTAAAGGTAAATGTTTAACTGTGTACAGGAAACATCAGGAATGAGCATTTGAACATTTCACCTACAGCCTTACAGGGTTATACATTAAAATGGACCAATTTTTCAAGATGCCTTTTACTTGGGGAAACAAATTTTCCTTTGTACAGAGAAGGGCAGGCCCGGGAGCTGATAACAGGAGGGAACAGGCGGCAGCGGATGGAAGTGGCCTCTCGGGCGCCTGAGCGACGGCGGCCGTCACTGTGCAGCCGGGCAGAGAGGAGCTGCGGGCTCTCGGACCCCGCGCACGGGGCCGGGGAACCTGTGGTGAGGAGGAGGCCGGTGTGGCCACAGACCCGAAGCCGAGCAGCCGGGTTAGAAGACAGTGATTCTAGGAAGGGAGACACTCACGTCAATACGTGTTGAAATAAGCTACAGGAAGCTAGATTGCTCTATGTGAGAAGGGGTAAAACACTCAAAATGCTACAGGCTGCTAAATGTGAATGTTTAATCGAATGTATTAAGTAAATATTACCAATATACATTTGATCATTTCATCGATAGCCTTGTAAGTTCCTGTCTTTAAGGGACCAATATTTCAGACTGCCTTTGATTTGAATGAATAGAAACTTTATTTTCAAAGGAGAGAGCCTCGTGTGCAGGGAGTTGTGAATGTTCCCAGCGCTCTGCCCTGATCCGCTCCTCTCCCAAGCGAGTGCTGTGTGTCTGCCGTGCGCTGGGGCTCAGAGGGGCAGGGGCGACATGGCCTGCCGCCCTTTATCCCCAGCCAGGCACGGTGTCCGCCCGGGGCCTCCTGCAGGGACCGTGGCCCCAGGAGGCAGCATCACACCCGGCAGAGGGCAGAGGGTCGCGGGGGCAGGGACGCCTCGGCCAGCGCCTCTCTGGAACGCACCCTCACAGTAACCCTCCTTTCATTTGCCTGAAAATTAATTCAGGGTGCAAATACACAAATAACCAAATTCCCTATGATGAATGTTATTCTTATGTATATCTAAAATGCACCAATAAAATACATGTTTTGCTTTAAAAAAAAATAACCAAACATTTTAAAATGTCCCTAGTGAGAGATTTCTATCAGTGACTGCTTAGCTATAATTCTGTAAAAGGTAAAGTGCAGTGTGCTGTAACAGCCAGGGCAAACCCATTAAAACAGAATGCCCGGCTAGGCAGTACACCGATGGGCCCAGGAGCCCGGGGCTCCGTTCTGGGGGAGCCCGCGCTGCCACCCATGACCTCGCCTTTGGACACGCGACCAAGCAGGAAGCACGCTGTCCTGGACACAACTGTCTGCCTTCCTTTCTTCAGTGCCTCTTCATGTGCTAAAAATGTCCAAGATGTCCATGCCGTAAATCAGTGCATTCGATGTGTCTCCAAATGCTAGTTATTGACCCTCGCTTAATATACAGAAAAGCTGGTTCACAGGCCCAAAGGTCCTGCCATCTCGTCACTGTCAGAGGAGTCTCTCGGTTCTACTTCCCTGGTCCGCACGTGCTCTGCTTTCCAGACGTTGTCTTCGTCCCTCGCAGACGCCACCACTCTGCTTTAGCTGCCCAGAGTTTGCGTCCCAGTTTGCGTGGCTATTTCTCAAGGGCAAGTGTGGCCCTTGGATGTTCACAGTTGCTGGCGAGATCCTTATCTTGAGACCTCCGTTTCTGTTTGGTTCCAGCACTTCGGGGATGGAAGGCGGTGTCCAGCCCAGCTCAGGAACATCTGCAGCTCCCGGTTGCGCCCTGTTTGTGCAGTGACCCTACTTAGCCCAGGACAAGTGGGAAACCTGTGGGCACCTCCCGAGCCTTGGCATCAGGTTGCACCGGGCTCCCTTTCCATGAGGAGGTTGGACGGGGTGCTCCTCACACTCGCTGGCTCTTAGGATGAGGACGCAGATACTCGTCAGGAAAGCACTGCAAACAGAAGAGACCTGCAGCAACAATGAAGACAATGGATGTGGCCTTTGCTTTCGCCTTTCAGATTGTTTTCTTTATAACGTGCCCGCCTGTGGGCAGTGGGTGCCAGGCCCTGTGTAGCAGCTGGTAGCTCCAGGGTTCCACATGAAGACCAGGGCTCAGGTCTGTAGTCCCTTTAAGCATATCATCCGCCAGGTCAGACACACCACACATGCACAAACACAGGAAATCTGCACTTACTCCTTGATCATAGTAACCTTCCTGAATAATAAAGTACCACTTCTGAATATGGCATGTTTTTAATTAATAATAGTCTGTTTGGTGTAGCAAGTTTTTTTGTTAGCTTTTGATCTGGTTTGGTTTTTTGGTTGGGGTGGTACTGGTGAGAGGAGAAAGTGCATTATTTGAAGAAAAACTGCAAAAAAATTTTATGACTAATATATCTAATTTTTAAGTATATTTTTGGTACTGGTGGGATATGGGTTGAGGAAATTTTAGATATTCTTGAGTCTAAGAAACTTATGAGACTGCTATAATTAGTATTACGTTAATTCATTTGCAACATAAATCCATCCAGGAGAGCAAAGCTGAGGTTTGGTATAGGTGCCCACTTACTGGTATTAATTTTCAAGGGTTTTATAAATGATTATCACACTATTAACTCATACTTGTGACTTTTCATTTTAATGCTGGGACTTTTATATGTGACTCCTAAAAAGTCTTTAAATTGCCAAATTTGGTCAATAATTTCTGTTTCAGTGGCATTAGCAACTAGCTATCATTTTATAATTCTAGTTGTCCTGTTTTATTGAAACTGCAGTAATTCATTTAAATTTCAAGATTTCCAATCTTTAAGTCACAAGAAAGAAATCTTGGCATGACCACTGTGCACATGTCTGTCCTGAAGTGTTTTCTCCTCACCTGAGATACAATGTCCTATAAATTCTCTTTGATTTATAGTGTGATGCCAAATTGAATCTTCTCAGGATCTTATTAGGCTGACCAGCATGAAACTGCAAAGCTTTGCCATTTTAACTGGTAAAATCCACAGTCCCATAAGGGTCGCCGTGACAGATATCACCCTTTGTTGCTAATTTCAACACTCAGACGATTTCGGACTGTATATTTTTAAACTAACTTTTTGAAGTACAGTTCTGCTATTTAACTTCCTATTATAGTCAGTTCCCCTGTGGAATTATATGTAAAAGTGCTTGTGTTAGACATTAAGCATCTGTGGGTGCACGGTGGACTGACTGTGTAGTTTGTTGCACAGAGAAAACACCAGCGGCGATTCCAGCATTAGCATGGTGTCAGGTCCAGCAGCAGCACGACAGCCACATCGCAAATCCATGCCAGATGTTCTCTGTCTGGAGCATCATCCGCCAGCGCTCTGCAGGTGGAGTGAATCTGACATCCAGAGAGGAAGGGAGGGTCGCTGGGACACAGGGAGGACATGCACATCGAGCTTTGTCACGGGGAACTCCTAGGAGCGAGGCCTCTGCACCTCGACAGGGCCTAGCGCCATCTTACTCTGCAGACTTGAGAAGCTGTAAGTTGTTTCCCATCTTCTCGGCGAGGTTCTTCCAAACTTTTTCTAGGCTTGACATCTTGCATAGGAGTAATGCCTTTCCTGTAACTCCAAGGGGAACTTCAGGGATGCTAATTTTAACTAATGCTTTCAACCTGACACATGCTGAATTAAGTCTACATCAACTTTACCCTAGCAACACTGGAATTCGGACTTGGAAAACCGTTGTTTTGCAAATATATAACCATAGAGTCTGCAAGTCAGAGCTCAGAAGTATCTTAGAAAGCATCTTTCAGGGGCATGCTCCACAGATAGGGCTGACAGGGAGGAAGCCTGCCTGAGCTGGCTTTCACCCTGACAGAGTGTGGAGAGGGCCCCTGGGCTACCTGAGGTGGATCAACTTCCAGTTTTCTACCTTGCTTAAGCAAAGAATCTCTGGGACCTTGAAAGTTAAATTCCTTTGGACCTATATACTAGAAACATATGTTTTACTGCAACACTGTGGGTTATATACTCAACATCACAGTATGTGGCTAAAGTTAGAGAAGCTGTTTCTTCCAGCTTTTACAGGGTATGATCCTGAAACACAAGGTCCAAGGTAAATACAAGGTTATATAGTGTAACAATTATGAGTGTGTATATTTTGTAAAAGTTGTAGTTTCTATATCTTGCAAAGGAAATATTTTCATAACTTGCTTTTTTAAGTAGTAATAAAGTCATGTGAAAGAAAAAAAACATAATGCTCTCATGCCACGTTGTGAACAGCTGGCATCTCAAATGTAAGATGGTTTTCCAGTGGTCACTGTTTTCATATCTTATGGAACACAGAACGCTGATGACCAAGATATAACTGCTATTTTTTCATTAATTTGCCTTGATTTTCCCTGACAAATACATTCCATGTGAAATACATGTCAGGAAGCCAAGGCCGAGTTCGAGATGAGCAGCCTGCCCCACACAGCAACACCTGCGACTCCAAACACCCCTGAGGACCACAGACTTCCTCCACTCCAGGACAAAATTTCCCACCCCTCCCCTCCACTATCCAAAGCCCCTGTAAAGTTTCCCCTCGCCCAGGAGCCCAGGGTCAGCGGCTTTGTCACCCTTGACTAGCCAGCACCCAGGCTGAAAATAAAACCTCTCTTGTTGTTTCATGTCTGCCTTCTCTGGCCATGCCTCAGTATACCCTAAAAATACACAGCTGTGCTTCCAGAGAGACTCTAAAGGGAAAGTGGCAATGTTAAAAGAGCTTGTCCTTGAAATGAGGAATTAGGGGAAGAGCACCACTGAGAAACCAAAGCAAAGACCTCGACACCAGCAAGGCTGCCGCAGCTTCCTGATCCCATGCAATGCTGTGTATCAAAGATTCCTGCTGACAGCTGCACACTGTGGGGACCTTGTGAACAAGGACTAATTGTGAGAAGACCATTAAATTGTGCTTTTATTTTGTTTTTGAAAGTTAGCGGCAGGTTAGGCAGGGAGAGCAAAGGGACACTGTGACGCCTTACCATGTACTGCTGCATCTCAGGGGAGTACACGCTCCGCAGGGACCTTGCCTCCGGGGACTCGTCGCCATGGGAATGGTCATCAGGCAACCACTGCGCACCCAAGTGCAGCTCCTGCCCGGCCAGTGCAGGCGGGGCCTCCCGGGCGGGCAAGGTGGGCTGCAGCCTCAGGGCCTGAAAGTGGTCGGGGTACAGCTGGTACTCCTCATACTCCTCGTCCACCAGCATCTCCCGCTCCTTGCCCATGTCCTGCAGCACAGGGCTCAGAAACTCCTGCATCTCCCAGACCTCCGGGCTGGTGTCGATCTCTTTTTGTTGGGACCGGAACGTCTGCCCTAAATCCAGAAATGGCTCGTCCACAAGTTCTTCTTTAAAATACGGTTCATCTCGGAATCCCTGCAGGGGAAATTTGCAGCCCAGCTAAGTCTGTTAGCACTCATAGCGTCCTCGGCTGGAAACTGGATGCACTGGAGTCACCTTTCCCACAGAACCCAAAGCCCAGAGAGGGCAGAACAGCAGGGAGGCAGGAATCTGCCTGGGGCAAGGTGAGCAACCGCCTTAAAGGCTCACTGCCATTAACCCCCAGAAAGGACTTCGCTAAATATTTAACCCATCACCTGACAGAAAAAGCAGTGAATAAGCTCAGATTCACCTCATACTAGTACTTCAGGAAGCAAGGACTTAGAAGGTCAAGTTGTCAACCTTAAGTAACTTGAAAGGAATTACAGTTATTTAAAAGTGCGAAAACCACGCTCTATATGCTAAAGGTATGCACAGTATATCTCAACTATTTTGAGTAGGATTCTTTTACATATATAATAGAAATATGTGTTTTCACCTGTGTTGATAACACCATAAAAAGAAATGAGTATGGTAACATTTTAACTGACTTGTGCTCACTAATCAGAACGGCTGATACACACCACTGAGACAGTCACACAGTGCACAGCATGCTGAGCTCCTGGCCAACGCCAAGAGCATGAGGATTTGTGAGCCACGGGGTGTGGTGAGGCCCAATTCCTTCTAAGAGCTCAGTGATGTCGCCAACGTCAAACCCTACCATGAAGCATTCCCGATATAAATTCCCAGGATAAATCTACTCTTTACCCCAGTTTTCTATTGCAGCTAAACACCGTTGTAAAGATTTTCAATTAATACAGCATATCAAATCCTGCAACCTGGTTACTTCTTTAAAAAATGTAGTCAGAGAGCCAGGGATTTAGCTCAGTGGTTTCTCCGCCTGCTGCGCAAGTGCAAGGACCTGAGTTCGATCCCCGGTACCAAAAACACCCCCACTAACAACGACAACAACAAAAATAAAAAATGTTAGAGGACACAGGTGAACATATCACATGGTTATAAAGTTTCACAAAAAATTCTACAAAAATGTAACTGACATTCTAGGGATGCCTATCAGCCTGAGACACCACCAGGAGCACCAGCGGTTATCAGGTGACACAGAGCCGTCCCTGACTGCAAAGGACAAAAGCACAGTTCACTTAAGAGTAAAAAAGACAAAGCTCCAAAATATACTTTCTATAATGACAGCATAAAGCACAGTTGACTACGAAACTCTTCTTTGGAAAGAGTGTGAAATTTTGTTGTGTGGCTCCATTTTCCATAGCATTTTAAATGCAGTCTATTTTCAGCAATATGTTCAACTCCACCAAATTCCAGGCCCGTGTGAGCGACACAGATTAGGTGTGGGCCTCTGCAAATGCCCCACACCAGCCTGGGGGAGACAAGCAAAGGCTCCACTTAACAAAATGATAAAAGGCGCCAAGGGGGTAATTTAACTTGTGTCCGCCTAGCAAGGGAGTGGCATCGAGCTCTGGTTCTCTTTATGGAAACTTTCGCTCACAGCAAATCGCTCTTTAGCTCACAGGGCAATAAATCCGGGAAATACCTTGGGCGCTTCGAGTATCAGAGGTGGCTCCGTATCTCGAACTGCTCCTGAAAGTTCAGCCTCCTCTTCACTGTTGCTTGATTGCAAATTGTAACAACTTTCTTCTTTCTCATCTTCCTGAAAGTATAAACCACTTTTATGATCAAGGGGATCCATTAGTTTCAAGCTCTTTGGATTAATACTCGTCTTGTGCAAGCACACAGCAAGATTTATGGAAACTGTCTTGCTAGAGCAGGCCTCTCACCACCGAAGGAAGGTTGCACCAGGTTGGAGCTCAGCGCTTGGAGCGCATCTCCCAGCCCAGGCCTCCGTTCCTCAGACACAGTCGGCACCCTACGTAGTGTGGCGACACACATTCTGAGAAGGAGGCGTTCCGAGTACACAACTTACTGATGAGTAGAGGGTGCGCAGCAATTTTTTGTTTTGTTTTCAGAAGTCAGGAGAGATTTTATTGGAAATAAGAAGAAAAAAAGGATTCTGGTTTCTGTTTTTTTGAGACAGGGTCTCACTATGTAGTGCAGCCGGGCCTTGAATTCACTATGTAGCTCTAGCTGGCCTAGACCTTGTGGTGATCCTCCTGCCTCAGCCTCCTGAGTGCTGGGATCACAGGTATGCACCACCACGCCTAGTTTAGGGCACAGTAATTTGCCCAGTGTCAGGTGACCAGCTGGTTCCGGGTCCAGAACCTGAGCACACTGTTTGCTCTGGGCCTGTGTCCTTATGACCAGATGCTGCGGCCCCATCCTGCAACGGGCAGGGTGGGTGCTGGGGACTCAGTACCCGCCCGAGAACATGGGGCCTTGTGAGCCACAGGACCAAGCCAAACCTCCACTGTCTGGCTGCAGTTCTGCCACCTGTTCTGCCCCTGGCCCTGAAGCCTTGATGACATTTTCAGTAGTTCCTTCATTCCTTCGACTCGGTATGTGTGAAACAGGTGCTATACAGGCGTGTGTGCCACGCCTTACTAGCGATAGCGCGTCCTGACGCTGCTGGACACTCACAGGCTTTCTGCCCCACCACCTGTGCGTCCACCCCTCGACCACCCGGGCTGGGACGGAGCCCAGGGCTGTGCACACGCGGCCTGTGATCCCCGCCCGCCCCCATGCCTCCCCCTCCCACCCGCAGCTCCACAGGGGCTCAGCGAGCGCTGGTTAGAGGTATGCGGCCACTAGCTGGGTCACCCAGAGGGACAGGGACCGACCTCAGAGAGGTCCTGTGCCTGCCTCCTTGAATCACTATGAAGGAAAGACAGAGGAAGAGAGGAGGGGAAGGTAGAAGGAAAGAAAGAAGGGGAGAAAGAAAGAGAGAGAAAAGAAAAAAAAGAAAAGAGGAAGAAAGAAGAAAGGAGAGAGAGAAAGAGAGGGAGAGAGAGGGAGTGCGCGTGCAATGGTGAGGGAGGGAGAGGAGGAAAAGGAAAGGAAGAGACCCTGACACGGCCCTGGGCCTCCAGAGCTGGAAGCTGAGTCCCGCAAGCCCCACCCACAGGCCCCGGCTGGCTTCCACAGGCCGAGCCATGCTCTGACACTCGGTCGGGTCGGAGGTCTCTGCAGAAATGGCTCGGGAACCCGGGCCTGCCCTGGAAGTCCCGTTCTGTTTTTGTGCCCAGCCTCTGACTGCCTGGAACTGCTGACAGGTGAGGGCCACAGCCTGCTGCTGAGGCCCTGGGCCATAATGAGGCTGAGGTTTTCCCACGCAGCCCAGTAACCTCACAGGCACCCAGCAGTGGAAGCCTAGACAGAACCACCTGGCATACCACGGAGGTGGGGTCCGCAGAGGCAGGAGGGTTCCCGTCCTGAATGTACCAGACCCGGACACCACAGGGCAGTACAGCTTCAGCATGGCAGGGTGTCTCTCTATGAGAAACCAACTTGCAAATAAAGAGCAGAATGAAAGGCAGCAAGGAAAGGGGAGCGGGACCAAGAGGTGGGGGGGGGGTTGGAAAGCAGGAGGAGCTGTGCCCTCACTGAGTCCCACGGGCAGGGTGATCACTGCAGTGCAAGCATGGACGCCTAGAACTAAAAGCTAAGAAGCGCCATGTGTGTCACGCATCGGTGTTGCATGGGAACAGGCCCGGCCAGCGGGCGGGCACAGGGCATGAGGCATCACTTGGCCCGTTACCACACCTCACAAGGATCTGGACGCTAAGAAAGACCTTGGCATCTTTGAGCCGTGTCCAGTCTTAGCAGAGAACGAAAGGAAAGCTCTGGGTCCTGTGGTTCACAGTGCGCCTCTCGGCGGACTCGCTCAAGCAGCGTTTCTCCAGCTGTGCCATTCTGCACGGAGATTGTGAAGGGACCGCGGAGGGCCACTCAGCAGCAGCCCGGGGCCACGCCACCGCCACGGCCACTGGTTGACTGTGGATCTTTAGGTCTGAAATCCCGGGCAAGCTCTGGGCACAGCGGAGACAGAGTCCGGGCCGCCCGAAACCCTGCCCAGCAATCCACCACCATGATCTGCTGTCCTCATGCTGGACAGGGCAGCACACGAAGGAGGAACTGCGGCCAAGGCCCAGGGCAGGAGGTGCCCGGCCGGGTTCCTGCCCAGCTCTGCCCCTCCGGCTACCCGGCCTCAGAGGAGCCTGTGGGCCCAGGGCCTGAGTATGTGACAAAAGCCACGGGAGGAAGCTGCTTACCACTGCCGGAGGGCAGCCTCAGGTAACACGCGCCCTGGCGGAGGTGCATATGAGCCGTCCCGAGGACTTTAAAAGCGGCAGCAAATTCCCATCCGGTGTCTGTTTACGGAGGACCCCAGCAGCACTGTAACTGTCCGTGACCCTCCAGCCATAAACGGTGACCTGAACCAGCATGTGAGGGCCAGACAACCCCAGGGTGGCCTGACGCCGGGGCTCCGGACTCTAGGGTGACCGGGTGCGGACGGGGTCAGCCAGTGGCTCTACAACACGCTGCGCACCTGCGCCGACTGCAACCTTAATCCCTGGGCCCCTCCGGGGCAGACATCATTCTTCTGATGCTGAAGGTCAAGGGCATTAAGAAACTTGCCCAAGGTCACACACATCTGTGACAAAGCCCGGCCCTTCGCCACCGCACGGTCATCACTGCCCGTGTTAACCGAACCCGACACTCACCACCAGTGGCGCACAGATGCCCAGCTGCACGGTGCCCGGGCGCACGGCCTTCAGCACCTCCACGGCGTCTGCGAGGGTGGCATTGTACAGGCTGTGCTCGTTCACGGAGACCAGGCGGTCCCCGGGTAACAGCGCTCCACTGCGCTCCGCGACGCCGTCCGAGACCAGGGAGCGGATCACGATCACAGACCGCGTGGGGTCTAGCGGGTCCTGTGAAGCAAGTGAGGGAGGCAGGTTGGTTCCCCAGAGCAGGTACACAGGGAGCCTGGCGTGGCCGTGCACCCACGCGTGCAGCATCCTGGTGACAGTCTTGGGAAGAGGCCAGAGCGAGTCAAGCTCAGTCCTTCACACAGCACCCGTGTGTGCTCAACGTGAACCAGCTCACCGCTTAAACGTTTGGTGCCTGACATTCTGTGGGGCCAGAAGAGCCCTGGGGACAGCAGGGAGGAGTCTGAGGTGCCCTGGCCCTGTCGCATGCAGGCTGGGACAAGGCCACCATGATTCCCCGGGCCGCAGTGGCCCTGAGCTAGTGGTGAACAAATGGCACGTATGTCACAGCGGGCACAGAGCCCAGCAGCCAGCAGGGGTATTCAGCCTGAACTGCAGTGCTGGCGTCCTTGGTACAGGAGTGGACTTTGGGTTGCAGTTTGGACACTCGACTCTAAAAGGCTCGCCATCGCTGCTCTAAGAGAAGCGGGCTAGGGAAACTACGGGCCCGGGTGCAGGACACCCCAAGGCAACAGCCTGACACTCAGCAGACATGGCAGCAAACCCGCCACAGCCTTGAAAAGGCACACTCAGGCCTGGAACGTAACTCAGGGGTAGAGAACTCCCCTGTGTGTGACCTGGTAACACACACACACACACGCACGCACGCACGCACGCACGCGCGGGCAGAGCATGTCCTAAAATGACATACCCGAAATGATGACTTGGTGTCTCCAGTGCAGAGCTATTCTAATAAACACGAATTTAGCAACAAAGCCAGAGTGCAAATCAATCTCTTTCATGTACTGGGAAGGCCTTACGCTTTTTCATTAAATAATAAAGATGACACTGACGTCTACATTGGTTAATGACACCCAGCAGGCAGCTGGGTGCCGCTCAGCGCTCGCCTGGTGTGCAGGAGGCCCTGGGTTCAACCCCTAGCTGCACCACCGCTAAAAACAAGTGACAATTCATGACCCCATCTCCTACGTTTCGCTCAGCCAGGCCTGACGACCATCTCTGACCTAAGCCTGGCAACGATTCCAAGACACAGACAGACCCGAGGTCTGAGTTCCACAGCTGGGGAAACCAAGTCTCAGGAAGCGAACTCAGGGGAGTGGCTGGGAGCAGGCAGCTCGCTGGCCCTGTGGTCCTCACTTCCACATCACGATGACAGTGCCACCAGGAAGAGGTGCAAGGGCCGCGGACAGAGCGTGCAAGGACCCCGTGACCGACCGGCTCTGCAAGAGACGACCCCCAGGGCCTAGAGCGCTCAGAGCTACGGTCTGCGGGGCTCAGGCTCTGGGGAAGCAGCCGGCGGCTCCCTGAAGTCCCCGTGCGCTTGCCAAACCTCTGTGTGCCGCACACCAGGGCTCACTCCGGAGCACCGCGGGATTGCGAGCCTTTGAGTCCACCGCGCCGTGCAGCTAGCTCCTTGAAAAGGCCTGCAGACAGGACTCCATTTCCGCCCTTGCTTCCCACTCCAGGTCAGGAGACCCTCGGGAGTTTGCACGAATGCGCTAACGTTTGTCGCTGCATGTTCACGAGGAGAGTTAGAAGTAGAAACAGCCCAGGGGACCCACTAAGGAACCTGGGCCTCCACTGCAGTCACGCCCAAGCTTCCACACAGAGGGAGCCTTGAGGACGACAGCAGAGGGGCCACGGAGGAGCTGTCTGCCCTGTCAGCGGCCACGCGAGTCAAACGCCCCTCCTGACAGGCGAGGCCGCTTCACCCTGAGTGCACACACTAATAATACACTACTGAGGATCAGGGCCTCACTCGGGACCTCGGGCCTCACAGAGGCTGCTTTATGGGGAAGGAAGTGGCGGACGAGCTCCTCCCCAGGGAGCAGGGAGGGAGGCAGGCGCACGTGGGTGACAGGGACTCTGAGAGCGGCTGCAGCAGACCCCAGAGAAAGTCGGTGATGGCGCCACGCTGGCTGCGAGCTTCGCACGGCTCTGGATGGGAAGCACCGCACAAGCCCACGCAGTGAATGTATACGTCCTCAGAACACAGCCCGCTGGACAGTAACCGGAAAGACAGTGACTCTGACTAGCAGGATGCTCGGGAAGCAATGGGAATAGAGCTCTACTCTAGGCAGAGAACAGCTCTGGGAGCCAAGTGTGGTGGTGCACACCTGTCATCCCAGCACTTGGGAGGCTGAGGCAGAAGGGCACCGTGAGTTTCAGACCAGCCTGAACTACATAGAGAGACCCTGTCTCAAAAAACAAATAAACAAACAAATAAATAAATACAATTTTTAAAATAAACTGTCTAATTTTTTCCTTTTGGTAAGGAACGTTGCAAGGAACACTGCTCAGAACCAAGATGCTGCTTTAGACTAAGCAGATGAAGCAGCCGACAGAGGGCACTAGAGACCAATAGCAGAACCTAGGCAGTCTGCAGGCAGTCTCTTCTGGGGCTGCTTCTCCTTGCAAAACCCAACTGCAGGTGCCTGGGCAGCTCCGAGAAAGTTTGCCAGGGGTGCCAGGAGAGACAACTCAGAGGGACGGCGAGGGAGGCAGTGCGCTCAACAGCTGGCACCGCATCGGGGGAGTTGTCACACACACTGTCACACACACACACACACACAGATGCACACATCTCTGGATGCAACAGGACCTGCAGAAGCAGGGAGCATGGCTCACATGAATCAGAACCTCCCTGTCGAGCAGTATCAGGAAGCAGGAGTTCAAAGATCAAAGGTAAACACGGGAGGGACAGAGAAGACGGACACCCCAGTTTGCAGGGATGGGTGTGGGCTGGAATTCAGGGGCTGAGTTCTGAGTCCCAACCTGGGCCCCACTGGGCTGCACACAGTTTCACCATTGTCTTCATTTCTCTGACTCAGTTTCCTCAAAAGTAAAATGAAAAAGGTAGATGCATGAGTCATGATTCCCTTCCCCAGCGGTAAAATCCTATTGCTGTATCTCCAGGTGTATTTGTCCTTAATTTCTACCAAACGATCACAAAACCACTATAAAAAGAAGTAGGGAGAAATGGAAGTTAATTCGAAACATGGCACTAACCATGAAAAAAATGTGTGTGATGCTCCCAAACACAGCGAGAGCTTAGCTGGCGATGTCTTCCAGGAACTCGGAGACCACTAACGTCAGGTGTGGCCCACCTCAAAACAAAAGAAAGCAGCAAAATATACACGAGACCACATACCCCCCTTTTAAGAAGATGAATCTCGAGACATCTTTCCTCCCCTTGCCATCTTAAGATACGAAAGTGATTCCAGAGGCCCACTGATTCAGCAGCAGTGGCCGGGATTGTCTGGTTTAGACTGAGAGGCGGGGCCTGCCTACCTGCTAAGGGCTCCTCGGCTCTGACCAACAATCAGAGCGCTCACTCTCAGGAAAGAGGGAACAGAATCCACAGCCAGGGCAAGGCGGGCACTAAGCGATGCCATGAACGGTGAGTGGGCGTAACTATCCCGTCACAGCCCAGCTTCACAGACGTCAGGCCCACGGCCCCATGGGCCCACGGCAGGCACTCAGCTCTCCACACCCATGAGCTGCCAATGCTGCCCCCATGCTGGGCCTTCCGGAGACGCTTTCCACACAGTGTGGGGAGCCCAGCAGCCGGAGCCACTCAGCAGGGACAGGAGACACAGTGGGGAGTGACCCCGGGGGGAGAACCAGCGGGTGGAGGTGGGCTGTGTTCAGAGGTCAGCCTGAAGCGGCACAACGACTGGAATGCTGAGCAGGGGCCTGGGGAATCGGCCTGGGGCCGCTGCCTCCGCTGCCCTCTCCTCCCGGCTGCAGCTGCCCCGGATGTTGCTTGCTCATCTCCTGACCGCTTGGTGGCTTGCTGTGGACCAGGACAAGGAGAATGGGACAAACCGAACCGGAGCACAGGCTTCCACGTGGAAGCCTCACTGTCCGGCTGAGATGCAGGTGGTGCCAGGCGGACAGTGAGAGCCTCAGGACCTGGGACGTGACCACAAACAACGTCCCGAACTATGCAGGCATTACGGTATGTGCAACCACAGCGTTTTTAAGTGTAGCCATTTGTGAATCTGTGAATAAGAAATTTCTCAACACATTTCGGGAGAAAACTTACATTACCTGAAGGTCATTATGCTGTAGTATAAGTACAGACATGCACAACTTTTTCTTTCTTGGTGGTGCTGGGCATGGAATACAGGGCCTTTGCACGGAGCGAGATCGCCAGACCTTTTTTGATTTTGAGACAGGGTCTTGCTAAGTTGCTGAATTGCCAAGGCTGGACTCAACTCACAATCCTCCTCTTTCAGCTTCTCAGACTGCTGAGATTACAGGTATGAAAAACCACATCTCGCTTCAAAGCTTTTCCAATATTAATTTTGAAGCTGGGCACGGGGGTGCACACCCACAGTCTCAGCACCTTGGGAGGCCGAGGCAGGAGAATCGTGAATTCAAAGCCATCCTGGGCTACAAAGTGAGTTCTGGGCCGGCTTGGGCGACCTAGTGAGACTCCGTCTCAGAACAGTAACAACAACCCAAATAATTTCGGGATGGGATTTTCCAAGCAAATCACTCTCAAATACCAACAGTGGCAGAGCGACACGGGTGACGTTGTTTAATCTGTCTCTTCCCGCGTGTGGCAGCAACAGTAAGCAGCGCGGTGCACAGAGCTGTCGCTCCCAGTCTGCTGCACCCTCAGCTCAGCAGAGCCCTGGGTCAGGTGGGCCAGCACCCTCCCTGCTGAGCCCCTGGGCACAGGATAGGGGCCCTGTGGTCCCGGCGGACGGAGCGGGGCCGCGCCAGGCAGGCTGGGCGGCTGTCTCAGACCAGTAGGGAGCCGCACCCCTGTCGCGCTTTAGACAGCCACGAGGGCTCAGGGGAGTCTGTGAAGATGGGACCTTCACCCTTCGGGCTTGGCCCTGGCCCAGCTCACCGTGCTGCTGGGGTCTCCAGCAGGACTCCGAGTTCACAGGGATGTCAGTTTCCTCACGGGCCAGGCCCCAGGTGGGGGAAAGATCAAGTCAGTCCATGTACAGTAAATACCAGCCAGGCCAGGCGTGGTGGCGCCGCCTGCCATCCCAGCACTCAGGAGGCTGAGGCAGGAGGATCACTGCAAGTTTAGGCCAGCCCGGGCTACACAGTGAGTTCAAGGCCAGCCTGAACTACAGAGCGAGACCTTGTCTCAAGAAAGGAACAACAACAACAAAGCAACCAGCCAGAGGAAGCCATGCATCACTGCTCCTTCTATTACCCTGTGCTACAACAGAAAACTTTTCAAAGGATTTTCATCAAAAGGAAGAAAACTTGAAGGTGTTTTGTTTGGTTTTTTTAGTTTTGACGATGTCGACACTTGCAAGCCTGCATCCTGGATTCTGCGCACTCCTCAGCTAAGGGGAACAGAAAGGCCTTGGGGCTCAGAGCTGGTGAGCTCTCCCAGCTGACGGCAGTCCGAACCTCAAGTCCCACACCTTCCGCCACTCCTGGTGCTGGAGCCTGAGCGGCACAGAAAGACCCTGTCTCAAATAACCAAAAAAGTCCTAAACACCCCTCCCCATTTTAAAGCTCAATTTTCTGATAAATAAGATTAAAACTGGTAGAAGAAATGTGAATATACTTTTGGGCAATAATATCACAATGTGAATATAAATACTCTATACCCTCTTGGTGACAAAGGCCCATAAATTAATTACCTCCATACATAAAGCTGAAACAAAATCTCAAGTTATAAATTACCCTCACTTAATCTGTCCACATCACAGAAAACTATCAGCAAAGTCATGCATTACGCACCTGTTTACATTGTTTTCCACGAATTTCCTGAATAAAGAATTCTGTATCCAAGAATGCACCAATTTTAAATGATCCAAATGTATGTGTGTTACAGTTATTTTCATGCAATTTGGTAAAAATGTACCAAAGTTTAAAAATACACACTCTTTGGGTGAACAATTCTACTTCTGAAATTTATTGTCACTTTTTACAAAATAGGATGACAAAGATATCTACTACAGTCTCATTCAAACTACAACCACGCCAACTGGATACAGGAGGCAGATTAAATAAATTACTACATAGCAACAACAAAATACTGTGTAGTCATGAAAAATATTAGGTAGCTCTATAAATATGAGAATGAAAGAAAAATAATAATTAAGTGGGATGAAAAGTAAAGTGCTTACAATGTATTTGATATTTCCTGTTTATGTGTGAAAATGTTTAAAACATTGTGCAACATAGCAACAATAGCAAGAAGACTCTTACTTATATAACCATGTAAGCAAGACATATTTCTGGGAGAATACACCAGAAAAACAGTGGTTTTCACCTAAAGGATGAATGAGGGATTGTGGCCAAAGGTAAATATATTGGTCACAAGGTGCTTGTATGTGCCTTTTGAATTTTCATGCCATATCCAAGTATCACTTCTGTTAAAAACATTTATAAACCATGCCTGTGATCCAAGCACTAGGGAGGCTAAGGCAAGATCGCCATGAGTTCAAGGCCAGCCTGGGCTATACAGAGAGTTCAAGGCCAACTACACAGTGAGACTCTGTCTCAAAATAAAAAACAAAACCAGAAACTTTGGGGGGAGTGTTCAGAAAGCCATTCTGTTGCAATATAAGAAAAAGGCCAATTTTAAGATACATGAGATTTGCACAATCCCCTCCTACAAGTTAAAATACCTATAATAATAATTTGTGCCTGACTGTCAAACTTGAGGCCCTGGGTTTGTTTTCCAGCATCAAAGAAAAAAAATCCCAAATGGCACACTAAGTTTTTCTGACTAATTCTAGGGCAAACAGTGCTGTGCCCCAGAACTCAGCAACACTACAAGAGTTGACATGCATGCTGTTTTGGTTTTTAACCTGTTTGTTCTGTTAAAAAAAATTAAGAACTTCATTCTTATAAAGAGAAATATTTCTGCTATTCTTTTTATGTGTCATTCTTTGCCTTTCGACTTGGAATCCTGAAGGCTTACCTAGCAGTATTTACATACATGTCCCTTCTCGGTAACTGTGCCGTGTGCTTTCTAATTTATCTTTTTCCATGTCAGGGAGGAGGGGGCACACTGAAGTCCTTAAAAAATATCTGCTTTGGCAAACAATGAGTCAGTCAGGAGGGGAGAGAAATGAGGAACAGGAGGTGGGAAGGAGGAGAATTATTGTGTAATAAATTTTACCTTCTAAATCACTGAAATTCCAAAGTACCAAGGGTGGTAATATCATGGCTAATGTTCAAAAATTGGCTAATGTCAAACATTTCTCGTGAATTATAATCACGAGGGGTTATTCAAAGTTCAGCATAAATATCTACTTGCCATGTTTAATTTATAAGGTCAACTGAAGGTAAAATCCATACAATTTAAACTTTTTTAAGATTTTGGTGGAAATTTAAATTCACAGACTCAGATTACCTCATAATTGCTTCATTATTGAACATTAGCCCACAACAAACTACTTGCACTAATTTTGGATTCTTAAATTTGTAATTATGTTCTTCTAAAGCAATAAACACCAGCTCTTATACAATGCATATGCACACACTATATTAATTGTTTAATACTTACTAAACTTTTATCTAAGCACTAAAATGAGAATACTGTCAAGCAGCTTAGTCTTTAAGATATGAAATTTTTTTGAAGCTGGAAAATCAGGAAGATGTGCTGTAATAAATTCACCTTAGGGATGCCTAAGTAAATAAAATGCACATGGAAATACCACTCACCAAGAAACAGTACAGTATTGCGGCTAAAGCTTTAAGCCCCGGGGCCCAACTGCTGGAGTTCAAATTCTAATTCTAGTTGTGCCAATTTGGACTTCTGACCTAACTTCACCGTGTCTCAGTTTCTTCACTCCTAAAATGAAGATAACTAAAGTGCAATACAGAAACCCGCACCTAAAACCTGGTAAGAAAGTATGCTACAAAAACTGACAATGGAATTTATGGAATTTATTCTATTGCTCAGAAGCAGAGTTGGAGTCAAGCTGTAATAGTTACACTTTTACATGCATTTCTTTTTTTGAGACAGGGTCTCACTATGTAGTTCAGCCTGGCCTCAAACTCATGGTGATCCTCCTGGGACTACAGGCGTGCGCCGCCACCCCTGGCCAATAGTTATGCTCTTCATCAGTTATATCCATCACTGTTCTCCGAGACACACAGACCAGCAAAAGCAAAATCAGTGAATTTCCCAATACAGCATACACCCAGGGCAGGATTTTAACAAGTCACTACCTGGGCAATATAGGGCCATGATGATGCACATTTGAGAATAATTGGTTCTCCTCCTACCTCTACTCAAATCAGAGCCAACAAAAGCTATTATCACTTGACCCCACAGCCTAAGGAAAAACTTACAACCTGAATATATATTTACTCTCCTCCCTACTGATCTGTCTTCTTCCTTTGCCCCAATCTAATTTAAAATGCCTTTTGAATTTCCCAAGCCACGGCCTCATTCTCAGGTTGGTTCAAGAGCCTTTATCTGCTCACTCACATTTTCCTAAAGTTCTGCTCAATTTATATAAAAAGCAAACTTCTGGCCAATAATCCACAATTGAGTAATTCACATGTGGCTCATCAAGAGTTGGCTTGGGCCGGGGATTTAGCTCGATGGTTCTGCCGCCTGCCTCGCAAGCACAAGGTCCTGAGTGTGATCCCTGGTACCAAAACAAAACAAAACAAAAAAAGAGTTGGCTGCTTTGTAGAATGTGATTTTACAGTTAGACTTCACTACACAAAGGCATTTCCTGATTAATTCTGCTGATCTAACCGGGCTGTTAAAAATGGAGGCCATTCAGACATGTCGTGGCAGGGCCTCATCCCTGGGGACAGCATCAGAAACTTTTGCGTGTATTTTCTAAATGGGCTGATGGTTAACAATATGTGCATTTCCTACTTCCTGACACATGGGTCCACTTACCCCACACAACCCTCCACACTACTCTGCCCGTTTACAGCACCCGCCAGGTGGGCTGCAGAGCTGCCAGCTCCTCGGGAAGCTCCTGTCATCCCGAGAAGCAACTTCGGGGAGAGGTGCGGATAACCAACATTAACCCTGCTAACTGACACTAACCCTGCGGGCCAGGGCCCGTCTCCTCGGGGCCCCGGTCACCACCCCCCCCAGTAACATTTCCTCCCTGTGGCCAAGAGGTCTGCACAGTGGTTGCCACTCCACATCCGCTAAGCTGGCAGGGCAGGGACTTGCACCCCAATAAATTATTCCAGGGAGCGTGGAAAACTAACAGCCAGGAACGCGGCCTCTAGCAGCTTCTGCCGAACCTCTGTCTGGCCTTGCAAAAAATATTCTTGAACTTTGGGATTTATTACCTAATTACGACAAGGAATGGCACAGCCATTTAATTAACTTGCCCTACACCAAATTTGAAGCTGTGTTTACCTGTCACCTATATGTCACAGCGGAGAACAGTCTCACATGTCACCGACAAACAACTCGAGGTGTGTCTACCCGTCCACCCCGACAGGGAGACAGCGTGGAGACCTGACAAGCAAACGTACAGCTCTGGGCGGCTGTTGTTCCCGTGTTTAGCTCCAGAGGCAGATGAGCTGAGCCATGTGTTCGAATCAAAGTAACACTCAGGGAATGACTTTCATCAGTTCTCCAAGAAACACAAATGGGAAAACAATCGAACATTTTTTGCAGCAAAATTATTTTATATAATTTATGCAGAAATCAAAGTGTGCTGTCGATTGTAAGGAAGATGAGGAGAAAAAGAACACCCTAGATTTCAAAAAGTAAAAATTAAATTCCACACTTACAGGAATGCAGTAAAGAAAAGACACCCCCACTGTTAGAATTAACAATGCATATATACGCAAAGTGCAAAGTATAGTAAGATGGAGAGATTTTCCTGTTAAGGAAGGATTAGGCTGTTAAGGAATATCACATTCTTCTTTCCAACCTTTATTGAGTTTTCAAATTCTGAAGTACTCTCTGCTATAACATGCACAATATTCAACATATAAAACTTGCAGATAATGTCACTTAAGAGAGTGAGAACAAAAAAATCAATCGCTTTCCTGTATATGAACAACAGACTCACTGAAAGAGGAACTAGGGAAACAACTCCCTTCACAATAGCACCCCAAAACTGAAATACCTAGGAATCAACCTGACAAACGAAATCAAAGAGCTCTACTCTGAAAACTACAGCACTCTGAAAAGAGAGATCGAAGAGGATATCAGAAAATGGAAAGACATCCCTTGCTCCTGGGTGGGAAGAACCAACATAGTGAAAATGGCTGTACTTCCAAAACTGCTATATAGATTCAGTGCAATCCCAATTGAAATCCCAGCAGCATATTTCACGGACCTTGAGAAAACAATCCAAAAATTCGTTTGGAACAAGAAGAGACCCAGAATAGCAAAAGCAATTCTAGGCAACAGAGACATGGCAGGGGGTATCACAACCCCCAAATTGAAACTATACTACATAGCTACTGTGATAAAAACAGCATGGTACTGGCAAAGAAACAGACCTGAGGACCACTGGAACAGATTAGAAGATGCAGAAACTACTCCAGACATACTCAGCCACCTCATCTTTGACAAAGGAACCAACCACCCTCATTGGAGGAAAGATAAATTTAATAAATGGTGTTGGAAAAACTGGATTTCAACCTGCCATAGATGAAAACTAGACCTGTATCTCTCACCATGCACTAAACTAAAATCTTAATGGATTAAAGATCTAAATATTAAAACAGAAACGCTAAACCTGCTGGAAGAGAGCGGTTAGGTAGAACTCTTGAAGACATTGGTGTAGGAAAAGGTTTCATGAACAAAACCTCAGTTGCACATGAACTAGCACAATCAATGAACAAGTGGGATCTCTTATTTAAAAGCTTCTGCACAGCAAGAGAAACCACCAACAGCGTGAAGAGACAACCCATGTGGGAAAAAATTTTTACCAGCTGTTCCTCAAAGGACTACTACCTAGAATATATAAAGAACTTAAAAAAAATCAGACCTTCCAAATTTAAAGATCCAATCCAAAAATGGGCATCTGAAATGAACAGACATTTCTCAGACCAAGAAGTAGAAACAGCAAATAAACATATTAAAAAATGTTCAACGTCACTGGTCATTTGAGAGATGCAGATGAAAACAATGCTGAGATTCCACCTCACCCCAGAAAGAATGGCTGCTATCAAGAAATCAACCAATAGGGCCGGGGATTTAGCTCAGTGGTTTTGCTGCCTGCTGCGCAAGCGCAAGGACCCGAGTTCGATCCCCAGTACCAAAAAAAAACCCAAAAAACAAAAACCAAAACAAAACACAAGAAATCAACCAATAACAAATGCTGGTGGGGCTGTGGGGAGAGAGGAACCCTTCCCCACTGCTGGTGGGAGCGTAGACTGGTGCAACCACTGTGGAAATCAGTATGGAGATACCTCAAAGAACTAGGACTGGAGGTCCCATTTGACCCCGCTATTCCCCTGCTGGGTATCTTCCCCAAAGAATTAAAAGAATCATACCACAGCGATATATGCACACCGATGTTCATAGCAGCAGAGTTTGTAATAGCTCAAGCCTGGAAACAGCCCAATTGCCCATCAACTGGAGACTGGATAAAGAAGATGAGTGTGTGTTTTTTAATAAAATGGAGTACTACTCAGCCATAAAAATGAGAAATTAGAGACATGTATAGCTAAATGGATGCACATTGAGGCGATACTCTTAAGTGAAATAAATAGGACAGAAGTGTAAATACCAAATAGTTTCTCTAGTGTAAGAAACTGAAGGTGTAAATAAGGACTAAAAGGTATAATAGATAATGAGAAATAGGAAGAAAAGGGGCAAAGGGGAAGGGGAAGTGGGAGGGGAGGGGGAAAGGAAAGAAAGGAATGGAATTAATATGAGAAAATGGAAAAATCAAACAAAGTCTATGTAAATAGGGAGGGGTGAAGGGGTTGAAGGGAGGGCAGGGGAAGGGTGAAAAACAAGAACCAAGAGAGACTATGTAAAGGTGCAAATTTCCAACGATGAATGTCATTATATTGTATACCTAAAATGTACCAATAAAATTAATTTTTAAAGAAAGTTTAAAAAAAGAGAGTAAGAGCAAACACTAGATTATAAATACATACTATATAAGAATGCAATTATAGAGCCCAGCATGTGGCACATGGCTATAATCCTAGTGCTTAAGAGGCTGAGGCAGAAGGACTTCAAGTTCAAGTTCAGCTGAAACTACGTAGAGAATTCAAGGCCAAGGCCAGCTTGGATGACATAGCATTAGTGTATCTCAAAAAGCTTAAAATACACACACACACATACACACACACACACACACATTCCAATGGTAATGGAAAAGTAGCCAGGTATCTGAGACCACATCTGAAAGGTGTTTTTAAATTAACTCTCAGTATTAAAAAGGCTAACAAACTCCCATTGAATGTGTTCATTTAATTCCAGCTAATTTTGATTTTCAGTAGCTAAACTTCATACCATCATTCAGCACATACTTATTGGTTAAACTATGCCAGGTGGTCAGGTTAAAATAAGGGAAGAAAAAAGAAATATCTCTGTCATTTCCTTACGCGCCTGCATATTTACCGCTACACAAACTGCCGGAGCCCTACAGTACTGATATTTCTTGACAAAATTTTTCCCCAAAATCCTTGTTTGGAATCAACAACTCGTAATTCAGTAATATTCCAAAGAGAAGTTACGATAAAAGACAGGGTTACTTGGCCCAAAAATATGCCAGCAAAAATGAAATAGATACCATTTATTTTAGTAATTTCAAGTCATGCTGTCAAAATATAAAATTCAATGTTCTTACATAATGCTCAGTGTTTTTCTTTTACTCTGTTCCTGATTGCCTTGTTATATTTTTAAAAATTGGTGTTTATGTCGCTTGGCATTTTATGTGCTTTGATAAAGTACATATTGCTTTATTAAACCATGGTGTGTTTAGGCAGCACTAAAGTATTAAAATATGCATCTTAAAAAGGAAAGGATTTCTTGCCAACAGTTTTATTATCCCAAATAATCAGAGGCCCAAAAAGCCGACAGTGACTGGTAAACTGAGGCAGCGTGCGCCAGAGGCTCCGCCTGGCTACGAGCGCGGTAACTATGAGCACAGGTGCCTCTGGACCCATGCAAACACCACTTCACCAGGAACCTGTCTGCTTATTTAAATCCACTGAAGTCACCGGGTGAGCAAAAGCACAAAGCCCTTGAACAAAGGGGAGGGCGGGAAACGTGGACAGTGGAACGGGCTGCCAGTGTGCAGCTCGGGCACACTAGACCAGCGGAACTGCTCCGTGTGGGGTGCCGGGTCTACGGGATGTGAGATGGATCTCCGCAAAGCCCTTTTAAAAGGCTCATCAAGCTCTCTTCTCTGAAACTCACAGGTCGCCTCCCGTATTGTCCAGTTCTTACATCCCCAACACTGTGGTCACTAAGGGCTACTAATTTTAAAGGTAACAACTGAAGAAATACAACATCCCTTCTTTGGGTTCAGTTTTGCTCAAGTCAATGGGTGCCTTAATTACTTCTTCATATAACTTTAATATAAACCAATTGCTACGGACCAGACTAAAGCAAACAAACAGAAAACCCTTTTTATACCTGGTAATCCAGAATGCTGAATCCTAACCCTTTATGATCTTTCACCAGCTCAACAATCTTGACTTCCGGGGACCACAGGGCGAGCTCTCCGTCCTCCTCTTCAGCACTGGCTGCGATGCTCTGGTCTGCCTGAAACACCAACGGTAAATGCTTCAAAACCATCTCTCTGCTCTAAAAAGAGCGAGCACATGAGGAGCCTCACAGTGTCTTCTCAAACTGGGGAGTTCTCTCCACCGTACAGTTTCTTTGTGGTAGTGTTAAAAGCACCATGCACTGGGCATAAACAGTCAGGACAAGATCTTTGTAAAACTCCAAGCATTTAAAAATGCTAATTGTTCACACAGGCTTTTTAAAAATGCAAAGTACACACTTCATTGAAAGTATTAACACTGACCTCTTATACTTCAATGAGTTCTCTCGTCCCATTAGAAGCATAAAAGGAAAAATATGCAATTTAAGTAAAAATAAAAACATCATACAAAGTAGAAGTGTGTAAGATATTTCAAAAGCAATACCCGGACTCATAACTGCAATGACAGAAAGGTGACTACACACAGACAGGTAGAACAGGACACAGAAAAACCACTTCTTTAGGCTCCAAGGAGTTTCCAAAAAGTTTTACTGGAAAAACAAGGTGAAAAAAATCCCAATTCCTCAGCATTGTGCAATTCCAAAAATGGGTAAATATCACTGAGTTGCACTAACAAAGATCGGGCTCGGAGGAAATAGGGCTGCACAAGCTGCCCAGCCCGCAAGCCCTGGGTCTCTCTCCTGACTTCCAGCCCCGCGGCCCCTCAGTCCCAGCATCCTGCCCCTCGGTCAGGCTCCACGGATGTCCAGGGCTCGGGCAGACAGCCACAGAGCCACGGCCACGGGACAATGGCCACGGGACAACGGCCGTCCCCACCCTCCTGCGTTCACACTGTTCGAAGCATGGCATTTCATCTCACGTGTCTTCCCCAGATGCCCCGACCCACACAAAACTCACAAACATCTTTTTCTCCTCTATCCCTCAGCACTAATCAATGCTGGCCCCGACCTGCAGTCCACCGCAGAGCTGGGCTCCCTGCCTCCGCTGCCTCCTGGTTGCTCCCAAATCATCTGTTTAGGACGTTAATGAATCATCGACTTGTCAGTGTATTTCTCTTAAAATGACAACTTTTAAAAGCAGACTTCTTAAAACTGTGATCTCAGTAGATGAAATGGAACGCATCTCTCCTGTAATCACAGTCCTGGGTGACCTCGTGAGAAAAGTTCTGGATGATCTGGGAGGGGACCCCTGTAATCTGGGAGCCAGGGCAGCAGAGGCAGTGCAGAAGCGTTTTCAAAGAGGCCCGGCCCAGATCTCGGGCTGGTGTGGTCGGACACGGTAGGTCAGTACCCAGCCCGCCACGCACTGAATCTAAACACGGGAGGGGTTCTTGGTCCTTCGCTTATGAGCAGGAATGTTCTAGATCAATAACCTCTGGGTATTTTGGCCACATGTGAGCAAGAGACATACTGAAAATGAAAACACTTAATCTTCCAGTGAAGAGATAGTTCCGAAGGCTGATACCAGAAGACTGGTGCTCTCCTGGGCGGTACTTAACACCCTGGCTGATCAATGAGGATTAGGACTCGGCTGAGCCGCCTGGCCTGACAGAGCTGGAGAACATAAGACTCCATCGGGATAAGTAATAAGAGAGACCAAGGGAAAAGAGAGCTGGGATTTTAAGAAACCACATATAATTACAAAACAATAAGTTTATAGAAATGTCAAGGCCTTCCCCAGGTGTATAAGACAGCACACTCCAAACTAAAAGGCACCACTCTGATGCAATCAGCTCTGCACAACTCTCGCCTCCACAGCACAGAAAGCAATCAGCTAGTGGACAACAGGCTGATGCCCGGCATCGTTCACACAGCGTCTGCCCACTGTGGGAGAGCGTGACCGGAGCCAGCACCTGCAGGCCCACGTGGAAGGCGTTTCTCAGCTGTCAGGGGAAATCTCCACATTTCATTTTAGTGAGGGCAGCAGAAGTCATGAAAGCTTAGCACGTGGGAGCCCTCCTTGAAATTTTTTTTTAATAAAAGATAAAGTTAAGAGAAATTGTAGATCAATAATAAAAAATGTACTAAGTTCCTCTTACACGCCAGTGCAGAGTAGAACAGTCTGAGTCACAAACTAATTTTAGGAGATGGCCTCTGCCCCCGAGGAGCTGCCAGTTTTCTTGGAAAAACAAGACTGCTGCACATTAGCAGATCTGGGAATTGGCCCCGCTGCACCTTAGGAGTCAGAACTACAGCAGGCATGGGAGTGGGACAGATGCCGAGCCTCACGTGCGGCCCACGACCTCCGTGTACCCTTCTCACACAACCCCACAGCAGGGTCTCTAAGCGGCACCGCGCTTCAGAAGAGCATGAACAGCAAGCACGGTCACTGCCCGAGGACGCACAACTGTGGGTGGCAGAGGCGGGGTGAGGGTCCACAGACGCCGAAACCCAACCCGGCATCCTGGGTGGGCAAGCTTGGCAGCAAAGGGTACGGGTTGGGAAGAGTGGCTCAAAGAGGGTCTCAGAGGGCAGGAGAGGGCAGAGTGAGCGCTCAGAACCTTTCCTAGTCTGCTGCTCTCAGCAAAGACTTCCAAGGGCAGAGACACTGACCACCTCCGACCTTTAGGACTCCCAGAAGGGGAAGGGGAAGAGTATCTGGCTTCAGCGCCCACTGACACCTTAACTGCACCAAGGTGAGCTGCACTGAACTAGGAGCCAGAAGCAGAGTCCGGGCAATTCCTCAAACAAGTGCTCCAAAATCAAAATGCAGGCGCATCCAGTTGGCAACATTTGGAAGGAAAGAAAGCTGCAGGATGCCAAGTGGGAAGCATCAGGTTACGCACTGCTGCCTGAGCAGAGGAAGAGGGGCCAGGGCAGGTGCCCTCTCTTCGGTTTCCAGCCCTCTCTCAGCTTCCCTGCCACCTGTGATGCCCGTGGGCACCGCACCGGGCCACTTGGTACCTGCAGCTCGGGAAGGGAGATGTCCGCGGGCCTCGGCTCGTCCACAGAGGCCTCGTCATCAAACAGGCGCCGGCAGCACACCAGGGTGAAAGGGGGCGGCACTTCCTTCAGGAAGGAGACAGCTTCCCGCCGGGACTTTCCGCAGAGCTGCACTCCATTCACCTGGGGAGAGAAGGGAGCGGCACTGAGACCCCAGGGAGCAGGAAGACCCTCGAGTGTCGTCTCCACAGTGAGGGTTGGGCACGGTCTGATTCTCCCGGAACATGGGCCCGAGTTTCGTCATACTACTGGCGTAGTTACTAAAAATGCTCCAAATCCTCAAAATTGATCAAAATTAAGGCTGAACCTTTACTGAACTTGGGTGCAGCAAGCATACAGTGTGTGGAGAGCACAGCTATGGCTTCAGGACCTCCCAGAGTCTCACACCTCTGTGGTTTCTCCTCCAGCTTTCCAGGACTGTCTCCTCCCGCTTCTAGCAATCTCTGTGGAAAGGCACTGAAGGCCGTGTCCAGCTGTGGAGTCGGCGCCGTACTCGAGGCTGTAAAAGCCGTGCCCCACCATGTGCAGGTGCCAGCATCAAACCCTACTTACTCCCAGGCCCTTCGTGTCGCACACGGATCTTCCATGTACAGAGATCACGTCCATGGACGAGGAACATGTGTGACGTGCAGCCACCCCACTCCTGTGAGGGGTGCTGATGCGGCCATCGTGTGTCCACCCCCGAATCACTTCACACAAATGTTTATGTTTCAGAAAAGACTCCTTAGTGATGATTCATCTTTTTCACCAAAACTCACCCGCATGTCCTATTACTCTGTGCACGACACTGCAGCATGGATGGACACAGGCGCAGCCTGGCTAACTCGTTACTTGTGTGACTTCGGCTCCTGGACTCTGCCTGACCACAGGTTCCCGGAAGATGACCTGTCTGCTCCTCCTGCTGCAGGGACCAACTCCTTTTCTCTCCTGACTCCTCCACCTGGGGATGCAGCAACATCCCGGAGGCTTCCAGCTGGCACTAACTTCAGATAGGGGCAGTGCCACGCCCTGGTGCCCACAGGGCTTGCTTTCCAGGTCTGTCACTGCACGTGAACATGAGGGCTTGGGTGCTGGAAGCCAGCAGCAGGTGGGGGGCCACATTTGTGGTCCCTGGGAGCCACTGGAGCCTGTCACAGGCCCAGCATGCAGCCATGGGCCACGCCTCCCTGACGCTTAACTATTCACAAGGAAACCAGTGCAAGGCAGAGCCCTAGTTTTGGCCCCACTGGAAACACGGCAACCACGCCACAGCCTCAGAGTTCAGGGGATTATGTGGGGACCCGGGGACAGCAAGTTTGCAGCAGACGGAGGTTCCTCCTCTGAGGATCCGCAGAGCAACCTCACACAAGAAGGGGCAGGGAGGCCCATCCCAGTCACACCACAGCCACCGCGCCCACCGCCCAGCAGAGCACGGGAGCCCCACAGTGAGCCACGTGGGTGGTGCAGACAGCTGTAGGTGGGAAGCAGGTGCTGCAGCCATGCGAAGGACGAGCTTGGGCCTCACTTCCACATATCGCAAAGTTGCTGCTCAGGTTTTTGTCTTGGAGGACCTGTAAATATGTATTTTCACATCCGTAGAAGTAGGAGTTTCAATGCTGTTTTATTTGTTTGCTGGGCTAGCAATGAAATTTTTCAATCTAACTAAGTCTCTTGAGAAAGTCTGGTTATGGCTTCTATCTAGATATCCCCCCAAAGCCTCATGTGCTCATAGGTGGGGCTTTTCAGAGGTGGCTGGATGTAGGGTGTGTGATACCGGGATTAAGGGTGGGTAGTTACTAAATTCATCCACTGATTGGTTTAATCGTGTATCTGGGTGTGGAAAATGAGAAGGGTGGGCGTTACTACCCAAAAGGTGGGTACCCTGCATGGGATAAAAGGGGAAAGGAGGCTGCTGCTGCTTGTGGCTTGCTACTTCCTGCCTACCCTGCCATGGACTGTTCCTCTTCTGTGACACCCCTCTGCTGTACTGCCTCCAGCTGACAATGTATTGAAATCTCTACAAACTGAGCCAAATAAGCCTTTCCTCCATTAACTTTAGGTGTCAGCTATTTTGTCTCAGCAAAGAGAAAAATAAGACAAGTTCCTTGACAGCAGATGTGCCCTGGTATTGGTCTGACGGAGTCCACCCCAGTGAGAGTCCAGTTCCAGGGGCCAATCTGAAGAGCAACTGTGCACACATCAGCTACACAGAAGCCTGGAGTCACTCAGCTTGAACTTGTTAGAAAGAGACCACAGAACCTGCAGTAAATGTGACCACACAGTACAAACAAGGGCCAGGGACTAGATCCTTCACTAAGAAAAACCCAAATGATGCTATCAGACTTCACTCTTGGTCCACTGTTAGATAAGCACTCACGAGGACATATCAGGAACCTCAGCAGATGGGGACAATGGCCTGAAAGTGTGACACCCACTTCCCTTGTCGCCCAGGAAGCTGTAGTGTCTCTAATCCAAGTGGCCAATGCTTCATTAGCATCAGTGGCACTGTAACTCAATGGACACATATTCCGGGACCTTAAAAATGTCCTGCCTGGCCTCTTTCTTCCTCCATAAATCTTACCTCGAGAAGCTCATCTTCCAGCTGCAGGAGGTTCAGGGTGTCCACAGGCCCCCCGGGAGTGATTGAAGAGATGTAGTGGTGCCCATCGAAGGAGTCCACTTCCATGCCCAGCCTCAGCGTGTGGATTGGCAGTAGCTGCAGCAACATACAGAGCAGTGGCATCAACAGGACACGGACACACTCGCCTGCTCAGCCTCCAGCGGGGGTCACTCAGATGGCAAAAACCACCCCCTGGACTGGCCACCAAAACCCCAGAAGACCACGATGGGGCAGGAAGCCTCAGGTGAAGTGATAAAGCCCCTGGCCTTCTTATTCTCCTTCCTTGCTCCCTCCCAGGCACCCTGGGTGTGGGCAGACAGGTGTCGGAAGTCCTGCCTTCCATTCTAGGCCCCACACCCACACTTCCCAGAGTGCCCAGCGTGTGTGCTGCGCCCTACTTTCCTATGGGCTGTCCACCCCAGAAGACCCTAAGCGGGTCATTACCCAACGCATTTCCTCCTCGCCAGCATCAAAGCAGTGTCACTTCCGGGAAGCTGAGCTCCCGAGCCTCTGTCCAGGGTCCCGGGCAACCCCAGAGACTTACAACATCCTATATTTAGAATTCTGTTCTCCCGATTCACCCTCCACTGCCCCATCTGAACGCCAAGTCTGCACCCTTCTTCCTGTGGGCCCTGGAACAGCACCTGGCCCTGCATCCAGGCTCCCTGGATCCTATCTGATTGAATTAATCTGTGGAAGATGTAGTTTCCCTTGTGGCCACTTCCAATTTGCAGGCGGTAATCACTATCCCTTCCAGCCTCGGCCCCGTCAGGTTATAAGCATGTGTGGCCTCAGATGGGAGCCGAGGGTTGAGAAAGTGCAGCCAGCCTCCAAGAAAAGAGCGGAGGCCTTAGCTGCACTCATCTTCACAGGCTGCAAATGTCAGGGCATTCACAAAGCCCCCGACCTTCAGAGGCGGAGCCAGTGACGCCTCGCCATGGCCTCAAACTCCAGCAGTCAGCACTGCTAGCCATTATTTAAGTGTCCTACACCAACAGCCTCTTGGGTACAAACCGCAGGCCTCTCACTCTACTTGGCATGGGGGAAACCCTAGAGGGTGGCCATCAGCACACCGTGACCCTCACTGTGCCCACTGACCCGAGCCCTCATCTCCACTCAGGCACTGGCTCTCAGTCCCAGAATCCCACAGCTCTTGCTTCAGACACCATGGGGCTCCTTTCCAGCCTGTGACAGAGACGCAGACTGATGCAGAGTGCCAAGGAGCCCAGTCCAAGGGGGCCCAAGGCGGGAGGGCTCCCCCTCTGATGGTCTGCACACGAAGTGCTCCTGCCACCAAGCGAGCTGGGTATCGGCCATCCGTGGCACAAAGCTGTCCCAGCGCCCCGGCAGAAGGTTACAGGCTTTCTCTGGCTCTTCCTTCGCTAAGGTTTCCTCATCTCCCGTGGCTGTCGTGTTGCTGTGCTCACCGCACAGGGACAGAAGACAGCAGGCATCTGAGCCACTCTGGTCACACCTGGTGGGGCTGGCACAGCTCCTGGCTGCACCCACCTCTGCCAACTGCCCTCCTCCCTGGGCTCTGTGCCCTGGTAGAGCTGTCACCAGCCCTGGGGGCCACTGGACCGGGCTCCTGGGTCTGTGTCCCCACTCTACCGTTCCTCACGCTCCTCTAACGCAGGCGAGTGTCAGGCCCGGGGCGAGTGGCACCCACGGCCATGTGACCCCAGCTCTTCCACACTCGAGAGCCCGCTGCACCCCGGAAACACCTTGCCGCCATCCTGGGACCTTGGGGTCACAGTGCTGCCCTAGTTTCTCCAGCAGGGATTTACAGCAGGTTTGTACCAGTCACAGTGCTCACCTTTGAATACTTCTGCAGCTCAGCGTCATCTGCAATCTGGGGGTCCAGAGTGGCGACCTGAATAAACAAGAAGATGTGCACGTCTGTAAAGGCACTAACCTCGACTCTCCCTGGGTTTCCTGAACAATCTGCAGGCACAGGATGCAGCTCAGTGGTACCGCACCTGCCCCAAAAGCACAAGGTCCTGAGTTTGATCCCCAGGACCAGAAAAAAGAAATCTGCAAAAGCTAAGTATTGATAACTCCACTGAAAATCTCTTCCCAACAGTTCTGAAGTCTGTACATACACGCCTAATGCAAAAGTTCTGAGTGTGTTTGGCTTTTTTGTTGTTCTCTACATCAACTTTTTCCCTGCATCAGCCAAAGCAGTATCTAGTATCTGGGATGGGTTTCGGAGCCCCACAGGCAGGTTCCGGTCCCTAGATAGAAAGGGGCCGAATATGCACACAATCTATGCATGGCTCCCCACGAGCTTAACTCACATCCAGGCGACTCGAGCACCTCGCATGGCGGAATGCCACACAGGTGGGCGTCGTGCAGTGCTGGGGTAACAAGGCAAGCCTGTACGTGTGCAGCATGGGCCAAGTTTTTTAATATCTTGAATCTGCATGTGTTGGATCTGAGCATTTGGAATCCAAAAATACAGAACCAGCAGACACAGAGGGCTGATCGAGTATGTTCAGAAATCCACGATCCCAGCAGGGCATGGTGATGCATAGCTGTACTCCCAGCACTCAGGAGGCTGAGGCAGGAGGATCGTTGTGAGTTTAGGCCAGCCAGGGCTACACACTGAGATGCTATCTCAAAACACAACAACAACAAATCCACAATCCCTAAAAGCCAACGTGACCCCCTCCATTATACCAGATCCATAAACATTTTACTCTTTGGCTGTTTTTACTCTCAAACTCGAGCCTTAAAGTGTGCAAGGTCAGGAAAGTCCACCGAGTTGGGAATCTGGGGCCTCTGACTTCCCAGCAAGCTCAGCCTCCTGAGGGAGCAGCTGGCCAGGGCCCCAACAGAAGACCCGGGCCCCATGGGAAGCACCAGAGCTGCCTGGCCTGGCCTGGAACCACCGCACTGCACCCCGGGCTGGACAGCGTGGGCGCCGCCTGCCAGGCTCCTGCTGTGCCTGTGAGCTGGCGGAAGCAAACTGAGCCCCGCTACAGCCGGGAGCACAGACTGCCAGCAAGTGGACCCGGCAGAGGGCGAGGAAGAGCCACGGAGGATGTGTCCATCCCTCCCCGCTGGCCTGTTTCTTCCACCCATGACTCCTCAGCTGTCAGTGAAAGTGCTGTCACTTTCAAGCTTCAACTTCAAATTCCCTGCTCCCCTGCAATGAGCTCACTGCATGAGAAGTAAAACCTGTCAAGACAGTTATGTGCAGGGCAAAACTTCAGCAAAGAAGAGCCCAGTGGTGAACTACATTTCCTCGACTATCAAAACCACAAAGTGTGATCACAGAACTCAGGAGGCTGAGGCAGGAGGATCACTGTGAGTTCGAGGCCACCCTGGACTATGGAGTGAGTTCAAGGCCAGCCTGAACTGCATAGTGAGATCCTGTTTCAAAAAATAAAACAAAACGAACAGTAAGGATAGCAGCAGGGCCATTTGCTAGGTGCCCAGGGCAGCTTCCTGAACCTGTGAGGTGGAGTGGCTGCAGCGGTGTGTGAGGACAGAATGAGCAAGAACAGAGAGCAGGACCCATGCAGGCTCATCTTACAGTGACGCTGGAAATGCTACGGCCTAGACAGCGGCTGGGCATTCAAACCCAAGGAGAGGAAAGGGCTCTTCCGCCAGCCAGCCAGCATCAGTGGCAAACGCGCGTGAGGAAACGTGGGAGGCAGGAACCTGGAGGCAGCTGACTGGGGTCCCCGGCAACACCATCGAGACAGCTCTGGCTGTCACAGGGCGCGCACATAAGTGAGCCCTCCCTCGGTGGCTCGGCAACGGGGGGACGGGGATCTAACGGGCCACAGGTGCGGCAAACCTACACCTCAGCTAAATGACTTCCTGTTCTTCAAATACACTGGATAATCACTTTTTCATTTTTCTCATAAAACTGTAGGATTCTCTGTGAAACATAGGACTAATATCCACAGCACGTTCAGTGTACAATAAAACAAATAGATCATAAAAGCAATCATAAAAATGCCTGCAATTGTAAGCAGCTAGCCAGGTTATAAAATGAAAGGCAAAACCTTTCTCCCCTTGCATTTTTCTGCCCACAGTCAACTTAGACGGTTTCAACATGACTGGCCGTCTGCTAATTGCAACTGAAGCTCGTGTGCACTTTGTGATTGTTCTTAGGACTTAAATGTCTAGAAAAATCAATCCATCGATCCAATGGAGAAGAAAGGCAGGCAAGCAGGCTCTGCGTGCCCCCGTTTGAGACCGCGCTTCATTAGGAGATCTGCACTTACCATGACCTCGTAGTCAGGGCCCAGCAGGCTCTCCCATCTGGACTTCAGCTGGTTTTCTGCAGTATCCAGGGCTTGTTCTGGACATAAAAAAAGAATGTTGAAGCTGGGAGTGGTGGCGCACGCCTGTAATCCCAGCACTCAGGAGGCTGAGGCAGGAGGATCACTGTGAGTTCGAGGCCAGCCAGGGCTCCATAGCGAGTTCAAGGCCAGCCTGGACTACAGAGCAAGACCCTATCTCAAAAAACCAAAAAAAAAAAACCAATGTTGAAGCTACCAGGAGCCGCACATCACCATGACACTCTTCAGTAAGAGGACAGCTCTGTAGGTCGAGGGCATGGACAGGTAGGGGAAGGCAGACGCGCAGGTGAAGTAAATCAGAGGGGCGACTCACAGGCTGAGGCCGGGACAGTGGTGAGGGGGCTTTGGTTGTGAAGGGGAGGTGATGCCTCGGTGAGTGTGAATCATCTCCGACGTGTCTGTAAGCATGAACCTTGCTCTACTCTGTCCGGCACATTGGACTGAGTTCAGTGCTGACCTCTGCAGAGCAGGAGCCTGCACCGCCCACTGGGAAAGCTTCACTAGGATGACTTTACCACCCCAGGGCCTGGCCAGATGTCCAGCCTGGCAGGTGGAGGGTGCCGGGGCGGCCAGGCTTAGCTTGGAGCCATGCGAGGCTCCGTGAGTGGAACTCTGGCTTCACACCAGCCCTGCTGCTCCCTGCTCCAGGGACACTTGCACCTTCGTGGTTTCCTGGAGGTGATGTCTCGTGCTACGTAGGTGAGGTCATTAAGTGGATTTGGAGCTTCCACAGTGCCTGGCAACCCCACTGGGACAACACCTAGCAGGGCGCTGCACCTGCGGGGTCCACTGCGTCCACACTAAGAGCAGAGGGGGAAACAACTTCCACTTTCTTCCAGCTAAGCTCTCCCGCTGCCAGCAGGTCCAAGCACCTGTGTGACCGACACAGAGTCCGGGTGACACCAGGAGCAGCAGAGTCACCCTACATGACAGCAAGGCAGATGCTGAGGTCCACGGCACAAACCTTGGGGCCTCAGCTCCGCTTGGAGCGGGACCAGGACCGAGGTTGCTAGAGAACACCGGGAGGTCAGGGGGACTGACACGAGAGGCGACAGGAGGCTGATGGGCCAAGGAGCCATGCAGAGCAGGATCTGGAATCCACCTGGGCCTGCTCCTCACGGAACTGGACTTCCAGCACCTCACACCACCACCGCTTGTTTTCAGACATCGGCTTCTCATCCGGGAAATGCATCTGAGCCGAAGCTCCGGCATCCCCGAGGGAAAGCCGGCATCTCCAATCCTCGTCCCCTTGCTCACATGTCGGGACACAGCCGAGAGTTCCAAAGCAGTGCGAGGCTCCTGGACGGAGGACCCTCCTGCTCTCAGCCCCGACACGTCCGGCCGCACCAAGAGTCATACTGCGATCGATCAGGGCTGAACTGAGCGAGGGCACCAGGGCCCAGAGGGAGCTCACTTCACAGCGGCCCTCCGCTAACCCCAAACACACAGATCAGGGTTCTAAGACTGATTCTAACATTGGAGTGCGCGGTCTCCACCCGATGCTCCACTGAAATCAACAGGAGCTCGGCTGAGTTAAAACAAGTGCCTAGGGACAGGCAGGTTCCCGAATCCAAAGCCTCCCCCAGTGCCAGGCCTGTGCAGCTCAGCGTGCTTGCACTGGACCTCAGAGGCCACAGTGACAGCTGAGGCATCAGAGGATGAGGTCACAAGACAATTACCAAGAAAAGGATGCAGCAGCCTGGGGCTCCAGGGCAACATAAAAATGTTCATGTTATTAACTTTTGTCATGAAAAGGAAACACTGATAAACGTATATAGACAGCTGCAATGTAAGCTACGGAGACATTAATGGCAATATATGAGCTAAGGCATGCAGTAATTAAAAGTGCTAAGGACAGAGTAAAAATAGCCATCATGTCTTCATAAATATGCGTTCAAAACTAACACAATTAAACAAACACTAGGCAAGGGTATGTATGCCTGGTCCCTGACTGCCACAAGAGTTAAGATTCTCACAGTCAGAATATGCCTTTTAATCCACATGTAGTCCCATACTCAGGGGCTGAGGGTGGAGGATCACAAGTTCAAGGCCAGCCTGGGCCACGTAGCAAGACCCTGTCTCAGAACACAGAGACAGAAGCGAACCAATGCCCTATTTTGGATCTCAGAACCGCCTCTGAGATCACTCAGTCACAGTCCCTGCAGAGGGTGTGGCCAGCAGATGAGGGAGCGGCACCTACCCGGTCTCCCTGGGGCTGCCGTCCTGTCTGGCTTGCGATCATCCACCTCTTCCGCACTTTCTTCATCTTCTTCGGCATCCAAGTTCGTTTCTGTCTCCACTGCTCCGCTTAGGAAGAGGGCTGGTGTTTCGGTCCGCCCCACGTCGGACCCTAAAATGAGAACTGCTGGTGAATCCTGGAGCCGGAACCAGGGGCAGATGACCATCTGTCGCTGCCGCGGACCCGCTCATGGGTGATTTTCATCCCTGACTCCTTTACCTGAAGTACCACGGGCGATAATCTGCAGGAGACAGTGATGCTGACTGTGCCATGCAGGCTGTGACGAGCTAACCCTACAGGTGCCTTGTTTACAGGAGTGAGTCTGCCCGAAGCCTGTGTGCTGAGGTCAGAGTAACTCACACCCAAACTCTGTTCCCACAACGAAAACCTCCTGACTAGGACAGTGTTCTAATTACAACCATATATTCTGTCTACTTGGCTCCTAACTCGAGAATGCTTCATCTTGTCCTTCACGAGCCTTGGTTACATTATTTCCATAGAAACCACACAACTGTGTATCCTCCAACACAGGGCTGCCCTTGAGCATAGCTTACCTTTACCCCAACTGATTACCAGGAAAAGTCAGTGCCTGGACTGGCCAGCATCTTCGTTGGTGACCGGCATTGGTCATCCTGGCACCTTGCTTTCTGTCTCTCTTAGTTCTGTCTTTAGTGTATTTTTTCCTTAGGCCTGCATCGTACACTGGGCAGGAGACTGGAGCCTACTGCAGAGGTTTCTGGTAAGGTTTCAGGGGTCTCCAGTAGTAATCAACTGACTACAAAAACAGCATCATAGTACCGATGTAAAAGGAGGGGACTGGAAGACAGAAGCAAAGTCGAGCCAGTGACAAAGCAGGGTGAGTGCTTTTCAATAAGCTTGAAAAAGAAAAAAGCACTGGGCGTGGTGGTGCCCATCTATACTCCCAGCACTCAAGAGGGAGGCTGAGGCAGGAGCATCCCCGTGAGTTCCAGGCTGGCCTGGGCTCCATAGTGAGTCCAAGGCCACCATGAACTACATAGCGAGACCCTTCTCAAAAACCCTAAGTAAGTAAAGAGACAAAAAGAGAGCAAACGGTGCCAAGGTTTTATGATGCTGTTGTTGTAGGTAGAGTGTGGCAAGCAGAATGAGCGGCCCTGAGGTCGTGGTGGGGAACCGGGGTGAGGGCGACACGCTCACAGGAAAGGAAGCCCCACGCCCACTCCACTGTGCTCGCTAACTGCAGCCACGCAGAATCATCGGCAAGACCCTTCAGGCCTCTCAACCCTAAGACGAGTTGAACAGGAACCGTTTCCGGTTATTTTCCAATGCCTACACATCATCCATCAGGTATTCTTATCAAAAGCTGTGAACCCCAACCTCAGAAAGGCTTTAGCTTCAAGCACGGAGGAAACACAGTATGCCAAGAACAAGTTAAATAATGGCACAAGGAACAAGTCCAACTCCGGACACAATGTTCTGGCAACAAAAGGCCTGCTCCTCACAGAGCCTGGGGCAGGCAAGGTCCGGGGCCCTCAGCTCAGGGCAGGTGGCTACAGTCTGGGGCACAGCTTCTCCTGGGACAGGTGAAGAAACCAGGGATACCCGAAAGAAATGGGAAACTGGAAGAATTTATGCGTGCATCTGGCATTGTATACTAGGAAATTTTCATTCACTTCCTTGGTGATATAAGGAAATATCCTGATTTTTATAAGACAGACTTTTATACACCCAGCATCCCGATGTCTGCCGCTCGGAAGTGACTGAGGGGGAAAGGACAAACAGCTGAGGTAAATATGCCAAATGTTAGCTGCTGGGTCTAAATGACAGATCTGTGGGTATTCACTGGTTTTCATTTTTTTCTGTATGTGTAGCATTTTTTAACAATTAAAAAATTTGAAGCTAGACACAATGGTGCATGCCTGTAATCCCAGGTAGATGGGAGGCTGAGGCAGGAGGATCCATACTTCAAACCCAGTGTTGGCAACCTGGTGATTTAGTGAGACTCAGTCTCAAATTAAAAAAATGAAAAGGGCTGGGTGTGTAGCTTAGGGGCAGAGGCCCCTCAAGCCCCTCCCCATTCAATTCCCAGTAGTGAAGAAGGAGGGAAAGAAGGGAGGGAGGGCACAGGGAATATACAACCTGTTCACACTCCCTGTGGTCTTGGTGTGAGATTTTAAACCACACAGGAATGTTTTAGGTCATTCATCCACTGACTGCCAGAAACGCACGGCCTAGAGCCGGAACAAGAAACGCCAACCATTTGAGCAGCATTATCTGCAGTAACCTGGTAGAAACAACCCGAGTGTACTCTAGAACAAATGCATAATCCCAAGTGGCATAGACAAACTTCGGAATATTACCTAGCCATGAAAAAGAAGGGAATCCGGCCCGTTCTGTAGCCAGGAAGAACCCTGAGGGTGCTGTGTGTGACATCAGCACTGTGTCTGCAGGAGAGCAACACTTCCAGTCAAACTCACAGAGGCCCAGGGGGTGGAGGTGGCCGCTGCAGGCGGAGGCCATGTGCCTGTGCTGAGCAACACTGCGGATGCAGAGGCTGTGGCCACACAAAGAGCAGCACAGCAGCATCCTCGGAGGGCAGGGCCGGGGATCCCAGAGGCGCTGTGGGGCCACACACAGCAGGCTACAGGACGGAGCCTCCCTGCGTGACAGTCTCACTCACACTGGTGGGGACAGGGCAGTGTGCTGAGGGCCATCGTGCAAGGCCTTTGAGGTCTGCTGGGGAGGCTCGAGGAGAGGACCCAGAGCACGGGGCAGAGTGTGGCTTTAAACCGGGAGTGGGGGGCACACCTGTGATCCCAGCCCTCGGGAGGCTGAGGCAGGAGGATCGCCATGAGTCTGAGGCCAGCCTGGGCTACACAGTGAGTTCAAGGCCAGGTGAACTACATGGTGGGACTCTGTCTTAAAAAATTTTTTTTTAAATTTTTAAAAAGGTGCAGGTTTCTTTTCTGTAAGTGAATCAAAGCTTCTAACAGGAGTCTTCTATTACAAATCAGATAAGGTGAGTGCACAACCACAAAGAATCTTTTAATCCCAGCAGCTCGGGAGGCTGAGGCAGGAGGATTACAAGATTGAGCCCAGCCTGGGCAACCTAGCAGCTAGTGAGATCCTGTTGAGAGAGAGAGAGAGAGAGAGAGAGGGAGAGAGAGAGAGAGAGAGACAGACAGACAGACACCCTGGGTTCAATTTCTATCCCCAGTACTAAAAAAACAAAACCAAAACTAATAAAAAAAAGTTTCAATAGAAATCAATTTCGATTGAGAGCAAAGCCTTCCAGGTCCCTGTCTTCAGAGAAGTGTCTCCAGAGGGACGTAAAGCTGACTCATTCATTCCTTTCTGGCAAATGCTCATGGCGACGCCCTTCTAGCCAGCTTGATACCGGCCAGTCGTCCCTTAGTCAGGGCTGGACGTCAGCTTCTGTGGACACGATGCGTTCAGACTGAGTTGGAGGCCTCAATCACATGCTTCTCCCAACACGGAGACTTGCTATTTTAATACTAAATTTTCAACGAAAACTATTTTACAAATAAAAGCTCTGATCAATTCACCTTTTACTTTCTTTTTCTTTCTTTCTTTTTTTTTTTTTTTTGGTACCGTGGATGGAACTCGGGACCTTGCGAGGCAGGCGGCGGCAGCACTGAGCTCAATCCCCGGCCCACGTTTTACTTTCTATTGCTACCCTTCAAGAAGCAAAGTGCAGGGATTAGAACGGAGCGCACTCTGCACCCTGACGGGAGGGGCCCGCAGCAGCAGCCGCAGCCCCAGCCCTGCCTGGGACCGGGCGGGCATGCTTTCCCATCACACGCTGGGGCTTCGGCTGCTGCTGCCCCTTGGTGAGGAGTCCCGCTCCCTCCCTCACTGAGGCCTCCTCACCCACACAGCCTGGTGGTCCCTACCTCTCTCAGCCGGCCCGGGCCGCCTTCGGACCAGAGTGAGACGCACCACGCGGCCTGAGCCCCGCAGCACCTGCATGACATCCTGGTTGGCAAGGCCCTGGATGTCCACTCCGTCCACCTGGAGTGCGGGGTACAGGGGACAGAAGCTTCACCCGCGTGCAGGGAGTGCGCGGAACACAGAGGTGCTCCAAGGGCTTTCTAGAGCGGGCGGACACCCCCACCCCACCCCTACCCCCACCCCCGTGTGCGTACACACTACGCCCAGCCCGAGTCCTCCTGCCAGCGCGAGTCCTCCTGCCAGCGCGCAGCGCTGCATCCTCGAGGGCTGGGAGCAGACATCAGAGTGGGGCCACAGGAGGACACACCACACTCAGCTCCCACACCCGCCCCACCCGAGGCCCGGCGGGCGGAACTCACGGCCACGATCTGGTCGTCCACGTGGATCTGGCCGCTGTGCTGCGCTGCGCTGCCCGGCACAATGCTCTTCACATAGACGCCCGCGGGGGCCCCTGGGTGCGGGCGGAGAGTGCTGTCACCCCGATGCCCACCGCCAGCTCCCCAGAGCAGAAGAGAAGCACATGGCAAAACCTGCGTGAGCTCAGCAACGTGAAGTGATGCTCAGCCCTTCTACTCTAAAAGGGGGCATCTGAGCAGAAAGAAACAGCCGGGCGCAGAGCGCAAGTCCACAAACACACGAGTTCCCCTGGGAAAGCTCCAGAAAGCAAAAGGGAAGAAATGGGATTTTTTTTTCCTCGTTAATTCCAAACGAACCCAAAACACTGCAGCAGGAAATCTCTCCTCAAGGCTTCCCTCACCTACAAAGCAATCACAAACTTCACAGACACACGTCTGAGGTGCTCCAAAATCTGGAAAGAAAACTTGCTCTTTCCCCGTCTGTACTGCATCTCTTCAGCAAGTCCTGACACCCCAGACTGACCTTCCACCAAAACACACCACCTTCCTGATTTTACTTTCTCTCACTGGATTCTTCCTTCCTATCAACCTCACCCCTTCTAATTCCTTCTTTTTTGTTCCCAGCCCAAACACTCCCTCTTTATGGATTCTCATTTCCTTCTGTTAAATCAAATCTTTCATCTGCCATACCATGATAACCACGCATCTATACAAAAACACATATTTCCATTATTAAGCATTTAAGTCTGTTACATGTTTGTCTCCCTACACACTTTCTTTTTCTTTCCATTATTTTTTGGGGGTGGGGTGTTGCTGTGTTCCCCAGGCTGGTCTGGAATTCCTGGGCTCAAGTGATTTTCCTGCCTCAGCCTCCCAAGTAGCTGAGACTATAATCGTGTGCCTGGGAATCCACACTTTTCTTATATTCATTTTTCTACAACCTCCAGAACTAAGCAAAGTACCCTCAAAGGTCCAATAAACCGACTAGAGCAAAAATTATCTTTAAGATTATGTATCAGAGTAGGTCTGTCCCGCCTTCATGAAGGAGTGTCAAAGATGCATAGATACATTTTCAAACCATTTCAGCTAGATCTGTTGAAATAACACAGCAAAGTACCGCAGGAACCAGACCAAAGAATTGAATACAGAAATAATTATATAAAAGAATTCAGAAGTGTTTATCAAGAAATGAGATTGCTACTTTTAAACAAAATAAAATTTGAGGGCATTCTGATAATATTTTACAGAGTTAGGAGAAAACAACTGCTAATGTAGAATCCACAGCCAGGTAAACTATGATTCAAACATGACTAAATATTACAAAAGTTTTCAAAGAGCCAACAAGCTGCAAAATTAAGCAACCAAAAATTTCCTAAAAGTGCTAAAAAAAAGGCTTTGAGAAAATCATTGAAGATAGGAAAGGATGCCCCAAAAAAAGAAAAAGAAAGTAAATATGTGGTTACATCTAGACACTTTTTGAGTAGTCAGAGTAATAGTGGTAATTACTAACTTAATGAGGATCAAAAAAGGAAAGTAAAATACAAAAATAAGACACAAAAAGGGAGAGAATGCTAAAAGTTAAGATATTTTAAAGTCCTAGAGTTGTTTGGAGATGATTAATAATTGCTGGTCATAAATGAATGAAATGTTTTAAAGAGAATGTAATCATTACAAATAGCATGGAAAGGGAGCAAAAAAAATGTTCATTTCAAAAGCAAAAAGCATAAAAAAAGGCCTGTCTATGTGCCATAATTTAAATGCAAAATGTTAGATGCAAGAAATAAATACTGATTCATAATTATCACAATCTGTGTAAGCTGACTAAACTTGCAAATTAAAAAGTAAAATATCATTAATGGACATTCTCAGTTTACATTGTCACAATTAAAAGCAAATGATAGGAAAGTAGAAAATTAAAAATATTAAAGAGATAAACTAGGTACTTGCTAAACAGTTGATGAAAAAGTCAAACCATTAGTCAGATATAAATTCCAAAACATGTATTATCTTTTACTAAATTCAAATAAAAAATTGGAACATTTCTCTAAATTAACAAAGAAAATTAACAAATTGTCAAACATGATTGAGGATTTTTGTCATCTTGCAGCAATCAATCAATAGAGAGAATAGGGAAAAATAAATAAACATATAAAAAGAAAAGATTATGTATCAGAAAGAGCGTAGCAGGCTGGGCTGCAGCTGAGGGGCAGAGCATTTGCCACATGTGCCCGAGGACCAGGTTCCATGCCCAGCACCACCCCAAAAAAGCACCTGGAGTTTTAAAATATTCTAGTTTTTGGATTTGTCTGACTGTCTCCCCAAACCACTCAAATCCCAAAACTTCATTTGAGGGTAAAGAAGAAAACATGATTGTTAACTTTATTTAGTAACATAAACATCTAACGTTCTCAACTTTCCACTAGTCATTCATTTTTATTTAGGAACTAAGCCGTAAGTTTAGAAACTGAACCATAATTCCTGTAACCAGACTTACCACATTGACAACTACTCAATACGGTTTTTTGCAACATTATTATAAAATCTATACTTCGCTCCTTTGGAACTTATTTAAATTCTGGACCTAAAAAAGGTGGCATGTAGAAGAACATGAAGGTCTGAAAAAAAGTATGTCATTAGGCTGAAATAGCATGAGGTGGGTGACAAGGCTGCCGCTGTGGCCCGTGAATACATTAGCACCCTGATCTCACCACCTGCTGCACGCAGGGTGACTGTTTAACATAAGTCGACACTCTAGCCTCGCTATTTTTGAGCAAAACTAAAATATCTCACAACTGATTTTCATGTGACTAGCAAATATTTATGAAAAGATTTATTTTCCCTTGCCCTAGTGATTCTCTTCAATGAAAGGAAACTTTAACTGTGAAAGTTACCAAAGCTAACTCTAGGTAAAAGCTGTAGGTGAGGTGGGAGTTCATGGAGTTTTATTCAGTTTTATTCAGAGCCATGTGTTTATTTTCACCTGTTATTTTACTTTCATGTACTTCCTTTACAAGAAAGGAAAATAATTAAACAAATTCTTGTTTTATCATTTTTCAGTGATTAAACATAATAATAAAAAATTTCAGACCTTCATAATGTGCATATGCAATAATCAACTTCATCACAAACACAGCACCACGTAACACACAGTTAGGAGCTAATACTGAAGACATAACAGTTTTGGGAACAATAGGAGGCACAATTCAAATGTTATACACTGAATCGGGCAATTAAATTCCTTTGTCAATGACTTCCAGCCCAGCTACTAAACTGCTGAGATGAAAATGTGATTCTCTGAACACTGAAAAGTAACTGGCTGCTATTACAGATTCACGGTTTTATTGTTCAAGGATTAAATTAAAATCTGCAGATACTTAATTTCACTCTCTGAGAAACCTTAATGTCCTTTACAATTATTCCCACATAGAGGATAGAAATGGTTCATTTACCTGCACGAGATGTTCCAACATAGCCCACAATTCTGATGCCAAGGCTCTGTCCATCTTTCTTAATAAGTTCGACGTTGTAGGTTTCAGAAGGAGAACTGTCCTGAAAGGAAATGGCAGGCTCGAGCGCCTGTCTGGCTGCACAGCTGCGCACACAGTCAGCTCAGGAAGAGCCCTGGGGGTTTTCTGAGATGAGCAGAATGCCAGGCTAGTCCCGGGCCCTTCAGAAGCAGGGTCCACTCCTGCCAGGAGCGGAGGGAAGGGAGAGGACCCTACTCGGGAGCAGGGACAGGCGGGGACCTCAGGAGGTGAAAGGTCGAGGGGCTGAAAAGGACCCGCATCCTGTAGCTGGGGATGGGGTGTCTGGAAGCAGGAGGGAGGCAGTACCTGGGCCAGGCTGGGTCTGCGGCTGCAGGGACTCAGGCCACAGCAACAGGAAAGAACAACCATGCAGGAAAACCTCACGTGGCATTTGCACCCAAAACAACCAACAAAGAACAGGGTAGAAGCAAAGGGAGGCTAACTGTTTCGAGTTGTGTAAAAGGATTGACCCTAAACGTTTTCTAACACTTGTCTTCTGAAAGCTAGACACGCAGCACTCTGCCTCGGGTCAGAGAAGCACTGCAGGCCCCGTCACTGCTCAGGTCACGGCCCTGAGCCCTGTTGGGGCCTTCACAAAGGAGGCTTCTGGGGTTGGAGGAAGGGAGGGAAAAGAAAACAGCTGTGACCACTCTGGATGAAAATGTATTTTTGAGAGTGCTGGGGTTGAATCCAGTGATCACTGAGCCACATCCTCACCCGTTTCTATTTCTGAGACAGGGTCTTGCTGATTTCCCCAGGCTGGCTTCAAACTTCCTTTGTTTGAGACAGGGTCCCACTATGTAGTTCAGGTTGGCGTCACACTCCCAGTGATGTTCCTGCCTCAGCCTCCTGGGTGCTGGGATTACAGGCGGGCACCACCACGCCCAGCTGGGTTCAACCTGTCAATGCTCCTGCCTCAGTCTGCCAAGTAGCTAGAATTATAGGCATGTGCTACCATAGCAGAAAGATTTTTTTTTTTTTTTGTACTGAGGATTGAACCTGCAGCCTTCAGAATGAGTTGTATTCCCAGTCTTTTCTTTTTTAAAAAATTTTGAGACAGGGTCTTGCTAAGTTGGTAAACTGCCCAGGCTGGCCTGGACTTGTGATCCTCCTGCCTCAGCCTCCCAGAGAGCTGGGATTACAGGTGCATGCCACCACATTCTTAGCCAGACCCTTTGCAAAAATAAAAAGAACTGGGGGCATTGCGCAGTGGTAGAACATGTGCCCGGCAACACCAGGTCCTGGGTTCCATCCCTTGCACCAGGGAAACAAGAAAAGAAAAGAGGCAAAGAGAAAATGTCCAAACCGGAAGGGAAGAGCGCGGGAGCGGAAGGAGATGTGGGGGAACAGAGGAGCGCGATGTCCGAGCGCCGCCTCCCGGGAGGACGAGCCTTACCTGAGGCGCGCGCGGGGACACCGACCGACTGACAGCAGACCCCCTCGGGGGCGCCCGGCCCGCGCACCCCTCTGCCCTCCCCCTCCTCGGCCCCTGCTGGAGGCCCTTTTCCTCGCACTCGCTTTACCGCGCTTCTTTCCAGCAGAGCCTGAGGGGCAGCGGGAAGCGGAGAGCCCGGAGAGCTCCGAGTTCCAGTCCTGCCTCGCGCCCGCACGGTGCTGGCCCCGGGTCTCCGGCTCACAGCGCAGGGCAGTGACCGCAGGGCGCCGGCCTGGGCTGGGTATCAGCACCGGTGTCCACGCGAAGCCTCTCCTCGCCTGTCCCCACCTCCTCGTGGGGAAGGTGAGGCAAAGCCCACGGCTCCCCAGTTCACACGGAAGCTGAGGCTCAGGGGCAGACGACTGAACCCCGCCAGGCACCGTGGTGCTGAGGCAGGAGGATCGCTATGAGTTCAAGGCCAGCCTGGGCTACACAGCCAGACCCTGACTCACAAAAAAAGCACACAGAAGCCAGGTGTGGTAGCCCACGCCTGTAATCCCAGCACTCGGGAGCCTGAGGCAGGAGGATCGCCAGGAGTTCGAGGACAGCCTGGGCTCCATAGCACAGGCCCAGCCTGAACTACAAAGTGAGACCCTGCCTCAAAAAACAAACAAAACACACGCAGAGAAGCCTTGGCCCTGAGAAGCACCACAGGAGAGGCCAGCCTCCCTCCCCGCTCCTGTCCTGAGACCCTGGCCGCCCGCACTCACCATGGCAGGGCTGCTGCTGGCAGGGGCGTCCAGGCCGGGCAGGGCCACGGGCGGGGTGGCAGGCTCGGGAGGCGGCACCTCGAAGTCCCTGGCCAGGTCTCGGGCCACCCGCATCCGGACCGTGCTCCCACAGGTCCTCAGCACCTGTGCCACCTGCTCGCTGGTCATGCCCTGCACGTTGGTGTCGCCGATCGCCAGGATGTGGTCACCCGTCTGCAGCCGCCCGTCCTTTAACCCAGGAAACAGAGGTTACTCAGAAACGAAGGCTCCCTCCCTGGCCCAGAGCAATTCCTCGGCTTCCAGCGCTGAAGAGCCCGGGGAGCCGGGGCACGCTGAGGTGCGAGGCGCTGGCGCTCGCTGGGCCCTGAGCCCGGAGTGGGAAGGCCAGTGGCCCCACACTGTGCTGACTCCTGCCCAACTCGATGGCCCGGAGTATGCATGGCCGGAGACCCCACAGGGGCTCAGAAGCCGGACTCCAGAGGGGAGGGGACAGAAGCCTCCACCAAGGCCACCGGCTCAGCAGCAGCTCGGGCGGACAGGTGGGCTGGGGTGACCTCCCTGGCTGCTCCTCAGCTACTGACAACAGACAGGGGAGAGGAGACCGAGGAGACCGTCCACACCGCGCCCTGGGGCTATGAGAATCTAGAAAGATACCACCTGAACTAGGGCGTCGTGGGCCAGGAAGCAGATTCCAGATGTGTTTTCAGAAGTGTCAACAGGGTCTGCCAGACAGCTCCGACCTGGGGTGTGGGGAGGGGGGGTCAAACCCCAGGATTTAGCCTCAGTAGCTGCAAAAGGTAATGAAGACCCAGAGGAGGCTGAGGCAGGACTACTGCTGTGAGTTTGAGGCCGGCCTGAACTACTAGGGAGACTGCTGTCTCCAAAAACAAAGACACAGAGGGAGGCTCGGGTAGGGGAGAGGCGGGACCCGGATGGGAGCTCAGGGCAGGCGGGGATTCGGGGACATCGGCGTGTGGTGCCAGGCTTCGTGTTGCTGGCACATGGGAGGCGTGCTCGCTCCTCACCCTGGGTTCAGAAGGGACGGACACGCTGCCGACCTAGAGCAGCAAGGAGGGCAGGCGCCCACCTGATGATTACCACACTCCTTAAATGTGCAGGGGCACATGGATGTTCTTAAACGCACACATATTTCACACGTAAGTGAAAGACATCATCCGCCCAAATGTGTCTATCGAAGTGTCTGCCATTCCCTTTTCCCTTTGTGGAATTTTTGAAACAGGTGAACCTTCTGCATTTTTATGAAGTTTATTCTATCAGAAATTTTGACTTCTCTTTAATTCATTACAGCATCCTGAAGATGTCAAAATGTCAACATAGCTGGTTTTAGAAAAGCCACACCTGCAAGGCCTTACAGGCTGAAAAGCACTTTCCCATGCCCCTCACTCCAAGGACAACTTCAGACGGGGAGGCTGGCGGGGCCCGAGCTCTGGGAGCTGGGAAGGCTCTGTCCACGCTGCCCACCGCTCCGCCAGGGCCTCCTGCCTTAGCGTTGTGGAGTGGCAGCGCTGAAGCAGGGCGGGCGGAACCCAGCATGTGCCCTCACTGCAAGACATCGCTGCGACTGTTGGAAAGTCTCCACAAAATGAAGATGAAGAGTAGGCAGTATGTTGTGGGGCAGAGGGTGTAGCTCAGTGCCTACAGCCAGGAGGCCCTGGGTTCAAGCCCCAGCACAAAGGCAAGAAGGAGGGAAAACAGGAAGGGAGAGGGCAGGCGGGCAAACAGATACCTTGCAACTGGAAGAGGAAGAGAGCTTGAGAAGAAAGCCAGGACCACGGAGCTAATCTGGGTCCAAACTGCTAATCCCTGTTCTGGGCGGCACCCTGCCCAGGGGTCTGTAAACTACAGGTGAAAAACCCCATTTTTTTCTGTACCAGGGATCGAACTCAAGACCTTGCACTTGCCAGGCAGGCACGGTGCCACTGAGCCACATCCGCGGGCCTCAGGTGAAGCTTTGGAGGAGGAAGACTTAAGCCTGCGAAGCTCCCTGCTCTGCAGGGCCCAGCCCAGGCTGGACGCTGGGTGGCCCTGCAGGGAGGAGATGCAGATCCTCGCACCCCGACTAGAGGGTAACGGATGCCGGGGTCCCCGGAAGAGGGCATCGGGCGGCTGGATTCTGCTCGGACAGGGATCAGAGACTGTCTCCAGCCAGGCGGCATGGAAAGCATCATGAGCAGCCACTGCGGCGTGAAGGGTGCCGGATGGGAACCTGGGGCAGGCAGAGTGCGCAGTGCCCACAGGTGCGTCTGCGGCCAGGGGCACCGTGGCATGTGGCTGGCTCGAGTCCTTTGCGGCTCTATTTTCTTCTGATTTTACCTCAACTCTTAATTTGAAGTGACGCGGTAATTTGCATCTGTCACTGAAAGTCAAACATCTCCTCTGGCAGGAAAGCAGGTGTTCTGAGCAAAAATAGTCGCAAGATTGACGGAAAAGACACCGCAGTGACAGCTTGCTGTCTGTCCAGCAGCACCCAGGACTGCGGTTCCTGATGACAGCCCCTTCCTAACCCGAGCCAGGAAACCAGGTCCCTCCTGGTCTGAGCCGGACTCCGGCTCTGCCAGCGGCACCCAGTGCCAAGCAAACACATGCTGGGCACTTCATGAGCTGCAGGGCCTTTGAGAGAGAAAACCCTGCATAACCATCCACACAGCCAGACAAGTTAGCAGCTTTGGGGCTGAAATTTTATTTTATATTTTAACTTCTCTGATACATTATTGTGAATGATAGTTTCAACTGGAAAACAAATGTTTGAGCTGGGCTTGGTGGTACAAGCCTGTAGTCCTGTCATGTGGAAGGCTGAGGCAGGAAGACCCCTTGAGCCCGGGAATTTGAGGACAGTCTGGACAATATACTAAGATTCTATCTCAAAAAAAAATTTTTTTGAAATCTACAGTAAGTCAGGGCTGAACTACAAAAAGAAGTAATCAATTTTTTTTTCAAAAGCTAAAAACAAGTACAAAGACTTCTATAACTCAGACTTGCTTTGGTCTCATTCCTTTATATCCCCATTTGTAACTTTTAGAATAAAAATTTGTATCCTGTGCCATTAAATGTTAAAAGTGTTGAACTTTCTTTTCATCTGTGCAGGGGCTTGCAGCTAGGAGATGCCTTAGACCTCAGAGCAGACTTGGGGCTTGGACTTTTCAGCAGTGCTAAACTGTTAAGACTTTGGCAACGCTTGGAGATGGACCAAAAGCCTTCTGCACAGAGAAATGTGCGGGAGGCTTTGGAGGGCTGGGGCAGAATGCTATGGCTGTGTCCAGATGCCCCCGAAGCCTCATGGGTCACAGGTGGGCGTTTTCAGAGGTGCTGGATCTGGGGTGTGTGGCTGATTCATGGTACATGCTGGGCTCAAGGGCACTAGGATTACGGGTGTGAGTGCTGCCCACCCTAAGCAGCCTGGATGGGATAAAGGGGCCAGAGAGACGCTGTTAAGGCCCCTTGTTCCTTTTGCTGTTCTGGAGTGAGCCAACTATAAACTGAAACCTCCACGAACTGTGAGCCAAATAAAGCTTTTCCCCTTTAACTTTGGGTGTTGGGTATTTTGTCTCAACAACGAGAGAAAAATAACTAAGACAATTAGTGAGAAGACTGCTGCTTTCTTATATCTGCGCCAAAGCCTTGAACATCCATCTGGCTTAAAAAAATACAGCTGGATTCTCCTATGGGGTCAGCGTTTAGTGTTCACCCGGTTGCGAGATGTCTTAGTCACAGAATGTGAGTGAAATTTGGCCTCATCAGATACAAAGTCTTTAATGTCCCTGCAGCCACTCCTGACATGCTCATACTTGACAAGCAGAGCTCAGCAGTGATGGGGAAACTGAAGCCTCATCACAAACCTTCAGACACTGCTGCCCTCGGCCCTTGATCTGTTAAGCATAAATTACTTTGTCATAACGCACGCTGGTATTCAGAAAATACTGATTCAGATCTTCTACGTATCGAAATACTTCATGTATCATAAAAACAAATCAATTGGTGACTGTCAACGAAAAGTCTCCAAATATTGGGAAGTTTAGGCTTGTGGTAAATATAATTTTTTATTCTAATTTTTAAAAAGCTTTAAACGTATCATTGCCAACTAACACTATCATAGTTTTCCTGGGCATAACAGACTCATTTTATTCATTTTCGAAGGAATTCCCATTAAATACTTCATAACATAATTTTTCTGACAGTTATTATTTCAAAGATAAAAACTCTGCTCTGTATTAAAAAAAGAAGAAAAGATCTAGCTCATCTCACGAAGGTTTTTTCTCAAGATAGTCCTCATGCTGCAGTCCACAGCAAGAGAAATATTCAGTGCCTTCCATTTGGCCACTGTTATGGCTTGTCCTGTATCTAGAGGTCCCCCAAGGCCCCATGCACTTATTGGTAGGGCTTCTGGAGGTGACTGGATCGTGAGTGTGACAGTGGATTAAGGGTGTGATAACTGGATTAATTCACTGATTGGTGCAGAGAATAAGAAGGCCCACCCTTGGTGTGGGTGGCACCAACCAATAAATAGGCTTATAGCCTAAATCAATAAAAAAGGAAAGGGGGCCGGGGATTTAGCTCAGTGCCGCCTGCTGCACAAGCACAAGGACCTGAGTTTGATCCCAGGTACCAAAAAAAAAAAAGGGAAAGGGAGACTTGCTGCTTCCTGTCTCCTGCCTACCCTGCCATGGACTGTTTCTCCTCTGTGATGCCCCTCTGCCATGCTGTCCAGCCTGGGAGCCAGCTATGGACTGAAACCTCTACAAACTGTGAGCTGAAATAAACCTTTCCTCCTTTAACTTATGGGTGTCAGGTATTTTGTCCCAGCAATGAGGAAGTAACTAAGACAGTCACATAATATTAAAAAGACACACCAATGGTCAAAGTTCACTGACTATTACTAGGTTGCTTAGAACCTTAGATGAACTAGGCATGTCTCTTCTATCATGGGAAGCACATGTGGGGACAGAATATGGAGGCCACAACACACTTCAGCACCATGGCTGTGTTTCGCACTAAGACACTAGCACCATTGGCCTCTCTACTGTGTCTCCAGCACTAGTGCAGGGGTAGCAGGGATAGAGATGTTGCCGTGTCACTGCTGTAACTCATTTGCCCTCAGACACCCAGAGCCTGGAGCCCAAGCTTTGAGAACTGCTGCTGTCCATGCACACCCGGTGCTGAAGGACAATGGGAACATCAGTAGTGCCACCACTTGGACAAGGGGGCAGAGCCCGCGTGGTGTGGTGGGGACGCCTGGTATCCCAGCACTCCAGGAGGCTGAGGCAGGAGGATCACAAGTTTGAACTCAGACTGGACAACAATGACTTAGCAAGACCCCATCTCAAAATAAAAATCAAAAAGGGCTGGTATGTACCTCACTGCAAAGCCCTGGGTTCAATCCCCAGTACTGGCCCGCCCCAAAAAGTTGGATTAATCTTGATCAGAAAGGAGGAGGGATAAACAAAGAACAGATCCCAGCCTAGCTTTAGCACCGCACATTTTTTTTGTGGGGGGGGGGTGTCTCCCTTTGTAGTTCAGGCTGGCCTGAACTCACTACGTAGCCCAGGCTGCTCTCCAACTTGCAGCGATCCTCCTGCCTCAGCCTCCTGAGCGCTGGGATTATAGGTGTGGGCCACCATGCCTGACCCGCACATTTATTTTTACTTATTTATATCTACTAGAAGGGTGACGCTTATACACAAATAGACAGTAATCAGTAGAATTTTGTGCATTATTCTGACTATGGGAATATGCACTCATTATTAAATGGCTTCATAATCAAGCTTCTAAAGTAATTTCTAAAGACTAAATATGATACTTAACATTTTCTTCTAGGTGCAATTAAGGGAAAACAGGTGCTAGCTGAGTGTGGTGGTGCACATCTGTGGTCCCAGCACTCTGGGAGGCTGAGGCAGGAGGGTCATGAGTTTGAGGCCAGCCTGGGCTACGAGTGAGACTTTCTGATTCTAATCACTGTACCTTCTGATTTTATAATTTAAGCCCTTGAAAGATAAACTGCCGAGGAATAGTACGGATGTTCAACATTCATTAACATTAACAAGACTGTTCATTAACAGTTCTTTTCAATAACAAATATGGTTCCTCTGATGGAATCAGGAAGCCTGTCTGTATAGGCCACACCAACAAGAAACCAAAAGAAAAAGCGATGTAGAGACTGTGTAAAGTGAAGCAGAGCGGACAGTAACACTTATGGAATAAAACGTTTTTGTTCGTTTTTTGAGGCAGGGTCTTGCTATGTAGCTAAAGGCTGGCTCCAACTCAGGGTGACTCTCCTGCCTCAGCCTCCAGAGTGCTGGGATTACAGGCGCTGCCAGCACGCTGGGCTCATTTTTAAGCTATAATTAAATTCTAGTTATCATGTTGCATATCCTGGTAATTCATGTTATAAAGTCACATTTCACTTTAAATAAAGTTTAAATTCCATGCAGCCAAAATCCACTCACCCGGTCTGCCAAGCCTCTGGGCACGATGGTCCTCACCACCACGCCACTCGACTTCCCCCCGACGATGCCGAACCCCAGCCCAGAGCCGTCGTTGATGAGCTCCACCTCCTCTATGCGGCCCCAGAAAGCCTGTGAGGCGACAGCACGCGAGAGCCACGGAGTCAGGTGCCGACCTGGGCTTCCGGATGGAGCACGGCTAAGGTCACCGCTGAGCTGTTAATTGAGATGACTCAGAAGTCAAAGACACATACTCCCTGCACACAGACATCACACAAAACATCGCACACACACACACACACACACACACACACAGGCACACGCACACAGGCACACGCACACACGGAGACAGACACCCCACCCTCAGGGGTTGTGTGATCCAGGAGAGAATCTGAAACAACCAGACCACAGGTGAATACTGGACCCAGCCGCAGCTCCAAGGGGCAGAGCTATGCCCGGGCCTTGCCCAGGACGGTGCAGGTCCAGTGCTAAGAGTGTGTTCGCCTGAGTTGAGGAGAATCCCAACACATCACCGAGATTTCAGGGGCTGGGGTGGGGAATAAGAGATACAATTCAGTGTGAACAGGGGGCGTTTAAACTGCATTACAGCAGGCATGGTGGTGCATGCCTGTAATCCCAGCACTCAGGAGGCTGAGGCAGGAGAATGTCTTTGGGTTCAAGGCCAGCCTGAGCTACATTGTGAGGCCCTGTCTCAAAAAAGAAAACTACCTGTGCTACAGACGTGAGCACGGGAAAGGGGATGACAAAGCCCAAGGGCAGAATGTGCCAAAGACACCACACCAGCCAGAGCCTGGGCCGAGCTGAGAAGCAGGAACAACGGCGGGCAGTGGAAAAGGGAACCCCAGCCAGGTGTGGTGGCATAGGCCTGCCATTCCCACACTGAGAGGCTGGGGCAGGAGGATCGCAAGTTCAAGCCCAGTCTCGGCAACTTACCTGCACAGAGAAAAGAAAAAAGGGCTAGCGAGATCACTTTGTGAGAAGGCCTAGGTTCAGCACCACACACACAGAGAAGAAGAAGAATCAGGAAAGTGAGCAGGAGTGCCGGGAATATGCAATGAGTTCTGAGCTGGAACACACCTGCTACCTGGGAAGCAACAGTACTCGCTAAAATAACCCAGAGAGCACAGTTCCTCACACCAAACAACACCCCACTTTATCGCTGTTTGCACGTAAGCAGGGCTGAGTAAATGTGGCACAGCCAACAGGACAAGGCCTCCTGGCTGGTGCTGTGAGTGACCTTGCTGTGCACCAGACAGGCTGTTTTTGCTTTTGTCCCAAGGAAGGAAAAGTAAATAAATCAAGGAGCACTTAGTGCAGTAAGAAAATAAGATTTCTTTGCATTCTGAAGATGCAGGCCCAAAATCCGTAAAATGTTACACAGCAAGTTCAAGGTTCCTAAAGAGGCACACCCCTCTTCCAAACTGCAGTACACATTTCAGACACTCGACAGTAAATCTCTAATAAAAACTTGCAATTAACTGGCTACATCATCAAGAAACACAAGACTTGCCAGGGATTTAGCTCAGTGGTGCCACCGCCTACCTCCCAAGCTCAAGGTCCTGAGTTCGATCCCCAGTACCAAAAAAACCACAAAAAACAAAAACCACAAGACTTTCCATCATCAAATAAATTACACCTAATATTCAATGTGGCCTCTATGTTATGTAATCATCTTAAACTGAGCATGGTGGTGGATGCCTGTAATCCCAGCACTAGGGAGGCTGAGGCAGGAGGACTGCCGTGAGTTCGAGGCCAACCTGGGCTAGTTCAAGGCAGTCTGCACTACAAAGCTAGACCTTGTCTCAACAAACAAACAAATAAACATAAATAATAATAATCATCATCTTAAGAAGACCCATAGGGCATTGAAAAGACAAAATAAATAAATAAAATATATTGGGAAGCTGAGGCAGGAGGATCACTGTGAGTTCAAGGGCAGCCTGAACTGCACTACACAGCAAGACTTTGGCACAAAAAAACGAAGATAAACAAACACCCCTCCATGGAACGTGGCGTCTGAACACGCTAACGCTGCGCTGGGTGTAAGGCCATCTTTCCCGACTGTGAGTGGAGATCGCACTTCCCCAGCCCCAGCATCACCCGCCACTCACCGTGTCCAGTGTGGGGCTGGGCTCCCGGGCCACCACCAGGTGCAGCGGCCCCGGGCTGTGCTGCAGCAGTGCCACGGCCTGCAGGTGGGACACGCGCTGGTCCAGGGCCGTGTGGTTGATGGCCAGGATCTGGTCGTTTTCCTTGAGCCTTTGGCCCCTTCGTCACAGGAGAGAGACATGGTGTCAACGCGGCCCACGGCAGTGTGCTGCTCTCATCCTAGCCGTCACTCGTCACTCGCTGCTGCAGAAGCTCCTCTCCCATGCCGTGTTTTCCTGACACGGCCGGGACCGGCACCCTGAGCCCCTCGCCCGGCCCGCCCAGCGTGGGTCCTGCGTCCTCAGCGCAGCTCGTCCTGGCCTCCTCACCTGCAGGCCTCATCACCTGGAGGCCCAAAGCGCTGCACACCCGCGCCAGCCCCTCCAAACCTGCGCCACCCCTTCCCAAGAACCAACCTTCCAACTTCCAGCCCAGGGTAAAAAGACTGCGCCTAAGAGGAACCTGTAAACTGTTTTCACTGGCACCGTTCCTTAGATCCCCCAGCCCCACGGTCAGGAAGTGCGCCCCGGCCGGCCTCGGTTACTCTCACACACAGGAAGCTGCAGCCCGGAGGCGCTCGGCACCCAGCCGCAGGCTCCCCCCAGCCTGGTCTCACTTGTGTCCTCAGGTGGCCTGGCCGGAACCCTCACCTAAAACCGACCTGGACCTCGGGACCTGCCTTGTCCCCCCAGGCCCTCCGCGTGTCTGTCCCGGTCCTGTCCCGTCCCAGGCCAGGCACCTGTCGCCCGGCCGCTCAGGAGCCGGGCTGAGGATCTCGGGTGGAAGCCCGCCCCGCACTCACAAGAGCCTGTGGCGCAAGTGAACGAGAGGGAGGTGTGTGCCGATCATCACACTGCTCCACCGGGGAGGGCTCGGGACAGGCACAGCAAGCCTCGTGCAGTTCACCGCGGGCCAGCGAACGGCAGCCAGACAGGAGGCGCCGACCCGGGATGTGGCCAGCCGGGCAGGGCTCCAGGCTCCTCCCGCACCACGATGCTCGCTGCGCTGCACCGACACCGAGGCGCAGGCTCCGGCTCCGGCTCCGCACAGCTGCCCCCTCAGCCTCACCCTCTGCCCGGCCACAGGGCGGTGCCACCTGCCGCCAAGCTGCTCCCTGGGGCGGCCCATCGCCCGACTCGACCGTGCCCCCCAAATGCGGGGCCTCATGTTCAGAGCCCTGGACTAGCAAGCCCAAGCCGACTGCACCTCAGGAAACCCGAGCCGGCGTCTGTCCCTGGGGGTGATGAATGTGACTGCCTAGCGTGGACCATGAACCCCGGACCCAGCCACTGGCCATAGCCCCAGGTGCCTGCCCACCGGCTGGGCCACTGAGCAGGCAGAGATGCCCCTGCCTGGGGAGGTGGCCAGGAAAGGCGCGGACCTTAAAAGCCTGCTGGGTTTGCAGTTTGCCTCGGGGAGAACGAGTAATAACAATAAGGATGTTTCCAGAATCGCAAGGGAAACATCTGTGCCTCACCTGTCGGCCACACTGCCCGGATGCACCTCCTTCACAAAGATGTCCACCTCCCTCGGTCGCTGGCTCTTCAGGGCCACCACGCTGAAGCCCAGGCCCCCGGCAGGTGGCCGCTCGATGACTATGCACTCGACCTGCCGGCCCTGAGGAGGGGCAGAGGGACAAAGCCTGCCAGTGCTGTGCGGGTCAGGGACACACACTGCACCACCCGGCTAACAACTGCACTTACAGAATGAGAACTTCATAAGTGGAATCGACTAACAAGAGCATCACACCAAGGGGAGAGAGCCATAAAGTAAAAAAGGAATTAGATCCAGGCTCGGTGGTGCATGCCTGTCTTCCCAGCACTCTAGGAGGCTGAGGCAGGAGGGTTACAAGGTGCAACCCAGCCTGGGCAACTTAGTGAGGCCCTGTCTCAAAATAAAGAAGTAAAACAAGGAGTTATAGATGTATCTCAATCTGAAGGCCCTGGGTTCAATCCCCAATACAAAAAAAAGAAGATCCCAAATGTTACTTAACTATCACACCTTATGCAGACTATTTCATTTTATTTTATTTGGAGGCATAGTCTTGCTAAAGTGTCCAGGCTATTCTAAACTCATGACCTTCCTGCCTCAGCCTCCCTAGCAGCTGGGATTACAGGTGACGCCCTGTGTCCAGTTTAGATAGCTTTAAGCTTCAAACTCAAATTTCATTTTCAAAGGTATTCATTAGACGGTGAGGTGAACAAACACAAAACCAACACACCCCACAGCTCCACCTTCGTCTAACTTTCCATAGGTACGGGAGGGAGCTGCAGCCCGGTAACTTCCCATCATTCCCAGGTTCCACAAGTCAAGTCGCATTACCTCCTGTAACCACCAGAGCTGCTCTGGTGCACACTAGGCAGCTCCCGCACTGTCTCTTCTCTTCAAGCAGACGTGCGTCCCCCTCACACGGGTGGGCTCCCCGTTTCTTAGGAGAGAAAGGCTCCATTCCCGGCTGGACGCTGCCTAAAAATCCCCTCCCCTGACCCCGACTTCCTCGTGGGATTTTACAACAAAGAATTTCCAACAACAGGCTAGAAAATGGTGTGAGTTCTCCCAACAGCTAAACCACGAGCCCCCAAATCCCGGGACACGCGTGAAGGCCAGGAGTGCGAGCTCGTTTCCGTCTGTAACCTGGACCAGCAGAATCAAAGCCCAGACGCTCACCCGAGCCAGCCGCTCCACAGCGGCGTGGAAGTCTTCGCCCCCCGACTGCGACTGCAGGGCCCAGGTGCACGGTCCCGGGGCGGCTGCACGGGCATCGGCGGGCCGGGGTGCGTTCCCGTTGGCAGCAGTGCTGTCGATGAACACGAGCAGGCCTTTCTGGGAGAAGTCGAAGTTGGCAGTGCTCGCTGAGGGGCTGTGGCTGAGCTGGGGGAGCCAGAAATGACCAGCGGGAAGGAAGTTCCAAAAATTAAAAGACAGAAGAAGGCAGAGGTAGGCAGATGCATCTACATATAAAAGGAGCGAAGCGCGGCCAGGCAGTGCTGCCACGCTGGGCCACACGCTGCGCACCACTGAGCTAAATCCCCGGCCCTGTTCCTTTGTTGCTTTGAGGCAAGATCTTGCTTTGTAGCCCAGGCTGTCAAACTCACAGCGATCCTCCTGCCTCAGCCTCCCAGAGTGCTGGACTCACAGTTTTAAATACGTACAGAACCTTCCGAAGCCCGACCTAAAATGCACCCCCCACACTTGGCAGCCCCCAGCCAACGCCACGCCAGCTGTGTCCGCGGGATGCCTCCCTGTCTGCCCTCCTGTCCCTCCTGCCGCACTGGCCCTCAGGCACTCACCTGGCCCTTGAGCTGACGCAGGGACTTCTGCAGGGCCAGGATCTGCGTGAAGAGCGGGCTCTGCAGCGTGTCGCAGAAGGCGGACAGCGTGCTGTGCTGCGACGTGTCCCCTCTGTCCTGCAGCTTGGCCCGAAGCCGCTGTAGCACCTGCAGCACCTGCAGCTTGTCTGGGAGGAGTAGCCCTGAGCATCGCCCTGCTCCACCCTGCCCGACCCACCACACACACACACCACACACATCATACAATACACACACACCACACACATCATACAATACACACACACCACACACCACACACACACACCACATACCACACACATCATACAATACACACATCACACACCACATACATCATACAATACACAACACACACCACATACATCATACAACACACACAACACACACCACATACATCATACAACACACACAACACACACCACATACATCATACAATACACAACACACACCACATACATCATACAACACACCACATACATCATACAATACGCACACACACCACACACACACACCACACACCAAACACACACTATACACACATATACTGCACACCACACACATACACACACACCACACACATATACACACCATACAATACACACCACACATACACACCACACACATATACACACCACACACACATACCACACACACCACACACACACATACACACCATACACCACACATACACAGCAGGCACGGTCACGCCTACCTGTGGCAGGGTTTTCGGGCATCTCGGATTTTGTCTTCAGTCACTTGCAAAGAAACCTGAGGAGAAATTTAAAACACAAAGGTGAATTTCCACAGTGCCAAAGCGTGGCTCCTCTACAGGGAAGCGAGAGACAAGCCGAGGACTCTTCGGCGGGAGACCCTGTGGGAATCCCGGCCTCCGCAAGGAGGAGGAGGAGAGGCTGGGCTGCCGCTGGGGAAAGGAAAGGAAAGGTGGTTTCCTTCTTCAGCTAAACTCATGGACATAAGCTAGTTTCTTCTGGAGTTAAAAATATATTTAAGTTCACAGCATTTTAGGCAAGGCTGCCCACAGGTGACACGGCCCCATGTTAAAACGCCAGGACGCCGCTGGCCCATCCGCAGTGCTTTCAGAACAATCTGAGAACATCGGGGCTTAGGGGCCTGGCCGGCCATGCTCACAGACCGCGTCCATCTGTGCAACTGCCGAAGCCCAGACTGGAGATGCACAGACAGAAAAGGCTCCCCGGGAAAGCACTTCTGCACCTACCATTCAAAACCTGTCCACACACACCAAACTACAAAGCACGGAGAGGACAGAGAACCGTCTCCAAGGGGCCAGGAGAGGCACTTAGGGCACAGCTGGCTGGGGGAGCCGTCCAGCCCGCAGCGAGGTGTCCCGCTCTGCAGCTCCCAGACCAGAGGGGAATCTGAGCGAGTGTGGGCTTCCACAGGTAGCGGGAAGCTGACTCGGGACCCTCACTGTTCTTACTGGGTTATTCTCTCCTATCCAGGCGACTTTATTACCACCATTGCAACCCTGCAGTTATCAACAACTATTTCCCATTCAGAAAAAAGGCTGAGATCCTGAGGTTGGACTTGACTTCTGTAAACGAATGCAGAAGGGTGGTAAATGTCAGGAAAAGAATGGACAAGTGTCACGCACAAGGTGCCAACTGCCCATGAGGGATGCTGCCATGCACTGCAGCACAGGCCATAAACCACTTTAAAGCCGGCAGGAAGATGCCCACAGGAGACTCGGGACGCCGCACAGCGCTGTGGGGAGGGGTCGTCCACCGGCTGGGCCCTTGGGTTCGGCCCGCACCAGGGCTGCAGGACAGCGGGGCTCCTGAGGTGGTGTGAGCCTCTCACACTGTGCACAAGGGCCAGGGTGCGGCCCAGCGCCACAATGGTGGAAAATCCGAAAACAAAACTGCAAGGAAAATTAGCTCTTTTACGGCCCAGATTTCAGTGCTATGTGAATTGTGGCTTCAAAAGCATGGGTTGGGGATACAGTTCTGGGGCAGGTTTTTGCCTAGCGTGTGAGGTTTCAGTCCTCAGCACCTCAAGACAATCCATAAACGGTGGGGATGTAGCTCTGAGGTGCTGCACCCGCCTGGCAAGGACAAGGTACCGAGTCTGATTCTCGGTACTGAAAAAAGCAAAAAACAACCCATGTCTGTAGCCAACAGTAACTAATGGAATGCTTGAAAAAAGCTGATGCAGAGATACGGACTTAATTTAATTTAAACTTCTGGTTGAAGAAAACTTAATGAGAAGTTTTATTAACCTCTCTGGATCAAGAATGTAGGCTAATCTGTGGGGTGGCTTGTGAACCCAGCACTCAGGAGGCTGAGACAGGAGACGTGCTGTGGGTTTGAGGCCAGCCTGGGCTACACAGTAAGTTCAAGGCCACCTTGAGCTACATAGCCAGACCCTATCTCAAAAAACAAACAAAAAAAGAATTTAGGCAAATCAAAGAGCCTGGCAGCCACTCTTCTGCCTCCCGGCTGTCACAGGAGTGCACACACACACACACACACACACACACACACACTCACTCCCATGATTTAACACTTCCTGAAGAGCTGGGAGCCAAGATCCTCGGTAGGAACCACATCCAGCCCCAAGGCACAGGCAACCGATACCAGCCCACAGGTCTGGGAGCTGCGAGCTGCCGACTATGGGCCAGGGTGCTTCCTTCGAAGGGAGAGCTCGGCTTTCCCTCTGCCTCCCCTCAGCTCAGAGCTCGGCCTCTGTCAGGCGCCAGGGGTGGAAGTCCCTCTCTCTGGCCACAGGTCCCCAGACAGTGCCTGCTGCCACACAACACAGACCAAGCCAGGTGCTTTGCTGAGCCCCTCTGGGATGAGTAATAGTACAGTCAAAAGCACTGTGTCCTGACTGGGTGTGGTGCTGGTAATCTTGGCACTCAGGAGCCAGAGGCAGGACGATTGTACATTCAAGGCCAACCTGGGCTACATAGGAGACCTCTGTTTTGTTTGTTTTGGGTCTATGTAGCCCAGGCTGGCCTTGAACTCTCTATGATCCTCCTGCCTCAGCCTCCCAAGTGCTGGAATTACAGGCATGCACCACCACGCCCAGCTTATTTTTTTTTGCTTCGAGACAGGGTGTTGTTAAATTGCTAAACTGCTCAGGCTGGGCTTGGATTTGTGGTCCTCCTGCCTCAGCCTTCCAGGGGGCTAGGATTACAGGCATGCACCGCCACCACCGGCAGGAAGGGAAGGGAAGGGAAGGGAAGGGAAGGAAAGACTATACCACTAGGTACTTAGGAGGCTGAGACAGGAGGATCACCATGAGTTCGAAGCCAGCCTGGGCCATTGAGTGATTTAAGACCTCCTGAACTACATAGTGAGACCCTGACTCAGGAGAGAAAACCCAATGGTGTCCCTGGGATTTGGGAAACACACACTCCACAGCCACCTGACAGGAGGGGCTCAGGAAGCGCGGAAATCAAAGCTTGGAGAAACTCTCCCATCAATCCGCACTGAACCCTGGCCAGGCGCTCGGAACAGCTCAATACCTTCTCCTGGCAGAGCCGGGCCGCCCCGATGCCGGGGCACTGTCTACACTTGGGCTGCTGGCTGCCTCCCCGAAGTGTCCACGCCTGGCTCCGAGGCCGCCTCTGCAGCGTCCTGTCCTGGGCCTCCAGACCCCGCTCAGTCTTCAGCGCGCAGGGCCTCACCCACCAGCGCCCTGGCCTTCCCGACTCCACCGGGCCCCAGGAGGGTCCCGGCCAGGCCTCTCCTCACCGCCTGCTCTCCTCCAGGGCAGCGGCCGCAGGAACGACTGCCGGGACCTCGGCCTCGGGAGAAGGCAAGAACCACGGAGGACAGGACGGAGAGCCGCGAGGAGAGGCTCACGCCAGCGACGTCGCACGCACGACCGAACGGGAGGGGGCGCCGACAACCCCGCCTTCCACACACTCCAACCTCAGGCGCCCTCCCACCGCAGAAACGCAGTCTTTCAAAAGAACCCAGCCAGGGCCTGGGATTTAGCTCAGTGGTTCCGCCGCCTGCCTTGCAAGCGTAAGGTCCCAAGTTCCATCCCCAGTACCAAAAAAAAAAGAACCGGGCCAGCACTTGGGAGGCTGAGGCAGGAGGACTGATAGCTCAAGCCCAACCCAGTCAATTTAGCGCCTTAGCAAGACCCTGTCTCAAAATTAAAAGAATAAAAGGACGGGGGGACACAGCTCAGTGTCAAGGCCCTGGGTCGCCCCCAGCCCACAGCATAACCGCCCATCCCATTCACAGTGGAAAGGACTCGGGACCACACTGCGGGGCCTCCGCGGAGCAGGCAGCCCAGCCGCCAACGGCCACCGCCAGGGCCTCCTCCCCGGGGACGGGACGACGGAACACTTCCGGTCAGGGAAGCTGAGGGTCCCATCATTCCGAGTCCTCAGCAAACGGCACTTTTGAGAAGACCGAAGTGCAGGCTGCACCAGAGCAGGGAGGGCCGGGTCCGAGTGTGGAGTCACTCACAGGCCCTGAGGGTCAGCGCGGAGCACAGCGGAGCCACACCGATAGTAGCAGGGTTAACTGAGACATTATTTCCTTTAACCCAATGTGCACAAATTATTACTTCAGTGTGTCAGTAATAAACAATTACTTATTAGGTAAGTAATAAGATTTTTGTTTGTTTGTTTTGTTTGATACCAGGGATCGAACTCAGGACCTTGTGCTTTCAAGGCAGGTGCCAGAACCACTGAGCTAAATCCCCAGCCCTATTTTTTGTTTTTTGAGACAGGGTCTCACTATGTAGTCCAGGCTGGCCTTGAACTCACTATGGATCCCAGGCTGACCTCCAACTCATGGAGATCCTCCTGCCTCAGCCTCCTGGGATTACTGGTATGTGCCACCACACCCAGGTTAATAAAGCATTTAAATCCCCTGAACACCTAGTGTGCTTTGCAGTCACTCAGGGTCTCTGTCCCAACTAGGCCCTGCCAGTGCCATGGTAAGAGCCCCGCTTCAGCTTTCGAATGGCTCACTGTGTAGACAGAGGCGCTGGCTGGGGTTCTGGGGAGACCCCTGATGGCGTCGCCAGGAGACACCGGTCTGTCAGTCCTGCAGCCCGTGCCTTCTGTCAAAGCAGCTGCAGGGCGCAGTGGGCGGCCCTGCCCCAGAGCAGCTCACAGGCCCACAGCACCGGCTCAGGGTGGGTTCCATCCCAACCCCCCAAAATAAATAAACAAACGGGAGGTCTCCAAAGGTACTAAAGCCCCTCTATTTGCACCAGAACATAAAATGGGCCTTTAAGAATGACCCAAATCTACACGAAGACCCCTAAGAAGACAACGGTTCCACGATCTCAGACATGAGAGGAACAGGGACTCTTACTCCAAACCACCCAGCTCTAGGCCCGGGCGGGGATGTAGCTCAGTGGTTTGGCACCTGCCTAGCAAGTGCAAGGTCCCGAGTTCGATTCCTGGTACCAAAAAAAATACACATCAAACCACCCAGCTCTGCAGTAGAGCTGGCTCCTCACCTCTGTGTTTTCATTTTCGTTAAACTTTAACAAAGAGCTGAACTTAGACTGCCTGGCTGTGCAGGGTGAAAACAGTCGCTCTGGTTGTGAAGCCAAGTGTGAGCTGTGGGCCTGTAACCTCAGCACTTGGGAGGCTGAGGCAGGAGGAAGCGCTCCAGGCCAGCCTGGAAGACACACCAAGAACCTTCTCAAGGGGAAAAAGGGGAAAAATGCAGGTGTAAGGACTGGCATGCGGTGAGCCACTGTCTCATCCGCACAAGGCTTTCCAAGTGCATTCACTGTAAGGAAATACACTGACATTTTCCCATTTGCAAACCTTTGAAATACAAACTGAAAGGAAACGCACCGTGAAGTTGGTAGTGGCTTCCTCTCAGTAGTTTGCTGCTGGGCACCGTCAGCTCTGTTGGACCTCAGCCTTCTACACACAGGCGGGGGCCGGCGGGCGGCAGGGAGCCCCTCCCCCCTCTGGGTCACCCGAGCTCCCAGGGGCAACGACCTGAGCTACTGAGGCCCGGAGCAGGTGAGGACTTCATTTCTTTCCGAGTTAGAACAACAGCTTTTTAAACGGAAACCCCCACGACCGTCTTTGACACTCGTTCACCTGCTGTGTCCCTGGCACCCGCTGCTTCCGAATGATCTAAATTTGGAAAATCCCGGCAGGGCCCGGGGAAGTGCAGGGCACCACTGTGCCACAGTGCAGGGCGAAGTCTACCCGGCCTGGACCAGACTGCGGCGACCAAGTCCGCCCCGGGGAGGGGGGGGGTCTGCCGGCAGGGTGGGCCTGGGTCCCGGGTGGGCTCGGGCTCGGCGTGCCCTGGGGTGGGCTGTGTCCTTCCCCGGCCCCGCTCGGTGACGCTTCGGGACCAGGCCTCCTCCCGCGGTCACCTCCCGGACGGACGCGGCGGCCGAAGCAGAAGAGTGCAGGCCGGAGGCCCGCGGGGTGCGCGGCGGGGACGTGGGGCGCGGGCGCGGGCGCGGGCTCGGGGTCCCCAGGGTCAATGGGGTCCGGGATCCCCGGGGTCTCCGCCCTTACCTGTCCACGGCAGCAGCGCAGGCTCCGGTGGCTCACCTGGGAGGAAGTGGGCGGGGCCACCTGCTCCACCCTGGCGGGGGGGGGGACCGGGCGAGGACGGGGGCGGGACCGGGACGGGAACAGAGGGGTGGGGACGTGGGGGGCGGAGACAGGGGAGTGGGGACAGTGACACGGAGTGGGGACAGGGCGGGAGCGCTGACCGGGCCCCTGGCCCTCTGCTGCCCGCTCTGCCGTCCTCGCATCTGCAGACACGGGGTAAATGTGACAGTGAAGCCCTGGGCCGAAAGTCAGGGACAGACTGACAGATGGCCTGGGTGTGTAGCTTGGGTCTTTCTCTTCCATTTAACCTGGAAACCAGCTCCAGCATCCTCCTCTGGGCCCTGACTCACCCGGCCCTCGGGGAATCCCTGGACCCGGACCCACACCTGAGAGCCGCACCCCCACACGCGCGTGCACACGCACTCACACACACACACACACGCACACGCACACCGACTGACCCAGGCCTGTCCCTGTGGGCTCCATGCTCACTCCTGAGCTCATGCCCGACTTCTGGAGCGAAGGCCAAGCCTGGGACCCTCCTTCGGGGCGCTTTCCACAAGAACCAGTCACTGGGCACCTCCAGGGCAGAAGGAAAGCGGTGTCCTGCAAGGGGTGTGTGGGGTCCCCGTCCTCGGCAGGAGGGGAGGACATCCCCATAGCCCAGCACTGGACACTCCTCGCCTCAGAGCACTCGCACTGCAGCGGGCGGGTGCCTGTGAGGCGGGTGGTGAGGGGCAGGCCGTGCCCCTCTGGTTGCAGAAATGAGGGGTCCATTTCACCTGCACTTACTCAACATGGAGCACCAGCAGGCCCGGCCTGGAGCCTTTTTATACCCAATCACGAACATGCAGAGAAGGAAGTGAAGTCAGCAGCCCTGTTCACCCCAGCTACAAAAGAAAGACAGAAAAACAAAGACCTCAGAATACACTCAATCGGAGAAGGCAATGACCTGTATGTGGACAAGTACAACACACCGATGAAAGAAATAGAAAAGAACACACACACACACACACACACACACACACACACACAGTCATTCACGTTCATGGAGTGAAAGGATTAACATTGTTGAAAGGTCCATACTACCCAGAGCCATTATGGACTCACACAAGGGCATTCTTCCCAGAGACAGAGACAGCTGTACGACATTCATAGGGGCTCACAGACAACCCAGAGGGTAAAGCACCGTGAGCAAACAAGAACAAAGCTAGAGGAACCCAGTACCCACTGCAAAGCATGCTGCAAAGCCATGGTGAGGAGAAGAGCAACCAGCAGCAGAGAAACCACTGCGTGGCAGAGCAGAATGCCAGGGCAAAGGAGCTGGAAGCATTGGAAAGGGGCAGGTGAGAAACAGGATGCCGATGTGTGTGTCCATGCACCGAGTCCACGCGAGTGTGTCATGTGCTGCAAATGTGGCCTCAAAAACCAGAGAAATGTGCCCTGGAGAAAGGGTAGCCTGCTCAACAAATCATGCTGGGAAAACAGAATATCCACACACAGAAAAATGAAACTGGACCCTTCCCTCTCAGAAGAGGCAAAAGTCAACTCAAAATGGATGGAGACATCAACATAAAGCCTGCAACCACCAGAAGAAAACACAGGGGAACACTTCACGGGCTGGGGTAGAGCATGACTTTTTTGGATTAGAACACAAAAGCACAGACAGCAAAAACAGAAACAAATTGGATCACATTACAATAAGAAGTTTCTGGCAGGGCATGGTGGGGCATGCCCATTATCCCAGCACTCGGGAGGCTGAGGCAGGAGGAACTCTGTGAGTTCAAGGCCAGCCTGAACTACACAGTGAGATCCTGTCTCAAAAAAACAAACAAACCAAACCTAAAAATAAAAAATAAAAACCATGATAATCTGATTTAAGAAGGAACGAATGTTCTGAAAAGACTTTTCTTCAAAGAGGGGGACACATGGCCAAGCACATGACAAAGTCTCAGCATCACAAACTGCCAGGCAGATTCACATCAGAACCCCGTGAGAGCAATCGAAATCAAGGGACACAATCAGCGCTGCGAGGTTGCCAAGCAAGGGGGATTCCCACACTGCCAGGGGGACCTAAGTCAGGGTGGCCACCATGAACAACGGAGACAGGTGCCTCAAAAGAGTAAAAGGTGCAGAGGTGCCTGGCTGCCGGGAGTGTCTCCAGCAGAAGCCAGTCAGCCCGTCGAAGGCCCCCGGCGCACACGTTTACACAGCACTATCCGTGCCAGCCAAGACACCGAGTCAACTGACTTCTCCAGCTGAGGCTGGGCAGGGTGTGGGAGCACAGGCCTCAGGGGTAGAACTCGCCCGGGTTCTAACAAGAGTGGCACAAGAGAAAAGGGAAAAAGAAAGCGTGGGGTGTGTGTACAATATACACGGGGAACATTATGCAGCCATAAAATGAGATCCTGCCCCGCTTGCTGGTAGTGTTGGTCAGGACTTCACTGGGGATGGACAAGTCTTTGGGGTTCGATCGGGTGAAAAGAGGAATGCAGCACATCCCAAATCTCAAAGCTGGGGACAGCGTTACAGAGGGCGGAGGCCAAGGGTCTCAAATCACCATGTGCAACACCGGAAAACTTTATTCTTGAACACTGATTTTGTTCTTATTTCTGGGTTTTTTTGGTACCAGAGATCGAACTCGGGTCCTTGCGCTTGCAAGGCCGGCGGTGGAACCACTGAGCTAGATCCCCAGCCCATTGCTTCTGTTTTCTTGAGACAGCGTCTCACTATGTAGCCCACCTGGCATTGAACTCACGGCGATCTTCCTGCCTCTGCCTCCCAAATGCTGGGGCCACAGCCCCGGGGACTCGAACATTTGATTCCATTCCGTCCTTGTCAACTGCGTGCCTTTGAACTGGCCCTGAGTCAGAGCTAGATTCTTTCTCACAGTTCAGGGCCCCCACACCCCCTCCTTCTTGGCGGTCAACCTAACCTGGGGTTTCACCTCGCTAAAGTTTGGATTGGGCCAGAGTCCCGGAGCCAGAGCCGCAGCCCAGAGCTCGGCCCCGCCCCACCTCCAGGCCCCGCCCCACCCCGCCTTCCAGACCGGCCTCCACTGCTCTGGGCCGCAGATTCCCACAGGACACCCCCCCACGCTTGTCTTGTGAACCTAGGGTGGGCTTTCCTTTGGCTTTTACATGGAATTAAAGTACTTTTAAGCATGAGGAATGCAATCACTATGTACTGCAAACATGCACTAATAAAAAATTTTAAAAGATAAACTTTTATAATGTATTTGATATTTTTAAAGGAACTTACTCTGTTAGAGAAGATGTTTCCTTCTGGGAATCTTCAAAAGTGTCTTAGTTGTAAAATCTTAAAAATAAATGCAATTTTTAAGAGCCTCTGCTCTGAGGCCTGGCAGAGTGACAGACGCCGAACTCAGGAGGCTGGGGCAGGAGGGTCCTGAGTTGGCACCTGACCTGGAGTACAGAGCGGGCCCTGTCTCAAAGAAACCAAATAAATAAATAAACATGAAACATGCATCCAGAGCCCCATCTGGAAGCTGTGTGCAGAAATGGACTGATGCAGAAAGGAGGAGGGTGCAGAGAGGGCCACCAGGGTAAGGCTCGAGGGAGGTAGGGACACTGGGAATGGCGCGAAGTGTGGGTACGAAAGAACGGATGGAAACATTAACTGCTTCCTGATCAGATGAATGTATTGAGAAAGAACAGGGGACAGCTGAAGGGCAAAGTGACTCCAAGTTCTGAGCCTGATAAAAAGAAGCATTGGTGGCCAAGCTGAGAAAGCGTTCACTTTATGTTGTTGTTCAACGAGCAGTGGGACTCGGATGGGCTCAGCCTTACCCTGCAGTGACGCGGAACGAGAACGTACTCCGCACACCTGAGTAGGCCTCACCCGCAGCGAGCCAAACGCAGTGTGAGCGGGCCCTGCGGGGCAGCTGGCTGGGCTGCCACAGGACGGGTGGGCGTGGTGCGGTGCAGAAGTGTGGAGACCTAGCTGAGCTCTGCTGTGAGGAATCTGTCACGGGGTGGGGGGTGCCCATGGGAGTCAAACGCAAAAGGAAGGCTTCAGAGTAACTGTTTCTGAGATAGGGTCTCAATGTGCAGTTCCAGCTGGCCTTGAACCATGTGGCACTGGCTGGTTTTGAACGCAAGGAGATTCTTCTGCCTCAGCCTCCCTAGTGCTAGGATCACAGGTGTGTGCCACCACACCAGGTAAAGTTACAGTGCTTCATCTCATAATGTTTCTGGCCCAGTCTCAGACACAGGAGTCAGGTGGGTCACCTCGGGAGGTTTCACTGTGAGTGGAACAACCTGTTATGTAGCCAGGTGTCTACAAAACCTCAGGAATGAATGGGTCCAAGGAGAGGCCCTGCATCAGAGGGATTTGCCTGGTCGCCTTCACCTTCCCACGTTACCACTCCATCTCCACATGGGCCGTGCCGCTCCCGTGCTGTGCTTTCTCGAGAATGCTACGAATTTACGAATGCCTACAAAACATTTATGTGACAAATCCGGCATCGGGAACACTGCGATGTAAGCGCTTATAAAGGGAAAGCAGCGGTCTGGTGAGGGAGGCCGCGTGCCAGGCCCAAAGCAAAGGCCAGGAAGGCAGCGAAGGGCAGCAGCAGGGCAAGTGAAGACTGAGCATATCGGCTCACGAGTCAGTGATTTTTGTTTCTTTTACTGTCACTTTTCATTCTTTTTAATTACAGGGTGATAACAGAGGTAACCATTCAAACTATGAACAGATTTTGTAATGGGTTAACCAGTGAAGCATAAGCATTTTCCAAGTTAACTCTTCAAGATCTACGTGATGCTGACACAAATACAAAGATTAACAATGCCCTTGCGGTGAGCAGGCGCACATCTGATCTTGTCCTACCGTCAAAAAACCGCAAGTACAAAATGGGTTATATTTTAAAAATCAAATCGGAACATTGTGAAAGTTAAAATCAAAGTCAAATTGCAAGTCGCTCTTTCATTACAAGATAAAAAGTGTACCGCTTGGGCCTTTATCTTGAATTTGACAGACTCTTTGAAAGCTAACTCTTTCCTAAATCTCACCTCAGGGTGCAGCTAAGGGCGGTGATAGGGCGCACATGGTCCCAGGTGCAGTTTTGGGGGCGAATCTTAATCAAAGTCCACGCCCTAGGGGTGGAGTCGTAGCTTGGTGGTAAAACAAGTACTTAGCAAGTCCAAGGATTTGCCTGGTGTCCAATAGTCCCAGTCGCTGGGGAGGCTGAGGCAAGAGAATCACTGGAGCCCAGGAGTTTGGGACCAGCCTGGGCAACACAGCAAGATCCTATTACAAACAAAACAAAACAAAACAGGGCATGTCTAACCGCCTTAACTAGTAGGCAATTCTACCGAAATTCGTATCACAGTATTATTTGTCTTCCCCTAACAAACCTAAGTGCTTAACTCTTGTCTCTTCATTTTTTGTCTCTAGGGTCTAGCAGTGTAGCTTAATGCTGGGTACATAATAAATGCTCAATAAATATTTTTTAAAAGATGGTAAGGAGAAGATAAATAGGAGGGAAAGAAGGAAAGAAAGGGAAGGAGGAAGGAAAAGGGAGAATGAAGAAGTGCACTTAATAGAAAGTTTAAATTACATTTCAAATTTCCTACCATTTAAACCTGACCTAAAGGATAATTACTCATGTTTTAAATTAAAAACAGCATAGTAAATCGGAAGTGGTGGTGCACACCTGTAACCCCAGCACTCTGGGAGGCTGAGCCAGGAGGATCTCAAGTCTGAGCTCAGTGTGGACAACTTAATGACTTGGTGAGACCTCGTCTCAAAACAAAAAATGAAAAGGGGCTGCAGATGCAGCTCGGTGCGAAGGTCTGGGTTCAATCCGCAGTACCGCAAATGAACATTCCGGCCTCAGGCGTTAGGACTCCGCAGAGGCAGAGGCCCTGCTCCCGCCTTCGACCCCACTGCGCCCGAGCTGGGGCGTGATTGGGGAGCGTAGATCCCGCGGCCTGGCGAACACAGCCAGCCGGGGGCCCCGGCCGGGCCCTGAGCACCGAGCCCCACGAGTACCGCGGGCGCTTTGGGGAGGCACGCGAGGTGCCTGGCCGGAGCGAGGCGGCCCAGCATGGACCTGAGAACAGCGCGCAGCCCGGAGACCGCCCCCCCAACCCCAGGCCGGGGGGGGGGGGGGGCACGGGCCCTTTAAGAGGCTCCTCCCGCCCCGCCCTTCCTCCCCCGCGGGGCGGGACCGGAAGCGGAAGCGCGCAGCGCGGCGGTCCTAACATGGCGGCCGCCAGGCCCCCGCGGCCCGCGTACCCCGAGCCCGCGG